>NC_091547.1:22247500-22937500 GCF_030788295.1 Drosophila virilis | reverse complement strand
GAATGTCTTCATTTCACGCCACAATAACATAAAGGCGACTAGTGGACCTTTTAGAATAACTTTTTGGTTTTTTTTTTTTTTATTGTTGTTATTTTCACTGATTTGCGTATTAATTTGGTTCTGCTTCGAGCTGTTAACTCTTTGAAATTTGAGTAGCTATACATGAAGTAACAATATGCTTAACGAGGGAAGTTTGAGTTCGCTTAATCGACCATCTGTAGATGAAACTTTAACTTTGGGCCACATAAACATTTGCTCCCATTTTCCACCTAGTGCTGAAAAGTGTGAAATGACATACTTTGGAAGTCATGAGTTTATACAAAATATTGATATTTATATATAACATTTTATTCCTATATGTATATAATTTAATAAATTTTCGTTTATCTGGATCCGTCCTGGGTCTGTCCTAAGATTTAAAAAAAGGGTAAGGTTGCCAAGAAGCAGCATTAAATATTTTATTTTATATTTTTTATATATTTTATAATATATTTTTATTATCAGGTGGAGTAAATATAAATTTTCTGACATTTATAACATTTGTAGATACGTTAATCCAATTGAGTTTCCTATATTTTAACGCAATTGCTACAAAAAATAATTTTCAGCTCTTCGGCAAAGTCAAATTCCCGTCCAAACTAAACCGATTTGTATGATTTACAAATTTAAACAAAATATACTTTGAGACTTTTTCAAGATACCGTTTCATAATTTAGCATAAGCTCAGCGAATCTTATCAAAAGTTATTTTACAGTATTAAATTGTTTAATGGAAGGATTTTTAATTGCAATTATTTTATTATATATTTTTTTTGTATTAAATTTCAATGACATTTACAATTGTAAACTACTTTGTCGACCCCTGTGCGAAACACTTCGTGCCGCTCCACCTCTCTCCAAGCGGGTTGTCCCGGCAGCTGTTGCCGCGGAAGTAGACGCCCTGCAATAAAAATCTTTGCACGCCCCACTTAAAAGTAAAGGTCTGATATCAAATTATTGGCAAAAAAAAAATATATAAGAAAGAATAAAATATAAATATAAAAAGAGGAAAAAGGTAGAAAATCTGTCCAAACACTTCAAAATAATTTGACATCAGCTCAGTTTATTCCCACAAAATCTCAACGTAAAAGAGATTGCTGATATATGCCTCTGATGTCTCGCTCAATAGATTGTCAAACTAATTTGTGCGCAGGTAGCCCAACTGCACAACTAAGGGATCGGTTCAGAAATTATAAAGATGTTGTGAATAAAAAGTATCGCATGACACTGTTCGACAAAAGGTTGACAAACTTCTTGAATTACCAAACCCGGCGCGAAAGACTGTCTGTGAGTCGAGTCGCTTGACGGAGTCTGGGCCAGTTTCAATTTGTGGCTAGCGAAATTTATGAAGCATATAATTTTCATATGCAACACCTGCTGCAACCATGTCTGGGACTTGGATCTCT
Source organism: Drosophila virilis (assembly GCF_030788295.1). Classification (NCBI taxonomy): domain Eukaryota; kingdom Metazoa; phylum Arthropoda; class Insecta; order Diptera; family Drosophilidae; genus Drosophila; species Drosophila virilis. The sequence continues at coordinate 22,936,056 of NC_091547.1, read as the reverse complement.
TTCTCTGTCGTCTTTATGGCAGAAGTGCTTATATAAATAAAAACTTTATAATTGCCGACTGACTGTGTGATACTCTTTGCATTATTTTGTTGGGAGTTGGGGTTTGGGCTGGGTTTGCTTTGTGAGTTGCTTATAAATTAAGTCGAGCGCTCCCACGGCCACTGGTGCTGTACATTAAGGACACTTGATAGCTTAATTTATTGCAAGGCACAAGATGCAGGACAACGGCCGCAGAAAAAGCCAATGCTGAGATAATTGCATGCAGAACAAGGACGACAACCAGATCGCGTGGGTGCTGCTGGTCCTGCTGCTGGTCCTGGTTCTGTTTCAGACTCTTCTTGCATGTCCTTGTTGTTGGTATTATGCCGCGCTGCGCTTCGCCTGGCTGCACTCATATGTATATATATGTGTATGGGTGCTGCAGCTAACAACTGGGTGTTCCAGGAGGATATATCTGTGTGTGTGTGTGTGCCCACTCGCGCTGCTGCGTAAAACATTTTAAATTGAGCGTTAAAATTAAACGATGCATCGCAAAGCTAACAAACGTGTCTAGAGCAAAAGGGCAACAAAATGCACTCACTCGCTATTTTGTGGGTCGAACGGTTGGGTACTCGGCACTTGTTTATAAGGTCGTTAATCGTGTGTGTGTGTACTACATATATCTATACTATATGCACCATAAGCAGCACATAAAATGTGCACAATATAAATTCAAAAGTCAACAGCGTTTTATTGAGATTTGCCTTTTGTTTTGTGGGTCAAATGTTAAAAGAGTTGTGCTTTTGAGTCTTAAATGGTATTTAATTTGATTATAGCTTGTGATATTTCAAGCGCACTCCTTTTTTACCCACACTTAATACCAAATCTAGATATTATTATAACCAAGGTATTATCCTATCTAATAGTTTTCTATTATCTCAAACATGTCTTTAGACAACTTCTAGAACTTATAAATTTAGGCTATCTTTTTATTATCCAGCTTTCTGTTTTATCCTTATTTCTTAAATATATTTTTCTATCATATTACTTGTTCATTCAACTTATATGTTTCTATAATTTTATGTTTTTAGTGAACATTGCAAATAATTCACAGGATTTGCAGGGAAATGCAGGTGAGTCCTTGATTATATTACATGTTTTATGTACTGAGCTGCAGTCATAAAGCATATATGAAATGACAGCTCCTTACATTTTCTCTATTGGGTAAAACTGAATTTGACAGCAATTTTCTGGTTCATTTTCATTGAACATAACAGACTAATCTCGTGCACAGAGTTTTCATAAAATCTTAATTGCCAAAACAGGGTCAGGGAGGGCGGAGTGGTAAGGAGCGCTCAGCGTGAGAGTCACATGAAAGTTGCTCAATCATTAACAGATACAACAACAAAAAGCTCCATTGTAGTTGTTGTCCCGGCAAACTCTCTCTGGCCAGTTACCGCTCAGTCAGTTAGTCAGTCACTTAACCAACTGATGGATGTGTCTATGTCTAAACAAAAGGCTCTGTTTAGCTAACAGAAAACAATAAAGTGAAATGAAAATGTTGGTCCAATCAAAAATAATTCAAACGAGCACAAAATGAGAACGCGACTTTGTTTTGGTCAGGTTTTCCTTTAGAGCATATCCTATAAACCTAACAAAGTGGTCATGAAAGGGTATGATTAGGTTGCCAAAGAGTTTATATTAGAGCACAGAATCAATTGACCTTGTTTATTAATTTCTGGGCGTAACTTTCAGTTTGGTATTATATTTATTCAGCTAGCATATTACATAACTGAATTGTTAATTCAATTTCAATCAAATGTTTCAGACAAAAGATAGTAATTATTTTATAGAATATCTATAAGTCGAGCTCTATTAACTGTCATCTTATATGCTTGGCTCAATTTTGGGCTTGGATTATTTTTTTCGATATTTATTTTATTTTTGTTTTGTTGGCCTGTGCTTGCAAATTGACAATTTAGCCTTTCACCTGTCTAAACGAATCTATCGCACATCAAAATAAATATTAAAAACTAACCAACAATGGCAAGGCACAGACTGAGGCAAGGCTAAACAAGGTTGTTGTTGTTGTTGTTGTTGTCAGTCAGGCAGTCAGCCAGTCAGCCAAGTAGCACAACGTCACTCAAATGCTCGCTCCGCACAGGCTTCAACATTGTGACTTCAGGTTTGGGTTTGGGTCTGGTTATGGGTTTTTGGTTCGTGAGTTTTGAGAGTATTTTGAAATTTGAGGCCACCGCTCGGCACTCGACAGTCAAGGCGAAGCCGTGTGGCCATAGTTTTATATTGACATTTCGGCGCGTTATCGCGTCGGCCAACAAAAGGAGTCAACTTGAAGAGCGCCAGTCAAAAAGACCAGTCGTTGAGGCAGGCAGCTAGCCAGCCAGTCGGTCGGTCGGTCGTTCGTTCGTTCGTACAGGCCCCTAATCAACTCAGCTCAACTCAACTGACTGACTGTTTGACTGGGTGCCTTGGTATGCAGCTAGTTGGACAAAAAAAAAATCAAGTTAGATGAGAAATGCTCAAAACATAAAGACTCTGAAATGCTCTATACTAGAGTGTAAGAGGCTTACCTTTTCTTAAAAAGTAGTCATAAAGATAAATATTTATATTCAGTTTTATATATATAAACGTATAAATAATCATATAGATTCTAGTTATGAAAGTTATGTTTGTCCCAAACATCAGTTGAATGTCCAAATTAGGAAACTCAATAATTGAGTAGAACAAAAATTTGCATACAAAGTTGGGATAAATATCAAAATCTTCTATAATATATCATAATATTAGCCTAGTTCTTTGTGAATTATTTCAAACTATTTAATATCTGTTACTAACTGGTTGAATGAGCCTATAGACCCTCTTTTCCATAACCAAGCGGTGCAACTGATAAACAACAGCAAATTTTTGGCGCGCTGTCTGACAGACAGCAACGGCATCAACTGTTCAAGCGATGGCAGCGCAACTGCAATGCACATTATAATTTCCATTAGAAGTTAGCAAACGGATCAGCAACAACAACAAAGTGGGAGTGGCAAAAGTGGGGCAATGAACAAGGAGAATGGGTGGTGGTGGGGGTCTCGTAAGGAGCCAGTAGAGGAGTTGATACGGCAACAAGTCCAAGTCCAAGTGGCTGCTGCTGCTGCTGCTGCAGCTGCTGGCACCGTCGCAATGATGGCGTAAACAGAGAACTGTCATTATGACAGTTGATTCTTTGCGGCTGCTGCTGTTGCAGTTGCAGTAACTGGTGATGTTGATGCTGCTGCTGCTGCTGCTGTTGCCGGGTGCCCATTTAAAATTATGGCCAGCAGAGTGCAGTTGGAACTGGCAACTGGCAACTGGCTGGCAAAGATATATAATTTTATACTTTCGCATAATGTTTTGCATTAAAATTATAATAAGTTTCAACTTTTGCATTGCAATTGCGTCCAGTGTTCATTTCAGTGTTGCCACACTCTCTTCAGATTTCAGCTTCAGCTTTCAGTTTTGCAGCTCAGCCCGGCTCAGCTCTTTGGGTCAATATCATTGCGTTATCTCTGGCTCCGGCTGTGACTGAAAGTGGAGCAAGTCAGTCAGCCTGTCATTTATTTAATGTTTGAAATGCTTAAAATATATTCATTGCATTGCATTTTAAATTCTCTCCCTTCCCACTCCCAGCCCCTAATGGCACTTACAATAGCTAAAAGGGTCATATCGCTGAGACTTTCTTAATGATTTTTCTGGGCACTGCAACTAAGTAGCGGGTAACTAAGTAAAAGTCATCTATTAGCTGTCGATGAGTGTGAGTTTTTAAACTTGAAAGTGGCAGCGTTTAATCGTTCATTTTGTGACAGTTAATAAAGGCTGGTCCTTGAGGTACCGTTTGCCAAGTGGCCTTAGAATTTAAGTGAAAGCAATTAAAGCTTGTCGAATGAGCAGGATGAGATTGCTTTTCAGATATCTTTAAATATTTGTCCTGTCAATTTTATAAATTCAGTCTTGAAGCTTAGACATATACAAGTTTGAATAAAATTTAAGTCTTTAATTACTTTGCCATTTAAGACCATTTTCCTTGGGTTTAAGCTCCTCATATTCACAAAATTTTATTTAAAACGCATTTTTTATGTCTTTTTACTTAACCTACATTTTCCTTATGTTAAAGGCCCACATTTTCACATAAATTTTGTTCAAAACTAATATCTTATATTTTTCTTATACAAACTGTCATCAATGCCCTTTTGTAAGCATTTAAGACCCAGATTACCTGTACGTGTCCTCCATTGTTACTTTCTTATATACCACATTCGTTTACTTTTGAATTCATGTAGCTGGCCTGTTGAAATTTTCCCGTTGCTTTGCTTCATGCCCCCCCCCCCAAGCGTCTTGACACTGATTAACAACAAATTTCCCAGCCCCTAGTTCTAAGTAGCTGTCAATATGCAACAACAGCAGCAAATAGTAGAGGAACAACAACAACATGACAAGTTAAGAGTTGGCAAAGTTTGTATATGCTCTATACAAATAGGTGTGCAACAAGCGGCAGCTATACAAAATACCCAAAACATCAATTTATTCTCATTAAAAGATATGAAGGTGTTTGGCTGTCGTCTTGCCAGCAGCCAGCAACAGAAACAAAAACAACCACAAGAATAATGTTATAAAGAAAAACTTTTTGCGGAAAATCTGAACAAAAGCATGCAATTTACAAACTGTTGGCGGGCATAGAATGCGACTTGGTGTGAGCCTGGTTAAGCTATGGGTTTTCCTTCGTTTGGATTGGGGTTGGCTGGGGGGGAGATCTGAAATTGTTGTTGTTGGGTAACAAGCTGTGGAACTTGGAGGCCCCCGCAAGCAGCTGCTTTAGAATTAATGCAACAAATGGGCCACAAATCCCATGGCGGTTCAAGTTGTGAAAGCTGAGGTTAAGCAAGTGCAACCAAAAGGTAATAAAGTTTAATTGAATTTTCATTATACGCAATTTTTCTAGCCTTCGCCAGTTGTTGTGGTTGTTGTTGTTGTTGTTCGCTGTTGTTGATATTGTTGTTGTTGTTGTTGTTGTTGTCGTTGGGCCCTGTTGGCCCTGCGACGCGCTAATGAAAAATGCATTTCAATATTCAATTACGGTACGGCAAACAAATCTGCTAGACCTAAGCGAGATGTGTTTAAATAGTTGTTAGACTAAAGTTAGCTATATATTTCTATATAAATTTGAAATTTGTATAAAATATAATTTATTAACTAGTTAGCAAGTCATAATAGTTGTTACAAGTTATATGTTTTCATATTCTTTTTTATTATTATTATTATATATTAACTAGCTGATCTGTTTTACTTTTGGGATACATCCCCCATTCCTCTAGCTCTAGCAATCTTATGAAGATCAAAAATGCATTTCATTTAGACTGGGCAAATAAAACCCATTTGCTTCGTCTCTTAGTTATAAGGGAAACTCTTTGGGTAAGTCTCGCTGCTAGGAGTTAGCCTGAAAGTTTTTGAGGAGCTGCAGCTGCCTCCTGCAAGCCGAGCAGCACAAAGAGCAGCGCGCAATTTGTGTTGCCTTTGTAATGCAAATTCAAGTGGGAGTCAAGTCGCGTTGCTGAGTGCTTGCCACGCCCACGAGCAGGCACGACGCACATTGAGGCAGAGTTGCAGTCAGAAAGCTAGAGACATTTGGCACTTGCGAAACCCCAACAACAACAAGAACAACAGCAACAGGCCACAGAGAACAGGCATTGCATTGGCATTCATCAGCAGCGGCAAAACACACGTTGGCAGGCCGCATGTTGCATATAAATGTTGCCTCTGCCACATGTGGCTGTGCACTGTAAGCAAATCAAATCACAGCAGCCTGCCTGCCTGCTTGGCTGCTCATCAACAGCATCACATGATAATAATGATGATCATCTTGATGGTGATGATGATGAGTAACAGCAGCAAGCGTCAGGCTTCAACTTGAACCAACACATAAACGTTGCCCCCACCTCGCCTCTTCACGCCCTGCCGCTGTCAAGTGCAGCATCTAATAAATCATCTTTTGTCGGCGGTTTGTTTGCATTTCTACACACCGCATAGTGTTCCCCACAGTTTTTTGGGTAGCCCCCTTAAAAATTGGTCTCATTAATGGCCTCGCGCTGTTTTCACCTAAACTATTTTAGTTTATTTTGATTGCGTGCTTATATTTTTGTTTACGGACCACAGCTAAGCACCCATTAATCAATTTTTGAAAACGATATCTATCAAATTTATAAGCAGTTCGATTTATGTTAAACATCATCAAAAGTCACACTAGCAAAACATTTGGCATGCGTCGGTGATTTACATAGATTAAACATTATTATTACCCCCTTCTTCACAATCCCTCTGCCACCAAACGCTCAGTATTAGTTAGATTGATTGCGGCATTAAAAACGCCTCAAGTCGCAAATGGCAGGCGCCTTGGTGCTGCCTACCTTCAGAAAACAAAAGCGAGTTTTGTTAAATAGTTCTCGTATATCAAAGAGTGTTCTGAGAAATTGTTGTCTGAATTGTTAATAAATTAAAAATGAAAGCTGATAGCCGTACTTAAAGATCAGTTGTCGAGAGGAATATACATTGAAGGTTTTACTTAGAGAAAGAACATTAGCGGGTGTTTTGAATATTCCACCTTCTAATTTGGAAAATAGGTGAGATACTCTCATAGATTAAGGTAAGGTAAACTTTAAATATAATTAATTACAATGAAAATCAATAAAATTATTAAAGAACACTCGAATCATGCCTTAGATAAGACTTATAACTAACACGAAGTATTAAACAATTCAATATACAAGGTTTTGAGAATTCCACCTACATTTGTGGAAAATGGGCGAGAAAAAGAGAATACAAATACTCCTTGTTTATTAAATTGGGTTCCTTCTCTATATTAAGGGTTTTTTAAAATATCCATGGGAAGAATTCTGCCTAAGGTAAACCAATCGCATATCCATATCACCTATAGATTTCCTACCTCTTTCAAATCTAATTACTTCAACTATTTGTCTTCATGTATCTACCTATGCGATGCACTTGGCAAATGGTTTCCTTTCGGTCCCAAGAGTCGCATGGGGTAGAGTGGCCGTTAATGTGGCGTCTTGTAGTCTAAAACGTTTCCTGCCAAATCGTAAACCCTACGTAAGTCCCTTGTGCCAAGACACTTACAAAACGACGACCGCAGCACATTAAAGTCAACGCCGCGTTGTAAAAGGTGTTTTCGGTCGTCGGTGTGTGATATAAAGCCAAAAGCCGCAACACTATTTCCCCATTGACAATAAAAAATCTTTATTTAAAACATTTCACGGCGGGCAACAATAAAACACCGAAAAGTCTAGTTGGCGTTGTTGCAGTGGTTGTTGTTGTTGTTGTTTTTGTTGTTGCTCGCTCCGGCCAAAACCGCAACATGTTTGAAGCATTTACACGTGCGGCAAAGCTAAACTTGAAAAAAAAAGAACGGAATAGAACGGACAGCGTTCAATGCGATATGTACGCTAGAGAGTGGAGAGCGGATCGAGGGGCAGCCGCAGGTCAGCAGACAGGAAACGTGTGAGCTGCAATGCCAACGGCATTGGCAACGTTGTTGCTGCCACTAACGCTGCCGCCGCTGTTGCTGTTGCTGTTGCTGCTGCTGCTGCAGAGCCATTTCAGTTTGAAACTGTCTCAACTATAAAAGAAATCAATTACTTTCGCTACGTACTGGCCAAAGGGTAGATCGGGGGGTGTTGGAGCAGGACATGGGCCAAGACGGGGCAGGCAAATGTGCTCACACTTCCGCCATGGCGTTGGGGCATCGAATAGCCCTGCAGAGTCACGTGCCACAAAGAACGCGCTACAAATTTGTTACAACTAATGCGTGGGTGCAATTCGAAATGCGCTCCTTACATATGCAACGAGAGTTTCTACAAAAAAAAAAAAAAAAAAACATATCAATTCAACGAGGGCTGCTTATGGAAAGCAGATGAGCCAGTTCGGCTTAGGTGTCTGCGCATTGGACCAACAAGGGAGAGTTCGCTGACTCAAATACAAGAACAATCTAAAATATTATCTTTATTTAATTTAAGTCAGTTAACTTTTGTACAGAATCTAAAAAAGAAGCATCGGGCATAGGAGTAATTGTATAAACCGCCCTCGCATTGAACTTTGCACGAACTGGCACCGAGAGCAAGACATGTGAATGTATATGCGGCTTCAATGGCACTTTGAATATTGTTACGCTCGATTTGGGTTCGTTGACTTTGCTCAGGGGCGTGCCGTGTCGAGGCGTGGCCTCTTAGGGGGCATCTTAAGCAACGGTTTGCTTTGAAGTTGTGCAATTGAGTTTATCAAAGTTATTTTGAGTTTGGGCTTGCAAGTAGCCAAACGCGATAAGATGCGTTAAGTAATTATAAATGTTTAGCAGCCATTCGTATCTGGTGGCATCTGAATGCAAATATTTGACGCGCATTGAGGCTGGGCTTCAATAAAATCAACGCCAAGGGTACTGTGGCACCACTTGTTAATCTAATCAAAGCCACGAAGCCGTGCTGCCAACTTGCCACAGAAATCGAACCGGCAACGCAATGAATGCACTTGCCACAGTTGTGACCAGTGGCCGCTCTGCCACATTAAAGAGGCGCAAAGGTGTCGGTGGCAAAAAAAAAAAGTCGAAGAAAAACACCCATCGCCAACAACTCCAGCAGCAGCTGCAGCAGCAGCAGCAGCAGCAACAACCTGCCTCAAGGGACGACGGCCGTGGCCCGACGTCAACGACGTCCATTATCAACGAGGCGCAACTAAAATATTTTAATTAACGCAATATTTGCACAAAATAACCAACATTACAAGTTCAAGGCGCTAGATAAGAGTTACGTACAAAGTACTGAACGGAAAGGGGTTAAAGAGGGGAGAGAGCCTAGCACAAGACGACACAATGTAAGCGAAGAACCCAATAAACAAATGTTGGTTGAGAAAAATTGAATATGTAGTTAAAATTGTTAAAGATCGCATAAAATTTATAAGTTTATTTCACTGAAAAAAAAACCATTTTTTTATATACAGCTTAATTGTAGATATTATAAAATAATAAATAAACTCTATACAAATTAAATTTAAATAAGGTAAAATTTATGTTAGTTTAAGCTTTGTTTTTTTCCTATGAAAAAGCTTTTTATAGACTAAAAGACTTAGTTAACATTATGGTTAAGCATAGGATCAAGAGTTAAAACAGGACAAGGCTATGCTTTTTTCTTTCTTTTAAAACATTAAATTTAAATTCAATTAAGTTGAGGCCTGTTTTAGCTGTTTATCCCTTGGCTAATTTAAAGTGCGTTTCCTTACCTAGATTCTCGTCATTTTTTTTTTTTTTTTAAGTTAAGATCGTAAGTTGTAAGTATTTTTTATTAACTTTTTAAAGTAAGTGCAAAGTGTAATTAATAATGGCTTAGTAAGACAATGTATTACAATGAATTTCACGTTTTATCATTGTCAATTTTGTTTATTGGGTTTTTGTCCACTTTGCCATTTGGGGTGTTTGTGTGTGCGACACTTGCAGAGCTGCCTCTGTCTCGGCTGCTGCTGCTGCTGCACTTGACTTGCCACAACACGCAATGGGCCGGCTAAGGAGGTTTGGCAGTGCAGATAGCCACTGCCACTGCCTGTGCCACTGCCACTGCAACTGCAACTGCCACGCAGGCGTACACCACTCAACGCCTTTTGTGCCTGTGTGTCTGTGTATGTGCGTGAGTGTGTGTGAGCATCTAAGATAGACATGCAGATATCATTGTGGCAAGTACTTGCTGGACACTAGCAGAGTACATATATACAAAATACTTATATATATATGTATAAATACGTCGTCTCGGGTCGACTATCGCATTGCAATCAGCGCATGCGTTTACAGCGTACGATCGTCCCTTTCACAGTAGCCGTTGGTGCGGCCTCTTGATTGGGTTTGGGCACTGGAACCTGGTTATGGGGCCCCCATCTCCTCATCGTCATCCTCATCAGCGATGCGGCTGCAACTGGCCGCTCGCTAGCTCGCTCGCACGCTTATCGCATTTTAGTAGTGCAGCGATTTATCAAAGTTAACATAGACTTTTAGCTTGCAAGCCGCGATAGTCGAAGAACCCAGCACCAGAACGGGTCCAAGGCGGTTGACGGGAGATGGCAGACGCAACCTTCTCAATGTCCATTTGGCCAAGTTTGCCTCGAGGGCAGCGGCTTGGCTTGGCAGCGGCCAGGTTGGCGCTTTTGGCGGCGTCTAGCAACCTCAACGCATTGCGTTATAAATCATTTTTATTTGTTTTGCCTTTTTAGCAGCAGGCGCAAGCTGCATATATATACTCGGACCCAGTGCCAGGGTCTCTAATGTTTCGGGGCCGCTCGGGAGATTCTCATGCGTGTGTTATCCGAGCGCAAAATCTAAGCCAACAAATACACATTAATGATGCATTTAAAGACGGCTAGTTAAGCACTGGCCAAAATAGTTGGCTAATCTTAACTTATGACTAAGGTGAGGTGCAGCGAAATGTTAGTTTAGTCGGGTTCCACTTGAATCTTAGTTGTTTATAAAAGTAAACATGAGGAACGTGTTTATATTATTCAATGTTTCATACATTTTTTTTTATCCCAGAATATTTGTTGGCATGCATTTTACAAAGGCTAAGCTAAGATTTAGACGAAAAAAAAAACAAGCCTTTCCAGCTTATGACAGGATTTAACTGCTTTTCATTTATAATTCCCAAACAGTTTTACCTTTTGGTTATCCAAAAAACAAATTAACTTTAGTCTCATAAATAATGCTGTTTATTATTTGGAATACCCTTACACTTTCAACCAAATTACCACACACGGCGCCGACCTTGAGCCGGCCGAAGCTTTATTTTTGTTTGTGTTGCAAGTTTAGCTGCTGCTGCCGCAACTTGAAAGCCAAAAAAAAGTTTTCCCGCCCTCCCCCACGGCACACTACACAGGAAAAAGGGCAGAACGTAAACTGAATGTGAACCAAAGCGTCGTAGTTCGTAGTACAACTTAATTACAGTTCCTGCCAAAAGGAGACGCACTTCATTGACGCCAGCAACGCGAGGACCTGCTGCTGGGCACAAACACACACACATACACATACACAGGTTGTCGTCCCGGTGCCGAAAATATCACTTAATTAACATTTTTCGCCGGGCGTCGAACGTGGAACGTGGAACGTCGGCCGTAATTAACGCGTCCACTTAATGCAAACGCCATTGAATAAACGAGTAATTGGACGACATGTTGGCCAAAAACGCAAAAAGGGAGCACACAAAGTGCCAGCGCACACAGAGAGACTGGCTACAAACTCAGCCTGTGGGCCACTGGCTATGCAAATGATTTGCCATAGCAGGTTGCCCGGCTTCCCAGCTTGCCCAGTTGTCCAGGTTGCCCAGTTGCCTGCTTGGCTGACTGGCTGCCGGCCTGGCCACTTGCTGGGTGGCCGTGCGACAAAAATTAAAACCAAACAACGATTTCCAATCAAAGCAACAACTCGGTCTCTCTGGCTACGCCTCGAGTTCTGGCCATGAATCGTACTCGACGCTTTTGCGTGAAGGCATCGCAATTCTCGCGTCCGTAATTATGCGACAAATGCGTGAGGCAAGTCGCAAGTCTGTCTGTGTGTCTGTTTGCCTCAACCCATACCAACCCACCTCTTCTTGCCTGGGGTTGGCCAACTTTATAACGTAATTTAATTAATTTATGCACTCGCATTATTCAATGAAGTGCGCCGCCTGCATGCGTAATTATTGCACCTGGGCAGGATCAGTTATCGTATGGCCAGTTGGCGTCTCGGCGACTGCCGCCTGGGCGCCCGATTTGCATGCCTGATGAAGGCTAATGCCAAAAAATTGACAGACTTTTATTTTTACAGCGATTATTCCTTATGCGTGAAAGATTGTTTGTTCTCTCTGTCACTTTATACGCACTTTTTTAAAGATCTTCTTTTCGTTTTTTTTTTTTTTTTTTATCTTTTTATTATTGTTTTGCTCCATTACCGTACGGCAATATTTATTTTTATGGTAGACAAATTACTTAAAAGCTTTTTCTAAAGTGTTTTCGTGCGCGTTGTGTGGCTCATAAAACGTATCGCTATTATAAGAGTGTGGCCCAAAGGCGTAACTGGTTGGCCATGCAATCTGATAATATCAATGCAGTTGTATATTTTTTATGTACATATATATGTATATATTTGAAGTTTTAGTGTAAGCAAAATTTTAATATATACTATTTATTCTGTTGACGTTCAATGAAGTTTAAATTAAATATTAGTTTTTATTGGTGGGTTCTTGTATTATACAAAATCGTTTTGTTGAATTTGAACGAGCGATTTCCCGACTTTTAGTCTGACTGTAAGTCAGCCAAGTTCAGCTATTTGCCTGCATTGTTATTAACATTACACTACAAACTTGAAGCCGCGTTTTCTTCACTTCGGAGTCTAATCTTTCAGTTCTAGCGTTTTCTTAAGCCTTTTATCAAAATAAAACTCACATAAACCCATTCATATTGCATTTCCTTAAGCCAAGCACATGAAATGCTTGCAACATTTAATAACCATTAATTTCCACTGTGAAATGCTGAGATTTAATAGTAAATTGCGTTAAATCAATCGGAAATCGGGCATTCAAGAGGGGCCCCGTACACAGGCCCCCATTTAAAGATAGATCGAGACAATGGGCCACAATTCAGTTATTGTGTCGATATCGCAATGCCTTTAGGGCGGTGCGGCGGGGATCTGCTCTGACCCATGGGGCGTGAGACATGTGCGCGCAATTAGACACGCCTCAGTGTTGTGTGTTGTGCTGTAAGCCTAAGTATCTGTAAGATACGCGCTCACATACACAAGCACACACATAACCATAATCCGCCACAAGCCGTTTGTACAATTGAACGCACTGTCGCTGAACCCAAGTTGTAAAGTTGATTGAATAGCTTATGCGAGAGTGTGTGTGTGTGTGAATGTGTGTATATCTGTGTGTAGCTGGATTTGACAGCTCGGATAGCTGGACAGTTGCTTGTTGGGCTTTTGCTTTTGTTTAGTTGAAGTATCTGCAGTTGACATTGCTGTTGTTGTTGTTGTTGTTGTCGCGTGTGACATGACACAAAGTGGACAGTTTTGATTACTGTTGAAATTGAAAGGGAAATTGTTGAGACGCAGTCAAAGCCATGAAGTTCGTTCGGCCTGACTCTGTGTCTATGGGTCAAATCAAGTCCACTGCGAATGGTTAACGAGTCGATTACGCGCCCCTGTGCTTACAGTTCTGACCCAAATTGGTTTGGATTTTAAAGGCGTGCTTTGTACAGACAGTTTGTTTCTACGTGTTCAAAGCTTAATCCTAAGCTACTCACAGCCAGCTGTCACAATTTGGCTGGCTGCAGGTTGATCAAAGCCAGTAACAAGATTTATGGAAGCAACCCTCAGAAATGATAAGTTCTTAAGTAGGAAAAGCTCTAAAGTTGGACAAAACATATCTGTATATTCCCTTTGTTAACTTAGGTTAATGAATAGAGTTAATTTTGTAATTCTTCGATTTTGAAATGGATATTGCTTTCATTACTCTCAAATTAGGAAACATCTCCAACCCCTTGAAGTATACATACATATTTTAGATCATCTACATCTACTCTGATCTACTCTTGCATGTGCGAATCGTTTGATTTCGGAAACTTTTTAGTAATGCAAGATAACATTTACCACATGCGATATATTTTTAATTTTTTATAACACCGATTTTCAAATGGATTTTGGGACAAGGGTTCTTAGTATAACTTCATTGAGAATATACTCGCGTTTCTTATCATTCAATGGGATAACTCGGAGTTTATATGTGCCAGATACGCAAAAACTTGGCATGTAGATTCTCATATAATATATATAAATAAAAAATTCGTATTCTTGTAACGACAGCAGATATCTGGGCTCAAGCTATTTCTTATTTGAGTCCTACCGATTGAAAAACTCTAGATATGAGCATTAAATAGCCTTCTTATTTCATTACATCGTTAAGCAAAAGAACAGCAGGTCATGAAACTGTATCAAAAGCATTTTATCATGCTCTGGCAACCACTTATGCAAGAACAAGTCTTTTGTCGCATTTTCTGTGTTAAAGCTTCTGGAGATTGTTTGAAAAGCATATGGAGCGATAAATGCGAGGAGTTTCCACCCTATGCACACGCAAGAATTAACCGCTGCAGGGCAAAACCAACTGTGAAATACACTAAATAACCTTACAATTGACTATGTTGACCTTACAATAACTATTATTTGTAATTGAAATGAAGGAGCATTATCTCACAAATAAACAAATTTCTAAAATAATTATCAACGTTGTGACGGCTGTAGAATTATTTAAGCATGTGGCACATTGCAGCAAAACAATTGTGGGCCACTCACTCACTCAGTGCACTGGAGGCAGAGATGAGTCAGTTGCAGATTGCATTCGCCTGGCATATGAAAGCCGTGGCACATTATCAGAAACTATGTCATAACCTCAATGCATCAATTACATTTGCTAAGCCAAGAAATTATATGCCAGAAACACACAAACACACACAGACACAAATCGTTCAGAACATAATAAATGAGCATCTATAGGAATTTAGCGCATAATCAAAAGAGTAGGGAAGGGGTTGTGGGATGTGGCAGAGTTAAATGAAAATGCAGGAAAGAGTCTCGCATTGCTGACTGGGTTTGGCGCAATGCGATAAGCGGCTAAAACAAATGTCATACTCGCTACAATGGCGCTTACAACAACTACAACAACAACAACAATACAACACAACACAACACGGTAGCAACATGTGTATCGGCAGCAGCAGCAACATCAGCTGCAACTGCAACTGCAACTGCTGCAGCTACCGCGTTGCCTTGTCCGACAAATATGATACGAGCGCGAGCAGTGCTCCTTGGCGTCCTGCTATTGCCTCATAATTGATATTTTTGTTTTGTATTTATGGCAGGGTGAGTGCGGTGGACACAGGGGGCACAGCAACAGCAACATGTTGCCAGTTGCCCCAACAGATAACAGGCAAGCAACTCGTGTCGGGACTCTGTCGGTTTTTTTTTTTTTTTGCAGCAACCCACATGCGGGACTCTCGAATGAATTCCTCTTTTGCGTGGTTGTGTGATTTGAATTTATAACTTGGCCAACACAAGTTTTGGATTTGCCCAAGTCACAGACTAGGACTCTCCTCCTCAGCTGTATCTATAAGTCGCTTCCTCTCTACCCTCTACCCCACTCACTGTGGCAATTGCATTATCATTGATTTAAAACCAATTCATCAAGTCGAACGACTTGACGATGACTCTGTTCCGACTCGGTTCCAGCTTGCAGCTTGGCTTGGGTGGGTTGCACTAATTGATTTTCGTTATGAGTAATGATCCCGGATCGCACATCATCCAAATGGATGACTGCTTGATGTTGGTGGCGGCGTCTGTTATGGTAATATTCATAAATCAGGATCTATATAAAAAGACAAAAGTGATTTTTGCAGTGGGCGCAAAACTTGCACAAGTCGCTTCTCAAGAGAGAAAGAGATCCATAGAGGCTAAATATACTTCAAGTACTATTTGAAGGAGCATTTGATAGTTGATTAGAATAAGGAATGCATACGGAAGAAAAACTTGGCTGCATGTGAGAAAAAGCTAATTGAAATAAATGAATTGAATTCTGGGAACTAGAAATATCAAAAAAGATTAATTGAAATTGAGACATAGGCAAATCTTTGAATATAATGATAAAGAGGTAAACCAAATCTTAAGAAAACTATATTGAGCTTATTTAAGTCGACTCTCAAAAACATTCATTATGATTATTAAAAAGAGCAAGAACTCATAGTTTGCATATAAAAGCTAGATCGCTCCTAAAAGTTAGTTATTTTTATTATCTGCAAAGGTGTTGACATGCTTGAACGAGATTATTGTTAGTCAACTTATTATTCTATATATATAAAAGTTATTTCTGAAATATAAACATGCTTTGAAAATTTAAAAGAATTCCGACATTTTTTCAGTTCTCCAATAAAAATTATAATACTCTAAGCAGGTCGCGTCCAATTAGAAAATGCGCTTGTGCACAAAGAGTTCAAACTCCTTTTGAAAGAGTTCCATAAAAATGCTACTCAGCTTGTAAGTGACACGTTATAAATGCGATATGATAATCGAAAAACTATAATTTAGCACTTAAGCAACTCGAATTGTTAACTGTGAAGTTGAGCCATAAACTTTTGTGCATCTCGTTCAGTGTGTACGCTTTTCTTCTTGCCCATTTCCCACACAGCTCTTTGAGTTTTACGCTTATGCGAACTGACTCAGAAGTTGGCCGAAAATAAAAAGATGAGAAGTATAATTGCTTATGCATATTTGCGAATACGATGATGAATTTTTTTATGGCATTCTCTATAGATTAAATGGAAGTTTTATGAACCGAATCGTTGCGTTCCGTTCAATGTTCAATGTTGGCTACCAATTTGGTGGATTGAAGCCCGAAGCAACCTTTTGTGGCGTCATAAAAATCAAAAACTTACAAATCTTTATCAGCCAAATGCATCGCTAGTGAGTAGAATAAAAATAAAAAAAGACAAAATCTGGAGAAAAACTAACAAAAAAGATGCCATGCCACGGCTGCGAACCTGGAAATATTTTTATTATAACCCACGGCTCAGGTAAACAGCGAGACAGAAGGCTGCATTGGCTGGCATAAGATACAGGGACAGGGTCAGCTACTGTTATCTAGTCTGGAGAATTTTTTAATATGCATAAATAGCTCGTAAATATGCAACATTCACCGCAGCATCTCTCTTTGGCGTCTTATAAAACGAATAGCTACGTATTGCCTTCCCATTTGAGAGAGAGAGGCAAGAGCCAACAAATTTTCATTCAAATTCAGACAATTTTTCAATTTATTTAATTCGTTTGGTTGTCAATGGCGATGCAGCCGGCAGATAAGACATCATCTGATCGCTCCCTATCAGTTTCAAAATATATTCTAATTTTTTAATTAATTGCTAATGGTTAGCCACAGCATTGCCGCACGGCTAATGGCTGCATGTCTGGGGTTGCCCACGACTAACGGTTGGTTTATCTAACACATGCTCTCTCCTTTCCTCTCGCTCACTCTTTCTGTCTCCCTCTCTCTCTTTGCCTCTCTCAATCTCTCTCACTCTCTGCAGTCTGTCTGCCTTTAATTAGTGCTGCATTCGTTTTTTATGGCAACCGATTTAAACGGCGAATCGCGGCGCGCAAATCAGCTGCCGGTTTCCATAAGTCATAAAGCATAACCATTCAATTTGTTCAGGTTACCTGCCAAAAATGCCTCCCAGAGGCACAGTGGTTAAAACAGATATTTACTGTTAGCAGTTAGCTGTATAAATAAGCCAAATAAATCAAAGTAATGATGGCATTTTTCAAACCATTCAAATAATTTTATATAAAATATTTACTTATGAACATTTTTATATTTATATAAATCATGTACAAAAGCTTTATTATAAATATGCGGTTATCTCAGAAATTTCTAATTAAAATCAAAAATAATAGTTTTAATTAAAAACCTTTATTTCATAAAATTAATGCTAGAAAATATTCTCTGAGTAATATAAAAACCAAAAATTATGTAAGATCAATTTTTAACTTGAATTTTATCATACGTTAGGTCCCTTCTATTTAGAATATTTAAACAAAATCAAATTTTTTTGGTTTTGAACTTTTTTTATTTCTCATATATTTTAACAATATTTATCTTTAAAAAAAAAAATAATAAAAATATTAATAAAATATTATTAAAGCGTGGCGTTACATAACTTTTTAAATAACTTCAAGTTCTCGTCTTAACATTCCTTTCAACACTTTTAAAGCACTGTGCGTGCGCAATTCCCTTGGGGTTTATCGTTTACCACAGATCAGGCGAAATATGCCGTTGCTGCTTGCTGGCTTTGCACTTTCTTTTCGGTTCGGCATTTAAAGAACATCATGTAAATCGTTCAGATATCGAACTTGTTAACAAGTACTTAAGGGCTCTTTATAATTATGGACTCGGCATGTGTATACTATATAGTATATATGTGTGGTTCCAGTTTCGCGAGAGTTAACTTTGCCCAAAAGGTGTATGCCATAATGAGATTGTGATTTCTTTTTCGTGTGTTTGGCGCGGTGAAAACAACAATAATAAAAGCCGCTGAGCGCTACCAACAAATTATGTATGTGGCATGCTAAGAATTTCGCGGCATAATTTCATAAGCTACCTACCTCCCACCCTCCCTACACCGCTTGCCCGCCCAAGAACTGGGGCTGTTCTCGATCTTGTTTGTGCCTTATGGCACTGTAATTTATGAGCGTGGGGCGCGCGTTGCAGTGCATATCGGTAGCTGTCATCATTATGTTTTTCATACTTATATTCATTTTTTTTTTTTTGGGCCAAAATTGGCGTCAGCCCAGCCTTAAACGTTGCAGCGTGAATTGGCTGGAAATAAGCAAGGAAATAAAAAAAAGAAAGATATGAAATGGGCATGAATTTGATATTTTGTAAGATATATTATATCTGACAAGAGTTTGCATATGTCTTGCAACATTTGCTCATGTAGCAAACACTTTTAGCATAAGTCATCCCAGTTCTCCAGATAACTTTAAGTTTTCTTGCAACTTAAATTTCAGCGCTGGCTCAAACTGTCTCCGGTGTGAAGATAAATCTGCGTAGATTTGTGCTTAGATTTTCGCATTAGACGCTTTTATACATTTGCTGACTTTTCTAGTCATAGCTTTCTGTGCTAAAGGTCAACATTTTTGCACATTCACACACACACACACCATACGCATTTAGAAAGCAGCAGCTACAGCAACAACTCTACCAAAAAACTCATCCCAGATGCATCGCATGCCAGCGCCCAAGTCTCCGGCTTGTTCTCAGGTCTCAGGCCTTAGGTCTCAGCTCTGGACGATGACAATATTGTTGGCTTTGCCGTTGTCGTTGTTGTTGTTGCCAGCACCAAGCCCACATTTTCATAATTCGCTTGGCCAAAAGAGCCAAGTAATCCGAAAAAGAAAACCAAGTGAGGATTGGTAAACTTGTAATACTCTAAAAAATTTAGATACTTGGAAAAATATTTATGAAATGGTAGCCTATCCTCAACAAAGTGTAGTACTTGTACTACTTGTCATTTTTGAAAGCCTATCCCAATCAAAATTTGCTAGAAAGTACTTGTTACTTTACTTCTAGATCGATTGATCGCGGGTTCAGATATATATCAAATAATTTTCTATATAAAACGCGTGGCTTAATCTTCAAATGATTCATTTATTGTCTCTGTGGGTAACATATAAACAGCTTACAAAAAGAAAGAGGTAAACTTACCAACCACAACGCCTAAGGTGCCATACCTCTGAAATGTGTTTATACAAAATTGGGCTCTCATATGTTGTTTTGCATTAAATGTAAATAATGTATGTTAGTGCTCCGAATTTCCTTACATAATATTAATAGTATGTATTTATATATAAATGGGGCTGCTATATTTTTCTTAGTTTATTTACAAATAATCAAATTAGTTCCCATAAAGTAGATCAAAATTAACAATCTACTAATATTTAAAAGGGTTGCCATACTGGTTAAGAATACATCTGTGCCGTATGTGCATTAACATTTAAAGCACTCTATAAGTTTATTTAAAGGGATTTTCTAAACGGGGAATATGGTATATAATATAGTCCAAGGTTGCCATTCTGTTCAAAAACAGCTTTGCTGAAAGGAGAATATGTTAATATAGACCAAAGTTTTTCAGTTTAAATCTGCAAAAATATATTGGCTGAATACTCTTACACTGCTCCACAGAGTTGTCACTTTTTGGTTGTGTTACCAACTGCATAGAAAATCAGTCTGCCCCACAACAAAACATGAAACACCAAAGCAGCGTCCAATGGCAACCGAACTCATCGAACAACGCCAACAACGACCGTTGCAACGGACGGTGCAACGTGCGACGAGCGTCGTCGTCGTTGCCGTCGTCGTCTGCCTCTCAATTAATGACGATCATTGTCAAGGCTTTGGCGAAGCTAAATAGAGGCTGGCTCGCAATCTGGCGTCGCTCCAATGTCGCTAGAGCTTGGTGCGTAGGAGTCGGTGCCGCCGCCCGCACTAAGCTCGGCTTCTTCGCAGTGGCCCCATGTGCCGTTAGTGTGTGTGGCGCATATTTAGGCATGTTGCAACATGCCATTTACAAGTGCGCGCCACAGCGTTGCAATATCAAGTTTTTTTTTCGGGCTTTGTATTGAGACTCTACCCTGGAGTCTTTGGTATCGTTGTCGTTGCCATTGCCATTGCCGGCGGCGTGGCCGATTATGTTGTCGGTTTTGGAGGGTGCGTCAATTTATGAGTTCATTGTGCGTTCTTCTCCTCCTACTGCAGTGTTTTCTCTCGGTCTCACTCTGTTGCAGGATATGTAGCCAATGTTTTAGTAGCTTTAATGGGTAATTAATACGCTTTTGAGTTTGGCTTTTGAAAAGGCTTTAACAGATCTATTGGCTATAAATTGGCATAAAAGTTTGTCTATTTAATAGCAGCATATTTTTTGTTTATAACAAGCTCATATCACACATATTTTAAACAATTTAAAATTTTCAGATTTCTGTAATAGAACTTTGCCCTACTCTTATCTGCCCAGAATTTATTTTGCTTCATTTTAAGTGTCTTTTAATTGAAATGAATATACCGAAATTTTGCTACTTTTCACCCCAAAAAACTTGTTGCATCGTCTTAACTTTCGACTTATGGCGAGGTGCAAGCTGTAAATTTTAAAGTTTTCCAACTGAACACATCCGCCCTCCCACGCGCACCGAAAAAACTTCAACACAAACCACAAAAAGAAAATAAAAGAGATACAAAGAAAATCTCTGCCGAAATTTTACAAGTTCATTTGGCAGCTGAGCTGAGCTAAGCCGCAGTTTGAACTCTGTTTGGAGTTTTGGCTGGACTTTTAGAGTTCTTGACTTTTACAATTTGTGGTTGTGTGTGGGTGTGTGTGTGTCAGGAAGGAGGGTGGGCGGGGGCTGGGGCCAGCTTCATCTATCATTATTTGTACTGGGAGCTACGCAACCTCGGCTCGTTGAGTCTATTAAACATTTGATAATTTTATTTCAGCTTTGTTTTAGCTGCCGTTTCTGTTGCTGAACTTGTTCTTTTAGAATTTGTGTGCGTGTTTGTGTGTGCGTGCCACAGGGCTGCTGCTGCAACAGCTGCAACATGGTGGGTGGTGGATTGGTTGCTTGTTTGCCTGACTGCGGCTGTAACTGTGTCTGTTTTGTCTGCTGTTTGACTTACGACTTTTGCGGTTCGCGAAATGCGTTCCACGGTGTTATGATTTTAGCGAATTTCCAAGTTTATTAAGACCCCGTTGGCCCGCCTTCCCCTCGCGCTTGGTTCGAACTTTCCATTGTGGTTACAGCGTA
This sequence comes from Drosophila virilis, assembly GCF_030788295.1. Lineage (NCBI taxonomy): Eukaryota > Metazoa > Arthropoda > Insecta > Diptera > Drosophilidae > Drosophila > Drosophila virilis. The sequence goes on along the minus strand of NC_091547.1, from coordinate 22,914,629 downwards.
AATAGGTAAACCATCTGCCCCCCCCCGGCTTGCAAACTCTAGCAGAGGGCAAATGCCACATTGTTGTTGCAGCCTGCGCTGCGCTGCGGCGTTGAGAACTTGACAAAACATTTCAACAACGTTGTAACGACGCCAGCGCCCGCATGCCAATGCAGTTGATGTTGCTGTTGTATGTTGCAGGCTGAGGCTGAAGTTTTTAGGCGCAGACAACGCCTCGAACTAAACAACAACAACAAGAACAACAACAACAATAACAGGCGGCAGGAATAGCAACAGCAGCAACAACAACAATGCGATGCCGCCATGAGGCGAAGACTGTGCAACGATTAATGATGCAAATATTTTTTGAAAGCGCGAAAAATTGTGCATAAATTTACCATGACCATGGACAACAGCAACGACAACAACAACTGCAACAATAACAACCACACCAACAACAACAACAACCAGTAACAACAACACTTTGCTTGTTTACGAGCTGCACTTTGTTGTTATACACTTTGATCTAAGCATCTTTAGACTTTGTCACTTAGTTTGGCAAGTTTTAAAGCACTAAAACAAAATTAGATGTGCTCTGCAAGCGCACGTCATTGGCATGCGTTGCTTGATTGTCTGAGTGGCAGTCTAACAAGCGGTAGGTCGCTGGTTCAAATTCCATAATATTTAAAAATTTTCTTTTATCGCTTTCGTATGTGTTCCTTGACAGGCCCTAACAAGTCAATAGAATAGCTCGGTGGCCAAATCAACTTAGAAGCTCTTCAAGTAGAAAAAACAAGCAGACAAATATTAATTCCTTGCTTTATTATTTATATTATTATTATTCATATAACTATAACTATTATTCTTATTATTTTCAATATTTATATATTTTCATTATTATTACTATTTTTACAATTATTATTCATTTTAATATTATTAATATTATTATCATTATAATTATGCTCATTCATATTATCATTATCATTTATACTTTTGATTATTATTTTTATTATTACTTACTATTATAATTATAATTATCGTCATTATATTTATCCTTACTATTGTTATTTTCTTATTTTGATTATATACTTATCATGGCCTTATACATGCACCACGATCCGCCCTTAAGTCTTTTGTTACAGAGTAGATATTCAGGGTATTTAGGACTCGGCGTGCCAACTGTAAAAGCCGTTCAGTTGTTTGTTGTGGTTGTTCTTGAGTTGTTTTCTTGCCCATATGCCGGCGCGATGACACTTAACAAATGATCGCATAAGTGCACACAAAACGCACATTGCACAGTTCAGTCTGAGAATGGGTTGAGGGGATGGGGGGAGGGTCTGTTACTGGGGGCCATTGATTGGGTTGTTCTGTCGTTCGTGTAGCGGCCTTTTGTGTGGGCAAATTCTTGAGTGGTATCACTGCTCAGCCGGCATATTTTGTATCACAACAAATCGTGAGGGTATGCCTAAGTACCGGAGTACATGTGAAATGTTTACAAAATAAATGCGGCACTTGAATTAGGCAACATTTGTTCAGGTTGCGAGCGAGCCCCGTTGGCAGGTTGGCTTTCTTTCCTCTCGTTTTGGCATAAACCTTATTAAACTCAATCTGTTTAATCAAATTAGTAGAAATCAGCACTAGAGAGTGCAGCCGGAGCCGCAGCAGCAGCAGCAGCAGCAGCTCTCCAGCAACTCTATAACAAAAGTGGAGGAGTGGAGCCTCACGAGCTGAGTGAGTGTCAGTGCGTTGGCGTTGTGCTCGATCCTCGAAAGGCGCTGGCTGGCTGGTTGGTTAGCTTGGCAATGGCATTTGGTGCCGCTACACCCACTTTTTGGCCAAAAGGAAACCTTTGTATAAGCCCAGCCGCAGTACCACTGCTGGCGGCCCGATTGTCAGAGTCAGAGTCAAAGTCGAACTTACAAGTCACAGTCGCAGCTTGCAGTTGGAGTTTGCGGTTGAGCGCGACTCTATGTGGCACATTAAGCTCGACTTAAAGTCTTTCAGTTTTGGCTGGCATTTGAACTTATTGCCACAGTTGGGCACGCTGTCATAAAAGCAGTCGGGGAAAACTCTGTAGGTTGGCACCGAAAACAACAGTTTGGCATATGGGTAACGTTTTGTTTAACTAACAGAGGCCTAGTGTTCTTCAAGGGGGAGCTCTTCATTTATGGAGAGAATACAAATAAAAGTTGCATTATAACTGAAGAATTGCAGGATATTTTAGAACGGAGAAACTTGAGGCGAGCTTCCTTCAGAAAATTGATAAAGCTTATAAATGTGGGCATACATTTTTTTCGAGCCTCCCTCAATGGGGCTTAAAAAATGATCATTCTTGCTTGTGAATTAAATCTTAACAAATATTGTTTTTCCTGAAAAATAAATAAATTATAAAAAAACAAAACTAAACCATCAAAATTAAACCTTGCTGATTTACGAAATATTTCTTTTAATTTTTTCTTTTATATTTTTTAAATATTATATTTTGAATTATGTACTTGCGAACCCCCTTTGCATACACTTTGCACTACCTCACTGGCTGTATATGTTTATGGCTTGGAACAAAAGCCACAAAAACGAAAAAAAAAAAAAAAAAATACCAAATCGCACTCAATGCCTGCTGCCCTTTGGCACTATTTTGCTTTTGCTGGATTGCCACGTCGTTGTTGATGATGCTGTGTTTCGTACTCCAACCCACCGCTCCCCACCTTGGCCGTTTTGTGGTGGGAGTGGGTGAAACCTGAGCTTGGCTGTTGAAAATCCTTTAGAGCGTTACTAATTAAAATATCAACATTTTAAGAGGCATGGTGAATGTGTTAAATTGACTTTTCTCCCGGGGTGGTTTCGACAATATCTGGGCACCCACATCAATGAATTTTCGTGAATGGATCATTGTTCGCTTTTGGCTTGGGGTCAATCCTGGTATTTGATGAGGTCGCGGTTGCAGATGCAGTTGCAGTTGAAGTTGCAGTTGCAGTTGTCGTTGCTTTCGTGAGAAGCGCTATGTTAAAGCATTAACTAATTAAGTTGCAATTAAATGTTTTTAATAGCCAACTCTAGACTCCATTTTCCTGCCGTTCAGTTCACCCCTTTTGAGAGCCCAGCTGCGTACCAGGTATAAAACTACAAAATGCGTGGCGTCCAAATGAGGAGCGCGCCTCATTAAAGCGCGCACGGTCTGTGGGGCTATTACCAAAAGACGTGCAGGCTCACAACGCGAAATGCAATTGCAGCAGAAAACCGAAAAAAAGCTTAAAAAAAATAAAACATTTTTTAAAAAAATTTTAAAACATGGCAAAATCTCAACATGCCAATCCGAAGTTTAAAATGCTCTTTAGAATTTATTACTTGTGCAATTAGCAACATTTTTTCTTTTTGTCTTGGTTGTTTATAAAGTGTTTATAAAATGATCAAAATTGGTTTAAGTTAGTTGTTTTTTAATTTTATTAAAACTTGCATGTATTTAGCCCCCAAATAATTAAAAACTCAAATAAAAGGGGCCCAAAAAAACTGGAAAAACCATTATAGCTAAGTTTTTAATTTAATTAAAATATATTGATCTTTAGAGTTTTTTTTCTCAAACTCAGGAGTATTTTGATTAATAAACGACAGGCATATTAGTTTGTGGTCCAGTTTAAGCTATGTACATATATAGTTAGATAGCTTATTGGGCCCTGGCAATGTTGCAAACTTCACGACATAGCACAGTTTACCTCTAAGTTAGAGTATGCAACTGCAACGTCCTTCTGGGCCGTTCGTCGCGTCGTCGTCGACACAGGGCTGCGCGCATGCGCACAACACATGCCGTGGGCAGTTGTTGTTGTTGTTGTTGCGGTTACTGCTGTTGTTGTCGCTTTTGTTGTTGCTGCTTTTGTTGTGCGCTGCCTTTGCCACTGCTGCAATAAACGTCAAAATGCGGCCCATTGCTGTCCATTTCATCAACGTGTGAAATAAATCACTCAAAGTGCTGCAGATCCATTAAGGGCACCAGCAATGAGCAGAGCAGAGCCCGTCGTCGCAGTCGCTGCTGACGCGCACCCGTCGCGTCGCATCGCGTCGCAACGCGTCGCGTTTTGTGGTAAATACATTTTTAGCATTTTGTCTGCTGATACCTTTGGGTGTTGTACAAGACGGCGACTGCTGCAACAATAAAGACGCAAGCACAGGCTGCATGCCACTGGCCACGCTCAGCTTTGCCTTGTTTTTTTAGTTTTTTCTTTTTTGTATTTTGTATTTTTTCATTTTCCTTTTTACTGCTGCTGCTTCTGCTTCTGCTGCTGCTGTTGGCCATGTCCGTATCCATTGGCTCATTGCATGTTGTTCACCTTTTGCAATTTCATTTCATGTTTGCAACTGCAACTGGCTCGGCCTGTGTCTGGTTTTATGATGATTTCTGGCGTGCTACGCGACTTGGGCACATGCAAAATTCCAAATTACATTTCATTGCTTAAATTCAATTAACGGTAAGGTAAGAAATGCGAAATGCTATCAAAAATAACAACAACAAAAATAACAAGAGCCTGCTGTTGCGCTTTCGTTCTCAACTGCAATAGCAGCAGCTGAGGCTGAGGCTCAGACTGAGGCTAAGGCCGAGCACAGTTGGCCATTAACTCAGCCCAATTCAACCCAACTACAAGTCAAGGTAAGCGCAATCAACAAACAAGTAGCCGCCCGGCGAGTAGGTAAACAGAAAGTTGATTGAAAGTTTCAGCAAAGTGCAGCTGGGAAATGAAACCCAACTAAGTGAGATACAACAGCAAAACGAGAGTGAGACGATGTCTGTGTAGGAGCCTGACCAGGCTGCCAGAACTAGCTCGAGCAAATAAACTAACAGATTAAATGTAAAACAAGTTAGCAAAAGTCATAACTTGTTCGCATATGCTACGAGCATGAGTGATGTATGTTGGTAAAATTAATTCATACGCAGCAATTGGATTATGTTGAGGCATACGAAACATTATAAATGACTAGATAAATTGTAAGTCTAATATATTATATTTCTAAATAACCAAGTCTATCATTTTTTTAAGAATATGTAAATTAAATGAATCTATATTTTAATATACAGTTAAGTTTAAAAAATTATTAAGTTTAAAAAATTATTTATGGCCCCGAAAATTATACTATATTAATTTGTCAATTTCGAAAATAAGGTAATTTTTTTTTTATTTCTGATATTTTACTTATTTTTACACTTAATTAATGTGGATTGTACAATATACACACACAAACACATTTGCATTACATATGCCGCAACGCTGCAATTACTAACAGAATTCAAGAACGTCGCCGTTAATTGGTCATTGGAATCCCCTGAGGGGGCGGCGACAGAAATATTTTTGAGCTATTGTTGCGCAATTTGGAGACATTTTGCAATACTGTGGAAGCATTGTCATTAAGTGTAAATAATTGCCATAATTTGCACAGAACAAAACGCAATTATAATGCAGTTATTGAGGCATATAAATCTTATAGGGATTCTTTCTACTTAATTAGTTTTAATGTCCCCCGCACAAACAAAAGGGCATAACTAACAATTAAGCTCGCATTGCTCAACCGCAAAATACATATGCATACATGTATGCATATTGTGTCTTGAAATTTATATACAGACATGTATTTGTAAGCAAGTATGGCGCATAAATCTTAATTACGCTTCGTCGAGCGTAAATCATCATCAGCTGCAGAGTTTGCTGGCAAAATTGATTCATGCACAGCAATTTCGCCAGAAAACTCTTTGAGGGAATCTTCTTTTACTGACTCCCAACTAACTTTGACAATTTGGCGGCATTTTCTTCTTCCTCTCTGTTTTTTTTTTTTTTGCATATTTTTTTTATGACCCACAGACTGTGTGACGACTCTGAGCTTTGAGGATATTTAACCCATCAAGTGGCATGGAATTTCTTTTACAGTCCCATTCAAAATATGCCTCATTCCATTAGCATTTTATGGCTGATAATTGTTGACAGTAAATCAAATGCGAAACTGGAAATATACACACACGGAAAAAACTAATAGGGAAGGCAAATGAGGTGCGATAATGCTTAGAAGTGGGGTAAAGAAAAAAGGAATCTACAATTTATGACTGAAGCTAGAATAAAGGAGAAATAAAGTAGATGAAACGGAAATACTAGCAAACCTTATTTATTGTTAGCGATATGCTAGTTGGAGTTCTGCCAAAGACGAGCATGTGTTAACAAGGCGCACATGTTGCTAGTGAAACGTTCACGAATGCGACTCAAAGAGAAATGGGAAAAAAAGCACAGTTGCTATAACGCTGAAGAATGCGGCATACAAATGAATCGGAATGAAAAAACTAAGCATCATTTCGAATCGATGCATATATAAAACGTTTACGAATGCAACATATAAGAATTAGAAATGCGTATGTTCTTGAGCGATTGCTGCTTCTCTGTTATTAATTTTTATTTCAAATTACTTTTGAATCCCTTGTGCAGGTACACTTCTTCTTTTTTAAATACAAATTCCCATGCTCTTTTTACTTATTTTTAATATGGGTATATATATTTTTTGCCGCATAATAGCCCATATTTATGGAAAATAGCCGAACTGCTGGGCTCCTAATGGGTTAAGTCATCAGCTTTTGTCTGAGTTGATCCAATTGGCAGTCGTTTAATGTCAAAAAGTTCAGTGCAGTTGGCTTTATTATTATTTAGTTTATTTTTCTTTTTTTATGGCGCTGACAATTTGCAATCAGCCTCGTACGCAGGCAATTCAAAACGAAAAAATTTTTACAAGTTGTAAAGATTAAAAGTCCATTAGGCGTTTCGCAGCAGCCGCACGTAGAACTTGTTTAGATAGAGCAACGGGAGCGGGGCGCATAGCTTACAGCAGTCAAACCTCACTAGCAGCATCCACCAAAAAAGAAAAAAAACAACTAAAAATAAAAATAAAATAAAAGGAATCTTTGAACATGGCAGCGCAGCGATTTAAATGCGCGCAATGCAATCACTCAAATTGGCCAAAGCGCCGGAACGTGCAGATGGCAACCGCACGAATGGTTGAATTACATGAAATATTTTAATCCAAAAGATGCAGTTAAGTGCATCCATCAGCGTGTATTTAGTATTTAATAAATACGGAAGCGAGAACACGACTCGAACACGACGACGACGACGACGACGACGACGCCGACCACAGCCAACGACTGCCTTTTTGACGCATGCGAACAGACAGTCCTTGGCAATCCAGCATACACTCTGCGCTGCCAAAGAGGTATTTTAATTTATTTAAATTTTCTAGCCGCTCATATTACCGACTGCAATTTAGAGACAGCCAGCCAGTTCGGTTGGACAGACATCCTTTTGGGTCTTTGGTCTTGGTCCAGGCGCGCACACGACTTTGAGCTGCTTTGGCAAGCCCGTTTGCGACTTTGGCCAAGAAAAGTGAACATCCATTAGTTGTGCTAATGATGCGCAACCCACTTTGCCGCGTTCCACACCAGCCAACAGCTAGCAGCAGCAGCACCTTCTTAACTTGCCTCTTACACTCTGCTGTGTCCTGTCCCTCTTCTTCTATCCTGTGCTCTCTTTCCTGTCCTGGGCGTGTGGATTTAGTTTGCTATTTTGAAACGCATTTGGCTCGCTGGTTAGTTAGTTTTAGCCATAGCTGCACTTCTCCCTGTGTGTGTGTGTGTGTGTGTGTGTGTGTGTGTGTGTGTGCTAGTGGCTAATGCACAGTCAAAGTGGCTAAAACAAGACACGCACTAAAGAGCACACTGGGAAAAAAAGTATAATTTGTGGTGCTTGTCACAGTGCAATATTATTCTAATAAAATAAAATTATAGTCTGAGAAATATACATATTTCTTACAGGAAAACAATTCTTAAAAATAGATTAGTTTTTGTTTTATTGCAATGATTCCATACGAATTACATTTTTTAAAAACATTTTACATTTATTTTTATTACTATATACTCTTATCCAATAGACATCAATTTATTCAATAGACATTATTTTTATCTAGAGATAAACCTGTAAATATATACCATAAAATTGTGAATATTTCCCTTTTTATCTCTCCGCTTGTCATACTAACCATCAATTGATTCAAATACAATTCATAGGGTATATGACCGCTTATAGGATCTATGGCTACCGGCCACATTTCATCCATTTCCTCTTGGGTAAATGGCTCGCCTTCCTCCATCATCAGCTTGCCAAAGTACTCCTTGGTCAGGTAGCCCTTATTCTCAAAATCCAATGTTTTGAAAGCCTCAAGAATTTTCTCTGGCGGCGCTGGCTCCATTCTAATAATTTCTTAACTTTAATCTCTGGGTAAATACATATTCTTATTGGGAAACAACTCACTTGCGTTCCATGAGCAACTGGGAGACATGTGGCAAGAATTTGGTCAAATGCACCACGCCGCTTGTCTCCTCTGTTTCGGTGGCTGATATTACCTCATTGACCTCCTCTTCGGTGGGTACACAGCCCAACAATCTGAGAACTGTGCCCACCTCACGCACATCGATTAGTTTTTCGCTATGATGATCGAATACGCAAAATGCATCCGAAATGCGTTTCTCCAAATCGTTGTTAACTACAAATTTTGGTGAATTTTATTTTTTGAGAAGGTTTTAAGATATTAAAAAGCGCACTTACAATCAAAATCCATTGTCAGAAATTCGCAGACTGAAAGTAATTCACAAATGTTTGTTGAATCAATATTTCGGTGCGAAGGAGAAAACTCGGTTTAAGGTTGCTAGGTGATTATGGAGCGAGCAGTGCAGAGGCAGAGTGGTGGAGGAGGAGAAGAAGCATGCGACAGAGTTTAAAAGAGACACATAGGGTAAAAGTGGGTAACATTTTGGGAGAGAGTATTATAGTGATAGAGAGTGAAAGAGTGAGAGAGTTAGGCTTAGAGAATGAAAATGAATGAAATGAAAAAAACGTAGTCAAAAAGGATACTTAATGTTGTCTTGTTTCAATAATATGTTTAGTACTTTATTTTTCGGTTAAAAAAAAAAAAAAACTAAAAACCACTTTATTAACTGTTAACTGTTTTATAAGCATTCCACAACCATTTGCAACGAATACCAAAAGATGCTCTTAACCGCTTCAAACCGTATAAAATGGCATGGAATACGGAAGTATGGAAACCGTAACCGGGCCATAATGGTCAACTAGAGCCGAGCAACAAGTGCATTTTGGAGTTAAGCTCACTTTAATGGTAATTACAGCAAATTTTACTGAGAGACGTGACGTGGGGGGTAGAGGACTTGTCTGGACTCAAAGAGCGTATGCCACGCATTGGATTCGATTAAAAAAAAATAGTTGCAAAGAGCTGCAGCAGCAGCAACAGCAACAACTACTTCATTCACGCTAATGCGTGTCGTGTACAACACGCTTCAAGCCACTTGAGCTGTGCGCACTTGCGTCCAAGTTCTTGCAACAACACGAGCACACAAACACACACACACACACACACACACAAGCACAGTTGCGTATTGGCGGGGCCATCCAGTACGGTTGGCTTTGGCTTTGGCCATGGCTACTGCCATAAACACTAAAAGTGTTCGTCATTTGCTGTTCCAGATCCAATTAACCATTTTGATGCATTTGCCTCCATTAAGTTTTTTTTCTCTCTCTCTCTCGCTCTCGTCGGCTCGCCTGCTCTCCCTCTGCTGCTCTCTCGCTCGGTTGTAGACCCTTTGGCTCAGGCCTTGGACGCTGTTGCCTGCCTTTTGCAATTTCGCTGCCAGACTTACAACGTGATCGGAAGTTTGTCTTAGCCAACGTCGACGACGTGTCCGTGACTCCAAACTCCCTGAGTGCTCGTGTTGCAGTTGCAGTTGTTATTGTTGCTGTTGTTGTCTAGTGTTGTTGTTGCCTTGGTAAAGTACTTTGTAAATGTTGGCATGATTTAAGCCTAGCTCTTAGTCTCTTTATTCTGACATTTGCTCTAAGTTTGTCTATTAGGCATGCGATTAAAATTTAAATTGAAGTCGAACAGCCACAGCCGGGACTTGCTTTCAGTCCCGCCTCTTGTGTCATTTTTTTTTTCCTGTTGCCGCCCAGTTTTCAGTCGCCGCGCAACACTTCCGCTCGCCATCAGCCATCAGCTTGTGCTATTAGCATCTCGAGCGCATTTTGTGTTCATCTGTCAATTTCGACACCTGCCACAGACAGGACGGCAAGTTGTCAGAGCCTTTCGTCCGCTTCCTGTGGGGTGCCACATTTGCTCATCTGCATGGTTGAAACTGATTTCATTATGGCTATTTAAGGGCAGGAATATCATTATTTTTAACGCTTTGCAGCTTTATAATTTCCGTGACAACATGTTGCCGCTGCTCTACAATATTGATTATATAATTAATTAAAATTGTTTAATTAAAGTTTCAAAGTGTAAATCAATTTTTTTTTCTTCTTTTAAATATATGCATTTAAACGTAAAGCAATTGCACGCGACTAAACGTATGTTGAATTGTTGCTACCATAATATTATAATAATGGAAATATAAATAATAGAAATAAAACTTATAAGAATAATAATTTTTCGCCTTCTTATTCTGCTTCTCAAATTTATCGATTTCAAATTCAACCGAATATTATCTGCAATAGAGCTTATTTAAATGTTGCTTTTTATAGTTTTCCATATTTTATTTTCGATTATAATTTTCGATTAAGATAAAATCAAAGTCCCTGACCAATAAAACAAATACATATCAGCGTTTGTGAACATTCTAATAAATGTAAACAACTAGACTATATTTCGTACTTTTTGTACAAAGACCAATACAAGAAAATCTACAAACGTATTTGCATATGCGCATATTTATATCAAAGACCAGTTCCATTCAAACCATTTGCCCTTTTGCAACAAATACAAAGAAGTTTTTTCCATTAATATACAATTATTATTGCTTTTTTTAATTGCGTTACAATTCGCTTTGTGCGAGTTCGTGTGCGTGTGTGTGTGTGTGTGTAGATTGTGGTAATTAAATGGAATTTAATAAACATAAACATGCAAATAATGAGCGCTACCTTTCACAGCAGCCAAAATGGAAAAACTGTTTGAAAGAGTTGGCCCAGAAAACCTTTTGTTGAATTAATTAGAGTAAAAATGCGGCTGCCAGACAGCCAGATAAACAGCAGCCGCTGCCACAGCAGCAGCAGCAGATTGTAAACGTCTTGGTTAAAAACAGAATTCAATTCAAAGGCAAATGATATGAAAGAATTGATTAATAATCATAGCGAAAACCACAAAAGAGCTGCCTCATGAATGAGCCACCAAAACTGTGGCACAGATTGTGACTGTGGCTTAGACGGAGACGGTGACGGAGAGGATGGCGGTGGCGGCTACTGGCCAAAAAAGCGCTGACGCCATGCCCGACATGCGGACTCTCGCTTCAGGTCTCAGCTCCAGCTTTAGCCAAGGCCAATTGCTCGGCCACAATTGTAAGCCTGGGCGCAGCAGCAACACATGCTACAGCTGCTGCTGCTTGTTGTTGTTGTTGTTGTTGTTGTTATTCTTGCTGCTGCTGCTGCCGTGCTCCACATTCTCTGACGACTGGCGTCCAGTCATGTTTTGTTGGCACTGGGCAGCCGAGCCGACTCGACTTGACTTTGATTCAATTTCCATATGAAAACATCGATTTGCGTTTGCTCTCTCTGCCCTGCGCCCGCGTTGTCGTAATCAAAGTGTTGTTTATGGAACACGTCCGGCGTGCTGTTGTTGTTGTTGCTGTTGTAGTTGTTGGCTCGTTGGCTTGGCTAAAAATTGCTCGGGGCAACAATTGCGCGCCTCGTCTGAAAAATATGTAGCCAGCGATTACATTTGCCTATTGCATGGTCACACAGTAACAAAACAACGTATTGGTTTCAATATAAAATATGATTTTACATTTTTATTAAAAATTTGGCATTTATTTTCAGCCTTGAAGAGTTAATTAAAATTGAAGCTGGCTTAAAAATAAAAGATTTAAATTGAACATCATGAGAAATTGCACTTAAACCAACATTTTTTTCTGTGCAGCCAGTGGAATGACGAGAGAAAGAGAGGGAGAGAGCAGACGCAGTCCAACTCGCGTTAGTGTTACCAATTCAGCCGTTTTCCAGCTAATGTTGGCCAGTTTTTAGCCCCTTCATTGGCAATTCGTGCTGCTAGTTCAGCTAGCTTGTAGCTTTTTGAAACACACGCAGCACTGGCGCGCACCCGAAGCAAGCCGAGGCTAGTTATGATTGAGTTCTAATGAGTTGAGAAAAATGTATCAAGGAAAACCTGTTCCCGGAATCGCAATTAGATAAGTGGGTTTCATGCCTCAGACCCGTGAACTACAAGAAAGCGCAACAAACGAAACCAACAATTGTCCACCCAGGAGCTATCCAGCCAGCTCTCAGCTTGTGCTGGTATTAGCTTTGCGACCTGTCAGGAAATGGAAATTGTTTTCCATTGCATGGCCAACAACGGGGCAACGTTGTTGCAACAAATGTGTAGCACATTTTCCTATAATAAGGCGTTAAAAATATTTTGCAATTTAATTTATTGTCTCTCTCGGTGGATAGCACAGCAAAATTACCATATGTATATCTTGGCTTTTTAATAATAAAAAAGAGAACTCGTTTAACTGGTTGGTAAGTCGAGTGAAAATTTGCAAACTTGATGCTTGGCGGGAAAAAGTCAGGTGTAGCAAATGTTGGCAAATTTGAGAACATTATAAAATTGACGGGTTTGGCTAGAAACTCTTGCAAATCACAAGCATACCAAGCAGCTTAATATATTAAAGTCTATGAGACGCTAATTGCATATAAAATGAACTTTATTAAAAAAAAAATAAAAAAAAAAAACAATTTTATTTATGCTTTATTATATTGGTTGTAATTTTGTGGTTTTATTTAAGGACAGACATAAAGTTCATATTTTTTATCAGCTGCCACATACCACTTAAACTCTGCTCTATAAAATATTCATCTCCCTCGAATTCCATTTACTTTTCAACCCAATTCCGTGTTAGTCATTATCTAGCCATTAAAAATGTTTATAAGCAATTTTCTGCACTAGTTTACGTTCGATTAATAGGCGTAAAATATTAATGCACTGAACACGCCTTGTAGCTACCAAACACAAAATATATATATATATATATATATATAAAGAATAAAAAGTAAAGGGAAAGGTCTCTCTACAGACTCAACTGCTCTTCAAGTTAATTGGTTGGCCCCACGTTTCGCCCCTTCCGAATGCTTTACTTTCTAGCTATAAAATGGCCTACGCCCTAATGTGCGTGCCTTTCCAATTACAAAGTCGAACTTCAGATACGAGTTCAGCCCATCATTAGCTATCTTTACTAATGATATTTTAGAGGTACAAGTTGCTGAGAAGTTTTTTCAAGCGCCAAACATTTCGCATGCATGTGATAATGAATTTGGCGGTGCTTTGATTTTTGGCTTCTTTTTTTATATTTTGGTTCTGGTTCTGTGGGACAGAAAACAAGACAATAAATCAATAATTATTGCAAAATAATGCCCAATTTTTGTCCGCTGGCCAACTGCAGGCAGAAAGACAGGCAGGCAGCAAGTCGGGCGGACACGAGGGCAAGAAATTACAAAAACCAAAAAGATAAATTACAACGCCGCGTTGCAGGCGTATGACTTAATTTGCCAATTTGAACGCCAAAGGCTAAAGCGTACTTGCTGGCTGCTTGGCCAAAAAAGGCCAAACAGCTGCTTGCCGGCTGGCTGGTTGCGTCGAAACGCTTTAAACGTCAATTTCCGTGCCAATAACAACAACTACAAAAACAAGAACGGCACCGGCAACGAACCAACATTGTCTTATTAAGGCTCAAACGCGTGCCCCAGCTCTCCAGTCTCGAGAATACAAAACCAGCAATCCGTGCAGCAGCTCAATAAGAATTCTATTATATTCATGCCACACAATGTGATTAACTTGTTGACCCTGTGTCCAGCGCAAACAATGTAGAACGGATTTCGAACGTTTCAAAGTTAACCGAAAAAGAAACAGAAATGAAATCTCCCTTCATCTTGCCAGCACTTCCGTGCGCTAAAAATTATATTCTTATGCAAACACAACACACAACCGAAAATTGGCATTCGTTAGGCGTTGCTAATAATTGAAAAGCCCTCAAAAATAAAGCAACAAATAAATACAAAAAAATGCTCAATCAGACCGCAAAGTAACTGAAACGAACGAGCTGCCACTGCTGCTGGCAACGCACAGGAATGCAACAACTGAATTCAAATCTGGGCACCTGCATGTGCCCCAAAAGACGACTAAGGCTTCGATTTTGACTTTAGCGGCGCCGCACAGTGGTTCAATGCTAAAAAATATTGCCTCGAATCGTAAATAAAATAAAATATAATAAAATAAACGTCAATAAATGCGTCGAATCATAAATTAATACTAACAAAAATACATGTTATAAAATGCATGAAACACAAATAAGAAAATAATAAAATATAAATAGACTCTATATATATAGATAATATCGATGTCATAAAAAACTATCGGAGCTATTTAACTTTAATTTTATTTCAAAATAATTTTGTTTTTTCTTCTTATTTATTTAATGGATTGTTGGGTCGTTGTTGCCTTTTGCACTAAAAAAATTAAAAATAACCTTAAGTTCTCTTTAAAAAAATTATTTAAAATCTCTGTAATTAAATCAGCATGATATCGATTTATTTAATAATAAAAATCTATTGGTATCTCATCGATTGTCCTGATAGGGGTATATATATCGTATGAGTTTATTTAATAACAAGCAAGTATCGATTAATTTAATGCAAAAATATATCGAATATATCGAACATTTTAAATCAACTCTAATCCACTATGCGGTAGTCTGAACATGTTAATTTTTGCCGTCAGCTTTCGCTTCTGATTTGCTGGCAATTTATAGAAAATTTACTTGACATTGCAATTGAGCGAAATGAAATGAAATTTGTATTTCTCGACTCGCACACACACAGTGACAATACCCTCAGCCTGCCTCTCTCCCAAATAAAAAGAAATAGAAATAAATTGCTGGAAAATTGATTTTCCTTTAGCATGACAATCACTCCGTTTGCTGCTTTGGGTTGGTTCAATGCCTTGACTCGGCTTTTAATGCTGGAAGGCACACGCCCACCAAAATTCATAGTTAGAGCCGCTTTAACCGTTACTTGCAGCAGTTGCTAGGCCACAACTGATTCATGACTTAATCACCGCCAATCGGTAGCAGCCGCAGCAGCAGCAGCAGCGTCTTAAGAGTCCCCCAGTTAAGCTTGACTTTGGCTGCTGCACCCAAAAAAAAAAAAAGAAGTAAGAGTGCTTCAGGTGAGTCAGCACGACTAGGATATACCCTAAAAACAGCGCCAAGCTGTCGTTAGCCAGAAGTACACATGCACATATAAACACAAAGAAAAAGATTACTCAAATAACTTCTTGTTTTTTTTTTGTTCATACTCCGATCCTTATTAAAACCTTATATATATATTTACTTCCGTCTACCTGTAATATACATTCGCACAAAAACATGATACCCATTTTATAAGATTTCACTAGGTTCAATGGGTAAAACAAAAAAACGACTTTATCAGAGCCTGGTCGAGTGAGTGGCTTGTGCCTGGCGGCATACGAACCACTTGGTGGGTTACTCTTGATATGCTACCATGGCAATTGATTGTTTGCTCTATAACTGCAGGACTTGCATTATGAAAAATAATAATAAAAACTTTGCTTTGGCCAATGCAAAAGCTGGTCATAATATGTGTAATATTCATTGTTGTTGAACCGATTTTCACTTTTGTTGAGAGCTCTCAATAGCATCCGTCAATTCGGCAAACGCAGCTTCCATAAGCCATAAACAACTGTTAGAGACTGGCGATATGTGATCTGTTGAGATCTGCGCGCAAAGATCTGCGCATGCGCAACGCTATTGCCTGCTGCCTGGCTGCCAGAGAGTTATAAAAGTGTAAATAAGGTAATTAGTGCTTCCGGGCATAATCATACCAGACATGACGTTGACGTCGTTCAACTTGTTGTTGCGGTTGTTGTTGTGGTTATTGTTGCTGTTGTGGTTGTTGTTGTTGCTCAGTCTTCATATGTGCGCCTCGTGTTGTTCGTTGAGCAGCTAACGAACTGACGCATCGCGCAGCGCCACAAACCACAACTACAAAAAAGAGTTGCGCTCTAATGAAAATTATGCTACTTGAAAATACCCTGTGACACAAATACGTTAGCTGCAGGTTGGTGACTGCTCAAATTCGCTTATTCTTAAATCATTTTAGTTATCATTGCTGCAAGCTAAAGAATTCATTATATGACGTTTAAAAGCTTAAGATACCAAAAAGTAATGATGTTGCCTTAACTTGGTTTTCTTGTTAACTTCATGTATCCGAAATCAATATTTTCCTATTGTGTGGGGAAATGGGTGATTTATTATATGGTCGAAGTTGTCTTAGGCTACCCGTCATATACATAAGCACAAAGACAATGTACCCCCTTTTGCGGATTTTCAATGAATACTGGGTATAACAACATTGTTACGCCTCGCCAACAGAGGAAGCCACTGCGCTGGCATCAGGCAGCGGGCAATTGCTGATAAGCCATAAAACAAATGGCAAAAGCATTGGCCATATCCAAAGCCAATGCTAGAGTCAGCATTGGCCTCCAGTCTGTCAGCTAATAAAAACATACACGCACGCACACATGCTCACATAAAAGCATGTATATATAAAGTATATAGCATACATGATTCGTATCGCGTTGGCTTGTTCTCAACTTGACGGCTTTTCAGAATTTTTAGCTAACTTTGATGGCCTTTAATTGGTTAGTTGAATACAATGTACTCTAAGCCGCCGTAGATTAATTATATTGTTTTATCGTATGGCACACATGAATTTCCCATTTGCTAATGCGCCGCATTTGATATTGTCTAATTATATGATGACATTTTTTTCTTTTATTGATTGTTAAAATTTTTATTATTAACTTACTGAGACGAAATGCTTAAAGCTTATGAGTTTGGAATTTGTTTGGAATATATAGCAAACATTGTTCATTTTCTTTAAATTTTAAACAATATTTACTAAAAATATCGTTTTTGGGATTGCTCAAGAATGTATTTTAAATATTGGAGTTTGTAATAAGTAAATCCATTACTCAAAATAGCTCAATAAAATGTCATATTAAAAAATTAACAAATAATTATTGAGTTTTTACCAACTCATTTAATAATTAGTTATAATTCACAAGTTGAATTTGCACTTGGAGATTCGCTGAAGATTTAGCTCTATCATTAGCGATTCGGGTCTATATGCATATATGTATGTGTTTATATGTATCATATATATATATATATATATATATACACTTAGCTTGCCTTTATCATCGCCGCTTTCGAGTTTGTAGCTGACAATTTAATTATAGCCGCTTGTTTAGTGTTTTGACTTGTTAGTTAATCGCTGTTGTTGTTGTTGTTGCTGTTGCATCGTGTTGTTGTTTTGACCATAAAACATGATTTGTAAAGCTTTAAATTTAAGTTTCTCCCTTTATTTGAGTTTTATTCTTATTTTTTACCAATTAATTAACTGAAAACTACTGTTAACTGGTCATTGTATTCAGGTGGACCCTAAAAACGTGCTATTTTGATGAATTCGCTGTTGTTGTCGTTGTTTGGCAGTTGCAAACATTTTAACAGCAGCTCTTTTGCCTTTGGGTGCCGCCTAGTCGTTCCCGGCCAAGCGAATGTTAGATACATAGATATATATCTCTAAAAAAAAAAAAATAATAAATAAAATTAAACACATCTTTTGATGACTTAATTAACATCAAATTGAAAATCGTAGCTTTTTTCATTTTGCTATATTCAACTTGTGGCAAGTGTAGAATCCGTGCCACGCGGGCTGTGCGGCAAATCAAAGATGCCAATTAGCACAAAATTTGTGTTTGGACAAGGCACCGTGTTTATATATCCGATTTGAGTGTGAAATTTAATCAGTGTGCGACCAGACAAGACTAAAATATTTTTTTTCGCTCATCTAAATTGTTTATTAATTTTGATGTCTAATTTATTTGCTTAATTAGCATTTTCCCATAATTTCTTTAAAGCAATTTGTTGATCGTAGACGCAATACCAAAAACAAAAAGATTTATATTTATATACATATGTATATATAAATAAATATTTACGCGACATCGAGCACATTTTTATGTCCATTTCATTAGCTTGTGTTGCGTAATTTATTTGAATTTGAAACCAAATAATTTCCGCCCGCATGCCTTAAAACAGCTTTTAAAGGGTATCCAGCAAATTAAATGATTAAAGATGAAGAGTAGTAGAATTTAAAGTTTTTTATTAAATTTTAATAAGGTAAAAAGTGTTTAGAATAACGCTGCCTTAATAATTTTCAATTGAGCTGAAACTATATTTTTTCTTAAAATAATATAAATTTTAAATTATATTTTGCAATTCAATAATTTAATAAGTATATAATGAAAAAAAAATAACATACATAAATAAAAATAATAATAAAGTTTAAAAAAAAAACATGAAATCAAAGATGAAATATAAATAAAATTATTTGTTTGCTCAAAATTTTTACATTCAATCCTTTACATTCAGTTGAGTAAAACATTCACAAATTATTAAGTTGTTAAGTTTTCTTTTTGTGTTAATACAAAGGTATATCGTATATAATTGCCGATTTACCTTATAGAGCATTTGCCTGTTGCGTTAATTTTCATTAAAATCAAATTCTCTTAGCATTTTAATTGTGTGTTGTCTTTGCCATTTCGTGTGTCGCTTTGACCGTTCAAAGTCCCATAAATTTGCAGCTTTATCTTTGGCCCGAGATCTTCGTCAAGCCGAGCATTTGTGTTGATTCTCATAATATGCTAATTACAATTTCTGTGTTTTTGTATGTGCGTTGTTATTGTTGTTACTGTCCCAGCTTGACTGACGAGCGCCGCTTTGGTCGCTCAATTAAACAATATCGACATCTAGTTTTGTACAAATTAGCATAAAATTTGTGGCTAGCCGGCGATGAGGTAACAAATTAGGTACAAGCATTTATCATGTTATTGCTGTGATTCGAACTACAAATAAATAAATATTTTAAATAGATTTTTATTCAAATACTGACGATAACAAAACGCGCCGCCCTCGCCCCCCTCCGAGCTGAGCCAGTTATTGGCTACAGTACATACTCGTAAATTTAAAAACACAACCAAAAACAACCTGTGACAGTTTTTAATGTCAAACAAAACCTGCCGCTTGTCTTTTGTTTATCTGAATGATCATCGATATATATATATATTTATTTATTTATTTAGATGTATATGCGTATTGTTTCCCTATTTATTTGACACTTTTGCTTAAACCGAATTTCGCACAGTTACCTTGTCGCCTTGTCGTGTATCGCAAATTGCTTTATTTATGCGCTTTTCGCAGCAGCAGCAGCTTTTCATTTAAATGTTAAATATGTGGTTTAATTTAATTGATTTATTGTGGGTGCCCCTCTGATAACTTATTTGCATATTGCATGTGCCGTTGAGCTTAAGCAAAAGTTCAATATGCAATTAGAAGCCGATTAATAGAGTTTCTATTAACGACTTCTCATTTACTGTCCTACGATATATATTTATTGTGACAGCGCTTTATCGTTAGTTTCTCTTAAATTTATTACTTTTATGAACTGCAAGTCAAGCAGCTTGTATCTTTGCCTGTTTTATCATTTTAAATAATCGCACTAGACTGACCCAGCATTCTCTCTAACGTCTTCAAGACGCTGTTTGTAATTGTTCTGGCCTTCTGTTTCAGATCCACTAAATAAATTTGTATTCTGTTTTTCTTGACACGAAAGTATTGCAAAATTATACAAACAGGCAAAAAAAAAAAACGTTTAATATCGAAGAAGTCAAGCAAAATTACTTTTTATCAGATGGATATCCGAATGCTTTACATGTTGATCTGGGTCTGTTATATATGCAAAGGGCAAGGGTTAACGTATTATCTTCTGTACAATACCTTTTGTAAATCCGAGAATTTTTTTTAGTCTAATATCAACAGAGCTTTAATGGAAGAAGTTTCTTATATGGACAATTAATAGATGCATAAGGGAATGGTAAAACGTACTGCATTATCTTCGCATTGCCTGTTGAATAAAAAGGCATTGTGTTCAATATACCCTTCCCCTTGTTCGAAGTTCCACGAAATGGTCAACCCTATTTCCTAGATTCTATTAATTTAGCGTCTGCAATTTTTAAATTTTTTAAAAATTTATTTCTTATATTATGTTGCGCCCGTGCCCTTGATCCATTAAAGTTTTTTCGTATTTACATTTTATAACCCACTTTTAACCTTCTTCAAAGCCCCCAACTAGCCGAATGTGCAACATCCAGCATTAACTTCTTCGACTGCCAAAAAAGTGTGTTTAATTTATTTAAATTGCCCATAATTACACAGAGTCAAGAGGGCTGACAAAGAGACAATAAAAAACAAAGCAATTTGTAGTTTATGAGCCTCCGAGGCAAACATTTTATTTCAGTCAAAGATATGTAGCATAAGAAATTTTTAAATGATATGCAAGCAGAGAGAAGCAGTCAGTAGCGAGAAGCAACAGATGCTGTACATAAGAAATTGAAGACGCAAAAATAACAACTTAAAAATTTATAACTGTGCCTGATCATAGCAATTAGTGGGAATTTGATTTTTTGTTCATCGGTTCGTATTTTATTTGCGCCCTAAAAAAAGAAAAACTGAAAGTGTTCTGAAGCTAAGGCTTTGACTTGTGCGTAGCTAAAAGCCGAACTGCTGCACTCGGAGCACAGCTGCATGAGGTCGAGCTTGCTTTGGCCACGGGCAGGCCTCAAGCTCGATCCGGAGCTGCGGTTGGGGCAGTTAATTGGACGGGGGACTGTCTTGTGGTCACACGCAGCAGTCGGAGCTGCCGTGGCAGCCGTCGTAGCAACAGTATATTCATAATAAAAGCTGAGGAATGAGTAAATTAAGAATTATGGCTTTGCCATGCAAATTCAAAATTTCCGATACACAATAAATTACTTAAAAGAGCGGCCACCCGAAAAAAAAAACTCAACAAAACGTAAACTTAACAAAAGCGCAAGCAACTTGAAGCCCATGAAGAAGTTTTAGTTCAACTCAACGCTTGAGCCTGTGAGTTATACTTGCATGCAAAATGGTATTGTCTGGAAACCTTGAACTGATTTAGCCAGGCAAATTTTGATTCGCGGCCAGAAAAAATGTACAAAATATCAAAAAGAAAAAATAACATGCTCAGGCATTTTGCATTCATGTGGGTGGCCCCATGTGGAGCAGTTCCCGCACAGCTAGAAGTTTCATCATTCTGCAACTTCTGAGGAAGTTGCGATTATGTTGAACATAAATTATATTTTTATGTGTGCTTTTTTTCGACTCAATCGTCTTTCTAAATAAAAATATTAAGAGCTGGCTTGTATCCACTTTGATTGAGGTCAAGGTGGGGAATATCCATAACTATTTAATAGAAGTACAGAAAATATAAAAAAGTATCTAAGCCTAATTTGAGATAGAGATAATAAAGAACATAGAGTAAAAAACTCAGGTGATCGAAGAAGGGGGAAACTTCGGGAGAAAGATATATTTTGCGAGGAAAATAAGAAAAAAAAAGGGGGATTAGCAAAAACCTAAACGAAAGAAGCCTATGAAATATGTCAAAGTCGCTTACAACAATTAAAAACACAAAAAGGGCGAGCTGTAATAAAAATAAATTCTTTATTTTAATCTCTGCAGGGTCCGTTATGAATTTCGTTATAGCCCACGGCTATTGACTTTCAAGAATTTTGATCTACTCTCGTATCGCATAGTTCAATAAAAGAAATAAACCTACGAAATATGTTTAAGTCGAGGAGGCATAACTCGAAATAATGAAAATCGCAGGGAAGGGCGAGTTGTAATGGGTAAAAGATCACTTTTTAATCTATGCAGGAAATTAAATTAGTATTGCTTTTCAAGAATTTCCAGAGATTTACTCTCATTTCGCATTGTACAATATAATATTAGCACATTACCAAAACGACTACGCGAAGCACTGGGAAAGTAGCTGGCGATTTCCTCGCTTCGACTGGCAAATTAATATGCCAAATTAAATGCAACTTCAGCTTGTGGCAGCAAACTGTTAAAAATCGTTAGAGGTAATATCCAGCAGCGGCCATGCTGAGATTTTATTTTTATTTTTTCTGCCTCTGCTACCATTTACATATGCTGTGTGTCTTTCTGTGTGTGTGTGTGTGTGTGTGTGTGCTGTAACTGGCGAATAAGTATTTCAGAATGGCCGCATCTATTTTCCACACAATAAAATGATAAATGAATTTCAAACTGTGCGCGTTACTCAAACGTAGTTGTCCATCAGCTAGCTATGTTTTTTTCTTGGCCAACTTGTGGCGGGGGCAGGTGGCAACAACAAATCGGCAGCACACAAGCTGCTGCTGTTGCCGCTGCTGCTGGCAATGCCATTGCCATTGCCACTCGGCCTGGCCATCCTGGCCAGCTTGGTTGGCAGCCCAGGCACTGGCTATGTCTCTGGTCTCTGTCCGCCAATTTCTAGTAGTATTTTTTTTTACCAGCTGCAGCGAGCCAACTGCAGCTAATATTGTAATTTTTCTCACTAACGATGATTTTCTGAAGCCTCTCAACTTTTTCAGTCTGCTTGCAATGTGTTCAGATATGTTTATTTGAATAGGTTAAGTTAATATTGTAATAAAAGCTGCTAAAAGAACAACTATGTTGTATATATCTGATTAAATTTCTAAAATAATATATGTATAGCTTAGACTCTCATTGGCGTCTCGATTAAATTTCTTGAATATTCCAGTCGCATATTATCGGGATTTTATATACTGTTAGCTTAATTCTGTCTCTTGTTTTAAGACATATTAATACTTCTGTTAATGGCTTCTAATATAGTTTGTTAGATATAAAATATATAGAATGGCGTTTCCAATCGGAATACCGTGTTCAAGCAGCATAATCTTGCTTACAATAACACCTTGAAAATGGTTTCATAAAATTTTCTAATTATAAAAATGATGTAAAGAAATTCGCATACACATTTCTGGAATGTCTCTCTTTTTGCCGTATTCTAAACGTAATCTTATACCAACTATTTTTTATTTATAAACGGAAAGATTATTAACCAACAACGATTAATTTCGTATTCAGCATTTATTAGATAGCTTGTAAATAAAAATAACAAATTAGTATAGAAATACAAACAGCAACAGCTTTCATATAGCTTGCTTTCAATTTGCAAGGGTATTTCATCTTCGACGTGCCCATAATATTTTTTGCACCTTGTTATATTTTTTAAGGCTTGCTTTCTTTCAATGCTATTACCATTTCTATTATTGCTGCCATTATCTGGGAAAGCTTTTCACGTCGTGGAACGTCGGTTTTTTAATTACTTTTGAGCGTTGCCTGTGTTGCAGGCGTTTGTATCATGCGTGTTCATCATGCAACCAAATGCGACCTGGCCCCGCTTGCTAAATCACGATCCTTTCAACTTTCAATTGCAGCAGTTGCAGTTGCAGTTGCTGTTGCCGTTGCAGTTTCTACTGTTGCTGATGTGCTAAACGTGCGGCAGCAATTTTGCCGAAATGATTGTCGATCATGAGGCACTTAAACTTGCTGCAGTTAGCTGTTTGCCACAAAGCTAGCTGCTGCAATTAAAGTACAACTATGGATGCGGCTTAAGTAGTTGCGTATAGCTGGCCCATAAATATGCATTTTGCATGTGCTGCGCTGCGCTGCGCCGTCTGCCTGCTGACAGCTCAGCCGCAAGTGACAAAAGTGTCTGTCAAAAGCCACCCACATGTCGAAACCATAAAGTTAGATCATCTGGCAGGCAGTTAGTCTGGCAGGCTGGCAGCCAGGCAGTCAGGCATGTGTCGAAATTGCCGCGTAAATTTATGAAGTTTGCCAGCTTTTTCGGGGCCGAAGCAATAATCGGCGGCAGCATCTATAATAAGCAGCTGTCGGCGAGTCACTTGAAATATGTGTATCTTGCAGATACAAAAAGGGGGGCATGCTGCACATTGCATGTCGGTTGATTGCGCCGATTGAATGTTGCGTGTCGGCAGTTGCAATAAAAATACTTTTATATCAAATCTGTTGCATGCTCGATTGGCCGTTTGCACTATTCAATTCAACTTCAACAAGCTTGTCCCAAAACTAGTTGCAACTAATTTGAATTGTGCCTTGGCCAGGTGTCAAAGCAGCCCAAACTGGGTCATTGCTGCACCACATTGAACCTCTAAACTGTGCATTAATCACACAGCTGCAACGCAAACTTCAGCGCGACCTGCTGGTCCCTTGGCTGCTTTCTCGTTGCGCATTACTTAGAGCCAGTGCAGCAGCCGCAGCAGCCGCAGCAGCCACAGCAGCAGCAGCCGCCAGCATTTTTCTCTGTTTTGGCCAAAATAGCAAACACCTTCTTTCTCCTTCTCCTTGCGCCTGGCCAAATATCTGCCAGTAACGCGCTGTGAACTTAAATGCCACAATTGACTGACAGTCGTTTGTCGCACTTGTCAAGCCAGCTATTTACCGCACAAAACTATCTCATCAGATGTGACTCAGTGTGTGCCTTGAAAATGTACTTCATTCAATTTTGTACCGCATGGAATTTTGCTTGTTCTAAATTAATTTCTACAAACGCTTGATATTATAATGACTTTTCCTCGAAAATTTCTTAAACATATACAAATAACATAATACATAAACTAATTTACTAATAAATCAAAATATATTGAGTACTTATCCAAAAATATGCAGTACATTATTATAAACCATAAAAAAAAATAATAGTTTATTACTTTTGAAAATTCATAGGCTATAAAACAAAAAATAATAACCAATTTAAAAAGTAAAATTTAAAATAAAACAGTAAAAAAATAAATCAAAAAAATATTTACCAATCCATTATTTATTATAATTATTATTTTTTCAACATTTTCGGAATTCTTTATTTATTACTATCATTATTATATATTATAAAATTAAATCGTTACACTACAATAATAAACAAAGATACATTTAGACTAAATATCAGAGAAATATAAAGTAAATTTGTTTGGCACAATATATCAATATGTTTTATTTAGTTTACTAACTATTTTGTCTGACATTTAAAATAGCTAGAACAAATCTTCTTGTGCCGGATTTTTATTTTTTGGAAATTCGTAGATAATGATTTGAGTAATAATATTCCATATCTATAAGTAAGCATAATAAAAATAATAACAAAATAGCAATAAATAATTATTTATTAAAAACTAAAACAAATAAATAAGTAAGGTGTAATATCAAGTGTCTCAAATGCAAAATTTATTGCAGTACATTTGACCTTTGCCGTCACTTGTGGCTTCAAATTGACTTGTTTTAGTTGCTGCTAAATGCTTAAATGTGTTAACTAAATTCCACTTAAAATTGGCCAAAGGGCATGTTAACCTTCGCTGCTGCTCGCACTTTAAAAGCCATTTTACACAGCAAATTTAATTTGCGCGGCTTTCGCTCGTTCTCAGCTGCACGCTGGCCCATCCCTCCCCCCTAACATCGTGTGACTCATCTGCAACCGGAATTTGGCTGACAGGCAGCGTGGCGGCAACCGTTGGCCACATGTCAAAGTCGAGCAAAAGGGAGAGTTGTGCGCGCAAAAGAAAACTTTTCTAGCCGCAAACGTTGCACAGCAGCACAGAGAGGAAAGGGTGGGCAAGTGTTAGCCAGGACCTTAATTAGGTCATGCAACCCGTGGGGCAGCACAAACAAGCAACGGCACAGCCCGGCCAAACTGTTGACAGTTTGGCAAGGTGTGCGATAACTTTGACATTTTGCAGCTGGGTCCCACGCAAACAGCCACAGCAACTGCCAGCTGAGATGCGCGCTGAGCACATGGACAACAGTGCGTATGATTTATATTTCAAGTAACTGCAAAATGTCGCAAATATGCGCAAAAAAATAGAGAAGAAAATGCATTGCATAAGTCGAAGTCGTAGTTAAGTCAGTCACAGTCAGCAGTCAGCAGTCAGCAGTTAAGAGACGCCGGTTTCGCATTGTTTCGGTCGAGAGTGACATTTTAATTGCGGCTGCCCGCATGATATATGAGCAGATTTTTGGTTTGGCCACAATACACGTTAAGACGTTCCGTTCCCATCCATGCAACAACAGTTGTTGGCCATATGTTGGCGCTGCCAATTAGACATCGCCGCGTTGACTGCCACGTAAATTAATTTAATTATGTCAATGCAAGTTACCTTGGAGCCAGCAAATGCAACAGCAACTGCGACGCTGACTTAGTTGGCTTAGTTTATTTGTCAAGCGGTGTAAAATGGCGTAAACAACATGACTCGCATGCCAGCAGCAGCAGATCAGCGAAGGCAGCATCAGCGGCTGTGTGGCAGCTGGAAAAGGAGCTTGTGGCATGCAACGTGCCAGGGCTGTAAGAATACTCCCAAAGTCATTTTGTATCTTAATAAAATATATATTCAATATTGAAAACTATCCAACTGCTCCTTTTAACTGAGCTAAGTTGTTAACTTCAAGGATAGTTGGAAGTTTGCACAAAACACTTTTTAAAATCATAAAAACACAATAAAATTAAATTAATAATAATTTAATGCTTATATATAAAAAATCAAAATAAAATTGAAATAATATTAAAATAATTCAAAATTTCTTTTCAATCTTAAAGCAATTTATTTTAACAAAATCGATTGCTTGTTATTGTAAGGCTTAATTTTTTTGTATGTAATATATTTTTATGATTTTGCATATTTTAAAAGCATTTAGAAGATATTATGTCCATTTTATTTTATTACTTTTGATTATTTTATCATTTCAGATCTTAAATTTAACATTATCAAAATTAAATAATAATATTGCATTTTGATACAAAAAATTTTATTTTTTAATTTAAACACAATCATTTTATTTGAACAATTACTTTAAAGTGGTAGACTTCATTTCACGTTCTAAGTGTCAAAAAGTATAAGACTAGACTTAAATTTTTAAACGCATTTCAATAGAAATATAATATAAATATCCTTTTATAATAATATATAAGATATTAAGAAAAATATATTTAACATATTATTGAAAGTAGAGTAAAATTGTGTACAATGAAATGGTTAAACTAAACCTTTACTATATATGCTAAATTTTAATCATAGCTAAGCCTTATCTGAACATAATCCCTATAAGCCCATAACTGCTCTGACGGCCCATGTTTGTTGCGCGCTTTTGTTGCAAGTTTTGTTGCTGTGCGGCGCTTTTGTAATTAATCAAACCCAAGCGCATTGACAGCGTGTAGACAGAGCGGCGAACATGAAGCTTAAAGCCGAATCGAAGTCCAAGCCACCAATGTCCCGTGTGCACCGCCATGTGGCATATCCAGGCGACTGAACTTTAAACTTTTGGGGCGGCGCTGGGCTTTAAAGTGCGGCCACAATGTCATCCTCCAGGGTTCCAACATCAATGCCAATGCCAATGCGACGACATGGCGTGGCATAAAAGAAAAGTTTCACAATAAATTCAAGTGGCAAATGGGGCGGAGATACTGCCGCGAAGAGGTTTGCCTGAAGGCTCTACTGTGGTCCCGTACAAAATAAATGCTTTGGCCTTATCGCATTTACCATCAAAATAAATTTCCACCTGTGCAATCGCAAATTGCAGTGATACCTTCTCTTGTTGTATTTTCACTCAACGCGAAAAACTCAAACTCAACTACTGACATACAATTCGAGTTTCCTTTTCGCTGTGGCATGGCAATTATATAGCAATTTCCACACGTATCGAACATTGATCTCATTGAGAGCACGGCCCCCATTCCGGCCCTCGACTGGACAGTAAAATTAACGAAAACAAAAATAAAATGACTGGCCAACGCATAACTAGTTACGCACAAGGGATGGGTGCGTGTCGTGTTGGCTAAAGTAACGTGGGCGATATGTTTCTCCAGAAATGTAAAGTACAATGCTCAAATTTACGCGAAGACCCGACTCAATACGACTAGACAAAACTATGCACGACAAAGTCAGACTAAATCTATTTATGGCGAGATTTAATACGATTTGAAACGACTTAACACGACTTAAAACCAGCTAACACGACTCCACACGACTTTGTACGACTTTGCTGCACTTTTAGTGTTAATAAAATTTGATTCGTGCACATCTCTAGTGCAGTCGACACCACAGTTGAAATGTATCTTAAAGTTTTTGCAAATATGTCTTGAGTGTATCTTGTAGATGCAGTCGCTGCGGCTGCTGCCGTTGGTTGCACTTCAAAGGAAAACGCAGTACGTGCAATTATGCGCCACGTTGCGCGTTATTAGAACTGAGAGTCCCTCAGTCGCTGACTCGCTGATGTCCAAACCGTCATTTGATTGCCATAGTTGTGTACATGCCGGCGATTAACGGCTGATTAGACAGCCAAGCCAAGCAAACGCTAGGCCAGCGCCGACTGTGCAGATAGAGAGATACGAATACGATACGAGTGAGATTGAAATGTATCTCTGCTGGATGTGTATCTATATCACTTTTGCTGCATTTATGAGAGCGCATTGCCTGTAAATGGCTCGATAGATGGCAAAGAATTCGTGATGCGCAGTTGTAAGCCAAGTTGAGACGTGCATTTTATGTAAACCTCACAGATAAGCTCTTCAGCAATTAGATAACAAGCTAATAGAGCGGAATTTAGAGTATTTTATCATAGAGACTAACAAATACTAGCTTTATCTAAATGGCCATAGATTAGTTATTAAATTACAATCAATGTCTTGGAATAATTGGAATGAATAAATAAAACCATTACAAATTAAAATATAAATATTGTTAAACACAAGACGAGGGCCACAAAAAACCAACTACCCAAAACTACTCGACCAGCCCAAAATTATTGAATGTACTGAAAACTCAACTAGGAAATGTCTAATTGGCTCAAAAGTATCTTAAGTGCATAAATTACTTTATTTATCCTGTTTCCGTTGCATTTCAAACCAAATATCATCTATCAATGAACTCAATTGCAGTTGGGATAATCAAATTGCCCAGCACTTAAAATTCAAAATTTATGTGAGACAAAGCAAATAATTCGCATAAATCACAAGCTGATAGACGAAACAAATTTGGGTCACTAGGCAAGGGGCCCATTTAAATGGAAAAATACACTTGAAAACATTTTCAATGGAAGGGCGTGCGGCCAAATAAAATTGCCTCAGTTTTCCACATCAATTGGAAATAAAAGAAGCCACACACACGCACACACGCACAAGAGCAGCAGATACAGTAGCCAAGACATGTAAACAAAAGGGGCGAAAACCTTGCACAATATGCGCCCGGGCAAACAATTATAAGAAAAGAAAAAAATATATCTAAAAGAAAATAAGATAAACACACATGAAAGACAAACGTAAAAAGGCAACAATTACAAATTCAATTGAAATCAAAACCAAATCGAAATGTAATTTTCATTGCGACTAGCCAGGCCTTTTTGTATCTGTGAGTTATATAGATACAAACGTGCCACCGTGTCTGGTAGCGTACGATTGAAGCGTTAATGAAAAATTTCACTTTTGCCCAACTTCAAACAGCCCAAACGGGGCAATGTTGTTTTTGTTGTTGTTGTTGTTGTTGTTGTTGCAGCCAAATCGAAAAGCCACTTGAGCTACTTTTAACAGCAACAACAAGACATCCGACACATACAATAATTATTACGATCAATTTAGATGCAGATTGCATTGCCGCAGCGACGCGCGCTGCAGTAATTGAGGTGGGGCAGACCCAACGCCCACCACACACACACACACACACACACACACACCTACATATAGCTGTTGCACACATACTAGCTTTTGGAATGTATCTCTCAGATACATTTGTGTATATCGAGCGCCTCGGACTTGATTACTTGGGTGCTCTTGCCGTTGTGCTTTGTGGCCAGCTGTTGTTTCGAGCGTTTTCAATTTTCATTTCGATCTGCTGTTTTGTTTGCATACCAAACAGCAACAGCAACTACTGCAGCAGCAGCACCCAAAAACATTGTCATAATAATTATGAACAGAAAAAAAAGGCCTCAGGAGAAACGCCTTCACATTGGCAATTAGGAAGCCGGCAGTGGCATTCTCAAAATTATGAGATACACTGTTATTATTATTATGCATAATTGTGTGTGTTTGAAATATATCAAACAGTAGCTCTGATCAACTGGGATCAGCATGCTTGCGCATGGTTTTTGGTTTCCAATTCGAATTTGTTTTGACAAAATTATTACAATTACAACTCTAATACAGTCAAATCTTCAATAATATGAACAATATTAAATATATAATATGTTAATTTACATATATTTTACTATTATTAAATGTATTATATATTCATATTATTCTATACAATTTTTATTTGCAAAATATTTAAATATAAGATTGCAAATTAGATTGATAAATAGTTAAATACTTTAAATATTCAAAAATTTGTAATCTACACTTTATATAATATAATTTTAATTTAGGAATTTTTAACATTGAAACTTTTTTTATTAATTAATATTATTTGTGTTTAATCTTTAGAAAATATTTAATTTGTTTTGTTTTGTTTTATTTAGGATAGTTTAAAAAAAACTACGGCTAACCTAAGTAAAAGCACTGAATACTGAGTATATTCATAAGATCGGGTTGGCTCATATATATGCATTAAAATTAAAATTAACAATTTTGAAGCCTTTTTTACATTACAATCGACTACACTATTACTCTCTTTCCTATGTGTATTGTATCTGTATACCATAGCTGAAAACCGTTTGCTTAATGCATATCAATTCATTTCTATTGCTGCTGTTTGCTTTTTGAATTGCAGCAGTTTGCCCTACTTCAATTATATCGAGTGCTAGGTATCTAGTAGCTATATAGACACACACACATACATTCAGTGGCAACCAGGAGCTGGCTTCTTCATACTTCAAGAGGCAGGCAAAAACTCATTAGAAGATGTCGAAAGAACTGCTTGATAAATGTAAACAATGCACTTGATTAGTAATGTAAGGCAATAGACAGCTGCAATGGCTGATAAGACACGGCTAATTAGCTGCTACATGGCGCATTGATAAGCAAATGAAACTCACGCAGATAAGCACACAGAAGGCAACGCCCACCGCCCTCTCATCAAGTTTTAAATGTGCCATTTAAGTACATCTTAAAGATGCACGCTGTAAGCCAGATCCCAGAGGGAGTTCTTCCGGGTTAACGTAAACATCTTACGACCCCGACCCCCTCCCCCCCCTCTTCCTTGTTTCCACCCTTTAAAGCTAATTTTCTGATTCAGCCGCCATGCCGTCTGTGTGTTAATGTATAAACAATTAAATCCCATTGCATGCATCCGGACTGCACGGCCCTGAAAAATGTAAATTGAAACTGAAAATGAAAATAAGAAGTGGGTGGGAGGGGAGGGCATGGTCCGACCGCCCGCCCACCCGCATGCCGCTGCTGTTGTTGTTGTTAATTGTAAACAAAGACATTCAGAAAATCTTAACGAAATTAATTTTAAAGTGAAATTCTTAAGGCCAGCAGTCAGAGCATTTATGAAAATTAATGTCAAGTCCGTTTAACGTTCACGAGTCCACAAAAGCCACAGAAACCTCAAAATGCCAAACGGAAGTGAGCTCTACTGGAAGTTCTCCGGCTCTCCGGTTCTTCGCCTTGTATTCGGATTTTATATAAATTCTTCTTTCTGGCTCAGGGCGGAAACTGCAGCTTTGCCAGCCACAAACTGACCCAATACAGCTCATACATTTTTAATTTTTCATTTTCTTTCAAACGGATTTCAAATCAATGTCTTTTGGGGGAAAGACAAACGCACACACGCAGACAGAACGCATTCGCCAGCGGTTGTGACCGCAGCACGTACAAGTACGCCATCTACACTGAGAACAACTTGGGTCTACGATATTTATCTCTCATTTTGGGAAAGTTTTTGTAAATATTTTATTTTAGATTTAATGGCGTGCTGAAATTATAAATATAATTTACTAAGCATTTTCTAGAAATTTTTCTATAATTTCATGAAATTCGTGAAAGAATTATAATTTTATTTGTAATGAAATTAAGAAAAATGTTCTACCTCATTTAATTAACTTATTTTAAAATTTTATTAAATTATCAAATATTTTCATTAAAAATGTCAAAACTTAAGAAGTGTTATGTTTAATCTTTAAGAAATCTAAATCTAATCTAAAGCTTGTATTTATCGTAGTCTATGTACATTTTCTACATACCAAGTTGGAACTGTGCTAACGTATAATTCTCTTTCTCTCTCTCTCAAAGCACTAACATATTTTATAATCTAAATCTGGCTTAACTTATGTTATATTTCGCTTAGTGCATTTGCACATTTAGCACACAAAATCTTGCAATTATTTATATCCTAAATCGAAAAGACCTTACCCTATGATAGATATCGCTCAGTGCATTTGCATCTCTAACACCCCAAACCTTGTAATTATTTATCTCTGAATTATAGAATATTTTCAACTCATGTTAGATTTCGCTCAGTGCATTTATATTTTCGTCACACCGGGTGGCGCTTTCAGGGCTCACTCGTAAAAATTGAGCTATTAAATAATTTCTGTCACACAAATTTGCTTTTATTGTTTATTTCCGTTTGTTGGCCGCCTTACACCCCGTTGTACATATGACCACGCCTACCTGTTAACAATGCTTGCGGCGTCTTCCCAGCTAATTAGCGTCATTATGCACAATTTTAGATATTTACTTATGCGATGATGGCCCATTGCTCGGCACATTTCCATTGACTCTGTGCTGTGCATTTTCCACTTTCAGCCGACTTTTTGTCACTTTGTATTTGCTGTTGTTTGTTTATTTGTTTGTTTGTGATTCATTCGCATGGTGCTCCACCCTTTCGCCCATTCTTCGCCTTTGATCTTTGTTGTCTTTGCAATTCCCAGCGCCTTTTGAAGTCGAACAATAAAAATTTAGCATTTGGCCGCAACACATTTGCCTTTACGGATTTGGTTTTTCACTCTTCCGCTATTTGCGGTGGCGTCTTCCATTGTAAAAGCCATTAAAAACGCAAATCATTGCTAACAATCCTTAACCCCCCCCCCCCCCCCCCCCCAAGCCCTGCCCCACACTCTCCTTCTTTTGCCCTGTATGCAACACGCAACAAGTGTCAACTTTGGATATGTGAGTTACTTGCGTGGCGGCATTTCTACCTTTAACTTTGCCTCTATTATACGATGACAATAAAAGCAGGAAAAACGAAAAACAAAAATTAAACACAAAAAAAAACTACGCTGTTCAGTCCAACTGTCTGTCTATATAATTGACAAGCCCCGTTCAGCCATCCGTTTGTCCGTCTCTCTGTCTGTCTGTCTGTCTGTTTGTTTGTACGACTTTTTTCTCACCCTAGTTTGATGGGTACCGTGCACACACGTTTCGCTGTAAACCCAACCCAAAACTCGAGTCCATACCAATCTGTTATCACGGCGAACAAAATACTATGGAAAACGAAAAGAAAAAATTACTGTCACAAATCGTTGGTCGCGTAAAAATCATTTTTAAATATTTATGTTTGAATGCAATGCAATTCGCAGTGCGATATTTGAGTTTATATAGCATACACTTTATTTTTTAACCGTTTGCCTTGTTCCTTATGCCGTGTGCAAATACAATGCACAGTTGTGACATATTGACCCATCCAGACACGTTATTCCCCCCAGCCCCGACCGCACTCCTTTACATTTCGCATCAATATCAACTGCAACTGATTTTTTTCTTGCTTTTTTTTCTGTATATATATTTCTTGTTTTAATCTCTGGGGCTGCATTTCGCCTGTGCGTCAATAATTGCAATGGTAAACACGGCCATGTGCAATATACAATATGCATGCACTGAAAAATATGGAGCATTAAATACAAACACAATAATATATTTAAAAGATGTTCGTGCTTCCATCTTATGTACACAATTGCACACGTTTCCCTCTAAAAGTATCTTTAATTAAGATGGTCGCTGCAGCAAGGCCTTTGCACGGCTACTTTACTTTTATTGGGCCACATATTTCATCGGGAAAAAAAGACTCTGTTTACCTTTAACTTATTATCGAGTATCAATCAAGAGCCTTTTAAATTTCCTGGAAATTTGGCTTAAAATTTTATTTTATCGTTTATTTAAGCAAACCATTTTTTAACCCATTGGCCAATCAGACAAAAGCATGGAATAGATAGTATTTTATTAAAATAATAATATAAAATTTATTCAATAAAATTTTATTAAATTAATTAACGGAAATTGTAAATAAATACAAATAATAAATATCTAGAAGTGTTTAATAAATTTTATTAGAGAAGAAACTTTTTGAAAAAACCTTATTTATATTTTAAAATTTGATATATAAAGACTTTAAAAGCAGGTTCTACATAAAGCTGTAAAGATCGCTTTAATTATAAGTCTATATAATTATTTGTGTAAAGTTTTTGTTAACTTGTTGATAGGTTGAATTGATTATTAAAGTTTTAGCTGACGGATCCAATTTTCAGATATAAAATTTACAGACTTAAATTTTATTTTTCAACCAAGCTAATTTAAAAAGCTTTTTAATCCGACCCGGGTAAATCTTTATCCGAAACAGTTTATGTATATTGCTGGCATTTTCTTAATATTCAGCCTCGTAAATTCCATGCTAATTGTTTACTTTAAGATTCTTAAACATGTTTACTTTTAAATGCAGGCTAATTAAATACTTTCGCTATCTTTGTACACTCACTGCGACCTAGTAAAAGTTTTTGTTTGGATGCATTTCCGTTGATGTAACTGCAAATACAACATCCACAACAACATCAACAACCACAACAACAACGACAACCAATCTGATGTATAAATAAACAGCAGTGAACCGAACTTAAACAAACCATTTGTCGACGTTCGCCCAATCGCCGTTCAATGTGACGACGCATTGATTACAGGCCTCAGTTATTTGCCCCTCGCTGCAGCAGCCAGAGTCACAGCTCGTAGACTTAAATAAAAAAAAGAGTGACTTCTATGACTGAATTTCCTGGATAAGATCGCGTACATAACTCATTACAGTGTAGGCGATATGATAGAAGACGCACTCGAGAGGTCTCTACGAAATCGAAAATCAGTTCAAAACTGTGAAACAACTGCAAAATAAAACGGGGCGTTGTTTTTATACACTACCCATGGATAATTATTAATTATTATTAATTCTCTAGAGTAGTAAGTAAAACGAATAACTGTTTTATATTTACTAGTAAAATAATCAATTTTATTTATTATGATATTTTTTGTTATACATTAAAACATAAAAACTCTCTCTGTTTTTAATTTAATTCGAATTTATATATATATATTCTGGCATGTTATATATATTTTTTTATTATTGGGTATAGTTATTTATTATATTCTATATATTTATTTATATTTTAATAATTAACCAAGAAAAAAATATTTCCCTTTTTCAGATATGACATATTTTTTATTTAATGAAATTTAATTTAATGGAATTAACCAACATTGGCAGACTTGGGTAAGAGTATTTAATATTATATTTTATATATTTTTTAATTATTAATTGTTCAATAAATAGAATTCATTTTTCAAATATCTTTAACCTTTATCTATAATATTTAAAATTACTTATGTAAATTATTTTTCAATGTTAGAATTTCTTCCCTATGTGCAGTTGGAGTATTTCACATTCGTTGTGACAGAGTCCTATTTTCCTGTTTGTTGTCAAATGCATTGGGGATTTGTGGTTGTTGTTGCATGTTGTTGTCCGCTGGCAGCTGATAATATGATTCGTGTCCAATGCGATGTGAAGCGTCCCATTGACAGCCCTGCAATCTGCGGCGCTGCGGCTCGCGCTTCGATTCCACACGCCGTTGCTGGCTGCAGTGTTTGTTGTTGTTGTTTTGTCACATTGCATTTGTTTGTGTTGTCACACAGATACAGATATATACATACATAAATACAAGCGCACGCGTTAAGCACACAACTACGCAGACAGTCAGGCATTTGGAATTTGCTGGTTTTGGTTCTTGGTCTGCTTATGGGTCTGCGTCTGGGCACATGGGCCTACTAGCACTGTCGTTTCCGACAGCTCCATTTTACACCGAAATTAGATAAACAAATAATAGAGCGTAGGGCCGAATTCAATAAACAAACACAATACTTTGATTGCACTGCACATACTCGAAGTTTACTACACACGGCACGACGACAAATCAAGTCTTATGTGGAAGACAACGCTGACAACAACTTGTTCGCAGCTTTTGAAATGCACTTATAAAGGGTATTGACAATTTGTAATGGAATATGTAATGCATTAAGCATATTCATAAATTTATAATTTTATTTAAAAATGAACAAATATGTATCTTTAAAAGGTACAAGAAATCGATTAATCTGAACTGATTATAAACAGTTCGAATATATATATGATTGTTATTTATAATTTAAATTATTTCCATTTATTTAATTTTATTTTACTTTTCTTGATTTATTTTCTCTCACTTCGCCGTATGTTTAATAATAAATATGGGATGTCAAATATTTAATATATTTACCAATTGCTTAGCCTAAAATAATTTATAAAGAGTATTAAATGTTCGTTTGATTTGATTTTTCTGGCTGACTTAATGACTCAATTTCACTTGCATGAGAAAATTTTAGTGGAGAAAATTTGATGACTGCTTGCTAATATGCAAAATCAATAGCAATAACAAACGAGAGCTCACATGCGTGTCTATGCGGCTATATAAAAGTATTAGTATGTATGTGTGTGTATATATATATATATATATATACATATATATGAGTAGAGCTATTGAATTTCTCATGTGAGAGGTGTTATTGGAGCTCTCGGCTGCCACTTGAATTTCATTTGCCGCACACTTAAATGAATAATTAATACCGTTCGATTATCGTTTGCAAAAAGGTAATTAGCTAACTAAATAAATCAATAATTTTTGGAGAGGGTGCAAAAGAATGCTAAGAATTGTTGACAGTTATTGCAATAAATTCATAAATTCATGGCACTGCATAAATTTTAATATAATAGCCAAATGGAATTTAGAGTTGCGGTTAGGCCAGATAATAAATGGGAAATTAATAAATAAGTGTGAATAAATGAAATATGTATAAAGATATTTTTTCTTTCTTTTTTTTTTTTGTAACTATAATTTAATTATTTACCTTATATAAATATAATAGGTAATAAATATCTTGTAAAGCCAGTTGAGTTCTTTATCAATAAGTGTCGACCCATATTTATTTTATTGCTAGATTATCACTCCGTTTACATATATTCTGTTATTTGTTATTTTGTTATCAGTTTTTCACACTTATCACTTGAGTACGTGCCACAGATCCTCTTGATAACTTACACACAACATAAATAAATGCTTAGTGAGAGGCCTCTTCTAAATGTGCGCTTGTAAATTCACAGCTCAATAACAAATTATGTTTTAAATCTTAACAAGATCTTTAGGTGAAAGTTTTTGGCTATACACAAAACCTAATATATACGGTGTATAACAAATATATATATTTATTATTAATATAAACAGAATATATGTTTATTTTAAATACATAGAGAAGGGACTCTGGTTTGCATGCTGTAGTTTTTTTTTTGCTGTTCGACGCTTGTAATTATAAACAAGTTAATGCTTCGATAAGTTGACAGGGTAATGCCTGAGATGAATATTATTTATATGAACAATAATCGATATTAACCTCGAGCAGGACAGCTTAATATTGATAGTAATTGCGCATTATATTTAAATATAAATTAAATAGTATTTGCGATGCAATGACAGAAGTTTTTTAAATTTAAATCGAATTAAACTGCTTTTAGATACGTCATATCTTCTACTTTGCTGCTTAATTTATTTTAAATGTTTAATTTTTACAGGGTATCATATACTATACTTTAAGCTGACAATTATTGCATCATATAATCTGTAAAAATGCGAATCAAATCTTACGCAAAACTATAACAATTGCAATTGCATTCAATAACTTTTGCAATCATAATGAAAAAAAGAACAACATCTACCAACCAACTGCAATACAAATCGAATGGCTAAAATGTGGTTGTTGTTGTTGTTGGCCTGAGTCGAAGTATCTATGAAATCGCCATTTGAATAGATTGCTAGTTGATGGCTAGCACCATGGGTGGCCTTCAAATGGGTGGGCGGTTTCGACTTACTAAAAACTGTAAAACGATAAATATTTAAAGATCCAAAGCACCGTGGGCGTGGTAGACTAAAGAGAGCTCCAATCTCCCAAGGAGTCTGACTCTTTTTGTCTGTGTGTGTTGGCAATTTAGATAAGTATTATGACATATTTGACACCCTCTTTCATATGACCGAACGATTTCGTGTTTATTTACTGAGTAATGAAAATGAAAATTGTGCAAAAGGCCGGCCCAGACAGTTGGCAGCTTAAAGGAAAAATCAATGAAATGCAATTACGGCAAATGCATTGTCAGACAGTTGGGCAGCGAGGCGTTGTTAGATTGCGTCCGAGACGGGAAAGGGTGCATTGCGACTTGACTTTAGCTCGCTTATATTGCAATGCATATAAGTACATTATAATAACAATTGTTGTTATTGTTATTGATGTAAAGGGCGGGCGTGTGTGTGTGTGTGTGTGTGTGGCGATGTAGCTGCATGCACGCACCACACACTGCTGATTTCTCTAAGCCATAAGCATAACTGATAAGCTGCAATTACCTGCATTGATAATTCAGAATGTATTTTCATATAGCAACAACAACAATTATCATAATATTGTGCCACAAAAGCCAAATGACATCTGTCGTTTCCGTCGGTCCTGCCTGTGACCCCCGCCATAGTAAGCCCCAAAGCCCAACCTAAACTCTCCTGCCTGTGTGTGTGTGTGTGCCCTGGGCGCACCCATAATTGAATAGCTGTTCGCGCATGTGTGTGTGTGAGATTGCGGGTGTTTGCTTTGGTTTTCATTTTGACTGGGTTTGGTTTTTGGTTTTGGGTCCTCTGTCTGTGGCTCTGTCTCTGCCTGCCTGTCTGTCTGTCGTAGCTATCAGTCCGATTGTCTCCTCCCTCCCGCCCCACACACACACACACACACACACACACACACACACACTGAACGCCTTTGCTATGTCTCCTTTTCAGTTGCTGTTGCATGTTGCATGTTTGCTGCGACTCATGACACCAGCGATAAACGTTAACCCAGCGCTCACGTGTCTTTCTAATTTGTAAGAGTTTAATTTGATTATCCTCTTAATGACAGCCAGCGCAGCAGCGTCTATACGAATATTCTATACAAATTGTAATTTGAGTTTGGCAGAATATGAAAAAGAGTTTATTGAACTTGATAGGCCAAAGGCAGTAAAAGGCGAAAATAATCGCCAGATATGGAAAAACTTCTTAAGAACTTTAAAATTGATTTTTAAAATAATTTGTTGTGCTTTTTTGATAAAAATTTTATTCCATTTTACTAAAGTTCGAAATGAGTTTTAAGAAAAATTATTTTATTTTAAAAATCATAATTTTTATCTTTACCATATTAATAAATAATAGTTGTAAAAAGTTGGTAACCTGCTTTTTATTTTCTAAACATTTTTCAGTTAGTCCGACTCTTTATTCTATATTTTATGTATTGTTGTTAAGACACAATCAATTTATCTTTTTCCTGAAATGTATTTCAATTTTTTTTTTTTGCAAAAGTAATCATTTAAAAATGGATCATCAGCTTTCCCAGTTTTGTCAGTTTTAGCCTACATTTTTAATTAATAATTAAATACAAATTTGTTTTCACTAACGACCCTTTTCTCTGGGGTCAGTTTTTATTGACAACATACCACAATTTATGCATATTAATAAAAGCGTTTGAATAATTATAATTATTGAATAATACAAAAACTTGTGCTCAGAAATTATTTATAATCGATCTTCAATCTTGATGCTTCTTTCCCGCATTCTCTCATCTCTTATTCATGTGATGTCACATCTGAAAACTTGCATTTAATTTCCTCAGCACAACATGTACACTTCCTATCGATTTCCCAACTCTCTATAGTCTTTTTTTTTTTTTATTTGTACTTTTCTGTATTTGTTCATATCTCATAAGGTTACATTTTTGGGTCTTTGCTGATCGTAGATAATTTTTTCAAATGAAAAAAAGAAAAATTAAGCGCCCAAAAAAAAATGTTGAGCCTCTCTCTCGTGCATTTTTGAGCAGCTGTGACAATCTTATCAAGCAACAAAAAATAACCCGAACTTCAACTACAACTGACTTGGAGTGTTATGAATTATTAATAATAAATTACAAATTACTGTGTGTGGTGGTGGATGGAATGAGAGAGGGGAGGTGCGTGGATACTGCATAGACAACGCTAATGAAATTTCAATTAGCTTGTCAGATCTCTACGGAAGTGACTGCAATGGCTATGCAACATTTATCTGTGACTGGCAGCCCGAGAGTTCCATTCGAATCTTTTGAAATCTTAACCCATTTTATATTGACAAGTGTAATTA
The DNA here is from genome assembly GCF_030788295.1 of Drosophila virilis. Classification (NCBI taxonomy): domain Eukaryota; kingdom Metazoa; phylum Arthropoda; class Insecta; order Diptera; family Drosophilidae; genus Drosophila; species Drosophila virilis. The sequence goes on along the minus strand of NC_091547.1, from coordinate 22,874,092 downwards.
TGCGCACGACACAATTGCCATGTCAAATATTATCAAATAATTGTTAAGCCACATGTAAAGCTGTGCGTTATGCAAGATACACACGTATACACACACGTATACACGCACACACATGCACAATAGACGCCCACGTGCAGCAACTGCAAGCACGGTCACGTTGCACTTTTGTCATCCTTTTCTATACATGCCACAACCTGAGTCAGAGCTACCATTCAGTCAGGGACACTGGCACAGGCGGGGCATTCCTAATGACATAAAGACGTGTGCTGGTGGTCCTTTTTGGACAATTAGTGCCTGGTGACCCGGAGCCTCATACCATGAGGCACCTGTAACAACCTGCTGTACATTGTACATGCATAATTTATTTCATATTTTCAGTTCTATGCAACTGGGCAAATCGATTTTATTGTGAGCTCTGACCATGTGGAATATGGGAAAATATACAGCTAAAGAGGTTGCAGTGAACGTGGAGAACAGATTGAAAATGCGTATGAAAATGTTTGATAAAGAACAGAGTTACTAATAAATTGACCATGGAGGATAATCTAATAGATATTCAAATACTGCAAGAACAAGAAAATTACACTTCAGGTTTAAGTTAACTCAGAAAATCTCGCAAGACAAAAGTAACCAAAAGACAGTGTTAACTAGTCGTAAAAATTGAGGACAAGCACAAATTGAATAACTATAGAGGAAACAAATAAAGGAACCATCGATGATATTTTTCTTAAAAATTCTTTAACTGATATCTGAAATACAGAGAGATAAAAGGACAGGGAGATATAAAATAACCACGGAAAGACAGACAAGAAGTAAAAATTGAGCTAAAGTTATGCTGGATAATCAAGTGGCCCTGGAGGACACACAAGAATAGAGTCGTCAAATGGCAGTATCAATAAGAGCATCGACTAGTCGTTCTTCTCGTACACTAAATTTTCACTATACATATTTGATTTTGTCTTATGCGACACTGCTTACAATTTTAGTCATTGATTGGGCAGAGTTCGTTAGTAATTTTTGATTGGAAAAAATTATTTATGACTCGAACTATTTGTAAATGCAAACACACGCACACACACTTAAGAATTGATGCTTTTCTCTTGTTGTTGTTTTTGTTTTTTTTTTTTTTTATATATTTTTTGCCTAATTGGAATTCATGCAACGGACATTTGCATATTGCTTTGTTGGCCCAGGCACTTGGCTGGTTTCGTAACTGTATTTTCGAGTGCCTAGAAAGGTTCTGCTTAATTGTGGCCACAACTCAAACTTAATCATAAAACAGCCAGTCTGCCCCTGTACTGTGCGTGTGTGTGTGTGTGTGCGGGACAGAACTTGGGGCAAGAGACGCGTTGCTACCCAATCAAGCATGCGCGTGAGTCGTACCATCTTTTTGCGTTCGAACTGGCTGCTAACTGAATTCAATTACCAAAGTGCCTACTATATGCAAATAAGCCACAAGTGCACTTGACAAAACGCAAACACACACACGCACACACACCCAGATATACACACGTACACACCAAATACGCATACAAACACTTGTATTTGCCCAGTGGCCACAGTTACAGATACAAATGCAGATTCATAGATATAGATACACAGCGCCAGTTGCTGGCTACAAATAAGTGAAGTTGTTGCACTCGAGCTACTGGCACTTGCCTCTAGCTGCTCCCCACTTCATGCCCCTGATCCCTTTGTCGCACACTGTGGCCATGTGAAAAGTCAGCGGCGTGCAGATAAAAACCTTAATATAAGCATAATTAAGTTGATGATTTGTACAAAAAAGGAGACGAGAGAAATGATAAACACAAGTGGCTGCTGCACGTGAGTGTGTGTGTGAGTGTGTGTGAGTGTGTGTGTGTGTGTGTGTGTGTGTGCTGCACAGTTTCCATATTGAAGCAATTCTAGTACAGTGAGAACTCGGTGCTTGCATAGAAATTCAAAAGTAAGCCAAATAGTCAATGGGTTTCATTGTTTAAAAAAAATTTTTTGGGAAACATTTTATGCCAAGAAAACACTTGAGCTCAGACACTTGAGAATTTGCCCTAAACTGTTCTTAAAACATATGAAATAATTATTATTTGTGAGCTTATCTTATTTAAAATAGTTCAATTAACATTCATTAGTCAGGAATTTGTACAACAATTGGAATATCTGAAGTAAAAGTGTTTAGCTTAGGTTAAAGGCGAAATTAACCGAAATGAAATAATATAAAAATTGACACAAATATAAGTAATGGTTATTGAGAATATTTTATTATACAATAATAATAATACACAAAGAATTGTAATTAAAAAAAATTAAGCATAAGCATAATACTGTGAAATAAGAAGTTAAATAAAAGCAATTATTTTTAAAACATAATATATTATGTTATACTATTTTATACAAAAATAAAAGTACAAAAAATAGTCAAATGTAATAAAATATTGCTAATACGAAAAAAAATCATTTTGAATAGAAAACACAAAAATTTTATGTTAATTTTACAAAGATATTCCTTCTTCTATCTTCTAGGGATTTCGAATCCTCATATTATCATAATATCTTTTGTATAATATTATTTGTACCGAAGTTTAGTCCCCTATTCCCTTTTTCTTCAGTCTTTCCCCATGAGTTGTTACTGTGCACTTGAGGTTTCATTCTCATCATGAGTTTTCAGAGTCTCTCAAGTTCTACACAGTTATGATGGGTTGCTGATGATGGGCTTCTACGCTGGCCAAAACATTTTTGTCGATGACAACGCATCAAGTTCAATGGACTGTTTTGTTGTTGTTTTCGCTGCCTGGTGTTGGTATTTCCGTTAGTTCTAACAGCAATTGCATAACAATTAGCTGAGCAATTGCTGTAGTTCAACCCGAAAGAGCCACAAATAATAATTCACGAACATTTCGAGTCGATGTCTTCATTAGGCATTCGCTATGCCATATGTGGAGCTAAAACTGAAAACTGGAACTTTGTTGTTCGTGTTTGTGTGTGTGTGATGACACATTTGGCTTCCATGTTTGGATAGTCGCCCAATATTGTAAGTGTCTATATCGATAGCAAATTTATGCTTAATGAGCGTATCGCTCAGTTTGATAACTCATTATGTCGAGAAACTGAAAATGAGGCTAAATTTGTTCCACATCGTGTTTTACAGCTGCTGTTGCTGTTGATTTTGAAATTGTACACAAAAGTTCTCGTCTAGTGTTGATTATTGTTTCTTTCTTATATAGAGGGAGACTATCCATAAATAACTTAAGCCAGTTTCTAGTTTCTGACTTTTGCACAGATCCAAAACAGAATGAAATGAAAACAGCAACAAAACAACAACAACAAAATACGAAAAAATTAAGAAATTCTCTGACACACACTTTGGAGTTTATCATTGTAATGCAAATGAAGGAAGTGCGCATCGTTTCACCCCCGCTCCCTCGCTCTTCCACAAACACACATGCTACTCTTCGCCCTGTACGTGTGTGTTTTCCTTTTGAATAAAACAAGGTGAGGCTGCAGCAACAATTTGATGCCGTGGGAAATGCTTTGGCGCATGTGTTGCGAATCACTTCTTTTGGGCGGGGAATGGAGCAACTCTCATTCTGTCAGTCAGTCAGTCAGTCAGTCAGTCAGTCGGCGAGTGAATGGCATTGCGCCACACTCGCAAGAATCGCATCCAACAACAGCAACAACAACAAGTTATGAATATGAATAAATCATTTCACGCAGATTGCCAAAGCTAAGATAAAAATTCGCGCACTTTCGCACACATTGTACAGATGCATATTATATGTACATAATATATATATATATATATATGTATATATATACATGTGCATGTCTATAGAGTAAGCTCCTGCGTCTGCTGCCTTTTGACAATCAGCATCAAAGTGACGCAGCTTATTTGGCACGGGTTGGTTCGGGAGCGGGTCTGCCAATTCAAGTGCGAGAATATTTTGCCAAAAAGTTTTACAAGTTTATTGCGCAAAGTGACACAAATAATTTTGTTAAGTTTAACTGAATTTCCATAGCTGCTGTCAGTTTGTGTATACATTTTGTGGCCAGGCCCAATGCGCGCTTCTATTTATATTTATAGTTTCAGATTATAAGCTTTATAAAACATAGTTGGAAACTATTAAAAAGTCCCCAGAAAAAGTGAAACTATTTTACTAAAAGAAGATCAACGCAGGGCTTAAGTGTGCCGTCAATCTATCTATTCATTGTGGCTAGTAACAAGCTTAAGAACATGAAAAAACAACCTTTTTTTCTAGTTCGACGCATTTTCCTAACAAAAATAAACAACAGCCCCCAATTTTATTTAACTATTCCCTTTTAGTTTTGATTTCTTCGTTGTGTATAATAAAAATGATGAAATAATACTAATTGGCGCTGAGTTTGAACTGGATGCTTTCCGTTTGCTAGTTCGATGCATCTTTACCTTAACTCGCAAAGACCACTTCTATGGCTATTTGTTTGATGTTTTTCGTGTCTTTCCAGAATTTCCAAATTTCAGTCAGTGATCATTGTCGGCTTACCAGATCACTCGGTCAGTCTGTCTGTTATTTTCTAATATTTGTATGGCATTTAGTTTTAGATTTTGTCTTCATGTGCATAATTATTATTATTATTATTATTGTTATTATTATTCAGGGCCAGACTAACCAAAAAGTTGGTAGCCAAAACCAAAAATGCAAGTGGGCAGCAGCTCTGGCTAGTTTCACGCTGACCAAAAGAGAATAAAGCCAAGGCAAAAAAAAAAAAAAAAAAAATCGCAACAGCGCCAAACCGACGCAACTTGTTTTGCAGTTGTCTATTTATGCGCTTAGTGCGCCGCCCCTCCCGTCCACGCCCCACCCAGCGCCCTCATCCTATTTGCTTGCCCGTATGCAAATATTAAGCTGCACACTTCCTGCTGCCCGCCGCCGCCTGCCCATAGACCGTTGCTGCCACACTGAACCAGTTTCTCGTATCGACCCAGAGAACCAACCCCTTGTTTGCATTTTTTATTAACAGACAGCCCAAAAAAACAACAGCAACAAAAAATATCACAAAATACCAACAACAACAAAAAAGGGTATGCAAAATATTTGCTATAAATGAACACAAAAAATAGAAAACCCTTGCAATGTAGGCGGGGTCGTTTACAAGCGTACAACACGGCGATAAGCCAAAAAGGGGTTGTTGTACCAAGCCCCTCCCCCCCCCCCCCCCTCCCATTCACTATGCTATTTGTTGTTGTTGTTGTTGTGTGTGTAGCTACAGCGATATAGCATGCATAATCGTTGTTGTTTTAGTGTATTAATTTTGGTTTTTAATAAAGCATAAATATTTGTGTTTTCGCTTTAGATACCCCTCCCGGTTGACCCTCGAGCGTTGGCCGCCCGCTTTTATTGAAGTTTACCAAATCAAAAGTTCTTATTGAGAAACCGACACCCAGTCGCCCCTCATAGCCCCCAGGCAATTCATGTAAAATGTGTTATTAGCTTTTATATGCATATGTTGGGGATTTCTCTCTAAATATTTATATATATATATATATGTGTGTGTGTATGAGTGTTTAGTTATATCGGCTTTAGGTAGCCCCCGGTGTCTCATTGTTGCATGCCTGTTAAACTATGCGAGGCGTTTATCTAACGCTGTCAAGCGTCATTAATTGCAAATTCCTGTATGACACACAGGCAACGGACTGGACTCCATTGCACACAATATACCCTGTATATTCGAGCTGGTTGCCTTTTATGGCGCTCGCAATTTGCCTTACATATGCGGCTTGCATGTTTTAATTATTAAACAAATCAATTTGCCAGCGTCGAGACATACAGCTTAATGGCATTTTGCGCCATTTGTCAGCGCTTTGCTTACAGTGTCTTATGCAAGCGCTCGGCCCAGTTAATTAAATTTGCATAAATGCATTTTTAATAATGCGCAATCATCTACTTGGGGAGTTAACTATTACTGAGATTTTTTGCGAGCTACTTTTGAAGCGGATATATTCAATTAAAGTTTACATATCTAACCAAATATAAAATGCTGATTTTAATGAAAGTTTCTTTGAAAACAGAATATTTTGCAATATTTTGCAATATATCTTTAAAACTGAGAGACTAATTGGCATAGACACAGACAGACGGATGGACAGACTGTATAGAATATTTTGTCTCTATATAGTCGGAGTCCTTTAACGACAGAATTGTAATACCCTCTTCAAGGGCATACAAATGTTAAAAGAGCTCTATTAATTTTGACAGCTATACGTGGAAATGTTACTGAAGCCTTCCTTTAGATCCAAAGTGGAGGATTTGACCTCTTAATGGCTTAAAAAGGTGTTCAAAGTTACATGAAATGCATAAACAACAAACATCACGGCATGGGTCTGTATGGCTTGGGTGTCAGAGAGTTGGACTGGCAAGCGTCAGGTCGCCGGCTCAAAGCGGATTTTCTATAAATATTTTCGGTATTATCCCCTAGCATAACATACATTTATTATAAATATCTATATTTTTGTTTCTTTAGTTTGCTCAAGGTCAAGTTCATGTCTTAATAGATTTTAGTTAATCTGTGACTGGCTTTTGTACGCATATTTAATATCAGCTGGAAGCCAGCCGCATGTGTTATATAGTATTTTAGTTTGTTTTTATTTTATTTGATTTTTTTTTATCGATTTCACAGCATTCGCTGCGCTTCATCTGTCTCGCAGCGCTAGAGGTCAAGATACGCAACTAGCTAGAGCTAAGTCCCCTCAGCCGCCCCTCAAGCTCTGGTGCCAATGACCTATTGTAACGCCTGTTAAGTGTACGTGTATCACAGCTGTTTTTCAGTTTTTGCCATTAAATTTACTATACGCATACTTTTTATTCTCTTTCTATTTTGTTTTGCCGGCTACTTATTGATTTTCAATTAGTTTGTTTCGTTTTCCGCTCGCAACTTTGGCTTTGGTACTGGCTTTTACAGTTTGCGATTTTGGTTCGTTTGTGTTTGTCTTGTTGCTTTTCGCATTTTCCACAGCAAATTGACATACTTAATTTGCTATCGATGCCAGTCGAGTGTGTGTGTGTGTGTGTGTGCGGTGTGTTGTGTGTGTGTGTGTATGACATGAGAAAAAGTTTTGTACTCATAAAATATGCAATTTGCTGTTTGTTTTGGCAAAGCGCATCGCAACGATTTGGCCAGCGATTGCAATTGCAATTGGTGCTCGACTTTGGCAAGAGCTCTTGGCAACTCCAGGCAACTGCCAAAAAAATGTCAGGGTTAGACCAGAAATAGACACATGCCAATATGCTGGGTCCATAAACAAGCCAAAAGTCATGCTAAATGCGGGGAGCTCAGCCGGCTACGACTCGCTGTCTGTCGATTTAGTGGTTGGAATTGAAATCCCTTTGAAAGTTTTAAATTACACTTGACGCATTAGTCGAGGGGTTGTTTAAGAAATACTTGAGACTTCCGAGCTAAACTTTCGAAGAAAGCAGTTAGGAGAAAGTAAAAAAAAGAGTCCAGCAATTGAACACCTAACCAAAGTACTGTTAGTTAATCGTTTACGGATATAGCAGAAAGAAGAATGGGAATCTTATTTAATATCTTATGTTAACGCGAAAGTGAAAAGTTTATATTATTGTGTTTTGCCAGTTGAGCGTTTACGAATGCCGCACAAGGAGGAAATGCAAATTGAAATGCGTTCTCTGAAGCTGGCTTTGTGTAGATTAGGCGACTTTAGGTTATAATACAAGAAGTTGATTGACGTCTCGAATAAATCGATAACGAATATGGTACAAAGCATGATTGGTAGTCAAAGCAAGTATTTAAAGCCATAACGAGAACTAAAGTTGTTAAACCACCTACCGCCTCCTCATTTCATTTAATTGTCTATGCTCTTTTAAAATGAAGCTAATTACATTGAAAAGTTTTTGCAACAGTTGGACTGAATGCTGGTAATTAATTTATAAAATTACTCATGCGGCTAAATAATGGATTTAGTTTTTAGTGTGTTTCCATTTCTAATTGCTGTTGCTTTTCTGATGCCCTTTTGCATGGCTAGTTGATGTAGTTACCGAGGCTTTTTTGTTGTTGTTGCTTTTTTGTGCTGCGGTTTGTCGGGGCATAAAAATGAAATTTATGCGCGAGTTAAATAAACGCGAAAAATGCATTTTGTGTATTTCGTGCCGAATTTTAATTTCACTTTCACAAATAATAATTTACATATACAGATGCAAAAATATATTTGTGAAACTATTCTGTTTGCTCGAGTGCATTTTCTATTAATTTATTTATAAATAATTATTTACAAGCAATTAACTTTATGCGTACTTTTCATTTCATTATTTAGTTAGTTATGCATTTTAGGTTTTTGTTGTGAACAAAAAAAATAAATATCATCTCACTCGGCATTTGTGGTTTACACGTAATGCGCAAAGTGCCAATTAATTTGTATAACAAAATGCAAATTTTAAACTCGTTTCCATGTTGTTAAATAATATTTTTGATTAGCGTGTGGCAAATTTGACAACAAATTCAAATATAATCTGGCCGAAATTGTGTTAAACAATGCCACGCATTTAAATATTTTGTAATTTGTTATTTAAACATGATTTTTTTTTAAATTTCTGTTATGTTGTTCTTAAAATCCCTCTTCGCCTGTAAGTCGCTGTAAAATTGTAAAGCTTGCAAATAAAGAAAGAGGCGTTTTAATTTGTTCTTTTTAATTTTTGTATATATTTTATAATAGTTTTTTTATATGTGTTTTTGTTTATTTTTCTCATATATAGTTTTTCTTGCGATTTTGTAATTGTAATAATTAATTTAATAATACATTTCTTTTAGTTAATTTAATTAATTTAGTTGTTGTTTTTTTATTATCATAATACATAAATACATTAAGTGCGCTAAATAATTTCTATGCTTGGATCTCTTTCTATATACACATATATATATATATATAATAATAGTAATTATAATAATAATAATAATTATTTAGTTATTAAGATTACTGAAATCTTGTTATGAATGTTTTGCTTCCTCTTCTATATATATTCATATATATACTAATGTGTGTTTTAGGCCAGGCTAGAAACTAATGGCTACAAATTACAGTTTTTGCATTAGTCATATTTTCAATATATATGTCGGAACAGAGAAATCACTTTCTTTGCAATTAGGCATACTGGCAGTACAGCAAGTCCCGAGTGTCGTTATAGTCACAAAATAATTATATTTTTAGGAGCGAGCACGTCTGTTCTCTATGACTTCCACTTTTAGAATGAATAATTTTCATCGTCCTCGAGCATACTACTCATGCTCTTGTCATTCTATATTCTTCTCTGACTTTTAGTACTGTTAGTGAACATTCAACACTATAGCAAACTGGACGTTATACAACACACTCGGGCCATGCTCGGCAGAGACTATCTTTTTTTGTCTCACACCATGCTTTCAGTAGCAACCCTAATACAAGTAGGACAGTTATGTTAAATAGCAGTACCTTCTGTCAAATTCTCTGATTCTTACTAACACTTAATCGTTAGCATTCAAAATAATACTCACAATAATTTATTGGATACACGACACGGCCTTCCTGACATTTCACACGTCCTCGTGTGTACATTTCGCTTAGATCATGCCATAGTCAAAATTGTTGGGTAAAATTTATTAGTCATTACTTTACTTTAAGAATAGCTTTACAAACAGCAGTATCATCGGTCATTGTAGGTTTTATTTTTTTTTATTTTTTTTTTTTTTTTTTTTTTTTTTTTGTTGTTGTTCTGTCATCACACGTCTATAGGCTCTTGCTGCGCAGCAACGATAATATGGAGCGGATCCATACAGGTCTTTCAACCTCTGACCCCCGCCATAATATCACCCGCTTCAGCACGCCATGATCGAGCACTTGTGCACGGCGTGAGTATTATGGTGCGGTCTTAGCCATCGTGTATGAGCCCAACCGCACTCTCTCTTAGTGCCACAGTGTCTTGAGCAATGTCCTCAACATTGTCACACTCATCATCTCTCAAATCTATCAACTCCTCCGATACATTGTTGCTTGGAAAAGCTCGCAAATACTCATGTGCATACTTAAACGTGCGCTTACTCGTCAATGACTTTAATAAATATCTGTCTCCATCAAGTATTTCGATTATCTCAAAAGGTCCCTTAAACTTGGGATCTAACTTCGTTTGATTTCGTTCTTCCCTCTTGAGTAGGACATGATCACCAAGCTTATATTTTACAATTTTTGCTTTATTTTTATCAAACCTAGCCTTATCATATTTAGCGTTATTCACCATGTTATCTTTCGCTTGTGCTCTTATTAAATCTTTATCAATTGTTTTTTCATCTGATATTGTTATCATTCCTAACGGCCTTGCCTCTTTACCGATTAGCAATTCTAACGGACTATATTTCGTTACACGATTTGTCGTGCAATTTATTGCCAGCTGTATGTCTTTTAAAGCGTCTTGCCAGGATCGCTGACTACTCTCAACCGCTGTGAGCATGCTCTTCAAGGTGCTCATGACACGCTCTACTTGGCCGTTTGCTCGACTGGCGCCCGTCGCAATCAGGTGTAAACCTATCTTCTGCGAAGAACAAAATTCCCTAAACCTTGTGCTAGCAAAACATTTACCCTGATCAGCTATGATGCGTGCCGGCACTCCGAATAGTGCAACAGTTTCTTTGACTGCCTTAATGCAGTTTTCCGTATTAAGGTTCAGCGTATGTTGAAGGTGAACAAATTTTGTGAATGCATCAACTTGAACTATGATGTACTCTTTTAAGTCGTTTTTGCCACTTAATTTTCCGGTTATATCAATATGCACAGTGTGCCAGGGTATGTCATCTTTAGGAATCGGGTGCATTTCTATTTGTAGCTTACCAGATGGTGGTTTTGACACTCTACAGGTAATGCAATTTTCTACAAACTTTTTCACATACTTAGACATCTTCTCGAACCAGTAGTTGGCATACATTTTGTCTAGAGTTTTCTTCCACCCTAAATGCATTATGGCTTCGTGAACATTGTTAATGACTGACCATCTAAAGGCTCTAGGTATTACAGGCAAACATTTTGTGCTGCCATTTCTTTGAATCCTTCGATATAATACTCCTGCTCTCAATTCGTACGACGCTGAGATAGCTTCTCCCATCTTATGGTTTCGCAATTTTAAGGTTATGGAAGCAATGTCAGAATCTCGTTGCTGTTCGGCTAGAAGCCAATCGTCGGTTATCTCAGCTAGGTTTATGTGCATTTCAACCGTTTTCGCTGAGGATTTATAATCAGTAGGCAACGGATTGCGCGAGAAAAAATCAGCATGTAACATGCGTTCTCCCTTCCTGTATTCAATGCTGAAATCAAATGATTGCAGATATGCCCACCATCTATGTACCCTTGGGGTAAGGTTAATTTTTTTGATACTTGCTTTCAGGGAGTTGCAATCTGTATGCACAATAAATTTTTGACCATGTAAATAATGGCGGAAGTGTCTTACTGCGTTGTAAACTGCGAGGGTCTCAAGCTCGTATGAATGATATTTTGCTTCAGCCATTGTCGTACATTTGCTGTAATATTCAATGACTCTGGGTCTATTTTCTATCTTGTGCATTAATATAGCACCATATCCAATAGAACTTGCGTCTGTATGTAATTCAATTGGCTTTAGTGGATCGAAAATTGTCAAAACGGAGTCATTAGTCAAAATTGATACGATTTTTTGACGAATTTCCTCATATTCCGGCTTCCAGACAAATTTATTATTCTTGGAGGTGAGATTATATAAAGCTTTCATCTGCTCAGAAAATTTTGGTACGAATTGCCTAAAATACGAGGCTAGGCCTATGAATTGTCGCACCTGCGTTACTGACTGCGGTGACGGCAATTCGGCCAACGCTTGTATCTTGCGTGGATTTGGTCGAATTTGACCCGCTTCAACCAAGTATCCTAAATATTCTATGCTTGTTTTCAAGAACGAGCATTTTGTAATGTTAAATGAGAATCCAGCTCTAGATAAGTTTTCCAAGACCGTTTGTAGCCTTTCAAGTGCCTCTTCCTTTGTCTTCGCTAGAATTAACACGTCATCTATATAGACGATGGCATACGTTTGAGCCAAATCACCCAATGCTCTCACGATTGCGCGCTGGAAAATCGAGGAAGCATTTTTTAATCCAAAAGGCATGGCCAAAAATTCATACTGTCCTTCTGGCGTGACAAAAGCAGTGCGCTCGATAGAGTCTGGGTGTATTGGAACTTGGTAAAAACCACTTGCCATGTCTAAACTGGAGAAATATTTGCCTTCACTCAGTCTATTAATTTGATCAGAAATCAAAGGCAGCGGATATTTGTCAGCGACCGTATTAGCATTCAGTTCCCGATAATCGACACATAGTCGATCGGTTCCATTTTTCTTTCTTACCATCAGCATTGGGCTTGCAAATGGAGAGCAACTAGGACGTATAACGTTTGCGTCTAACAATTCTTTTACTTTATTTCGCACGACTTCTTTTTCTTCTATGCTTAACCTATACGGACGCCTTTGTACAGTTTTATTTGGGTCAAGCAGGCGGATTTCAAGTTCACCCGTAGTCACTCGCGTTTGAGGAATACCCTCAATAAATTTATCAGCATAGTTTTGCAATAATTCTAGCAGACGATTCTTATCAGTGTTGCTTAATGCTCTATCGTTATTCAGATGCTCTACGTAACTTATATCTGGCACTTTTATTAGTACATCAACAGTTTTGGTTTTGTACATTTCAAATTTGTCGGCCTCGATGGAGACTCCAAAGCCTAATCCGAGTATATCACGGCCTATCAATACATCGTATTTCAAAAACTTATCCATTATTACATGAAATAATATTTCTAAGGAGTACTGATCAATTTTAACAGTAGCCAGGATTTGCATAGTGCTATACACAGGATTTTCTCCAATACCCCTCAAAACTATCAAATTATTAATTCTTTTTCCGGAAAATTTCTCGGCACAACTCTCTCTGATGAGCGTACATTCCGCTCCAGAGTCAAAACAAAATGGAACGAGCTCACCAGATTGACGCAGGATTCCTTTTGGCTCGGACACACAACAGATGTTTATACGCTTGTCATGTGATCCAACACCGCTCGTAGAGACTCCTTTCGTACATGAAGACGCAATGTGGCCAGCATCGCCACATTTGAAGCAGGTAACGGCAGATCGAACTTTAGGTAATGCTGAGTTTTTTGACACGTTGCCTTCTTCATACTTCCTCTTGCGACATTCGACCATTTTGTGTCCGAGGTTTCCACAATGATGACATTTAATGCCATATGTTTTCGATCTCTTGCGATCTGGTTCCATTGGGATATTTGGCTGTAGACCTCCATTTGACCTTCCATAAGCATAGGCCTTCAGATGCTGTTGCATCTCGTCTTGACTTTTAATATTAGTCGTATATAACATACGTTGCAGACTTTTGTCGATTTTCGATGTATGTGCCAAAACAACTGAGACTGCAATTTCCTCCATGTTCGCTGTCTTCCATTTGGATAAAAGTGAGGTCACAAGACGGCTCGCATATACGGAGAGGCATTCGCCATCATTCGGTCGGCCATTAAAAATGTTCATTAAAGTTGCCGCCGATGTTTCCATTCCCACGAAACGTTGCAAAAACAATTCCTTAAAATTTTGCCAGTTCATTCCAGTATAGCATATTTGAGAAAGCCAGGGCGAGGCGCTTCCTTCTAGGGAGTCGCTGAGGGTCATCACCAGTGTACTGCCCTCAATAGGATTATCGTCAAGTATTATGTCCACAGTTTTGCACCAGGCATTTGCATCTGCGCCTGCAATGTCCGGGTTGAACTTTGGCAACGAGATGCTCTTCTTTGTTGAGGATGCTGAATTTGACATCTGCATTGCTTTAATAATCTCAAGAATATTTCGATTTTGAGATTCCAAAAGCTGACGCCACGAATCGTCAGAATTGCCTCGTGGAGGGGCATCGCCTAATCCCACTTCTGATGTCGGAACAGAGAAATCACTTTCTTTGCAATTAGGCATACTGGCAGTACAGCAAGTCCCGAGTGTCGTTATAGTCACAAAATAATTATATTTTTAGGAGCGAGCACGTCTGTTCTCTATGACTTCCACTTTTAGAATGAATAATTTTCATCGTCCTCGAGCATACTACTCATGCTCTTGTCATTCTATATTCTTCTCTGACTTTTAGTACTGTTAGTGAACATTCAACACTATAGCAAACTGGACGTTATACAACACACTCGGGCCATGCTCGGCAGAGACTATCTTTTTTTGTCTCACACCATGCTTTCAGTAGCAACCCTAATACAAGTAGGACAGTTATGTTAAATAGCAGTACCTTCTGTCAAATTCTCTGATTCTTACTAACACTTAATCGTTAGCATTCAAAATAATACTCACAATAATTTATTGGATACACGACATATATATATAATATATATATATCTTTTAATTAATATATCACATTGAATTTGAAAGTGTTTTTGCAACATTTCTAGTAAATATGTTTGTTTTTTTTTTTGCTTTAGTAGTTAAATTTTAATAATAAGCTTAGAGTTAAATGTGTGTGTGTGTGTAGGTATGTGTATGCGTGTGTGTGTGTGTGTGTGTGTGTGCGTGTTTGTGTTGGTTGTGCGAGACAACTACAAAACAACAACAACAACAACAACAACATCAACACGTGAACACCGAAGGCGCATGCGAATAGAAATGCCTACGAAAAAGTCTTTTAATTTATATATATATGTATGTATATATATTCTATGTGTGAGTGTGTGTGCTTTTTTTTTGTATGCCTGACGCGCAAGCGAGCGAGCAGCTTCAAGATGGCCGCCCCTGCGCAGGAACCCTATTGAGCGTATGTGCGTGCGAGTGTGAGAGGGACAGCTTATACCAGAAAAGCTTGGCCGCCGTTTTTATTGGTGGTGCTGCCCGCGTCGCTGCCGGCACCAGCTGCCTGCTGCTGCTGCTGCTGTTGTTGTTGTTGTTGTTGTTGCTGTTGCTGTTGCGCGGCTGCAGCGGAAGTGGATGCTTGTGCTGTGGACTGCGTACTATTGCTGGCCTGACTGAGTCCGCTGCCGCTGCGCAAATGCACGGGCGCAGACGCAGACGCTGACGTCGACGCTGCTGCTGCTGTTGTTGTTGCTGGGTGCTGTGCGCGATACTGGGGCTGCAGCAAGCGCTGCTGCTGCTGCTGGCGTGCCAACTGCTGCAGCTGATGCGCCTGCAATTGATGTTGCTGCTGCTGGTGCTGCTGATGCGAATGATGCAGCAGCGCACTGGGCATCATGGAGAGCGCCTCATGCTGATCGTAGGCACTGTATTCCGACTCGATGCTATGATAAATATGCTCCGAGGGCGGACGCATGGCCAAGGATTCGACAACGGGTCGCATTGGACGCGGTGAGGGCGTGGCCGTGGTAGCCGACGAATAATTGGCCTCCATATCCTCGGTGCAGTAGTAGGCGGGCGGCGGTGGCGCCTGCCGGAATATCAAGCCCGGCGAAACGGGCTGCTTGAAGCGCTCGTGATGATCCAGCGTGTAGTTATTGCCCCTCGGCGACAGCTCAATGGGTATGGCATAGCGAAGCTTCTCCCAGAAATAACGATCGCAGGTGAGCAGCCGATTCGAGGGCACAGATTTCAAATAGGGCGCCAGTTCGGCAACATCCTCGGCCTCGCTGGAAACGCTCGTCTCCTCGATGATGACCAGCTTCTGGGCCAGACCACGCAGCGCCTCATGGAATGCATTGCGAAACTCGACGCGCTGCCATTCCGTGGCCAGCAGATGACGTGTTAGCACCAAAATAATCTTCCTCGATGCCCGGGCCGCCTCCACCAGCTGCCCTCCGCTGGCCTGCGGTGGCAAGTCGCGCTGTTGTATGCACAGGCGAAAGGGCGGACGACCATGCTCCAGCTCGGCGGCAATATTGCGGCACACAAACTCATAATCCTTCTCCGAGTGCAATATGATGGCATCGTAGAGCTTGCCGGCATCCTCAAAGCGTGGCTCACAAACACGCACGCCATAGTGGGCAAAGAGCCACATGCGAACGCTCTCGCGGAAGACGAACACAATGATGAGCACCACGACCAGAAAGATGAGCACCAGAACTGCGGCCAATAAGGGCAAACGATAGCCCTGGGCGAGATCCGGTGTGGAGCTTATATTGCTGGCACTAGCATCCAACAGTTCCGAGCAGTCCGCCGTGGGCAGCTTATCCTGTCCCAAGAGCTCCAATTCGCGCTTAATGCCCGCATCCACGCAATATATATCCGGCGTGTCTCGAATGACCAGCGCATTGTCCGCCACAAATTGTACCAATTCGCGCAGCTGCTGGCAGCGACAGCTCCAGCTATTCCTGCCCAGTGTCAGACCCTGCAGATTGTTGCGATATTGCAGATTCGCGAGCTGCTGCAGCGGCAGCGCTGTCAGACGATTGTTGTCCAGGCGGAGCAACTGAAGCGAGACGAGCGGCTCAAAGGTGGCATTCGCAATATGCGCCAGCTGATTGCCATGCAAATGCAGCTCTCGCAGCAGGCTAAGTGAACGGAAGCTGTCCTGATCCAGACTGGTCAGCTTGTTGTGCTCCAAGTGCAGCACGCGAAGCTGTGGCAGCTGCGAGAGGCTGCCATTGGCCAAGGCAACCAGATTGGAGGCATTTAAGTACAAGGTGTGGAGGCTGCGTTGTCCGGCCAGATGATTCGCTTGGAGCACTGGCAAATTGTTGCCATCCAAATAGAGCACATTCACGTCCTGTGGCAAGCGCGGCGGCAGACTCAACAAATCCTGTTTGCCGCAGTCCACAATATTGTTCGACCATGTGGCATCATGGAAGCAGCTACAATTGTTGGGGCATATCAGCTCACACTCGCAGCTCTCGTACTCGCAACAGTGGCACGTGGCCGGGCAGTGTGTATCGTATTTGCAGAGGAAATCCGCGGAGCTCAGGCTGGA
Organism: Drosophila virilis; assembly: GCF_030788295.1. Classification (NCBI taxonomy): domain Eukaryota; kingdom Metazoa; phylum Arthropoda; class Insecta; order Diptera; family Drosophilidae; genus Drosophila; species Drosophila virilis. The sequence continues at coordinate 22,857,157 of NC_091547.1, read as the reverse complement.
CAGGGGACGCAGTGGCGCCTGGCGGCTGTGCGGCATCAGGCACTCAATGTTGGCCAGATCGACGACACGCGGATGCTGGCGTGTGGTTAGATTATTGATGCGCTGCAGCCACTCCAAGGAGCAGTCGCATTCGAAGGGATTGCCGCCCAAATAGAATTCCGGTTGGGGCTTATCCAGCGCCACCGGCGCCACACGTAACGCATTCAGCGACAGCTTGGACAGCACATTCGCATAGAGATCGACGCGTGCCAGCCGTGTCTTATCCACAAAGCTGTTCGGCTGCAGCTGGCTAATGATGTTATTGTTAATGAACAGCAGCTCAATCGAGTTGGGCACAGAATTCGGTGTGATCTCCGTGATGCGATTGTGACTGGCATCCAGTGTGCTCACGCGCAGCTCCTCCTGCAGCTTGTAATAGTTGCCCAGCGCCTCAATGTAGTTGCCATGTATATCCAACCATTTCAGGTTTGAGGGTATAAATGCATAGTCGAACCAGACCAAATGATTCTCGGAGAGATTCAGCCAGAGCAGCGAGGCGAGCGTGGCAAAGATGCCATTGATGTCGGTCAGGAAATTCTTATCCAAGCGTATGGCCTCAATCTCTGTATTCCTATCGAAGGCACCACGCTCAATGCTCTGTATGCGATTCTTGGCCAGATTCAGTACGCTCAGCCGTGGCAGCTGCTGGAACATGCCCACGGTAATGTTTCCAATGCGATTGTCGATGAGCCGCAAGCCCGTCAATTGATTCAGATTGTTGAATGTGCCATTTTTGAAGTCCGAAATTTGATTCTCGCCCAGATCCAAAGTCTTGAGCATGCTCAAATCCTGCACAGCTTCGGGCACCTCCAGCAGCTGATTTGAGCTTAAGTCCAATTCTTTGAGATCGGAACAATTGCGAAAAGCCTGCGTCTCCACAATGCTGATCAGATTATTGTTCAACGTTAGCTTGGTCAAGACATAAAGTCCATTGAAGATGCGATTATCCAGCGTATGCAAACGATTCTCGGCCAGATTGAGAGTGTGCAGATTGTAGAGCGGCAAAAAGGCGCCCTCCTCGATGTGACCAATGGAATTGTTGCGCATGTCCAGTATTTGCAGGAAATACAGCTCCTTAAAGGTTTTGGCGCCGATGCGGGTCAGCGCATTGTTCGACAGATTCAGTACAATCAACCGGATCAGGCCCGCAAAGGTGTTGTTGTCCACATGATGGCTGGTCAGCTGGTTGGCGCTCAGATCGAGCACCAGCAGCTGCTCCAAACGATGCAGCAGACCCTTGGGCAAATCGTAAAGATCATTGTGATGCAAATGCAGCTCGCGCAGCTCCTTGTTGCCAGCAAATGCGGCAGCTGGCAGCGATTCCAAATGATTGTGCGACAGATTCAGCACACGCAAAGAGCTCAGACCAGCCAGAGCGCTGGGCGCCAAGGCGCTCAGATTATTGTGCTGCAGACTGAGCGTTTGGAGACGCCTCAAACGCGAGGCGCCCCACGCATCGGGCAGAGCGCGCAGCTCGTTGTGCGACAAGTCCAGCAGCTGCAGTTCAGCGCCGCCGCTCAGCTGATTGGGCAGCGACGCCTGGCCCAGGCAGAGCTTCTCCGAGAAGCCCAAGTACTCTGCAGCGCGTATGCGATTCTGCGTTAGATTCAACAGCTGCAGTCCGGGCATGCTGCACCAGATGCCCTCCGGCAATTGCCGCAAATTGTTATCGCCCAAATGCAGTTCGCTCAGCTCGCGCAGACCCTGGAATGCCTGTGGATGCAGCTCGAGCGTGCGTCCGGGTCCCCACATTGCGTTGTGCGTCTCCAGCTGCAGTCGCTTCAGCGAGTGCAGACCCTCGAACGCATTCGCTGGGACGCGCTGCAGCTTGCAACCATCCACGCGCAGCTCGGCGAGCTTTTGCAGTTTGCGGAATAGACCGCTGCTCAGTTCGCTGGCGTGCAACAAATCTGTGCTGCACTGCAGCTCGAAGCGATTCGCCGTTTCGGCCACCTGTAAGTCCAGCGCGGTGGCGCCCTGGTCCAATGCGCGTACATTGCATTTGATGTCCATGGTGGTGCGCACAAATTCCCAGGCGCACTGCTGCGCATGCGTCGCTGTTGGCAGCGCAGCCGTCAGCAGCAGCACCAGCAGCAACAGGCAGCTTCTCGTTGTTGTTGTTGTTGTTGTTGTTGTTGTTGACATGTTGCTTCAAAATGTTGTGCGTTGTTATTTTTAGCGTTAAAAATTCCCAACTTTTATGTTATTTAATTAATTTTATTTTTTTGGTGGGTTTGGGGTAAATTTTTTTTTGTAACTTTTCACTTTCTGGTTTTCATATTTGAGCGCTTTTTTGTTGTGTGTGACGCGTAACCGTAATCCTTGTGTGTATTGTGTTGTGGTTGTGTGTGTGTGTGTGTGTGTGGGTGGCGTTTAATTTTGCTCAGCACTTGTAAATATTTTTTAGCCTCATCTAAATAACATTTGATATTTCGTTGTTTTGAGACTTTAACATTGGCACTTGGTACAAATTTCGCGTTTGCGTTTCTTTTTATTTGACTTTTCTCTTATTTCTGTGTTGCTTTGCGTTGGCCGGAGCTCGTTTTCTTAAAACATGTTAACCGCCTCGCGTTTCAACTCAAACTGATTGCTGAAGTTGCACGCAGGCGACTCCGTTGGCTCGTTGAAAATGTTTTTACGAGCGACGACGGCAACGAACACACACACACACACACACATACAGCGCACAGCACAGAGCACAGACAGAGGCAGCGAGACAGCAAAAGGCAGACAGACAAAAGTGGCTGTGTGTGTGTGCGTGTGAGTTCGTGCTCTGCTGATGCGACTGCTGTTGCTGCTGCTGCTGCTGCTGCACTCACACACAACACACATGCACATGCACATGCACATGCACACATGTACATGCAGAGCACAACTCGCTCTCACATACGCTGCGCTCTTTGCGCTGCTCACACCATTCACAGCATAGGCAGCGACGCTGACGTTGACGTTGACGTCGTCGTCCATTGCAGTTTCTTCATGTAAGCAAAACCATATGCAGTTTAGCAACATGCATGTGCGCGCTCTCACTCACTCACACATACACACGGCTCACATGTACACACGTGTGTGTGTGTGTGTGTGCTCGCTAACTGGCGCTCTCGCTCTCACCAAAAGTAGGGGAAATGTTGCTTGCAGAGACACTCACACACACACAGTGCCTAAAAATCTCTCGTCTTGTTGCTGCTGAGACTCAGCTGCAAAAAGATCGTTCAGAAATTATAAATTTCAAATATTTTTCTCTCTCTACAACGATCGATCTGTATATGAGCTATAAAAAATATAATTATTAAGCTGAGATTAGCTAAGTTGAAGCTTATCAGCGTCTGGGGAGCAATCGATGTGCTTCCTTATTTGTTTAAATAAGCATGTTATAAAGAAATGTGTGTATTTTATGTATGCACATTTATAAATATATATATATATATATATATATATATATATATATATTTGTTTTTATTGAGTTTCGTATCAGGCGTCAGAAATGTCAATTTTTTTGATATTTAATGAGTTATTATGAAAAAAGTATTTGAATTTATTGCGCTATAAAATAATTATTACAAAAGATTATGCATTGCATTTATATATACATATTTATATATACATGTATGTATATACATATATATATATACGTACTTACATGTGTATGAAATACATTAATATATTAAAAATTTCATTAAAGACATACACAAAATGTTGTGACCTATTTATTTTAAATAATTTCAATTTTTTGATATAATTGTATTCATAATTTTATTTTTATTAATTATATTCTGTACACATGTTGCAATCTTTGTACTTTATATTAAAGTCTTATTATATAAAAAGTATAATAATAATATAGTACTCCCCTGCGTTACCCGTAGGGTTAAACATTTCGCACAATCAAACACACACACAGATACACACACACGCACACAACTTTCTCGCTAACCGGCGGCAGTCAACAGGCTGTCTTGCAACATTTCGTGTGCATGTGTCGTCGGCTGTTGCCCACTCGCACGCCCCTTTTTTATCCTTTCGAACTCGTTGCATGCATCGTGTTGCAATACGAGTCTGACCCCCACATTCAGTATGTTGCTATTGCCATGTTGCATGCCGCACGGCTTTAGACCGACTTCACTTCTTCAGTTAAGTTTGAAGTTTAACCCATAAAATGTTCTTTCTATTGTCGTATGTCCAATATTCTCGTATATTTTAGAAACCCTTTTCTTATATACGCTGCGAAATTCTGGCATTTCTTTGAACTCTTTCTGGTGCAGCCGCGCAACACTTTCTCGTTTGCAATTTGGCAAATGGCTTTCATTTTTGGCGCACAGTATTTTATTAAGGGCTGACTTGAATGGCTTGGAATTAGGATATATAAGCTGAAAAATGGGCTTATAATTAATAATAAATCACAGTTAAGTGCATTTAACTTGCAAATATTGTGTCTGTATAAATGTACATTCAGGTATGTCTACAAGCAATATTGTTTTATTTTATTATATATGAATTAAAAAGACTAAAACATTGCTTTAAATGCTAATTATTAAGCATTTAGCACCAATAAAAGTTAACAATTCATTTCTTAGAAAGTTAAACTCTAAAATAATCGAGTATAACTTCGATAAAGTGTATCGAGGTGCATCAGAAATAACTGGAAGTATTTGCTGGTCGATTTGTCATGATCCTTCTGATAATTATATTTTCATATTTAAATGATGAATATATAAATTGATGTTGTTTCACAAAGTATGAGACATATAGTTTTAATAGGAATAAATATTTGACTAGTTTTTATTAAGAAATTTAAAAAACAAACGTAAGCTTAAAATAAATTAACCTTTTTCTATTAGTATATTTATTAAAGTTATAAATAGAATATATTCAGCTCATGTTTACTTATATATTTGCAATAAATACATACTCGTGCTTTTCAGAGTCAGATAAGTATTAACATTATTGAGACACGCCCACTAGGTGTCAATTGAGCCCCGAAAATATATATCTCCTTCAGATTTAAAGCTGAAGTCAACAAGTTGTCGAGTTAGACCACTGATGACCTCTAAAAATTGACCTTGAATTTAACGTCCATTCGGTCCCCATTAAAAATTGACCTTGAGCTTTTTCAAGCTTTTTCAGTCCTTCAATTGAAATAATTAGTTTCAAAACTGGGATGACCAAATTTGATTACTTGAGGTTATATCTCGATATCTCCTCCTACTCGACAAACACAAACGTACTTCTTTATAGCTAAATTTCTTGAAGATCATACCATATTCTACTCTTTATAAATGTATTCTTTACCGCCTACAAATTGCCACCGAATTCTTAACCAACTCTTTCTCTTTAATCTGCAAGTTTATAATGTTTTTTTGCGTGTCTGCTCACTTTCCTGGCTGTATGTACAGATGTGCCTGTGTGTTCGTAGTCGTAATATTCATGTTGCATTTAGGCATTAGGCGATGTGCCCCATCATTTTGGTGCTTAGCTGCGCGCGAGAATTATAGAAATGTGTTCGCTTTGCGAGTAGTCAGCAAATTTACGAGTTGCTACCGTGTGCCCATTTATGTCATATGCGAACAACTGCCGCACAGCTCAACAATCTTTCAGATACACTAGCTACCCAACCCCCTCGTACCCTTGGCATAACTGCAAAGCTTAAAATATTGCATATGAATGTTGCATGCGACGCCAGCAACAAACATTAACGAGCAGCAGCAGCGGCAGCAGACAGCAGCAACATCATCGCTGCCGACATCGACGCTGACGTCAACTGCGACAGCAGCAACATCGTCGTCGTCGTCGTCCTCTGCTAGCAACATTACGGTTTGAATGCTATTATTATGCCATTTTTAATGCCTTTTACATTCACGCGCGCAACAAGCGGCCAGCGTTGACTGCGTTGACTGCGCTGCCAGCGTCGCTGCTTTGTGGGCCACGATTTTATGCTCTGCTTCGCCTTAGCAAATGTTTTTTCTATGCCCTCTAGTCTTGTCGTGCACATGGGTATACTCGGCGTTGAGGACAAGTGGAAACTTCTTCATTCACAAAAGATATAAAAACAAGCTTTCTTTTGTCCATGTTAGATTATATATGTAAAGAAAAGCTTCTTAGCATATGTGAAAAGTTATCTCACAATAGAACGCATGGCGACACATTTTCTAGCGTTTAGTTTTTCATATAGCGAAGTTTTCTTGGAGGTAAGTTATATCACAAATATATATGTATATATATATAATTGATTTAATCAATGGAAATATCTCGTTATTTAATTAATTAATTTATTGAGTAATTATTAAGTTATATTAGAAGTTAAAATTACATAATTTATTTATTGTTAAGAAACATTAAAAATAATTATTCAGTTGTAAAACCAATTTTTGTAATTTTCCGATAGGTTATTTGAATAATGAAAATTTTGAAGTAGTAAAAAATGTTTTATTAATTAGACAAAATTAGTTTTAATAAAGTAAAACAATTATGTTCAATTTCAGTTTAAAAAATATTTTTAAAAATTAAAGTATCTCTGAGTCGAGCACTCTCTGTGCCATTTCTTTTGCTACAAATTTAGTTACTGGCTATTTAATGTCGTTTTTAGTTATCATAACTGAGCTAATTTTAGTGTGTTGATTTTTGTAATATTATTTTTTGCTGCACTGAAATCAAAAAAATACCAAACGTTAACTTAATTTGCAATAATGCATGTAATGCTTGTTGTTGTTGCTGCATGTAAATGTCAGGCCCAGCGCACGCCCACCTGTCATATGTGCATGCCTGTGTGTGCGTGTGTGTGTGTGTGTGTGTGTACTTATGTTTTTTGGCTGTCGACTTATGCCACTTAAAATTACATTAAAAAACTTCTGTCGACTGCCAAGCCTGCCCAGCACATAATACAACCCGCCCACCGCCCACTCATCTTACATTCCAACTCACACATACACTCGCAGGCTGCTCACTCCCTCTTGTTCCTTTATTCACTAATTCACCCCCCTTTTGCTCAGCCCATGGCTAGTGCAAACTTTGCACAGCTTTTCGGAGTTTACGTTTCTGCCTTTGCTGCTGCTGCTACTATTTTAGTTTTCATACTCTTCCAAAGGGTACTATAAATTGTTCAGGAAAAGTGTTGCATTTTGCAGGAGTCAACTTCGAGTATTTTTTACTTTTAACAAGTTTACTTACAGCCTAACCTTAGGTAAATACCAGGATTCTTGTATTTATTCCCGGTTTTCCTTTCTGTGTATATGTATATACTCTTGCTCCAGCTATCCACATGAACTAAGCTCCCTCGAGAAAGGATCGTATCGGTATGTCTTATAGGTGATAAAGGAAATATCGATGAAAGATAAGTTCTTTTGTTTGTCTTATGTTTTAAATGTCTGAAACTTGCGATAGTTGCGACCTCTGTAATATGTTTGCCTGTAAGGGTATTTTATCTTCGTTGTAGCAAGTCTCTTTTCTGTAACTCTTTTTTGTCGTGTTGTTTTGCGGCGCTGCAAATATGAAACTTTTGTTACTTAATTATTTTGTTTGTTGTTCTTGTTAATGTTGCTGCTATGAGTTGCTGCTGCTGCGAGCTGCTGCGAGTTGCAGTTGCTGCTATATTGTTATTAATTAATTGAGTTACACTTGCACTGCAATTGTTGTTGCTGTTGTTGTTGTTGCCTGTTGTTTGTTTAGTGGTGCGAATATTTTATGAATTTTTAAATTTCATTATCGTGGCATGTGCCGACAACGTTGTCGTCGCCGTCGTCTTCGCTGCTGCTGCTGTTGTTCTTGTTCCTGTTGTCACATGTCGACGACCCCCTGCAGTCAAGTGTGTGCAGCTATTAGGCACACCACACACAGGCAAACACACATACATTTGTCGGCTTGCTCGCCTCCAAGAAGTAAATCAAAAATTCTGAACTCTAATTCTGGGGCACAGCATTGCGGTGGAAACAAAATTACTTGAGCCCGGTGTAAAAAATGTGTGTCCAAAGTTGCATTTCCCTGAAAATCAAAAATATTTCTTTAATGTATGCAGAATTTCAGACTATATATTTCTTAGTAATTGCATTGTCTAAATATTTTAGGCTTTAGTTCAGATTTCCAAGAACTATGTCGTGGTTTGATATATTTAAAGGAATGTTGTTAGATCGATTAGATTATTATTATTATTTATAAAGAATGTCAAGCTAACTAAACAGAAAACAATCTCAGAAACGAGTAAATAGTTAATTGCCATGCCAAATATCAGGGCAATCGTTAAAGTTATTACTGTGTTACCCACAAATAATCTATAAATCCTTGGATCAACTTTAGGCACACAGCAGCATATACCCTATATTTCATGCTTATCGCTGCGTTAGCCAATGGCCAAGTAGCTACAGCCATACACAATTCAAGTTAAGTCCAAGTAGAATCCAAGTTGGCAGTTGTCGCCCCATTGGAGCAGGCAAAGCTTAAATATTATTCATACGCCGCGTTTGCCACGGCAACAGCATGAAATGCCAGCTGAATGCTGCGAGTTGGGAGTTGGAAGCTAAGAGTTGGGAGTTGCAAATGTTGCAAGTCGCACAGCTTTCATTTCGCTGCGCATAACTATGTCAAATTAGTGTCTGACTTTGCGGCGGATGCACTCTAAGCTGGCTGGCCCCCATTGGTGGTGGTGGTGCTGCTGCAGCGGCTTTCCCAGTGGTGCATTTAGGCAGGCAACTTTCCCGGCTGCTCAACTCCTTGGGAAATTGTATTCAAATGCGCAAACGAAACATTTTTTCCATATTTTTTTTTCTACTTCTACTTCTGCTTCTTCAGTTTTTTTTTTAATTGAATTAGAAAATGGCAATGGGTCAGCAGCACGTTTGTAATGCATAATTTATTTGTTTTGGATTGTTTCTCGTCGTTGTCGTCTGCTTGGCTTTCGTCGGGTTCAAGTTTCTTTTTGCCAACTGAAACTGATTTCAGCTTCCTTCAAATTTTTCCAGGCCAAAATTTTCATAATCTTTTGGCAAAACTAGAGAGAATTGTGTGCAGCGGCAGCAGCGTGCACAAATTATGAATATCTCATTGCATGGACATTAATGAATGAGGTCTACAGTGAAAATTCGCTGCCAATGCCCAAGACAAGAACAACTTCGATTTGGTTTATTGTATATGAAATGCGGTTGTTGCTACTGCTGTTGTTGTTGTTGTTCCTGTTGCTTTATTTGCTTGGCATGCAACGAGTATAGAAGGATAGAAGCAGAAGTGCGTGTGACAGGAGCAACTCCTTGGCAAGTCCCTGGCAGCTGTCAAGCGCACTTGCATTACATTACGATTACACTGGCTAACACAAACTGAAATCAATGCAAATATAAGATGGATTCTCTAAAAACATTTGATACTAGTTTGTCCAATTTTATCTGAAATTTATACCTGAAACTTCCTTTAAAAAAATCCAGTTCTTAAAAAGGGATATAAATGTACTTGGCAAATCTGCGTAGCTGGCGTGTCTGAGCGTCGAAGCAGCGAATGAGAGGTTGCCGTTTCTAATTCAACAGTATTTGTCCATTCTTTATTTAGTTATTCAAAAAAAGAAAACAATATTTTATATTCACTAAAGCATTCCTGCGTGTCCTTAAAATGCAAATGCCGAACTGTAGCATAGTGTGATTTGATATTGAGCTGCAATATAGTATTGTTGTTGTTGTTGTTGTTGTTGCTGTTGTTTGTATCAGGCTCATTTGATATGCGGGCTCAGCAATGCGCCCACACGATGCCGCTGAAACAATGCGAGGCATTTTTGCCTTGTTTTATGCGATACCTATATACTAACATGCCACGCCATATTTTATATATATTATGCATATTATATTATATTTTATATTTATATACAAATATATATGGGAACTATAGGACTATGTGACTATGTATGGTAAAGCACGCATATTGAGCGAACGAGTGAGTAACGAGCGCGCTGGCATCGACCGCTCAAGTGCATCTTAAAGATACTTTGGTTGTATTGTGCAGTGTCGCGCTTAGCTGAAAGTTGAGTGCAGAGTGGTGCAGTGGAGTGTTGTAGAGTGGATCAAAGTGGTTGCCTATTGTTTGTTTGTGTGTGTGTGTGTCTGTGTGTCTTGCCCAATCTCCCTATCCCTAACGCTGCTTATGGGGGTTGATATATGAGCTATAATGTGCATTTACTCTTGTGCCATATTTTCGGATGCTGCCAGACGTGCCGCAAAATGGGGTTAATTACGCGTTTATGCCACGCTCGGCCGCAAATATTTATTGGTCGCCTTTGATTTATGTGCTCTTGGCCATGTGTGTCTCACTAGCAACAAAACTTGTGGCATTCCCAAAAGCTCTGGCTGGATACGGCAGCTAAAGCCTTTTAGGCTACCTGCTGTGTCTAAAGACCGAAACATGTGTGCCAAGAGATTAGTTTACGACTGTGACTAACCAATATGAAGTGAACTTTTGGAGAGTTTATGAATTGCTTTCTTTTAAGCATGGCTATGTTATATAAAACCTTTTCAGCTGTGTAAGTTGCCCAACGCTGTGTAATTGTCTTCAATTGTTGGGCATTATAACTAGAGGATTTTTTTTTATTTAAATTTATAATCATATTTGGAAGGGAAGTATATTAGATACAATTCTCAAGGTCATAGTCATTCATAGGGGGTTTTAGATTAGGGAGAAGTAAAAGAGCAAAGGCTCACTTTTCTTTAATATGCAAACCCTGTATATATTTAATTTAAAATTCCTTTTTGTTTTATTTAAATGTTATATTATTTTGAAAAAAATTAAAACAAAATTAAAAAGTATACAAACTTATTGATATAAGTATATTTACTTAAATTAATATTTACAAACATTTATTTATAGACCATTTTATTCATAACATTTTTTTGTTTCATTTTCTTATTGTAAACTATTGTTATTTCTGATCTATGGTGGCAACTGCTAGAAATACATTTCAATTAGGTTGTAGCACTTCCCTTAGCCCCAGGCAGCTTGTTCTACAATTTAAGCCGAGTTTTATTACAGCCATGCTCAATTGGAGACTTCCTGAACTGAATTTGCATGTCCAAAAACTATATGACCCTTTTAAATATATAATAATACACTTCCTATAATTTAAATATTTTCATAATTGACGGCGAATATTTCCGAAATCAGCAAAGTCGGACAAAAAATGTACACAAAAATTACCAAAAATAAATTCATATTGTATATATATATATATATATATATATATATATATAAGAAAAAAAGAAGATAAGTTAAGAGCGCGCATAACCCATAATCATGGTTAAGCGCAAAAAGCCAAGCAGACAATTCTAATTGTCAGACGCTCAGTCGCCCATTTCATTTCATTTTCGGCTTATTTTGCTGCCTTTTTTTTTGGTTTGGTTTTTTGGCTTGGCAATTTTTCAGCATTTTGCTAATACCCACTTTGAGAGGCCGAACGATGTTCGCGGCAGATCGAAGATATTTTATCAGAACCCTTCATTAAACACACGCAGACTGACGACTCATGTTTATAAATTGGTCTATAATTTATATTTTTACAGCTTACAACTTCCACTACACATACATTTCTTTATGTTTTTATTATTATTATTTTTCTGCTAAAGAGCAGAAAATTTTTGTATTTGTTCAGCCTCGGTTGAGGGATCTTTAAAAGGTGGCCTCTCAAATACCTTGGCAGGCCTTCCAGCTAATTGCCAAAAATAAGTGAAAATTACTTGCGGAATAAAGGGGAAAATAAATATTTTCTTCGCCTGCGTCTTGTTGTTTCAGTAAACAGTTTAAGATAGACAGTACTGAGCCCTTGTCTAAGCCGGGGCATGTCTAGCTGGTAGATACAGATACTTTTGCAGGTAGCTAGAACTGTTTGCGTCCGCTCTCGCTTGCTCTCTTTTTCTCTTTCGTGCTCTCTGCTCAATTTGGAGGGGTAATGCACTAACACAGCTGCAAATTTGCGCTCTCACTAATACACTGACAATTGATCTTGCTCTCTCTCGCTCTCCGGCACTCTGCCGACGCATGCTTGCTCCCTCCTGTTGCCTGCTTTTGTATCTTGCCTTGCGCTCGCACATTTCTTGCTGCCTTTGCTGGACTTGCTTGTGTTGGTGCCGCTCTCACGCATACTCTGACATCGTTCGCTCTCGTTCGCTCTCCGACTTACTCTCTGGCTATGCTCTCACTCTCAGTTGTGCTCTTGCTCTTTTACCGCCTGTCATTGACACGCTCAGCGGCAGGTTTGCCCGAAGGCAATTATGTATCTTGTATCTGTAACTCGCTTGTGCTGTGTATCTGTATCTTCAGGTCTAGCTCTAGTTGTATCTGTATCTGCATCTCTAGCTGCTGCTTCAAATGCTTCACATTTTGCTCTATCACTTGCAATTTTTGCATTATTGACAGCCTTTTCGCATTCTTTTTTATGCAGTCGCGCCTGCGCATTGGCTGCATATCAAAATACAGCGCGAAAAAGATTTACAAAATTTGTATGAAATTAAGCAAAAAACTTAAAATAAAATATAAAAAAAAGTTGCCACTTCGCTGCATTTTGTGGTGTGAATTTCTTGTGCATGAAAATCCCGTAGCTGATTGAGACAATATCGTAAAAAAACGAACTGAAATACCAAACCTCGACGTATGTGAAATTCGATCTTTGGTTCGAACACCCGCTCCACCATATTTCCATGCCACAAAGCTTGATGCGGCGTCATAGTAAAATTTTGTTGCCTTTGTCGCTCTGCCGTTTATTGCCTGTCGCTCGGGTTCTGCTTAACTTGTTTTACCACACACACACAAACGCTCTCATTTGGCCAACTCTTTTGCCATTTTACAATGTACTTTTTGCCGTTCTCGTTGTTGTTGTTGTTGTTGTTGCTGTTGCTGTTCGCTTGGCTTAAATGAAACTAAATGAGCCGGTAATCAAGTTGTGTTCCAAGCGTCGCCGCTGCTGTCCGTTATAGCCGGCACCTCTTTGCGGTATTTTCGTTTCTGTTGCTCATTTCTTTAAGCTGTCTGTTTTTTAATTTTTTGTTTTGTTTTTGTTTCTGTATTTTTTATGCCTCTTGTGGTTTACAGCAAATTTCACACTTGCATGAGGTGAGGAAGTATGAAGGAAGTCTGCAAAAGCGTAAACGCCACAAAAAATTAACTCTTTTAGCTTTTTTTTTTGTTGGCCATGCAACAACTTTTCAACGCTGATTGATTTTTTAATGTGTAGCAAACGGTATAGGCGAGGGGGGACGGGGCACTGCTGTTCGAGAGCTGGCAACTTCATATGTGGGCTGCAGAGACAGCAAATTAACTCATGTAATGAAAATTGGCTGATTGGATTTTTCGACTGGGCCTGCAAAAGAGACGAGCAGACCGCCAGAAAATGTGCCGCATGTGCAGGGTATTCGTCGGAGAGTTTGAATTAGGATCTGGAATTCTAAAAAGCGCAGCAGAAAATTTAAGTGAATTGTAAAGGTTTCTAAGGGTTAACCCAGTAGGTATTCAAGATATATAAATGCACAAATTAATATATTACTAATCGAAATACTGTAATAGTCTTCTTAGTTTTGTGATGTAAGATGTTGTGTGTATCTCAAGCACATTCACTGACATCCGTGTTCAATCCACTCTCCTCCCATTTTGACTCTTTTCCACCTTTTTCAACACTGGCAAGATAGTCTTAAGTAAAAATCAGCTAACTGGCAACTGGCTCAACCTATAGTAATGTCTATATTGTACTGGATTATGCTGCCTATTACAGCACGATTAAATTATATTCATTACTAGAGATAAACAATAAATGGTTCATTGTTATTTATTTATTTTAAAATATTTCCGCTCAATATATTGCAAATCTTTCAATGTAATGTACTCTTGCGCTATAACTATATCTAGATGAATTTCTAGCTACTGCAATTTGTTGTTCTGCTCAGTGGATCAACCCACACACACAAATGGCTTTCACTCAAGTTCTTCGCTCACTTGACAAATTCATTTCAATATTTTCGTTACACTTGAGAGCAGCATCCAGCAGCATCCGAAATCATCCAGCATCATCCAACAGCTACCATCCTGAGCACTTCACATGCGTATATATATATGTATGTATATATATGTTTACTGTATATTGTTCCTCAACGTATTTATATTTTTTATTTATTTTTGTATTTTTGTTTTTTTCGTTAACTGGCCAATGGAGCCACTGTAGCCACTCAAAGCCCACTACAAATTCAGCAGACCAGGCCATGACTTAATTAAGAGACGCACGTTTATTGTGCTTACCTGCGTAGTTTATTTTTATTCGGTTTTTGTTTTTTACAACTTTTTTTAGCTTTTGTTTTTGTTGAACTTACACTTTTTATTATTGTTATTATTGTTGTTGGTTTTAGTTTTTTGTTTTTGTTGAAACGTCATCATAAATTGCAATTAATTTCAACAGTTGCCGGACGAAGCATATAATAAACATTTTTTATATTTTTTTAAACCATTTTGTTGGCCTTTTTTGATATTTTGATTGTGTTTAGCCTGTAGGTGTTTCATTAAACTTAGCCTTGATTTTTAGCAGCGATCGTTTCGTCTCTCGTATATTAAATTATTTTCACACCTAAAAAACGCCAAACCACTTAAAATTATGCCAATCACGAGCAGCTTGCCATTGTTTTTTATTGTTTCAAGTGTACTTCATAGGCGAAGGCAACTGTATTGCTGCTACATCATGATCTAGTATTCACTGTTTATATATATATGTATATATATTAGTACTATTTATAGGAACGACCTCTGAATCTTGAGATAACAAATTGATGAAAATTTACATATTCTGTCGTTTGTTTTATTGCCTAATTTGTGGAGCCTTTCGGTAGATAATTTTTTTTTTTTAGATCAAAAGTGCCGAAATTTTTGGTTAGACGTCGCCTATTATCAGTGTGGGGCCTCTGCGCATGGCCGCATTGAAAAGCCATAAAAAATGAGTAAAAGGCGCGCGCGTAGTGCTTAATTTTTGCCTTTTACGATGGCAAACCAAATGTCAATTGATATGAAATTTTAGTTTTACAGCTGCAGCTCGCGTGTGAGTTAAGTCGCAGCTGAGGCCAAATGCAATTGGCTATTGTCATAAAAAACACTTTGTGAAAGAGTTTTGTGCGGTTTGCTCTGTGTTTACTGTAATGGTGGTTGTTCTTGTTGTTGTTGGACCTTTTTTATGCATCGTCGAGCAGAAAGTGTAGCAGTTATCTGTTACACGAACCGGCGTCTGACTACTCGAGGATACGCAGGAGACAATCGCGCTGCACTGTGAGAAAATTATAGGTTTAAATAACTAAACGTTAAGTTCTGGGCGCCTATTAAAGTCGAGCTATTAAATTAATGGCGTGCTGATATTTATATTTTCCATTGTAGTAAGATTGAAGACACATTGAAGCGATCTACTCCAACGATGTCTCCACTTAGAGAAACATACATTATTTAATTAGAAAATTGAATACATTTTTAATTAAATACTTATTGTTATATATTGTTATAGTGCAACTTTTCTTTAAATACTTTTTCACTTATACGAGACTACAACGATCTATACTTTTGCTCTTCTTTTGCACCTTCGCAACACTGTCACGTTGAATAGTTTTGCTTAGTACCCGTATATATTATAGTATCTCGGAACATCTCAAGAGCTCAACTCATTAGTTACATACATTCCATTAAAAAAATAAAAAACGAAACAAAACAAAACGAGCTTCCCAAGAAGCACTTTCAGCATAATTTGCATATCTGAATTAGTTAGTTCATTTCTACGTAGTGCTCCTATCTATGCCCAAGTTTCTCGTACAGTGTACGTGGCCATTACAATAACCACAACATAAAAATAAAAAAATATAACAAAAAAGGAAAGAAAAAAAGTAAGTAAAATAAAGGATATGCCTTGGCTACTGGCTACTGGGCTGCCTTTAAAACTTTGTAGTTCTATTCCACGCCCCATTTTTATTATCGCCGGCTAAGTCGGCGCTCGACTTAAGGGACGGCACATAAAAACCAGCAGCAGCAACAACAACAACAACAACAACACGAAGAATTGTTAGCCTAGGCCATTAGACGAGAGGCTAGGGTAAGTGCAGTCGCCTATCTTGGCATGCCAAGGATAACAGGGCTGGGCGCAGAGGGAGGGAGAGCCGCACTCTCTTCGAGTCTAGTGTAGAAAAAGGTGCTACCACTAAAAGTTGACCCAAATTTTATCATCAATGTGACAGAAAGTAGCGATTAGATGATGCCTTTTATGTGCAACTGGCTGCTGGCTGCTGGGAATAGGGTTCCTCTTCATTTTGCTTCCCATTTTTATTCAGTTGTCGCTCGTTTCTTATTTTTATTATTTTTTTTTTCTATGTGGCTTAGCCGACCAAAAGGTGCCACTGTGCTCGCGGTATATGTTCTGCTGAATGGATTTCCTATGAGCGTAAAGCGTCGCCTGATATCTTAATTTGCCGCATCTATCGTAGTGCAACCACTTGAGTGTCCAAGTCCAGACGCCACTCAAATTGTTGCAGCTGCACTTGTTTGAATTTCCATTGGGGCACATACCCACCAAACACGTATCCGGCCTCTGTTGACGTCGAACGGTCGGCATCAGGCGCCGTCAGAGCAAATACGCGCATCCTGTTAGGCACTTGAGAACCGTATACCCAGTAAAGGCAGTTGCCCGGGGTATACACAAATAGATAAAGACAAAATATATATGCTCTTTTTTAACGTTGGATCAGCTCTTTTACAGTGTTCGAAATTGTTAAATAATATTTCAGTATATTTTTAATTTAATTCAAGTTTATCTTGTTTTTATACATATTATATGATTCGGATGCTATATACATCGGCCATTGGTTTAAAATTTTATTAAAGCCTTCCTTTAACTTTACTTCTTAAGGAAATTGACATATTATGCTTTTACCTATTTTTATTTAACTATTTTATTTAATTTTCGTATATATTTACTTATTTTATTTCTGTTAAATAGTTCAGCTGCTATTTAAAAACATATTTATAAGACAGTATTGTAAAGTGCTTAATTTAGAGAAAAATCCATTCTAAAGCGGATGTAATAGTACAATATTCATTGAGATAATAAACATGAATTAGTTGAAGGCCTGCATTGCAGGGTATAAAATAGTCGACTAGTACACATTTGTATTGCTGCTCTTTTCGGTAAATGATGCAGAAAATCGCAGCCTAGACAGCAGCTGAGGCATTTGATTTTTGTTTGTTATGCCATGTAGGTCGCTTCAACTATGCATGAAATGTCCAGGAGCCTATCGGAAGTTGATAGCATTTTCGGTTTTTTGGCCCTTTTTGGTAACTCTAGACGTTGCTTCCTTTGATCTCCACACTGTGTCGCCTGGCCTGGTGGTTGCTGATAAAACGTTTGATAATCCAATTTTTTTTTTAAATGCAAATCTCAGCTGCCCATTTCGACCAAAGAAAGCCGCCTTATACAAAGCCGCTGCATTTGCTCATTAATATTTATGAGCGCCTAAAAGGCTGTCAGGTCTTGCAAATATAATTTGCTGGCGCCTTTTCACACAAAAAATAGCCTCCCATGTGGGACATAAATGGGACCTTATGAAATTATGAGACCACAGGAAATGCTTAGAATTTATATCAATAATGCCGTTAGTCGTGGACACTCACTAGCTGCCTGGTTATTTATTTAAGCCAACTTAACAAGCCGTCGCCATATTTTTAATCTTTCAACAAGTTTTCCATGCCTCACATTTTTCCTGTGTCCAATATTTTCCTGGGCCCCGAACGCATTTGACACGCAACTTGAACCTGGTGCCGCTTTCCTTTGCCGTTGCCGTTGCCCTCGTCTCGTGCACTTTGTGGGCCACCTCAGAATCAACTGCTAACATGGCATAACTTATGGGCCAAGCATGCAAATTTGGTTTCTTGGCTCCGTTATGGTTCGCCTGTAGGCTGTAGAGAGGGACGAGAGTCGTCCCTTGAAGTTTAAGGCAAAAGTTATTGGCACTTTGTCAAAGTAGGCAACTATATATGACTTGCAGAGCGGTTTACACGTGCAGCTAAATGTTCTTTAATAGGTTTTAAGTGAATAAAATTGAGCGATTTTATGACTTTAAAATAATTATAATGTATATTATATTATATTTAATGGATTAAGAGTGGTATAAAGGATGAAAAATAGAAAAACATTTAGATAAACTAAGAATATGACCTCAGCTGCTAAAAAGAGTTTGTTATGTAAATTAAAATATTTATTGTTCCTTAATAACGCTAATATCGTATTTTAAAGCTTCCGCCTTTTTTCATTTTTCCAATTTTCCTATGAAAACATATTTTTTTATTTTTCATGTCAACAAAAAAATTATATATCGATTTTAAATGATTTTAAAGTGCATAAAATATTATTTATTTATTAATTATTAATTTATTTATTTAATCCTTTTTTTTAGGAAAAAGGGAAAAATCAGCTTAGCATACAATTTCTTTGCTTGGTAAGTTAATATATAATTTAAAAAATGAAAGAAAAATATATAAATTGTCTTTTATCGTTCAGCATGATCTAAAATTTAATTAAATTATGCCCAATATTTACAAATTATATTGAAAATCGCTATGAATTATTTCTAACAAATAATAATAAATTTAAAATACTCTATTATCCGACATCCACAAATATGACACATTGCCGTGAGGCTTTTCATAGCAGTCATGGCATGAACGAAAGGACTGCAAGGGTCCTTAACTATTTGCGTGTAAGGAGTGCATATTGTAATCGCAGTTACCCATTGCTCCAAATACTTCATACACATGTCTGGCCATTGTAGAATTGTTGCCGTATATCTGGCCATGTATACACACTCGGGGCCAGAACGATAATTGACCAGGCTAATTTACCTATTTAACTAGATTTGTAGCGCAGGCGGAACCCCAAACATGCGAATCGAGCGCAAACAAGTGCGCACTCTGTTTGCTTGGCCAAAATACTTGAAGCCAATTTTCGTAGAAAACGCTTTCCCAAAACAAAAAAAAAAAAAAAAACAGGAACAATATCAGCTAAGATGAAAGTAGTTTTTTGTTTTGACATTAGTGTTAAGTGCAGTTGGGCACGAAACCTAATTAATTGGGATGTGTTTGAACAAGAGTTGCACAATTACGATGACTTCTGCTGCTTTTCTCCAGAGAAAGACAACCTAATCTGGCAGCGCTTGTCAATATTTGTTGGATTGTGCAATTACAACTGTGGAAGTTGTAACTGTATTATTGTCATATAATTGGGTCTGTATAAAAACAAGATACAAAATCTTTTATCTAATCTGTGTGCCACTTAGAGGGCTACCGCAAAATGCGACTTGGCTGCTTTGTGTGTGGCAACTCTTAAATGTGTGTTTGTGTAAGTGTGTGGCATGTGCAACAAAAATGCAAATTGCATTAATAAATGAGCAGAGATTGAAGGGGAGCGGTGGCCTTAATGGCTTTCTACTCCCTACGGCTTGGGCCATATTTATTTAGTCCCCTGCCCGTCATTCAATTAGAAATAAAAACACAAAAACAAAAATTTCTGTTTAAATTTTGACTTTGCCTCCGTGCATAAAAGGCCAAAAGTAAAGCAACAACAAAAATATTTAGAAAGTAAAGAAAGAAGCAACAACAAGTACAATAAGAACAACAATGGAACGACATATGTAGCAAAGGTAATTGTCAAGTAGAGCAGAGATAGGCAGACAGACAGACGCAGACGCGGACGTGGCACGAACTGCCACCAAAAACCACCAGACCAACAACAGTCAGCCAAGAAAAACAAATACCGAATCCGAGTCAGAGTCAGTTACAGAGTCAGAGTCTGGGCCTGGGTCTGAGGCAAAGGCAAAGGCAAATGCAGATAGTTCGGGTAGCTACGGCTACTGCGCACACATATTAACCCATTGCAGCCCCCACCTACAAATGACACACAAAAATTGTAACAAAAACAATGGAGCGAGCTTTACAAAACTATGCGAATTGCAGATACTCTGACAAGACAATCTAAGAGCCTATCTTTTTAGCAGCTAAAGTCAAATGGGTGCCGTTAAGTGAACATTTTCACATAATTTTTTTTTTTAACATAAACTTAATCATAGGCGAATTAAAGTTAAAAGTAATTCTAATTTAAGCAATTTAAAAAAGGCAATAACAAATTAAATCATTCAAAAAATTGATCAAATTAAAATAAAAATATAATTAAAGCAAT
This sequence comes from Drosophila virilis, assembly GCF_030788295.1. Lineage (NCBI taxonomy): Eukaryota > Metazoa > Arthropoda > Insecta > Diptera > Drosophilidae > Drosophila > Drosophila virilis. The sequence continues at coordinate 22,836,927 of NC_091547.1, read as the reverse complement.
ATATGTACATTTTTTATACATACATTTTTGAAGTAGCTTTCTATTTAACTCTCATATGCCCGTAAAATTTAGTGTATAACAAGCAACAGTAGTAGTTGTTTCTTATGTGTACTCATGTATATTTGTAGGTGTGTGTGTGTGTTTGTGTGTATATTTTCTGGTCTGGCATAGCTGCAAAACACTTTTGGTAACATTCTTGTGGTTTTGGCTTCTCAATAGACCCAAAAATATGCGCAACAGCGGCTGAGGTCTGCCTGTGGCCTGGGTCGTCGGGGGTTAGACATATGCGTGACAATTAATATAAGACTCGTCGCTGTGCGGCTGTGTTGTGTGTGTTCTCTGTTGTGTGTGTTGTTGCTGGGCAGAGGGTGGTCGGTGGGGGTGTGGGCATGGGGTCGCTGACATAGGTACACAAAACGGAACTGCAGACATTGCGCCTAAGACACGGCCGCTGCAAGCAGTTGGAGCTCGTGTTTGTCTAGTCTTTTCGACTGCAACAAACGCTCGACAGCAGCAACTTTGTCTCCGGTCGTGTCTTTGGTGGCATATGCGAGCCCAAGCGACAGCGATGTGGCGTCTAAGTGACAGCGGCAAGTCGCTGCCATGACTCTGTGCGGGTGTGCGGCTAGGTGTGTGTGTGTGTGTGTGTGTGTGTGAGTGTGTGGATTGCTCCGTCTGAGCTGGACACGGCACCTGCCAGAGCTGAAACCAATTTGCGGGGCATAAAACAAACTGTACAACGGAGCAACCTGTGCCGCCGGCCAGCCGCCTGGACTCTGGCCCGGTCGCGTGTCGCTTATCAGACTGCTTTATCAGCCCCGCCAGCCAAGAGTCCAGTCCACTTCCAGACCAGGCAAAAACTTCGTTAGCGTTTTGTGGCGTCTTGAGCTATTTGCTACTTGTTTTCATTTCTCGCTGTTGCACGGGGCCCTTGTGTTGCATTATTATTGTTTTTTCGTTCTATACCCTGTGCCCATTGAAAATGGCTGAAAAGGGGTATATTCGTATGCAACAGTCTGGCAACTTCAGGCCTATTAAGTCAATAAGTTTTTGATAGCAACAATAGCTGCGCCGACTATAGATATTTTAAATGTTGGACTCACCATGTTTGTAATTCAGTTGCTCATATTTGCTATATTTGATGTAATTTTATTGGTAACTTTCATTGCCTTATTTTGTAAAAAATTGCCAGTTAATAATGCAAGTCGACTTCCATTCGAACCGATTTAAACTTGAAAGTAAAGTTTGTTTGTTTTTATGAGCCGAACCTTGCACCAAATCAGTTGCTTTACAACGCGAAGCCAAAACTCGGAACTGAACCCTATTTAAAATGGCTTCGTATAAAGTGAAAAGGACAACTATTTATTTTAATTTAAAATGTTACATTAATGCTCTAAAAATATTTGACACACCAAAGTATGCACCACAACCTGGGCTTATGAATGTTTAGATGGAATCGAACCACTGACAATATATTTTAACTCGAAGCTAAATACAGGGTAATCCCTAGACGGGAGCATTCAAATAAGAACTAAAATACTTATGCTTGTTTTTGCTAGCCCGTTGCATATTTTAAGTCTGCGTTGCTGCTGTTTTCATTATACAGCGAAATATAAACGTATACATACATACATATATATACATATATCCATTGGTAGCTTAGGTTTTGTATGCATGTGCGGATATTGTGAAAATGCATTTCCACTTAGATCCTAACTGATTGCGCCTTTGACAGGGCGTGGCATTGTGTAGACTTAAAAAGCCATTTTAGTTACGAATATGTGGGAACAGACCGGGTTTCACTTGAAAGGAATTGCCTACGTCTGGTGTGGGCAATGGATAAATACCAAAATGCGATATATGAAATATTTAAGGGAAAGGGTTAACCATGTTGTGAGCCGACTAGGGGAATGTTTACTTAAAGTTGGTAGCGTATGTGTCAAAGGAGAGTGTCAGGTATTGCTCACTCGAATGGAATTGAAGGTTTAATTATATTCGCGTGTTTAAAATGCAGAGGAATTAAATGGTATACGGTTCGCTTATGTTGGGTTAGGTTATGTTTGATTAGGTTAAAAAATTAAGGTTCGTTTCGTTTATATTCTGTTAGGTTAGACAAAGTTACATAAGATATGTAAGGTTGGGTTCGGTAGCACTGGGTTACTTTAGATTTAGGTTAGTAAAACAGGTTAGTCTACTCGATCAGGGTCATCTCCATCGAGAGGCCTATTGAATAATTGTATTGTTGCCTTTGGAAAAGGAAATCTTGACAGGAATCAAACTTATTTTTCAGGCTGATCAGTTACCCAAATGATTTTGATGCAGTGGAGCTTAGTAACGAGCTGGCCTAGTAAATTATGTTGCCCTTTTGAGTTGAGAAGATGGTCGATTTGAACAAGCAATCGGGCACTTCCAGATATTGATCAGTTAAGCAGTTTGTCAGACTGCATAAATCTCTGCTTGACTTAATTTTAAGGATGCAAGCAATTCCCTTACAGGCTTCGGCTAGTTGCTTGGCTTGAATTGCTCCCAAATGAGCAACTAAAAATCGATTTTAAGTACTTTTATGCAGAAACAGCGGAAACGATGCTTGAGGCAGCGGAAACAATTCGGTAGGCACAATTCAAGCAACTCCATTATTCAAGTGGGATTTAAACACTTGCCTTCGGCATTTGATCTTTGGCAAATGCGTGAAATAGATACTTAAATGCAGGGCCAGGACAGCTGCAGGATATGTGTGGATGCATTCTTATTTTGGAAGAGCTCCACATAAAATAACTCAATTTGTTGCAACAAATTGACAGAAATATGAGCCACAACAAGAAGAGAGACCTAAAAACTCATTGAAAGTCATAAATTTGTCATCGATTGCATGTGAAATTCGAGTCCGCAGACTGAGTCGCAGCGCTGTCAGCTGCAGCATCTGATCTGACTCAGAGAGAGATATGAAGACTGTGAGAGAGAGATAGAGAGAGAGAGGCAGGGTAAGAGAGGTCCCCGCCAGGCTCCTCTGCTTGTGTTTTTGTTTTGAGTATCTGTTTGTTATCCTTAAGGACAGTTTATTGCTTTATTATGTTTCTGGGCGTCTTCATTGTGTCACTGTCTGTCTGTCGTTTTTATTATTGCTATGTGATTTTTTTGCTTTTGTTGAATTTTTTTACGAGTTCTAAGTAATCTGCGTGATTTCTGGAGCTGCAATTTATGCAGGCGGAACTCTAGAACTCTTTTAAAAAAAATAACATTTATTTTTGCATCGTCTTTAAACGTTGCTCTCGAAGTTGACGCTCTCTACCTATATTAAATTACATTTTTTTTGCCAGCCTAAGCATTTCATTTTCATTTTTTTAGCTGCTCAAAGTGCAGTTAAAGAGTGAAGGATCTAAAGAGCATGCGCGACTAGTAGATGCGCTACAATAAAGAAAATAAAGTTTGATGAGTTTTAGACGAATCTTTTTAAAGACTATGCAAGTTTTTTTTTTTTAGATAGATAAATGTTGCTTTCTGTTTAAGCTGTCTTTAATGTTCTCTGCGATTTCTGTGTGATTTGCAAATTTGTAGACTCTTTCTTATAGGCAGCTTCAATTTGTGTCCTACTTTATGATAGCCCTTTTTTCTGCTCCCTTCCAAGGGCCTTAGAAATATTGCTCAAGATAAAATGTGACTGGCCAAAGTGAATGGAGTGAATGTGTGATAGAGAGGGGAGGGGAGCTATGCAAGGAGTTGCGCCTTTGCTTTGTTGCTCACTTAACTGGAATAATTGACATGAACGATTCCTTGGCCCAACTCTTTTGTGGTTTCATATTTTACTAGACGCCTCTTCAAGCTGGAGTACACAAGTAAGCCCAGAGACCGCATGCCCCCTTGGTCCTTGGTTTGTCAACGCCTGCTCCTGCGGCTGTTCCTTGCTGCTGCCTCTGCTGCTGCTGCTGCTGCTGCTGTTGCATGCTCGGTTGAGTAGCTGCGTTCAAGCTGCAACAGTTTATATTGCATTATTCTGCTTGAATGGCATTTGCACTTGGAAGCAAATAAAAAAAAAGAAGAGAATATAAGAAAAAATTTAAATAAAAGGAATTGCCTTGCCCAAAAAAAACAAAGCGAATTTCATTATGGCCGCAGCCCGGACACGCTCAATTTGAATTATGAAAATCACGAGCTGTTGCATGGGGCGTGGGCGTAGTTTTGGGCGTTGACTTTTGAATGAATCTCACTCAATTCCATCTTTGCCGGTGAAGCGTGAAATTTATCGCAGCTGTTGTCAGTTGCACGGCGTTTTTCGCTCTCAATATCATTTGTGCCGCATATTTGATGAGGCGCCGCCGCCGCCGTCGCCGCCTTCGCCTTGGCCACCGCTTCAGGTGGTGCCCCATATGCTGCTGCTTATTGTAATGTGGTGTGGCAATATTAAAATCTGAAAGCCACACAAGCGTGAGCGGCGGGCACACCAACGCTGACAAGTGACCGTGAGAGCGAGTTAAGTGAGTGGCGTGTAATATGGGAAATCTGCAAGTTCACAGGATTTCTTTTTTTCTGATGTTTTTATTCTCACTCCAGACTAAGTCCGGAGTTGGCAGAACCAGCTGAGGCTGTGTGCGGGCTGCAAATGCACGATTTATTGAATATATTAGGTATTTAATATGTGTGCATACATAATTTATTGAGGCATGCTGTCGTTATTGTATGCTTCATTCTAAAAGCTTAGGCAAGTGCGTTGCACAAAGTTTGGGGCTCGAAGCTCCGATACCTAATCTCAATTCAGCTGCTTGTACATATTGTACATAAAGCACAGTTAAGTTTACAATTAAGCTGTGGAAATTTTCACGAATTAACACACATTTTCCCATTTCCACCATAATAAGTGGATAACTCAATTTAACTGACTATATCCTAGATTTTATTGCGTTAGACTTTTAAGTCATATAGCCATGCAAAAAACTCGGAAAGGTTCTTTAGATTAATCTGTGGTTCGCTCTTTGTAAGCTCGCAGTTTTCTTTGATCTCGTCTTAAAGATCTGAGCTGCCCCACACACAAACCATGTCAGAGACACGGACTCCAGGTCCAAGCGCAATTTCCAGTCAGACTCGGAGGCAACAGAACTAAAGCAAGACAACAGAATTTGTCATGGCTTGATCATGATTGTGGCCCATAAGAGCCTGAATGGTACGGGAAGACCTCTCCTCCAGCAGTGTCCAAATTCTCTCAGCCCCTGTTGTCGACCCGTGCGTGCTAATGGCCCACAATGTAACCCACATGCCAGCCAAAAAAATAAAAAAAGTAAAACAAAAAAATCAAACAAAAGTGTGGCAACACTTTTGTCACACGTAGGTGTTCGCCATCCAACTCATACACAATATATAACAGACAAACAGAGTGTTGCGGCCAGTTTGACGGACAGACAACGGAGCCAGCCGCTTTCTTTACCCAGAACGATGGCATCTCGAACGCAACGGAACCGACCGCTGTCCACAGAACGCGCTGCCCTGCCCGGTCTGCCTGCCTTGGTCCATGGTTCGCGTTTCCAGGCATATAATATCTATTTGCAGTCTGCTTATTTTTCACTTTGAGTATGGACCAAACAGTTTATGCAAAAACGTAACAAGCTGCTGCTAAGCTTAACCAGCAGAGAATTTCTACGTTTCTTTTGTATACCCTGTTTTTTTTTAATGAGGCACATGGGGTTAAATAGGCTTAACAGTTTCTTTCGATCTTAAAGTTATAGAAATTAAATTTCAATTTTAGTTTTTATATGGCAATCTTGGCAATCTACATGATCATATTTTACTAAAACCATACACTTAAGCTGTCAATTACAGAGTATCTTGTCTTCGTTCATTGGTTTAGCTGTATCTTTTTGCATTGTGATCTAATCGTTTGTCTCTTTCGAGTTGCAGTTGGGGCAGCTGAATGTTGCTTAGTGGCAGTCGTCGCCGTTGCCCACGCTCATGTATTTTTATTATTATTGGTTTTAAGCATTTACGAGATATTTCGAGCTGCCATTTGGATTTCTTATTACCGCGAATTGTCATTCAGACGCGGCCACAAACTTGAATGCTCTCCTCGGCCTCGGGCAACGTCGATAATGTGTGAAGATCGGAGCAGAGTCTTGCACTTTCGAGGCGTATAAAATGAATTGCTTTGCTGATTTGGCGCTAGACAAAGGAAATATTTGTGTATAGCAGGAAGGGGACACGAGGGTGGGTGGTAAGCAGCAAATTTGTACGTGATTTGCGGCCTGGCGAATTTATGTGGCCCCAAGGTTCAAGTCGTGTGCACCAGGCGGTCAGTCTGACCTTGCTTACAACTTAATAGGAAGTTGCATGCCCCGCCAATCCAGTTCATGCTCTGCCCGACGGGCTGCTCTTTTTGATCAGTCAGCTGGGATTAGTCAACGGCTTTGACTAGCGCGCTTCCTTTTGTACTCCAGTCTAGCTAAAGCTCATGCTCGTCGTTTATAATTAACTCGAATAGAGTGGCTCATGTGGGAAACCGGGCTTGTCACGCGTGCCCGTCACAGAGAGAGGGAGAGAGAGATAGAGAAAGATGGAGAGAGCGAGGTGGCTATACTGATTCGGAACTCTCAACTTCATAGCCGCTGTGCCTGTCTATGGCCTTTGATAAACGAGCACATCAGAAATGTGGCTTGTCATAAATTTGCCTGCGTGGCCATTACTCATGTGTCATGTGGAGCGACGGGGCAAATGCAGCCGCTTGCAGCAGAAGCAGCAGCGGCAACAACAGCGTCCTGTTCATATACCTGCCCCACAATCCACATGCCACATGCCTCTGCCAGGGGTACCTGTGCCATCGCAGCTTCGACAATATGCCAAGCATATGAAGTAATCGCCGTTATCAACTTTTGTGACATGATCAGCCAGTGCTCCACATACGCCAGCCCCACCAACCACCAACCAGACAGCAGTCAGCCCATACCAACAGTTCTCTACCAAGTTGTGGCTGTTGTTGGTATAGCTGCTGCTCTTATAGACTTGTTTGGCTTATTATAGGCCCTCATCGATCTGAGTCGCTTCTTGGCATCTGTTTCGTTCATTAACTTATGGACAAAAGACAAATTCCAATGGCATGATCAGAGCACACAGAAGCGTCTCAATGATTTTAATTGAGTGCTTAAAAATTTGCAGCGTTATATAATATGACTAAATATATCTGTATATTTATGCCTATTCTTTTTATTATATTTATATATTTATAACTTTTGAGTTCTAAATAATGTTTGCTGAAGAGGATCAGATACTCCGGCGCTTGGTTAGGTGGGGATCGTGTATCTCTATATCTACGTCTGCCTATTATGTCTATACATTTTTACATATGTAGTATATCATATACTTTAAACTAGCTTGCGTTTTTCGGCTGATCAGCTTTCTCCAAAAATATTCTATAGATTTTATATATATCTATGATATTCATTCTTCGATTCGATTTTAAATAAATTCATTAAGCTAGCCAAACGGGTATTTTTCGATTTTCGTGTATTGTTATCTATCCATTTTCAACTGAGTTGCATTCGCACAGCTGTCCACTTCCTGCAGCCTTTTGGGGCCGTCTTTTGATCCCTCTCAGCCGGACAACAGTTGGGGGCAAGCTTAAGCTCATTAAGCCAAGCTATCTGGTTCTGTGCTGCGCTGTGCCACAAAATGAAGTCATTAAACAATCGGATGCAGCGCTGCATGCCATGGCTCTCAATGTTGTTGTTGTTGTTGTTGTTGTAGGTGCCACCTGTACAAATTTCTCAATAAATTGTTCACACTTAATTTTTCACGAAAACAATGCAAAGCCCAAGAAAAATGAAGCACTGACAACTCGTGCTGTGTGGCGTCGGCTGGCTAAGAACCCGAGAGCGACCCCAGCGGAACTTTTTTTTTTATTTTTCTTCTCATTTCTACTGCTGCCGCTCGACCTGCTGCTCCTCCTCTTGCCACTTCTGCGCCCCCATGCAGTGCGCTGCATAATAAACATAAGAGGCAACACAATTTTTCCACACCTCGCGGTAGGCGGCTGTGGCGCAACCTGCAGAGCGCATACATTAAAAATTTATTAATTGGTTTTTAAAAGCACTCGCACCCGTCGGGCCATTCATAATTTTTACTCTGCTCTACTGTCTGCCTCAACTCATAGTTCCTTTTTCGACTTCAATTTCCGCCTAATTTCATGCACTTTTATGCGGCTTTTGTGTGAATTACGCAGCGAAAAAAATGGCTTTTAAAGCGAAGCGGAAAAAGATCTCCGAAAAAAAGAAATATTTGCTGGGAAATACACTTTATAATTGAGCATGTTATTTATTTTCTAATTTGACAGACGTTATGTAGAGCAGCAATAGAAAGGCAAAAGGCCTTTCAAATCCGCCAATTTGACACACATTTCACATGCCTTCCATCTTTCAGATACTTTGTGAAGCTGCAAAATCGTCTTATAAAGATTTTAATATTTGAAGATTGATGTATTTATTGGAATTTTACAATGTTTATCAATATATCATTTTGCTTGATCTTTTCTATCTTCTAATCTTTCCTCTTCGCATATCCTCGTCTAGCTTTTGATATTTTCATAAAATCGATCTATATCGGCTGGTTGCAAGTTTCTTCACTATATTAGGAATATCTCAGGTTTCGTACATCTCAACATATTTTTCCTTATTTTTTTAAGGTAGAGCCTCGTGCCTTGGTATATAACTACTTTTTTAAGTCCTAGAGATTTCATAAAAATCGGAAAATAAATACCGAGTTTTCTCTGTGATAAATATGGTAAATTTTCCTACAAAATTTGATTTTCAAATCTTAAAGATGCAATATTTAAAGGAAACACATGTATATTACAAAAGTTAAAGTTAAGCAAGTTACTGCTTTTAATAAGTGAGAAGCTTGGGAGATGAGCTTATCGTGGAATTATCAAGAATATTTTAATACAAACATTTTTTTATTTTATTGTTTTTAGTTAAAAATTGTAATAATTGATTTCAATGTCATAATTGAAAGATCCATTGATATTGTGTATTGTTGTTTGTTCCAACGCGGTTTACTGCTATCAATTGCAATTTCCATTTTATTTTATTTTATTTTTATTTTCGGGCTCTTTCACTTTGTGGTTACATTTGTCTTGACTGCCACGCCTCCTGCCCCTCTGATCAGTATAGAGTTCGGTCAAATAGTTCAGCATTGGCAAGAAATTTAATTAATGATTCTGCATTGTTCGTACAATTGCCACCACCGCTCAAAATTCTATTGTGGCTAGACAATGGTTGAAGAAAAGATTATATATATACACACACATATTTTTCGTATCTTATTCGTTTGAAATTGTTTGTAGTTGTTAGTGTTGGCTTTTATTATTGTTGTTGTTGTTTTTTGGGGCTGTCGGTGAATGCAGGCAGTCGAAATTCGTAACGCCATCATCATTAGAGGGGGACCACGCACAGACACTGAAATCTCGGAACGCGGTTGCTTCGATTGTTGCTGCCAGTCTATCGAAATTAATTTGACTATTCTCTCGCCTCTTGCTGCTGTGGTGCCTAATAAGCCATAGGCAATTAAGCAAAACACTTACTCATGCCGCCTTGGACTTGGACTTTGAGAATTGGACACGCGAATCTTTGTGGCCGCGGCCACAGAAACTACTTCATCAGCCCGAGCGGCGCAGCGGGCGGCGTCGATCGAAAATAAAAACAGCCGAACAAAATCCAAACCAAAGCAAAAGCCACTATACTATATCATACTTAACTATGCAATATATATGTATATATATATATATGTAAAAGCAATTCATTATGCCATATGAATATACATATAGTTATGAGAGTGGCCTTTGAATACGCTGTAGCCTCTACCAGCTGTGGGGTATCTGCAGCAAGGCAGATGTGCCAAGAATATAATAACATAGTTGTCTCGTCTTAAGTTCAGTTAATATGCTGACTGTTCTTTTGAATTTATCAATTGACTGTGGATACAGGAATTTCTTGGTACTTACATTTTACACAGTGTATCGGATGGCTCAATATACCTTAAATCTATTTTCCTATTTATTTTTAACATTGTAAGTGTTGTTGCTAACGTGTTTCTAGCATCAATAAATGTTCCACAAGCAGAGTTGCCATTGCTTCTACAAATGGTGCGGGTTCTGTTGAGGTAGCGCCCGGAGCTGTGAAATGTGTGCCAAAGTTTCAATCAGTTAATGCTAATTAATTGTTCCAATAACGCTACGCATAATGTTGCTTAGTAATCAAGCAAAAAAACAAAAAACCCTTTCAAAAAGCTGAAACTTACTTCATAGATCAACTTGGCCAAGTTGGTGCATTGAACCTGGCACAGGAAGTCTTGTTTAAACTTTAAGCCAACTCTAGGTGTTAACTATAAACAATACCCGAGCCGGCTTATTTACGACTTCCATGGCAAACACCACACACACACACACACACACTCAAACCAGACCCAAACTTGTTCCCTCTTCGCTTTGCCCCGTGCCAGTCTGTGGCGTAATTGCGCATGCGCTGGCAGCCGAGGAACATTTTTAAAATATTCGACTTTGCATCATTTTTCAGTGGCCCGCAAAACTCCATACAATTAACCGTGTAGAGGAGCAACTATCTTGTTACCTGACGCGTTTTTATGATTTCTGCATAAAATTAAAACGTTTTGCGGCGAACCGAGAACGCTGCACTCCACTCTGCGCCTATCCTTAACCATATGGCTATAGTTCTATATAGCTCTATCCCTCTCTCTGCGTATGTGTGTGTGTGTTTTTGTGTCTGTGAAGATGCAACAACAGGTTGATAACAAGTAACAGTACTCTAATCTGCGGCGATCAACCAGAATATACCCTGGGCTCAGTGCCCAGCTGCCATTAAAAACATTCTTCTAACTCGGATGCTTATTGTGCGATTTTAATGTCATTTGTAGCGTATATATATGACATTCAAATTTGTGTAAAGCCTTAATCAATAAGTTTTTCAAAATTTTGCGGGTAATAGGCGAGTGTATAGAAGCTTAATACGGTCGAAGATTCCTCCTGCTGCTGCTTGTACATACATATGCTCAAAACCAATATACCCGTCCCACAGATTTTCAATGGGTTCAGGGTATAACTAAGCAGAACTAGTTTGAGATACAATTCTTCTTCTGCTGCTGTTGCTTTGCAGTCTACTCGCTCATCTGTTGCCTTAATAATTTTTACTTTGCTTTAATTATAGTTTTGCGCTTAATAAATTTCACAGCCTGCCAGTCCAAGCTCATGGAAGTTCTATAAACTAAACGCGGCCCTCCGCTTCTCTTCTCACCAGCTCGCAGTTTTTCACTCTTTTTCTTGCAAATTTGCTGCAATTCTTCGTCAGTGAACGCATCGTCTAGGAAAAAAATAAGAAGGTATTACAAACTGCGTGAAAATTATTTTAAAATTTATAACTGCAAGTTCTTTGGCTTTAACTGGGCTTACACAAGTCTTAAGATGCTTAAGCTTGATGTAATAGTTAATAATATACATAGTTAATTGCATTTTCTGGTAAAAACAAAAGGAGTAGAGGCTTTCAGAGCACATAGAACTAATTATAGTGTATTTAAAATGTTAATATTTTATATATTTATGTAGATTATTTAACTGCTCAGAGGTGTTGGACTCTTAAATTGTTGGCAGTCTTAATTATATCTCTCATGCTGATGAGCAAAGGCTGGCAGTGAACCATTCTTAAAGTAAGATTACAAATTGTTAAGCTGTAAAAGTTAAATGGCAGAGCATACTTAAAAAAATCCTATTGTACATGAAATGTTGTTGATTTACGTTTGTTTAACATTTAATTTACACAAATATTACGCGCTTTTAATCCAATTAAAGTTGCCTTGGGTAAAATATTTTATTGTTACATGATTTTTAATATATTTTTGCATTTAAACAGCTTTAGATGGAGGTATAAAAATTTCAGTTAAGTTGACAGCGTGACGAACTGAAACTCATTTCAAGTTAACAGCATTTGCAATAAGTGCAGTAATTGAATTCTCTTTGTAATCTCTGAACAGTATTAAACTTGCCAGCCAATCGTACTGCATAAATTAATCAATATGCATTTTTTATTGTTGTATTAAATATTTTTATTATTACTGACAACACATCGCATATGTTGTGCGCAATTGTTTGTCTTGTTGGTTTTTTTTTTTTTTTGCTGAACCGCAGCTGTAGTCTGTTTTTTTACTCTGCCCTTATATATTTTTTTGCCACATTATTCATTGCACATTTTATGCTTCATTCACTTTTTCAATTAATTAATAATCATCATGCTAATAAGATTGTTTTTGTTATTCTTGTTGAAATGTTTGTTGCCACCTTTTGTAATTTTTGCTGCGTTCGCTCAAAAACAACAACAGCGAAAACCAGAGAATTACAAACGAGAATTGCACAATTTAATTTAATTTAATTGCGTGTCAATAGAATTTCTTTCAATATGTTAAGGGCAGCTTTTATATTTTAAATTTTTATTTTAATTTCTGCATTAATTTAATATATATTCATTTTTTGTTATGTGGCTTTATTTTAAATTGTAGATTCATTAAAAAATGGGTTGTTCGCTTGAGCAACAAAAGACAATTGCTAAAAATTAGCAATAATTTAATTAACAAAAATATAAACGTAGATTGAAATTAAATGCTGTATAATGTATTACAGTTTTTCATAAATAAATGTATAAGCTACAGGATTTAAATAAAATTTCCATGAATTTTGGACCTAGGAAGGTTGATTCTTATTAATTTATTTGTATATCTCAATGGAATTTATTCTCTAGGTGCCCGAGCTAGGACTTAAGCTAACAACTTTTTAGCTTACCAACTTAATTAATTAGCATTAATCATGAACTTTTATTTTAATTTTATATATATTTCTATATATAAAGAGCTCAATAAATTGTATTCTGAAGGTACCTGAGCTACGATGCCAGTTAATTAAGGCCCCACATGTTCGCCCGCGGCGGCTGCTGCTGCTGTGTGTTTAGGTCAAAGTGCATTAGCCTAAGATCGACCGACTGCGAAATGGTTGTAGAACATGTTTAGCTGCCTGTTTTTACGGCCACAGCTAGTTGTAACACTCAAACGCCAGACATGGCAAATAAAAAGCATTTAAATAGAGCATAAACTGCAACAACAACAACTCAAGTAATGCCCCGATCCAGATCCAGACGCAGAACCATGGACGTGACCAACTTGCTGCACGTTCTGCAGCTCAAAAAATAAAAAACCAACAACAACAAAAAAAGAGAAAACTATAACATGAGTAAAATGTGAAAAAAAAAATTAGAAGAAAAAAAATCGACACACTACACGAAAATTCTCATTGGAGTGCGAAACGACGGCGTTGGCGAGCGGCGCCTTTAGAAGTAAGCGCCGCTGCCCTAGCCTAGGAAGTTGCCACGAACTGAGCCTTAAAACTCGCCTTGCTTCCTGCTTTTCTATTTTTCTTCTCCTGCACTCACTAATTAACAGCAATAACAAAGCACATGTGCTGGCATTGTATTTGTTGCACTGTTCCGCCCCCAATTACAATTCATGAACTTTTACGCACATTTGTCAAGCACATCAGAGGCTGCTGCAAAGACCCTGCTGAAGGCTGTCTAATTGCAGTTATGCTAACGAGCAATGTGCCCAAAAGGGTTGAACCAGCTGGGTAGGGGGATTGGTTAGGAAGGCTGTACGAATAAGGCTGCATTTTCATGCGTGCCCTACGCACACGTATGGACTATATAAAAATCAGAAAAAATGCAGGTCATTTTAACCGAAGATCAAATGCACTTGCGTGCAAAGAATATATGATATAGTCAAGTATAATATAGTATATTATGATATACTCATGGATAACATAGTCAGGTGTGATATAATCATGTATGATATAGTTATTTATGTATGTATAGTTATTTAGTATGAGATGGACATGTCTGATAGAGTATGACCTAAAGAAATATCTTGTCAAGCATAAAAAATTGTGTGAAATTAGATTAAAAGATATGCGGGATATGTAACATAATTTCTCTAGATACTCAAACGTTAATGCGTTACACATTGCTTGACATTTAAATAATACCCTTTGCAAGGGTAGCAACAATTTTTTCTTAATTATTGCATTGATTTACATTGCAGCTTAAGGGTGCCAAGGGCCGCTCGAGTGTCCCATTGGGCTTACAGCCTGTCCCTGCCCTGCTTCATTCTGCCTCTTGCTGTCGTGTTGCAACAGCAACTGCATTTTGTCGCCAGTGCAACGCAGAGCTGTGAAGTGCACTCCGAACTTCAGGCCCGTTGACATTTCGCCAGTTTTGGGATGCAATCGACAAATTTTGTGCGTGCACGAGTTGTAGTTTGTGGTGGGTTGTCCCACTCGAACTGGCGGTGGCGGCCTCTTCAGTGGCTACGCATTGACAATAGCAAGAGCAGCAGTTGCAGCAGCAAACGCTGCCAGCTGGGCACGTTTGGTGGTTGAGTGGCCAAGCAAGCAATTCTGTCCGCTGCTCCTGCTACTCCCCAAACTCTTAAGCACTCGCCACTCGGAGCTCCTGCTCTCGACAAGTCCAACCCCTGCGTTGGCAATTTGCAGCAATATTTATGATTAAAGGCGAACGTTTGACTAAATTCCAAAGATTAACACATTTTCAGCGATGACACGCCATCGTTTTGGCCACCCGGTCAGGGAACTTCTAATGTGACCGTAGCACGTCAACAAAATCGATAAATTGAACAACAAAAAGAAAAAAAGTCACGGACCTTAACAAGGTGCTTTGAATGCTCTTAGGGATTGATCGAATGAAAGTAGGTAAAGTAGGTTCACAAAATTTTATCTTTAAAATATACTGGATATATTTATTTCCTTGCATTGCTTTATATAGATGTCCTTATATTCGATTAATATAAAAATAAAGTGTTTTGAAATACTTGGACACTAATTTTGTTCGAATCGAAATCATGTAAAGAAAATATTCCCTCAAATAGATCCATTGTGCAAGTATTTTCTTTAATTGAAAAATACATTTTAACTTAACAATATCTTTGACCACACGTTATATACCCTATATAACATGCATAAGCCGATTTTAAAATTCTAACCCTACGTTTATAATAGCCTTTTCATTTTTGTTGGAAGGGAGGCAATTAAAAAATAGCATTGAATGTTGCATGTTTGGTTTGTTCGTTAGGTACTCTAATATGAAAACTATAGAGTGTAATAATACCTGACATGAAACTGGTTCAAAGAACCGTCCTTTAAAATTGTGGCTGTTGCCTGAATTTATTTGAGAGCTGGTCAAAATACCAAACATAATTCACAACATGCCAAACGACAAGCGACAACAACAACAACACCAACAACAACAACAACAACAACAGCGACAACATGTTGCATTGTTAGCAGCTCATTGTGCCAATTGTTGTTGCCACCGTTCTGATTGTTGTTGTTGTTGCTGTTGCCGTTTCCATGGCATTTATGCAAATTTGTAGTGGGCCACAAAGCGCATACAATGCGAGTATTTTAGTTAAGCCCCGTCGGCGCCCAACAAAACAACAAATATGCTGCCCTTCTTTTCTGTTATTTTTTTTTTTTTTTTGAGCCCGGATTTTTGTAAAACCATATAACGTGGCAAATGTGACTAGAAACAACAACAATTATCAGATGTTTCAATTGCGAATTCTCTGGGCTTTAAAACACTTGTCAACATGTTGAATATTTGGAATTGGTTTTTGGTGTTTAGTATGCAATTTGCATGGGATTTTTCGTTGTGTTTAATAAAATTGCATAGACTCTGGCACATGTGTGTCAGAGTTGAATAAATAAACAATATTCAATGTAAATATAATTAACATTGCAATTTACTGTGGCAGCTGTGAAAATATCAACAAAATATGCATGCAAATTTCTATAACGAATATGTATATCAATTATATATAATTATTAAAATTGTCATACTTTAAAAGTTACCAAATTAACTAACATTGTAATATTGCTGAGCGTGGCCTGGCTGCTGATTCGCAGCTTTCCACTGGAATACGTTCCCAGTGTTTCCTTTAAAAAATACTATACTAATAAAATAAGAAAATAAAAGCAATTGCTTATAAGCAATTTATATAAGGTTTTATTTAGAGTAGTTTCCTATTTAAACCGAATGCAACAACTGAAGTCAGTTTCATTAAAGTTACTAAACATATAATAAATAGCTAAGGGTAAACTGATGGCAATTAAATATAATTCGATGATTTTGTGCCCTATAATAAATTATGATTAAACATCTATAATTCAGAGAAATTGTTATGCAAAATAAATTTATACTTTTATGTAGATCATATGTGTGGGCATTATTATTCATTCATTGCATTGTTGTTGTTGCTAGTGCCCCTTCGGCAAATGGCAGTTTTGCTGTCTTCGCTTTCGTTCGAACACATTCAAACACGCCCTCCCACTCCGCCCAGTCTCTAGACAACTCCCACTCTTATTGTCTTGCATAAAACTGCAGACGCCGAAAGCTGACGGAAGTGCAACAACAAATGCAACTAAACAATGCAGCAGCAACAACAACAACAACAACAACAACAAAAAGAAAAACAACAATGTAAAAGGCTTTGACGCATGCGCCAAATGGCCAATTTGCCTGGCATTTTGGCTGTCTGGCTTAGGCCACTTGGTGCATTTGGGCGCTGATTATCGACATTACTTTTGTAGTCGGCATGCATGCATGTTGTCTACCTGAAAATTAAGTGGAAAAATCAATCACTTTCACTAATTTTAAAACGATTTTCCCCCAAGCAAAGCGAGAAAATTGGGTCTGCCCCCAGCTTGTTATCGAGTGTTGAAACGAACGCCGAATGTGAGGAACCGACTCAAAAAAAAAAAAAGAAAAATAAAGACCTAAAATTGACTGCCAGCTAATGCAAAGACATTTATAAACAGCAGAAAATTTAAAGAGGTTTTTAACTAAGACAAATTTAATTTAAATGAATAAGTAAAAAGAAAATGAAATAAAATGGGATCTGGGTCGAGCGTGCCTGACTAGTAGATGCCCTCGGAAAGATATTAAAATGCCTCAAGACTGTGAAAAGAACTCGTCTTCGAAGGAAACACTAAAAAATGTAACATTTAACAACAATTTAAATTAAAATACAGCTAAGATTGGGCTGCAAAACCCTCATTTGTTACAATTATACAAGCTTTATATAATAATTTTTGATATGCCCATCAAATGTGTTGTCTACAGGGTATTGGCATAAAACAAAATCTAGGCAAAACTTAATTATCACCAAAGCTAAAGTGTAAACTGATTAATTGCTGACTTTAGTGGCAACTCGAGACGACATTTTTAATTTAATAGTAGTTAATTTTGGAAGCGTGATAAATCTTCTATGCCATACCAAATTCTAACGGTCTGTTATTTCCTTTAGCTTTGAATTGCGCGCAATATCGTTTTGGCCAAATCGCAAACGGAAGCTGCGCATGCGTCATGCAGTCTTCTACAGTCCCTCTGTGGGTCAAGCGCTTCCTTTTCTCTCTAACTCATGTATTTCGTGGCATTTGTCTCTGTTTTCTTCTCTGGTTTGTTCTTTCGGTCAGTCTTGGTGCGTGCTGGGCCCAAAAGAGCTGGCAACACTTTCGTGTCTGGCTGGGATTTCAGGCTCTGAAAATTTCTTATTTATTCTCATGTTAATTTTCCACTGCTGCGGCGGCGGCTGCTCGGCACTTGCGTGACTTGATCGTTTTGGCCAGATATTATTTTGTTACATTAAAAAATAATTACCGCGTTTGCCTTTGCGTTTTTTCTCATTCATCTGCTGCTCTCATCTGTCCCTCTACCGCATTCGCTCTTATTCCTCGCTTTCTGTGTCTTGCGTCCAACTTTCGTCTGGCTGTTGATTTGTAAATAACTTTCTGAAATTATTTTATTTATGTTTAAGCAAGCATTTGAAAATAGCTTTAAATGCACCTGCGAAGTGTGGTAATAACTATTACACCATGACACTCACTGTATTTCTTTTAAATTTATTTCTAATTTATTCTATCGAATTTGTGTGAATTCCTGACATTGATTAGAATTATATGCTAAAAAAATTGTTCGAAGATTTTTGTAGATTATAAAATTGGATTCGTTTTTATAATTCGGAGTTTTAACTTGAGTTAGATTATGTTTTAATGAAACAACAATTTTAAAGTCTAAGAAATATTAACAACTGTGCTAAGCCACAATAGCCTGATGACTTAATATTAAATAAACCCTATCTTAAATATTCCGCTTAAATATTAAAATATAAAATACTAATAAAGTCTTGAACTTTTTAAAAAACTCTTTGTCTTATCCTAAAGCTGTCTGTTAGCTGACTTTCAATTGTTTCGCACTCCGATTAATTGCAATTCTTTGATTTGTTCTTTTCTTGCGATTTGGTATTGAAAGCTTGAATGTGGGTGTGTGTGGCTTCTCACTGGTTGCATACTTGAAGCACTCAGTGTAAAACCAATAAAAAGTTTTGGTCACGATTTCTTAATTAAAACTTGGCATTGCCCTATGAAATGGAAAGCCCTTTTGACAATGTGTGGCCGTGTGGATGGGTGGGCAGCTGTCGTCTAGACAGCTCTCTTCCCTCTGTCTATGGTTTTTGAGAACTTAATAATATTTATTTTTACAACCGGACATGCTGCAAACTTTTTACAGTTACGTGCGAAAGTGAAACGCTTAAAAAGGCATCGAATGTCTTTATTATGCCACGCAAAAGCCAATCAACTCGCAGCAAACTGCAAAATCGAAACTGCAAACATTAAGCTTGGTGCTTGGGTTATAGTGAGGGGAGGCACTCACTGTTCGTGTGGAGTTTTTCCAGCAACGATGCTTGTCATCAAATTTTATTGTTATTTAAATGACGAGTCCGGGGCCTGGCAACTTCGACAGTGTAAGAAAATGTCAGCAAAGTGTGAGGCGTCGATGGAAGTCGCGTAATATTCTATAAAAACTTGATGCAAGAGGTGGTTTAGCTGTGAACCACTGCTGAAAGATGGCTGCGAATTGTAGCAAATGTAATGCATTGAAAGCAGTGCTGTGAAAATTAAATTGAGCAGTGTTGTAAACTAGAAAGGTTATCTAATTAATAATTTTAACTCTTAAATTTGTATTTATTAACCAATTACTTGTACTAAATTTTGTGCTCATGTTAACATACTAAGCTTCATCTTTATAATGCAGGGTATCATTTAGTAGAACTTATTACATTATATTTCTTTAACATTTTTTTTGTTTTATTTTTCTGCATTGTTGCCAATATGCGGCGCATGCCTTTGCCCGTATAAAGCCTGTCGAAGACCAGCCACCAGGCAAAGTCACTGGCACTTTGTATATGGCCCCCGTTTCAGGTGCACCCCTTGCACATTTCCCGCCTGTACCAACTGTATGCAGAAATATATATGTATATATATATATACATATATATTTATTGCGCCTCGTTTCAGTCAATGGTGACACTTGCTGCATTTTAAATGGGCGCGCGCCTGAACATTGCCGTTGTCACTTTGCACGCTTATGGGGCGCGGGGAGGTGGCAGTGGCCGGGGTAGCGTGTGGCAAAGCCAAAAGAGAAAAGAATGCAGAATGCAAAAGGTGCTTGGCAACACATTCCGCTAACTGCACAGTTGCTGCAAGAGTTTTGTTTGCTGTTGCTGCTGCAGCTCCCAACACGTTTTGTGGCCATCATTTTGCGCACTTTTCTCCATTAAAATCATCAAAATGTATAGCTGCCGAGTTTTATGTTTATGAAAAATTTGTCTCGCCAAGTTGCAAGCTGCCTCTGCCGTTGCAGGTGTTGCCAAGGACATGATTCACCAGAAACCAAAAGATGAGCAGGACTGGAATGTGTATAATATATATCAAGACCTTTAAGTGTAACAAGGTCTACAGTTAATTTCACCTGCAAGCGTGAAAGTTGATTGAAAAGCTGTATTCAAAACTTATTAAGCTTATCAATGGACTGGTTTTACATTCACGTTGAAAGACTATGTAGATGTAATAGTTTTTTATTTTTATCTTTATCTTTATGATTTCACAGCTTAGTACCAGAGCACATTTAATCATAGCCGTCTTTTATAAACTTTGCTCAAAAAGTGACTCTCATACTTTTTTTCAGCACTGTCAAACTAGTGATGAGTAAATAGCTAAGATTATTGACAGCGGACTAAGCCCTAACTCAATACTGGACGTACCAGCCTGTTACAAATATAATCTCAGGCGTACTTAAACGATATTTTTACAAATCCACCAGCATTGGCGAATTATGGGTAAAAAAAAAAACAGCTTAAATTAACAGATATTCACTTGACCCGCGCAAAGCCGCGTTATACCTGCTACTGCTAGCTGTCTGCTTTTTAGCTTCCTTACTTAGCTCTGCAACATTGGGTTGTCTGTATAAATTCATCAATAACTCGCTAAATTCTGTTCTTGGGAGGCCTTCAACTTTTTTGCTTGCACTTTTTCTATACAAGTGCGTCATGTTTGGGCTAGACTTTTTTACATGGTTAGGTTTAAGCCCATAAGCACAGACTAGGGTAACCGAAACTGCCTAAAGTAAATCCCTGGCATGCATTTCATAGAACTTTACGAGCGGCAGTTAGACTTTTTTTAGGGGCAAATTTTGCAAACTAACAAAAAACTCAAATGTCGAAGTAGTGTGCACAGGGTGTGTGTGTGTGTGTGTGTGTGTGTGTGTGTGTGTGTGTTGAGAGGGGGACCAGCCGGGTGCAGTGTTGGTCAATGTGTGAACAAAATGCACAGCATCGTTAGAGGATGCAAACAAGTTTCTCTATATACATATTTTTTTCAGTTCATCTCTGTGTCCCGCTGCTGCTTCTTCTTCTACTCGATGCTGTCATTGCAGTTGCCGACGCTTTGTTTGAAATGTTGCTGACAAACCACTTGAAAGTGTTGTAGTTGTTGTGCGAGTGTGTGTGTCTGCGCTGACGTACATATTTCATAAGAAAAGCAAGTGACAAGTTTTTCCCCCAGTCCCCCCGCTGCTTTATACAGTTGCCGAAATTATGCCGCCTAGAAAAGAAAAAAAGAAAGAAAGAAAAAAGGTTAAAGTGTAAGTGGGGAAAAACAAATTGTTGTTGGCCCGACCCAACCAGTTGTTGGCCCAGACTGGCTGACTAGCTGACCGACTAGCTGACTGCGGCTGGGTTCGGTTCGTCTGGATCTCAGACAGCAGCCTCCTCCTCAGCAAGTGTCGAAAACTGGCCTACTCGTGCGCCGGCCTTCGATAGAGCACACAAGCACAGAAACAGACACAGACCACAGAGAACTTTGCGTGCTTGAAGAAAAGTCTTTTATTTGAAACATTTTCCACGAAAAATGTTTTCGAGTGCTTGACAGCTGCGCGTTCGCTCGTTCGGCCTTTGTCGCTTTTTAATATACCATTTCATTTCAAGTTTTTCCTCATATTTTTCTGCCACTTCAATAACAGTTTGTAGGCTGCGTCTTGTTAAATTCTTATGAAAATATGCACATTTCATGCGGCTGGTTCTTCTTGTTTCTCCACTGCGTTCCAGCGAAAGTCTAGCCAGAAGATACAAAAAACACCAAATCTTAGCTACGCACTCCACTTTCTAATCAATTATTTTGCACTTATGTACATATATGCAAATTTTGCGCGCAAACAAATAAATCAATTGAATACGAAATCCCCAACCCCTACACACATGCCCCCTTATGCCCCAGGCAACGCGGGCTATTGGCCACAATGAACCAATTTGAGCAGCACCTTTCGCCTGTGAAATTGCGTTGTCAGCACTGGCGCCGCCGGTGAAGCCGGTGAGGTGTTTTTTTTTTATAATTTCTTTTTCTTTTCGGGTTTCTGCCTAGTTAACAGCTTTTTTTTTACATCTAGCTCTGCTTCTTCTGCTCGCACTCATTCGATTTCGCGCTTACAAAAAGCACGCGCAATGTGCTTGAAAAGCGCAAAATTTCGTGAATATCGAATTTCAAAAGTGGGCAAATCACGGAAGTGGGCAACGGCGACTGTCAAATGCGCTGCGGGCGGTCCTCTAGACAGTTATTAAGAGCCTTGCGTCATACTTAAATTATTGAAAGCTGTTGCAAATTCCATGCAGTTGCTAGCAAAAAGCTGAGACAATGAAAACTTAAATGATTCGACCAGTAACCAGTTCGATATTTAATTGTCCATTTACATAAAACTTTGTCCTGCCTTAAAGTTCACTTTTGTGAATCTTGTGATATTAAAGTCTAAATCTGACCTGATATAATTTTTAACGAAAAAGTAGTTTATTAAAGTCTTCTGATTGGATCCAACATATTATAAATGATTAAGACTTTCTGTGCCTAACCAACATTTGAATTCTAAATTATTGAAAGTTTTCAAGGTAATTTCAAGTATTTTTTCTCAACTCCATCAAAATGATTTCGAGAGAAGAAATATCTTTTTATTTTTAGTTTTTATTGGTTTTCAAAGCATATGTTTTTATTTCAAGCCAATTGAGCATAACTTAAATGCAAACATTTTTGGAATTTTAAGCATTCATCATTTTGAGTTTCTGACGAAGCGAATGAGTCAGCCGCATTTGGCAGCTGCATTAGCCAAATCCATAAGCCTTGGCTAATATGCAAACAAACATACAAGCTGTATGTATTTTTATATATAGAAAAATGCCAAATCATTCAATTTCAATTAAATGACAAAAATACAAAAATGTTTTGACGCCAAGTCAACAATTCGGAAATTTAATTTCGTGCTCTTTTGCTACGGTTTCACATTTCGCCTGCAAGCCAAATCCAAATCTCGTAGCTTTTGATTTTATTTTTCGGAAAGCTCGACAAATGAACGAGAATAAAATCTGCAAAAAAAAAATCGCGTTTCATTCATTGACGAAGCCCAAGATTGTTTTACACTCGTCGTCTGGTGTAAAACAAAGAGATTGTATTTTATATTTTTGTCGCGTGTTTCTGGAGCTGCAAACTTTTCGCCGAACGCTGTCTTTTTATTTTTTATTTTTGTAATAAGAGGCACAACTCATGTTGAACAATTTGAATAAGTACATATAATGATTATTTTTTTTTCGCTTAGCTCACTCTTGACAGATCCAGTACGGGCAGCCCGACAGACACGTCTGTGCACAACAATTTGATCTCTAGAGTTTTGGCACGAACTGTAATTGAAAATATTTCATATCCCAAAGCAAAACCAAAAACCGACAAACAAACAGTGCGCTTGACACTTGAAACACTTGGTTCGTGGCTTTGGTCTTTGGCAGGGCGGTTACGCGGGGGGTTTTTCACGGATCTCTTGCTGGCAGCTTTCTTGTCCGGTTATGTTACGTTACGTGAAATTTCAAATGTCATAATTTTGACAGTTTGATAGTCATACACATAGTTTCTTGCCAGCGTGTAGTGGGAAGCTGCAAGGCATTGGAGCGGTCCGTTGTGAAGTGTATTGCCCAACACTGTTACCGAAAAAGTAGCCAACAGCAAACAAAGTGACAACTTTGGCATATTATGAGTATAAGTCACGCACAGTGGTAACGAACAACAAATTGAAGCCATAAAAATATATAAAATTGTTTAAGATAAACAATATGCGATCTAATAACATTTAGGTGTAAATCGTTTTCTAGCAAATTCTTTAGCTTCTGGGTTCATAAGCCCAAAGCTTGATAAATATTAAGTTTTCCATGGTTAGCGGCTCTGGACTAACTTTGCTGACTCTAACTCTTAAAGTAATGAGGTCAATTCATTTTATCAATGTTTTGGAATATTTGTAATCAACTTTTTCTAAAAAGCAAATACAAGTATGGTTTTATTATAAGTTGGGGCAAATGCTTCTTGTTTGAGTATTTCTTTATGGAGTCCAGAACTGTATAGAAAATATAGTTAAATAATTATCATTTTAAAACAATATTCCAAGATCTGTAAACCACTTACAATTTTATTTTTTAGTACCTGTTATACCTTGATACCCTTCCTTAATTTTTATTTAGGTATTTCTGCTATTTGATTTTTTGCCGAACGAGACGCAACTCAGACCCGAATCGATACGTGTCCCACTCTTGTAGCTGGTTGAGATCTCAAAGACCACACATAGAGCTGGATTTTTAATGTAAAGTTGCACAACATGTAAAAATTCAGCTCGTGTTTTACAGCAAACAACAGCTGTAATCAGTTTTTAGCTATTTTCCGAGAAACAGTCGCCAGCGCGAGCTGCCAAATTAGGCATTGTCAGAGTCATATATGGATTGTAGGTACTATAACCCTAGCCTATACGATTATTTCTGAGCAGCTTAGGGCTTTGTGTAATATATCAAGTAACAAGACACAAAAAACATGTCTTTTTAAAAGAACTTGCTATCCCAACAGGTTAGAAAATGGGGACTCGAACAAAACTTGGGCCTCGTCAGCTTTTTGACATTGACGAAGTGGTTCTTCGAATGAAATTGTCATAATTTTTTCGGGTTTTCTACATGTCTTTTGATGCATACAAAGCGTTAATGTTGCCCACTTTGTCATACTTTGCGTTAGCCTCAACAATTGAACAATTGATAAAAAGGTAGACAAACTAACGGTCCATTTGAGGTATTGCCTCACACGTCTGGATCTGAACAATTGAACTTTGAGCATGACTCAGTTTCGTAGCTTGCAATTCCAGCTCAGATGCAATGCTATTGGGCGTGGCATAACCGGTTTCTATGCCTACGATATAGTTGCACTCTTCTATAAGCTATATGCCTTGACTTAAACACCTAATTGAGGCATATGGTAACCAGTTAAGGACTTTTAGGTGTAGCTCCACATCTGGATTGAAACATGGCTAACAACACATTTGAGTATGCATTGTTTTGACGTTCACTAATTTGTTTGAAATTTCACAGTTTTGCGTGTTTTAATCAATTGGTTCTGCTTGTTTTGAGTGTGCATAATGGCTTGTAATTTCAATTTGTTGCAGGCGTCATTGAGTAGTTGACTGACGGGCAAACTTCACTTATAAGACCATTCAATTTATTTTATTTTATTATTGAAGCATCAATATTGTATTAATAAACATCTCAGGGATTAACAGTGGATTTTCGCCAGTTAAGCTGAACATTTTATTACAAGACGGATAGACATGGATCAATGCGAAGAAAAAAAATTAATTCATTGAATAAGAAGAAACCGCACGAGAACTTTAATTTTTCTCAGCTTAAATAAAACTTTTATTAATATTAAATACCAGATATTTTGCTTATTTATCCAAACAGTTCATGTTCCATTCTTCAGACTAAATGTTATTATTTTCATTAGCTTCAGTTAAGCCCAATGAATGCCTTGGCCACGCCTCAAATTTTAAACGGTTCGTGTTAACACACTTCATGTGGAAGGCATAAGCAATTTTGAATTTGATTTAATCCATGCCAGCACGTCACATAAATTGAAATACTTATTTCAGCTGCAAAGCTGCCCACAACTATCTATAAATTAGTCCATAAATATGTCCGCGTCTTATACTAAGCTGCAGCAACAGCTCCAGGGCCAGCAACAAAGCCAGCCGCAATGAACGATTCCATAAGCAATTATTATATCGATTTATGACAAACCCAAGCAAAGTTTGTCTTGGGTGGGAGATTATGTCGGCCAAGCGGGGATTTGTGCCAAGGCGGCAATGGCTCAAGTTCCCAAACGCCCAAGACAAACTTTGCGCATTAAAAAAAGCGCATGAAATTTAAATCTCAAAATAATAAATACAAATTCTAACTGCTTGCTAGTAAAAAAGGCTAAACGAAATAAAAGAAAAACAAAAGTACAAAAATTACATTTCCGCCTGGTTATAAGAAATCGCTTACTGAGCAACAGGTAAACGGTGGCAACCAAAAAAAAAAAAAAAAATGAAAAAACTTGTGTGTAAAGTAAATCCAGGTAAGACCCAAGGCTGGGCCCAAGTAATATACCACCAGCCTCTGAGCGGGTTATAAAAACTGTCATGATTTACAGTTCGCACTTTTTACGATGCCGCGCTCTTCGCCAGGTTCTATGGCAGCGGCGGCTGTTCTATCGGCCAAGAATTATATGGAATTTAAGTAAGCGAGAAATATATATTTAAGCATAGTTTTTATTTGACGGAGCTATTTTTTTGTATTTTTTCTCTCTATTTTTATGTGGCTTTTATGTGCCAGTACGCAGTTCCCATACCAAAAAGAACTTTAAAGGCGGCTAATACAAATTCCTTTTTCCTTTTGTGGTAGCATCCAACTAACTGTTTGTAATTAAAATCATTTATTGGCGTTAAAAATCATGTATTTAAGCTTGATTTTTGCGCCGCTCACTCACGTATTCCACATAAAAACTCAAAGGCCTCAAAATCAAAGCTAAAACTAACTCATAAAACATAAAAAATAAAACGCACACACACAATTTCCCAGCGTGTTCTCACTGCGCACATCATGTAACGTTTTCACTTAAAATTCACACTTGATACACAACAACAACAGCAGCGCGAACATTTATCATTTCGCTTAGATCT
This sequence comes from Drosophila virilis, assembly GCF_030788295.1. NCBI lineage: Eukaryota > Metazoa > Arthropoda > Insecta > Diptera > Drosophilidae > Drosophila > Drosophila virilis. The sequence goes on along the minus strand of NC_091547.1, from coordinate 22,810,435 downwards.
CGCGCCTTTTAGAGCGGTACGAGGCCTAAAAGTGTCGCCTGTTTGTTTTTGTTTTCCTCAGTTTTTTTTTTGCATCTTTTGATTTATTCTCAAGTGCTTTGCTGCTGTCTTTCTCTTTGTTTTATTTCTGCGGCAACCTAAATATTGAGATAGGCATCTGCGGTCGGTCAGTGTCAACTGAAGCGGTTCAGCTAAGTTGAGTTTATTCCCTTGGCCTCTACCTACGATATATTACGTACGACGTCGCTTCATTAGAAGTGTCGTAAAAACGTAGCCAAGATCTGAGTTTTAGTTGAAATGGCCCCAGTTACTCTGAGATCTAAGTTAAATTGTGATCATGAGTAGATCTACGGCTGAAAATTTCATTCAGAACTTGCAGCTGAGTTGATACGAATACGTGCCTGGCATTAATAACTCATAGGTAAAAGTCAGTCACTAACTGGCAGTTGAGCTGTAATGATGTTAGCACAGCAAAGTCGTATTTTACGTACATTAATAAAATCTTTCTATTAGTTCTTAATGCCAGAATGTCAAATATATAATGAGGACGGCCTCATGAGAATCGCAGCGAAGGGCTCGAGGCATGAGAGGGCTTTCAAAAGATTTCTAGAATTATAAGTAGAGAGTATTGAGATCTAGCACATAATAGACAATCAAATATTTTACAATATTTTTAAAGCTTTAAATGTATTATCTTAAAACTTTAATACAAATATCTTATGCTTTAATAACTTATGCTTTGTAAAAGTTTATAATATTGTTAAGTTAGATAATTCTTAAAAATAATTTGCAGCAAAGTACACAGCGTAAACAGAATTATTTTTAATTTGAATTGCCTTAACTGTTTCTGTTCTATTTAAATATATTTCTATTTGCATCTCAGTGCTATTTGCTCTATAGCTTAAACTTATGGTTTTTTTGTAGCACTTCCTTTCATAATAGCTTTAAAATATTTATAAGAATACAAAGTAATTTTTCATAGCCACGCTGTTTTCGTACCGTTCACTTGATTTGCAAAGGCATTGTTAATGCTCAACGCTCTGATTTCAAATGTTTTACAAACTTTGAACACAATATTAATTACTGGCCATTAGCAGCATCACTCAATTTTAAGCATATGCAACAGCAGCAGCGACTGCACAGCGACGAGCAGTGCACAAAGGAAAAAAAAATAAAAGTGGAAACTATCTGGAAACTCATACATCAATGCCGCTAAATCCACTTGTCAGGGCAACAAACGTGAGAATCGTTCGAGTAAAAAAAAATACAAAACAACAAAAAAGATACAAAACAAAAGCCAAAGCAAGCGCAAACAGATCGAGCTACGAGAAAATATTGTCAGGGCAGCCGTTTAACCCGGTGTACGGTGTCCCTGCTCGGGCGCCCAAAAACCGTATGTTGTTCGCTTAACTTTGGACTCTATTAAAGATTTGTTGCTGCTGCTGCAACGACGACACCTGCAACATTTGAGGGCGAGCAGTGAAAGACTTTTTTATGCTAAATACCGCCGCATTTTATTGATGACGACAACAGCAACGAAAACAATGTGATATATCTTGCTCTTGCCCTACGCTCGCACACAAACACACATGTAACTTCGACAACAACAACAACAAATGAGTGACAAAACACCACAAGGAATTTTAATCCCAAAATGATTGATAATCATTTGCAAGCCGTAGAAGAAAAAGCTTTATCACGTTCCGTTTGCTAGGTGTAAAGTCTATGCGGTATTATAGCAACGCGTTCAGCATCATCTTCTACTTCAGCTTCTTCATCTTATTCTTCCTTTTTTTTCTACTTCATCATTATCATCATCAGCTGCTGCGACTGGAACTGGGTTGGGTTCGGGGGCCAACCGTGGACCAGGGCCTAGCCATTGTGCGCTGCTAATGTTTGCACTTAATTCAACAGACAATAGACAGGAAAGCTGCTGGGCGCATTTTCTTTTAGCTTTTACCTCAAGTGCTGATGAGTGCAAGGGCGTGTAGAGCAGAGGCGGGGGGGGGCTGGAATCCATTCCAAGCGGAAAACGTTGCCAGCCAGGGCGAAAAATCTAAATTATGTCGTTGCCGCCTGGCAACGCATAGAAAAATGCAGCGTTTTGTTAGCATAAAGAGGCGACGATGCGCTTTTTATGAATGGCGCGACAGCACTGAGAGAAATTTTTTAGTTTCGGCTGCAAATGAGAGATCAAAGCAACATTTTCGAAATATAAATTACAAACGAATCAAAAAGAAAGTAGGAAAATGTAAGTAAATTATCATAGTGAAAAATTATAAATAAATAAAATAAAATGAAATAAATTAAATAGATAAAATTTGTTCAGTTTCTAATTTTGTTGTTAATTTTTCTTGATTCTTTTCAAAATCTTTTAAGAATTTATTAATTTTACCAGATTTGTTTCATATTTTCCTTCTCTCTTCAGTTTGGCATGCTTTTCTTGCAGTGTCGTATATCTATGCCTGTACACCCACCCACAGTCAAACATTTGCCATATCATGTTGCACATTTGACTGCCAACAAACTGTTGTGTGTGTGTGTGTGTGTGTCAGCCGCCCCAAAAGCCCCTCAGCTCCAGTCTCGTTTATTTCACTTGTATCTCATTCAACATTTAGTTAAGCGCTTTTGCATCTAAAATTTTCCATTTGCATAGCCTGTGGCAACAACAACAACAACAGCAACATCATTATTTTTATCCATTTAGTCTTTTGTTTGTGTTGGTGACACTTTTTCTAGCACACACACAGCCACACTCTTATGCAGGCATGCACAACTATTTAACCTGCGAGTCACCTGCGCTGCGTTTGGTAGTCATGAGTTTTGATGATGAGTTGAAAATTGAACAAAAGCTGATTTAAGTCATAATTTATCATGATGTTTTTGGGGATTAGTTGCGCTCAATTTAACAACTGTTTATTTTTAACACGTCCGCATTGCGCATACGCCGCATGTGACGTGCATGCTCTGGCTAATGTTTTAATTTATTGACTATCAAATGTTTGAGGCTTTTGTGTACTTTGAATGCCTGGTGCCTACTGCATTGGTTTGTGCCACTTACAAATGCAACAAAGCAAATGCCCCCTGCCCCCTAAAACTGTTTGTGTCCGTTGCATGACATGGCCGACCACGCCCACAAGATGCCAAGCAAAAAAATAATAAAAAAAAACTCGTTCTTTCACTTTTGCCTGCCTGCAAGCGCGAATTTTATGGTTACACCCAACCAAAAATCTCTGATGAGGATCGCGCGCGCCGCACAAGTTCTAGCGGTAAATAAAGAATTGGCCAACGATGGCAACGCCAACGCCGCGCCCACCCAGCGGCCAGGCAAAGGACCACCAAAATGATAAGTTGCTGTTTCGCTTCTGCCTTCATTTAATAAAAGTTTTATTTCTTTTATTTTGGGTGCAGTTTGGATTAAGAAATTACAAGATACTCGCCCCACGCAACCGCTAACTAAAAAAAAATTGAATTTAATTTAATTTAATTTTCTGCAACACGTCCTACACCGCCACTCTGAAATTGAAAGGAAAGTTGACCCACTGGGTAACTGAGGTGGTGCCACAAAAGGGTCTGTCGCCTAAATCGCCCCGGGCTTGAATTAAGACATAATAAAGCTGTCCCAGCCCAAGCGTATCCAACGATTTCTCCTCTTTCCCTCTGTTTTGCTCTCAGCCATCCGTCAAGCGTTTCGGGACGTCAGTTTTTGAACATCTTGGAACACCTTTTCGGCTGAGCTGACGAACGACATAGCTGGAGAAGTAGTGTGTCGAAGGGGGCTTGAACGATATTTTTGAATTTTCAGCGGGTACTTAAAGTTTATTACTTAATGTGCAACACAGTCAAGGTGACATTTCCCATCTCGATATTCAGCGTACATAAGGAAATCGTTCACTCGCTTGCTTGTAGTTAAAAACTTGGACAGTTCGCAACAGAAAAATATCAATCAGTAGTAAGTATCTTAGTATATATATAGTGTGTTTAATGTTCGGTAATCTGAAAATAAAGTTTTTGGTTTTTGGGTATCATTTTGAGCACTAAGAGCGTGTGGTTATATCTCTGGCATATTTTGCAGTTCATTTTGTACTCGTGGCTCATTGTCTTGGCTCCCATGTGTGTGTGTGTGTGTGTGTTTGGCTGAGTGTGTGTTGTTTGACAAACGAGTGTCATTTATCAAAATGTGACACTATTTGCGCCAAGTCATGTGTTAACTGCACTTTATTTTATTATTATATGTTGCCCGTGCCCAAAGGAATATCACGCCGCCACACAAAGGCGTTGCTGGCGCAGGAGCTGCTCCTTCTGCCAGCTCAACTCAACTGAATTGAGGAACTGAGCTGTCTGGCATTGGTTTTAAAAGTGCTCTCATAAAATATATATCATAATTGAGGGTTATACTGTTTTTTTTTTTTCTTTCTTTTCGTTGGCCAAAACTTCTTAAGCGCAAAAGTTTAGCAAAGCAATTGACCCATACACGAAGCCATGGCATGCCTAAAGATTGAGATATGGTTAGTGTGTGCCCAGGTTTTGCTTTCTGGGACAGCTGGCCCTTTGGGCACACTTGAAGAATTGCTTGTTATTAATATGTGAGAATATATTAAGGTTTTATTTTATGGCTACATGGAATTATTTGAATAATAATTTATTGTTATTTATAGCTTAAATTAATGCCCATATTTAAATTCTTATTAATATCTCAATTATTTTATTTTATATTTATATATATTGTTTGTATTATGCAGACGTCTTAGCTGTCTTACAGCTAAGACATTTGCTTTATAGCAAGCCCAAAAACAACTGACAAAAAAATGTTGCTGTGCCTTTCAGATATTTTTATGGTTTTTTTTTTTTTTTGTTTAGGGCGGGAACTGCATTTAGTGCCAATAATATAAATATTATTATTATGCGCTCCAAACATGGGCGCAGTTAAATATTTTACGCGGAGCAATGAAGCTAAATATTTTAGTTGTTGTGCGTGTGTATGTTTCTTTCTGGTTTCCAGAGGCCCAAATATCGAAAAGTGATTTCTTGCACGACAATAATTTCTTTTAAATTACGCATAATTGAAGTACGCGCCACTCGAACTTGATCGATGATCGATGCAAACTTGGGACTCAAGCTGCTCCTTAGCACTTTGGTCGAAACGTGTTTCTCTTGAAATTACTATATAAAAATGTTTGAAAAAAAAAAAAATGGAAAAATAACTAAAGATTGCGCCATAATTATTTAATTTCTTTGCCAAAGCTAGCGTTGGTGTTGGCTTCTCTCCATATGGGGGCCAAGTTCTGCGACTTTTTGGCCAGCGGCATTGACATTCGAATTAGACACCTGACACAATAGCCCAAAGACTCGTGACTGTCATTTGATGGGTTTGCCGTACAATAAAGCTCAGTGCGCCTCAATCAACGCATTGACTGAAGCCTTGAGTTTAATATTATTTTTTATGCATTATTTGAAATTTGATTTTGATTTTCTACATTCGTGGGCACTTAAGCTGTGCGCATACTCGTAACATAGCCTTGTACAGGGTATTTGTGTTTATGTGATAAGTTATGTAACAACTGAAGAAGTCCCCATAAAGTGTATAGATTCTTTTATACAGCTGATATAGCAGCAAGTGGCTAAAAATAGGTTGATATAACAAAAATATTATTTACGTAATAAAATCATAATAATTATATGCAGGGTATTAAATCTTGGGTAGCCCACATAAAAAAAATGTGTGGTTTATTTATTTTGTCTGATTTTTTTCTTGGCCGTGTGTAATTTCATATCAATAGTTGTTGTTGTTGTTGTCTTTGCTGTTTTTGGGTATTTAGTTTTATTTTTGGTTGCTGCCTTTGTTAGCGCACTAAGCGGATTTTTTCTTACATCAGTTTAGTGTCACATTAGCGCTGTTGTGAAGTGCGACCCAGGCACTTAACCGTTCCAAATGCCATTCAATTGGCTCTGCTTACGGGGGCGACAGATCACATCAATTCAATTCAGTTCAATTCAGCCCAGATCGGATCAGATCACTTCAGGTATTCCCTCCTGCTTGCTGTCACACAATTGGTGCCACATTTCAATGCACACCACATGTCGAATACATTCAGTAACATCTTATATAGATGGCATATATAACCCCGTCTGATCCGTATCTGTTTGCTGTTGAAGCTGCCTGCAGCGTTTAGCTCAATCCACACTTACATAAAATACTTCAACAGAACGCAACTTATGAATTTCTTGCTGTTTTGTTTGTCTTCTCTTTTAAAACTCATGCTTTTATTTTTTTATGACACTGCGATGCTATCAGTTTTTGTATATTTGCCTTTTTTGCTGCCTTTTGTCCAGATTTCTGATCGTTAAATTCGTCGCAAGGAGCTCGATTCATTCGATGAATCATAAAGTCATACAGGTATTTACAAGTCAGTTCTTAGGATTTTTTTGGTAGTTTGTTTTCGTTTCGAATTATATAGTTAACGCTCCGTCTTGTAAAACAGAACTACCAGAACTGTCAAAACCGATCAAATTTCATCGAATAAGTGGAAAATATAAACATGTTAGTTATATTTTTTGTATTGCAACCAGTTTATTTAAAATAAAATAGTTTTCTTTTTTTTTTCAATAATATTATAAAATATAATTCATTAGTTGTTTGGCTCTCTAGATATAAAATAAGTACCGCATTATATTTGCATTAGAGCGCGCGCTTGCTGATTAAATCAAAGTCGCTCCTAGGTAAGTTTTTCGGCTTCGAGGGGGCGAATCATCATCAGGACGTTTTTCAAGGAATAGCTACGGCCATGCCAATGATGCCAGTAAATGCAGCCGTCTAACTCCAGCTCATTTGAATCCTCCATTTGGCAATCGAAACTAAAGCCGTTCAGGTTGCTTTACGATAGTGAAGAGAAATATGTTAAATATTTTCCATAACAAAAAATGTCGATAATAATACCTGTCAGCGCAGTGGAAATACCACCAACCGCCTTTTAGAGCATTTGCGCAGCTGATTTCCGGAAGCAAATCATTATCCTGATCTTTGGTTGAAAATGAATTTCCTACATGTCCTTTCAAAGAATCGCCAGCATTTCCGCTGTATTGGCCAGTCGACACCAACCGGAATTTGTCGCTCTCACTTCCGATTACGAAATTATCATATCTGGCATAGCGTACTTCGCCACTTTGATCGACAAGCTTAACATAGAGCTCGTGTCTTTGAGAGTTTGTCATTTTATGCAATTTCTGTAGACCTATCCAATATTCACCATCGGCTGACCCGAATCCTTGAGCATATTCTGACCAATTTCTAAAGAAGTCAACACTTCCATCTGTGCGACGCTGTATTACGGTCCACCCTATTCCTGCAGTCACTGAATCGCATGCGACGGAAAAAGGCGCCTCTCCTTCTATTTCTATTGTCTGTACTCGCGCTGGAAGACAACTTTTCGGAAATACATTCGTGGGGCTCTTATGCTAACAATAAATTAATTGAAAGAACATGTTTAATAACATTATAATAACATTTGCTCATGTTGACTACTCACCGCATCACCAGATAATACCGCAATCAAAATTGTGAATAAAGCTGCACATACTTTTAAATGTTTCAACATTATAAAGCGGTCTTCGAATTTCGTTGCCAATTACAGGGAAAAGCCCGACTAATGTGAGGTAGAATTGAACTGCACATCGCTTAATAACCTATTCGTCAGGAAGTGTTATGCTTATTTTATAATAGAAAGTGTTAAAATTGGATTACATTTAATTATATCCGCTTGTGCAACGACTAAAAAAGCTTGTCTGAGCTCTACTTGAAATTTATTCAATTCAATTTAGACACGTCTTAAATTGGGACCCTAATCTTCGGTTACCATCCTACTCCAGCTGGTTGGACCAACCAAGGATCTGAACGTAATTTGGGATAGTTAAGTAAACACTATTGCTAATCAAAGAAAGCATACGGCTATGTACAGGACATAAGTATAATATGTTCTTGTAACTAATACAATTTGTATACCCTAAATCTATTTTAAATGGCATCAATAGCCGAGTGGATCTAGCCATGTCTGTCTGTCGGTCCGTCCGTCAGTCTGTAAGTATGAACGCAAGGATATCAGAACATATAAGAGCTAGAGACTAGACTTGAAGATGTTGGTCCTCCTAGTGCATGCGCAGATTGAGTTTGTTTCCGATCATCGATAACTTACTCAGTTTCCGAGCTATCGATAAAAATCGATATCGACATCCTATTTCGCGCTCAAATTCATTTTCAAGGATCTATATAAAAAATCATTTGAGACGTGTTTCAAATTTTTCGCAGAATCAAAGCATCATCGGTTATAGCGATTTGGGGAATTCCACCCGCAAGTTCGAAAAATTCGCGAAAAACGTTTATATGAAAATTTTAAGCGTATCATCCGATCCACCTCAAACTCAATTTTAAAGTTCTGTGCTTAAATTCATTTTAGGGGTGTTTCACACTTTTTGAAAAGTGTATCCCTTCATGGTGGAAATGGGCGTCAAAGATTTAATGGGTGACGTTTCGCGCTTAAATTAATTTCCATAAAAAAAATCATTTGAGACCTATTTTACATCTTTGTCAGAATCAAAACAATATCGGTAAAAGTCAAATTTTTAATTTTTTTCCGATTTGCTTCAAATTTATTTTTAAACTTATACATGTAAACTTGATGAATACGAGTTTTAACAATTTGGGAAATTCCACCCGCAACAGTGATAAATTAGCGGTCAACGTTTGCATGAAAGTTGTTTGTATACCGTGCGATCAGTTTCAAAATCATTTTCAAAGCTTTTTGAGAACATTTATTTTATACGTGCCACGGCCAATTCGGCCTATACCCGCCAGTATAATATAATTCATTAGTTGTTTGTCTCTCCAGATAAGATATAAGTACCGCAGTTTATTTGCATTAGAGCGCGCGCTTGCTGATTCAATTAAAGTCGCTCCTAGGTGAGTTTTTCGGCTTCAAAAGGGCGAATCATCATCTGCACGCTTTTCAATGAATAGCTACGGCCATGCCAACCATTCCAGTAAATGCAGCCGTCTAACTCCAGGTCATTTGAATCCTCCATTTGGCAATCGAAACTAAAGCCGTTCAGGTTGCTTTACGATAGTGAAGAGAAATATGTTAAATATTTTCCAAGGCAAAACATTTCGATAATAACACCTGTCAGCGCAGTAGAAATACCACCAACCGCCTATTAGAGCTTTTGCGCAGTTCATGTCAGGAAGCGAATCATTATCCTGATCTTTGGTTGAAAATGCACTTCCTATATGTGCATTCAAAGAATCGCCAGCATCTCCGCTGTATTCGCCAGTCGAAACCAACCGGAATTTGTCCTTCTCACTTCCGATTACGAAATTATCATATCTGGCATAGCGTACTTCGTCATTTTGATCGACAAGCTTAACATAGAGCTCGTGCCTTTGAGAGTTTGTCATTTTATGCAATTTCCGTAGACCGATCCAATATTCACCATCGGATGACCCGAATCCTTGAGCATATTCTGACCAATTTCTAAAGAAGTCAACACTTCCATCTGTGCGACGCTGTATTACGGTCCACCCTATGCCTGCAGTCACTGAATCGCATGCGACGAAAAATGGCACCTCTCCTTTTACTTTTATTGATTGTACTCCAGCTGGAAGACAACTTTTCGGAAATACACTCGTGGTACAGTCATACTTAAAATAAATTAATTGAAAAACATGTTAAATAACATTATAATAATAATTGCTCCTGTTGTCTGCTCACCGCATTACTTCCAGATATTACCGCAATCAAAATTGTGAGAAAAGCTGCACATACTTTTAAATGTTGCAACATTATAAAGCGGTCTTCGAATTTCGTTGCCAATTACAGGGAAAAGTCCGAAGAATATTAGGTAGAATTGAACTCCACATCGTTTAAAAACCTATTCGCTAGGAAGTGTTATGCTTATTTTATAATAGAAAGTGCTAAAACTGGATTACATTTAATTATCTCCGCTTATGCAACGACAAAAAAGCTTGTCTAAGTTCTACTTGAAATTTATTCAAATCTGAACAGTTGCAAGTGAGCAGCTGCGACCATGACAGTCGTTTCAGTAGATGCAGTCAGCTAGCTTTAAATTATATTGAACGCCCAAGTCCCAATCAAAATTTTTACTTTTGGATTGCTAAGAAAATAAAGCATTTATGTTAATTATTATAAATGTTATATATGTGTGCTTTCAACATTTTGCTACTGGAACAGTAGTAAAATAATAAGTCGTTTGCCTTAGTACTTTACATTTTATTTATTGGCACGTAGGACATAAGATGAAAAAGTATTGCGGTGGCTGGTAAGCTCTTCGGATATTTAGATAAAGATCTAAGTGTAATTTGGGTGCATATGTACATTTATTTATTTAATTATTTACAACTATGACAGTTTAGTATTATCATATATATTTATAATGTAGTGCTGCTGGGGCCATCGAATATGTATATAAGGATCTGAACGTAATTTGGGATAGTTAAGTAAACACTATAGCTAATCAAAGAAAGCATACTATTTCATAGAATTTTTAAGATGGAATTTTGTATATCGTTAGTATATAGTTACATATAATTAAAAGTGTGTCAATGTAGGGAAAGCAATACATACGTGGAGGTTATGTGATGGAAGTTTATTACTTTATTTATTTCGTCGAGTTTGCCAATGTTGCAAACAATTTATTTAAAAGGAAAATAGTTTTCTTTCGTTTTTTATATTTCCATTAGTTTTTATTAGTTGCTTGGCTCTCGACATATGAAATAAGTACCGCATTTTATTTGCATTAGAGCGCGCGTTTGCTGATTCAATTAAAGTCGCTACTAGGTGGGTTTTTCAGCTTCAAAGGGGCGAATCATCATCTGGACGCTTTTCATGGAATAGCTACGGCCATGCCAATGATTCCAGTAAATGCAGCCGTTTCTCTCCAATTTATTTGATTTCTCCATTTGGCAATCGAAACTAAAGCCGTTCAGGTTGCTTAACGATAGTGAAGAGAAATATGTAAAATATTTTCCATAACAAAAAATGTCGATAGTAATACCTGTCAGCGCAGTGGAAATACCACCACCCGCCTGTTAGAGCTTTTGCGCAGTTGATTTTAGGATGCGAATCATTATCCTCATCTTTGGTTGTAAATGCATTTCCTACATGTCCTTTCAAAGAATTGCCAGCATCTCCGCTGTATTCGCCAGTCGAAACCAACCGGAATTTGTCCTCCTCACTTCCGATTACGAAATTATCATATCTGGCATAGCGTACTTCGCCACTTTGATCGACAAGCTTAACATAGAGCTCGTGTCTTTGAGAGTTTGTCATTTTATGCAATTTCTGTAGACCGATCCAATATTCACCATCGGCTGACCCGAATCCTTGAGCATATTCTGACCAATTTCTAAAGAAGTCAACACTTCCATCTGTGCGACGCTGTATTACGGTCCACCCTATGCCTGCAGACACCGAATCGCATGCGACGGAAAAAGGATCCTCTCCTTCTATTTCTATTGATTGTACTCCAGCTGGAAGACAACTTTTCGGATATACACTCGTGGTACAGTCATACTTAAAATAAATTAATTGAAAAAACATGTTAAATAACATTATAATAATATTTGCTCCTGTTGTCTGCTCACCGCATTACTTCCAGATATTACCGCAATCAAAATTGTGAGAAAAGCTGCACATACTTTTAAATGTTGCAACATTATAAAGCGGTCTTCGAATTTCGTTGCCAATTACAGGGAAAAGTCCGACCAGTATGAGGTAGAATTGAACTGCACATCGCTTAATAACCTATTCTCCAGGAAGTGTTACGCTTATTTTATAATGGAAAGTGTTAAAATTGGATTACATTTAATTATCTCCGCTTATGCAACGACTAAAAAAGCTTGTCTAAGTTCTACTTGAGATTTATTCAAATCAATTAAGACACGTTCTAAGTTACGTAAATATATCATCAATGGGTTATTGAAGGGCGCATCTAATTTGGGCGATTTCTCCTGAAACCTAGTTGTATTAAATAATGCAAGTATTTTTCTTACTATTCCCTTAAGATCAATTTTCATTGATTTTATTTATATATTTATGCATATATATATATATATTTATATATATATATGCATATATATTGTTTTTCTGCGTAACATACGACATAAATATATCTATATACATAGCAACTAAGTCAATAATCGATCTGACAATATATGAAATTTATTGTAAATTGTAAGAAAGAATCATTAACTGAACTTGCAAGTGAGCAGCTGCGACCATGACAGTCGTTTCAGTAGATGCAGTCAGCTAGCTTTAAATTATATTGAACGCCCAAGTCCCAATCAAAATTTTTACTTTTGGATTGCTAAGAAAATAAAGCATTTATGTTAATTATTATAAATGTTATATATGTGTGCTTTCAACATTTTGCTACTGGAACAGAAGTAAAATAATAAGTCGTTTGCCTTAGTACTTTACATTTTATTTATTGGCACGTAGGACATAAGATGAAAAAGTATTGCGGTGGCTGGTAAGCTCTTCGGATATTTAGATAAAGATCTAAGTGTAATTTGGGTGCATATGTACATTTATTTATTTAATTATTTTCTTTTTCTTTTGTTTTTTATATTTCCATTAGTTTTTATTAGTTGCTTGGCTCTCGACATATGAAATAAGTACCGTATTTTATTTGCATTAAAGCGCGCGTTTGCTGATTCAATTAAAGTCGCTACTAGGTGGGGTTTTCAGCTTCAAAGGGGCGAATCATCATCTGGACGCTTTTCATGGAATAGCTACGGCCATGCCAATGATTCCAGTAAATGCAGCCGTTTCTCTCCAATTTATTTGATTTCTCCATTTGGCAATCGAAACTAAAGCCGTTCAGGTTGCTTAACGATAGTGAAGAGAAATATGTTAAATATTTTCCATAACAAAAAATTTCGATAATAATACCTGTCAGCGCAGTGGAAATACCACCAACCGCCTTTCAGAGCTTTTGCGCAGTTGGCTTTCGCATGCGAATCATTATCCTGATCTTTGGTTGAAAATGGTTTTCCTGTATGTTTTCTCAAAGAATCGCCAGCATCTCCGCTGTATTGGCCAGTCGAAACCAACTGGAATTTGTCCTCCTCACTTCCAATTACGAAATTATCATATCTGGCATAGCGGACTTCGTCGTTTTGATCTACAAGCTTAATATAGAGCTCGTTTCTTTGATTGTTTGTCAGTTTATTTAATTTCTGTAGACCCATCCAGTATTCACCATCGGGTGTCCCGAATCCTTCTGCATATTCTGACCAATTTCTAAAGAAGTCAACACTTCCGTCTGTGCGACGCTGTATTACGGTCCACCCTATGCCTGCAGTCTCCGAATCGCATGCGACGGAAAATGGCGCCTCTCCTTCTATTTCTATTGATTGTACTCGCGCAGGAAGACAACTTTGCGACAGTACACATTCACTCTTAAAATAAATCAATCGAAAGAACATGTTAAATAATATTATAATGACATTTCCTCATGTCGACTACTCACCGCATCGCTTCCAGATATTACCGCAATCAAAATTGTTAGTAAAATTGCACATGCTTTTGAATCTTTTAACATTTTAAAGCGGTCTTCGAATTTCGTTGCCAATTACAGGGAAAAGCCCGACTAATGTGAGGTAGAATTGAACTGCACGTCGCTTAATAGCCTATTCGCCAGGAAGTGTTACGCTTATGTTATAATAGAAAATAATAAAAATTAGATTACATTTAATTATCTCCGCTTATGCAACGGCAAAAAAGCTTGTCTAAGTTCTACTTGATATTTATTTAATTTACTTAATACACGTTATAAGTAAAACTTAAAGTGTGCATAGGTTATGTTTTGGTGCGAATATTTAAATAAGTCTTAATTTGATTCAGCAAAAATATAATTGTGGATATATTTTATGTGTGGGCGCTGATAATATGTGTTACTGGGCTATTGTTTTGATAAAAGGCTAGTCTATGATGTTGTAATGGGGAATAGACATGGAGAAGATGTGTTAATAATGTGTGAAGGTGTTTGTTATGCTAATGGCCAAATATTGGAAAATTTTTGTTTTGCATGGAGGTTTATTAATTTTGTGTGTCCAAGACGCAAACGAATTAGCTTTGTTACGTCCAGTTTGCCTATAGCAGGTTTTTGAAAGAAAAATGTCTTGATCATCTTCGGCTAATATAACTAAACAACAATGATGCCTTAAAATACCAAAATTACAAGTACATATTGTGTTGCTTATGAACAAGTCATGCTAACAAGTCAGAGTGTATGCCAAAAATATTCTCTTTTATTGCAACAACAAATATGACCGTGCTATCGAAAACTCTTAAGATATATTGTGAAATGCTCTTCTCTGGTGGAACACACAGCAACAGCTAATGCGGCGATAAGTTAAGGTTAGTTAGCTGTGAATGTGGCCACAAAGGCAATGTATGCCACGAAATAAGAAAACAAAAACAAAAATGATTTATCATAATGGTAGACGGTGGCCTGGGGGCTTCCAACGGCGTTGCCTTAAACGGCCGATAACTGCAACAACAACAACAATGACGCGACGACGCGACGCGGCTGGACCGAAATGTCAACTCTTCATATAAAAATTAACAAAATATAAATTTGAAAAAAAAAACAGATTCAAAACCAGAAATATGCGTTTTTTTTCGGGATGCGTTTCTGTTTTCATTGCCCATCGGGCTTTGTTTTTTTGTTTTGTTTTTCTTGGCAATTTATGTGGCGAGCGTCCCTTTTGGTATCGAGTTACGCCTGCGCCTGTGCGACAATGTTGAGTTTTTGGACTCGGGCACAAATTATGAATTGCCGTTGCCCGTTTTGAAGCTTATCGAGCGAATGCATCGCTGCGTTTAAGTTTTGTTTTTTTCCTCTTCACTTCGTTTTTCTTATAAAATTTTTAATCTATGTCAGCGCATTTTTATCTAATGGCTTCAGCTTCTACCCATCTTCCCATTGATTACTTACACGCACAGCAGGCAGGAATTTGTATCTCCGATTTCAATGCTGACTTATGACATGGTCTCCTATCAGAGCTCAACTCTGCTCCGTTCTGCTTGGCTCTGCTCTGATAGCTTCATAAGCCGCGATAAGACCAAATTCAAGCGCTAATTGCCAGCAGCAAGACCTTATGAGGCGCCGGGCATTTGTCTGTGGGTGCGGGGCGAGCAGTGGCTGGCCGGCCATTGACAGTTTTCCAGGTGGCAGCCGCGCGGTCTTGCTATCAGCCGCTTGTTATCGCCAGACAAATGCATTTTGCAAATTATTAACATACTCCTGGATGTATATGTTTGGATGTGTGTGTGTATCTGTAGCAGTGTGGCTCCTACATGGCCGCAACAGCAAGTCGAACGCGCGGCAACAGATACATTTGTATCTGACGCCAGTAGGCTGCGGTGGAGCGCTAGCTGCCGGTCTCTGGCTGCTCTGTGGCTGTGGCTGTGGCTGTGGCAACGGCAGCAGCTAATTGATGTCAGTGCACAAAACTTGATTTATTTCTATTAATAAATGCCCAAATGCAATTATTTGGCATGCAGGCATACACATCCACATACATGCATAGATATCAGAGTGCCCGCTGAGAAATTTGCTATATGCATGAAAATGGCTATTAATTTTAAAAGAAATTTTGTTATAATTTTTTTTTTTTACATATTTCTTTGTCGTATGATTATAGTAATACTATTTTTGTTAAGTAAAATAATAGATATAACATATAATTTTTGTTTTAATTTAATTCGTTCGGTAGTAGTAGGAATATTGGGATATATAAATAGTAAATAACATTTTATTTGGGTATATTTTTATATTTTTGTTTGTCATATAAAAAAGCAACATTTTATTTTTATTTTTGTTAAATTAAGTAATAATTTTATTATATGTATATATTTTCAAATAATATAAATTTCTCAAATTGATTTCTCTTACTAGAATATAATATATAATTGGGGTCTATAAAAATTAAATGAGATTTTATTACCGGAAATTATTGAAACAAATATATATTCAGTATCCCATGTCTTGCAACTTATAAGCCCAAAAGAGGCTTGACTTGTATATAAATTAAATTTGGAATGAATGAAACACTTTGGAGCTGCTGAAATCAGCCTTATCTTTGGCACAGATTTTTTGAAGCTTATATATGTATATAAACCTACTATATAATCGGGTTTTAAAAGTAGCACGGGTCTATAGATTTTTGATATCGTTGTCGCGTGAGGCTATAAAATATTAAGTCAAAAAACTGATAATCATTTTGAATATTTTTAATATTTTTTACATCTGTTCTGTTGGGTTGGGAGGGCTTTTCATACTTATTATTTTATCATTTTTTATACATATGTATTTATCAATCAATTTGAAGCAGATGCTGATGCTGCATTTTCCACTGGGTCTAAGCGAGGCTGGTCAATAAATCGCTTGTTTGGCCACAATTACATACACGAACAGCAGCCGAAAATGGCCAAAAACTAAAAATGCTGCAACTGCAGCACAGTTGTTACTGATACTGTTGATATTGTTGTTGTATTTTGTTGTTGCTGGCGTAGTAGCTGTTGTTGTTTCGATAAAAATCAGGTAAAAATTTAGTTGCATAAATTTTAACACCGATTTTAATCGACGCCACGTCTCTGGCTTAGACAACTCATTGAGCTGCTAAACGCGCATTTTCTTTATATTTTATTTTCAATTTTATTTATTATTTTTTGCATTTTCTTCTCTACGTCGAAATCGAAATCGACGTCGACAGCGACAACGATCGACACTTTACGTGGCAGCATTTTTCGCTTGTAATTACGGTCAGCAGCAGTTCCGGTGTGTTTCTTGTTTCTGTTGCTGCTGCTGCTGTTGCAAATGTACTCTATAATTTTTGTACGCTCGTAAATTATTGATATGTCAAATCAAATTCTGGGCATGTTTTTCAGCCTGGCACCACCACAAATTTATGGCTTACAATTTGTGTTGGCCGCAAACTGGTTAAAAAGTAAAGTGCAAAATAAAAAACAAATATATGAAAACTTTAGCTTGAAAAAATTAAATAAAATGAATAATGAAATTGAGAAAATAAGGGTATCGGACAGACGGACAGACAGACAGACGAGCATGAATATATCAATTCGACGGTTGATCTAGAATATATATACTTTATGGGTTCGTAGATGTCTCCTCTTATGCGTTACACATAACATGACAAAATTATGATACTCTCTAATTAAATTGTATTCATTACTAATTACATACGCAGAAGTTCTTATTTATACTTTTTATATGCTCTTTTTGAAAAGGAATAATATTGTATATTTTAATCATATTAATGTTAATTACAGGTTTAAATGATAAGTAATTGTAATTGTAATTGTAATTGTTGTTATGATGATGTATCAATTAATTATACTTTTTAATGTCAATAATTATTGTATAAATACAGACATATATTATTTTGTATCGTTCAATAAAAATCTATTAATTGTTTATTTAGTTAATAAATTTATTTAGTTTAATGTTATGATTGTTTTAAATAAATTTTAAGCACAGATCTGATCTTAAATAATTATTATAAATATTCATTTTTTATTTGTGAATTATTATTTTTGGGATGCTCAAATACTTGTGAAACCCAGGACAGTCAGAATTTTTTTAAACAGTACAACTTTAAATTTTTGGTTATCCTTAAAAATGTATTAAGCCCACCTCGTATGTGGAGTAAAAATATTAAAGAGACTAAAAAGCATTTTTGAGACAGCCGCGGCCCATGTAAAACACTTTGCTTAACAAGCCGACTGCGCGAGGCCCCCTGCTTTCCACCAAGTTGCTATGTTTAGTTCCTGGCTGGTCGAAAAACGAACATTTGCGAGTTACCTCATGTTTTGGCTTTTTATTTTCGCTTTTGGCCATAGTTTTGACATAACTGGAGCGGTTCGTTAGGGGCACTCATATGTGGCAGAAGAGTGATGGCGTCTGAGAGGAGGTGAGGCAACCTGACTGTGGACGGGTTTGGCGTTGTCTAACAAAATGCTCAAATGCTTGTCTTAGCCATTTGCATTTCGATCTTTTGGTAAATGACCAGCAAGCAGCCAAAACATTGCCTGGAAAATCCTATGGTAATAAAAGTTTTGTATGGAAAATTACAAAGCGGAGCGCGAATGTGTTGGCCATTCCTGGTTTGTTATTGGGTTTTGGGATTTTGGGTGCATTTCGCTGTTTGGTTGCTTGGTTGTTTGGGTGTTCGGGGCTGGGGCTCGGTTTTCCTGGCTGCTCTGCCAGCGCTCTGCCGCTTTGTAGTGCATACATTCAACTTTCACTTTTCGGCTGCCAAATGGCCATTTGGGCATTTTGTGGGCCATTTTGGCTGACTGCGCTTTAAATTTATGTTGATTGCTCCAGTTTGTTTTTGGCTAAATGTTGTTAAATTGTTTTCCGCTTAAATGACATGCATTTGACAAATGATTAGGCCTAGTTTGTGGTCGCAATGCTAACCTCGACCTATTATACAAATGCATAACCAGCTGCTAAAGGAAATAGATATTAAATAAATGTCAAATGGCTCAGATTTGTTTGATTTGATTTTAGAAATGTCAACAAATTAGAATTCAAATGAGATGTAAACTAATTTATGCTTAGATATGCGCTAAGCTTCAAATAAATACATTTTACTTTTATTATAATAAATTAAAATGTTTAATTTATATTAAAGAAATGATTCTTAAATAATAAAGCCTAATAAATTTATATTTTTTTGTGAAAATATCCTTTATATAATAAACAATTGTCGATTATTATATAATAATTATCTTTTTGATTCTTTTGTTTTAGAGCATTTCAAAAATCACCAGTCTAGAGCCGCTATCAGCTTAATCGAAACAAAAATTTCAGGTAATATATCTTTACTTTGAAAATTAATATTTTATATCTGCATAGATCTTTGATTTATCTCAAAACAAAAATCTTTCACTACCCTTGCTGACCGCTTGGGTGCCCTGTAACATTGCTGCACTTTATTCGCGGAACCATAAAACATAAAAAACTAAACCCGCCGAAAATCTCGGACAATGTCAATAACGAAATAAATACTAATAAAGTCTGGGCTCATGAGTCCCGCAACGAGTGTCCCTTTTGTGTGTACTACATAAATTTCAATATTTATGGCCAGAAGCGAAAAACGGCGATTGCTACCGAAAGGGCACAGAATCAAAGAGCTGCCATCTCGTATATGTTTCCCTTGTGTTGGCATTTTCGTTTTAGTTTTTTTTGTTTTTGTTGTATCTTACTTTTGGGTAGGCGTATGACAAGCAGGGCCGCTGTGGGCGTAACCCAAATAGAGGCGTGCGCGGCATGCGCCGTTTTACTCTTTAGGGTCGCCAGCAAATATACGACTTTCATTTCTATGTAACTAACGGCCGGACAGGGACAGGGCAGCTCGCGCCTCGAAAATGGCATATGCTATGTGGCTCTATGTGGGAACTGGGTTCCGCTGATCCTGCTACAGGACCTGGTTGGGCATCATAAATCGCTGCGACATAAATTCAGTGCAGTTTTGACATGGTTGCTGCCTACCTGCCTACCTGGTTGCAGGCACCTGACACAAGAATTGTATTTGGCTGTTGTTGGTATTTCGCACGCTAATCTCTGTAAACAAATCACTAGAGCGCGCGGAGGCGTGGTGGGCGTGTACGGTGACATGTCCTTGGGGACATGTTGTTTTAATTGCTGCCAGACGTCGCAATTTATGAGCATCAATAAAGTGTCAACTTTTGTTTTGACTGCAGAACGTATAGAGAGAGAGAGATGAATAAAAAAAGCGGCTTCTGGTTGTTGTAAATCATCCGCGTGACTTTCCTAGAAAACTAGTCGGAAGGCAAAAGCCACTACAGTTAGCATTCTGCTAGGGTCTTTTGAAATGGGCACTGGAACTGCAGCAGATGCTTAACTTGGTCCAGACATGCAAGCCAGGCCCCGGCCAGGCGGACGTTGTTTGTTTTTCGTTTTAGGTATTTGCATTTCAATTGAAGCGAGTAATTAATGTATCGCATATCTGTAGAATTTTAATTGCCAAGTCAATGCACTCGCCACTCGCAGATGCATCATTCGTTTCAATAACACTAGACAGCAAAGTAGGGGAAATGCACCAAAAATAGCAGTTAATTATTAGTATTGGTAACTAAGCAAACAAAATAAAATTAACTATTGTTTACCATTAACAGGAGCTGGCAAATATTATTAAAACGAATTAAAATTTGGAAATTATCCAATTATGTAAAATATTAAAAAAAAAGTAGACTTAAAATACAATTATTTTACAAAGAAAATCAAATCAAACGTCTCATATAACATAAATATACATTACTTAAATATTATATTTGAAAATATAATATAATTAGGATATGTAAAACTTAACATTTTAAAAGTTCTTAGTAATAGAGCTATTCGGATTTATAGATGAAATTCAACAGAACATTTTTAAAAATCATTTATATGGCTTGGGATGAAAAAATTTGCTTAATTTAATATAAAGAAATTGCGTTTAATTTATGAATTACATTTTTAAAAAAATAATAATTATAATATTTGATGTATACTATAAATTTTAAAAATTTATTGTTTCATTAAATGGGTTTTTGCTTTATGAATACGTGTTCTATTTTGACAAGTAGTCAAGCCAGGGTTACATCAGGTCAACAACAACTGTTCATATTATATTAGAATTTGTTTCATGGTGTAATAGGCGCGCGTGTGGCCTCGTCACGTAGCCTACTCAAAACTTAAGCCTCCAAATGGCAGCTGGACCGGGCAACAACAATTAAAATCTGAAAGGGTTCTCGTCTTTTTTTTTCACTTTATATACAATTTTCGCAGTAATCTAACAAAAACCACAAGCCGACCACAAGCAGGCCTCATGACCAAAATCCTCATCTCGAATCGCTGGCAACGAGCGTTGCGAATGCCCAATGCATATTCTATGCCATATTTCTCTAGCTCGAAACAGGGTAACAAGCCAGCAAAAATGAAAAGAATACAACAAAACTCGAACCAAAAAAAAAAAAAAAGAAAAATAGAAAACAAATGCTTGAAGTGGCTGCTGTTGCTGCACGTGATGATTGCATCATTGTGTCAGCTTAGTACGTGCCCCACAACGCTCGCTTGTCACATAAAAAATGACACAAAATTCTCGGCATTTGCTGCATTATAAACTTTTGCATGCTGTCGACAGATGTTTGTTTGGCAAAAAAAAAAAAAATATTTAAAAAAAATCAGAAACAGAAACAGAAAACAAAATAGAAGAATAATATACCACAAATTTCTGTTTACCAAAACTCTGTGCCGCTTGAGCCGAGCACAATCTAAGCATTTGACACTTGCGCTCTGGGATTGAGGCTGGCAAATGGCCAAAACCAAATGCTATCATTTCAGAGTGCGGTTTTACAATTGGGATTGGATCAGATATAGTGTCTGAATATGGCTATCAAGTCAGACTATGACAATGAACACAGCGAACACACTCAGAGACATATGCAAGATTTATACTACTGTAATAAGCGATAATAAAGTGCTCAAATGTCCTCCATGTTCACTTAGTGAGTGCATATTCGTGCATTGCACATCGCTTCAGCACTTTTAGGAAAAGCTGGTTCTAAAAATATTCGAGTTCGGATACTATAGTTTAACTAGAAATTAAATACAAATATATCAACACATATTCGTGTCCTCCATGGTCACATCTTACAATAAAGTACACATTTCTTCTCTATGGTCCCTTAGTGAGAGCATATTAGAAGATGCTGGTTCTAATAGACATGAAATAAAAAATGAGAAGATTTAGTAACATATACATGTGTACTCCATTCTCACATATTTCAATAAAGTGCACTTGTATCCTCCATGGTCAATTTGTTTTTAGCACACAACATCAGCAATTTGATAACATGTTGGTTCAAAATAATATATGAGTTGGTCTTATAGTAACATATACATGGGCTCTCCATTGTCACAATCTTTTGCAAATGTGAATTATCCATAGAATGGAAACATTCTAGCTGCCTGCTGTTCCATTTAACTCTGTATAGTTTTCTTTTACTTACTTTGGTTTTATCAATGACAATTCTGACTAGCTTCAGCTTAAAACTCTTTAATGGAGCATGATGTCGCCCTCATGTCTGAGGCCTATTTCTGTGTCTGAGTCATATGAAAACCGAGCCACAGATTGCTTCTGAATGCCCGTTGCCCGGTTGTTCAGCTGAATACCCAATGCTGACCGATATCCGCTTTATTGTTATGCAAAATCAACCATAATTTTGGTATTATAAAAAAATGTATAAAGTAACATTAAAAACGCATAATCAAAAAAAAAGAGAATAACAAGACCAGAACGAAGCCTTGGCATAAACCGGGCAACTTTCGCCCGGGGTTTGGGTACAAAGCCAACGCTTTATGTATACGACTTGCTTGGGTCCAAGTGCAATGTTGTTGTGCACAACAAAAGGAAGCAGAAGCAGAAGAAGAAGTTTGGTTTTTCTGCTTTCATAATTTATGGCAAATGCGCGCATTAAACTTCATTAGATCGAAATTTAAGGCCGAAGCGTTACGTTGATGCGCCCATTAAAATGGGAACACAAAAGTCAAACGCGGCATCGTTTAAGGCTGCTCTTTTTGTTGCCCATTAAAATTGATGCGAATGGGTATGATAGAGTTTCAGTTTGAAGCAGAAATTTCTAGTTTTATAAATTATTTGAATGGGTAAAAAATGTAACACTTTTGGTATTGGTATTGGTTGGTATTTTTAATTCAAGTTTGGATTACTTTTATTTTACTGGCTGTTGTACATTTCATGGTTTGAAAAGTTACGTTTATATTCTTAAAAGTAGATCCGACAGATAATAGCCATCAAATTGTTGGGTCCTTGTATCTAGGAACAGCTAAAATGTACTCAATAGTTGGATAAATTATTTAGCAATCGCATTCTTGGAAAATATGCTGTAGATCAAAAAATATCTATGTACTGGGTATCTTATATGCGATCAGTCTTTATTGAGTCTTGTAACTTTTTTGTTTGCAATTAGTTCAGTAGAAGTTCAATGACAGCAGCCGCATGGAGAAAAAAATAATAAAACTGGAAACTGGACTACAAGTTCATTGAAGCTGGAGCTGTGACTGCGGCCAATACGAGGAATTATCACATAAATTTATTTTTAAAGAAATGCCGAAAGAAATGCACCACCAACTGCGTCATTGTTGGCGGTTGCATTTGTCAAGCGGCAGCCGTCGAGCAACTTGCACACAGCGTGTGTGCCCCATGGCACCCCCTGTCCCCTGCTGAATGCTCCCCCCTTAAATATTTTGGTAGTTTATGTGCAACACCCACCCAAAGACAGTCGCCGAGAGTTGTGGGCCCCCTTTCAATGTTTTTTTCTGTAGATTTCTCAGCCATGTGTAAGCATTTGCCGCCAAGTCAAAACTAATTTTGTATCTGCTGCTGCAGCTGCTGCTGCGTGGGCCTTGAGGCAAGTGCAAACGTGATGATGTATTTGCTGATGATCATGATCAGCAGCTAGTTGATGATCAAATGTGTGTGATTGTAAGCGCTATTCACGCTACTTTGATGAAAGCGCATTTGGTGTCGGCGCTGAAAATGTCATAAATTTCAATGTCGTATGCAAAGTGCAGCTTCAGATGTGTTGCGTTTGCTCTGGCGCGGGTGGCAGCCACTCAAGAGATGGCCACACTTGGTGGCTGCCACAGAAATTAACATAGCACGCGCTCTTAACATCAGTCGACCTTGACCAAGGCACGGCGTGAAGCGCACCATAAAACTCAATTGACAACAAACATTTTCGGCTTGCATATTTTCCGGAAATTTTTTGTTCATAGATAAGCAAACGTACGACACCTCCTGGTCAGTGTGTGTCGCGACGTGTAAATGAGTGTCCTGGCTAAATCCAGGTACGATACCCCATTGACAGTTTGTCATGCTCGTGTCTGCTGACGTTTTGACTTAGCCGGAACTGCAGCGACCAAGGACGAGGTGAAAGGCCATTGAATGGCCATAAATCAGGCAATGGCGCGTGCCCTTTTCTAATACCTGTTGCAACAAGTGTAACAAGTGTAAAACTATCAGCCATTTTGCAAATTTTGCAGAACAAAAAAAAAAAAAACAATGAACAGGACTTCAGACGTTGCCAGAACACAAATCAAGTGTAGCCAACCTTGGGAGCCGCTGCTTTGGATATAAGAGCCATCGGGTTCAGCGCGTAAATTGTGGCAGACACTTAAGAGCGGAGACAAGATTAAATGTTGAATTACGTTAAGGCCAACGCAGATAAGCCAAGTGCTGCGACGGTGTCCAGAAGAGATGCAGCTCAGTTCCACAGTATCGGCAATTCCAGACAACAAGGAGTGGTCCGCTGTGTCCGTGTTCGGGGCCAAGGTGATAATGATAAGGAAATGAAATCGAGTTAAGTTTCGCGACCAACGCAATCTCTAAATGAGAATGAGAATGCGAACGCGAATGAGTGCACTATCTGGCCGCGTATAAAGTATGGTAACTGATGCGTAACATAAATTATCCATGCACAGTGGGACTTAACAAACAAAATATATATCGTTCAAATTTGTATACATATCGAAGAGTATGTCTCGATCAGAAACACAGCTGCAACAAAGTTTTTACTGTAGCTTACTTTTGAAGTGAAAGTGTACACTAGACGGACTTGTGAAATTTTCGAACTCAAAAGTGGGAATAGTTGTGGCCAAAGTTGAAAAAAATGTAAATATAATATACGATCATGACAAGCCTGAGTAGCTTGGATGTCTGAGCATCGACCTATTTAAATATTTATCCATTTAAATCGTCAAGAAAATATCCAAATAATAAAGAGCGAAGTGCATAGACGCGTAGAGGCAAATTCTGACGACGTTGTCGGGCTCAAAAAAAAATAGTAAATTATTAATTAATATACATCAACAGCAATATATTATTTCAAATAAGTTGTATATATTAATATTTTATTTTTA
The DNA here is from genome assembly GCF_030788295.1 of Drosophila virilis. Taxonomy (NCBI): domain Eukaryota; kingdom Metazoa; phylum Arthropoda; class Insecta; order Diptera; family Drosophilidae; genus Drosophila; species Drosophila virilis. Next base: position 22,785,391 of record NC_091547.1, on the reverse strand, counting down.
AATATTTTGAAATATATTTAATTTGAATTTTATTAATATATTTCTTATATAATTGTAATTTGTTACATTGTTATTTTATTTGTTTTTTGTTTTCCACATATGGTTTCTTAACAGTAACATGCTTTACTAAAAGTAAAGCATTTTATTATTTAACCGGGGAAAAAGCTTATCGAACCCATTGTTCTTCAGCATTGTTAACTGTCGTTCCCTGATTGTCTCTATAGAGATACACTTAAGTGTGTTTGTGTGTGTGAGACTTGCCCATGGTATAGCCTGTTGCTGGTGTGTTTGCAGCCAGACTTGACCCCAGCCAACTGACTGATAAGCGTAATTGATTTTCGCAATTATTTTTAGCATAGCTCAAAAAATGCTTTAAAAATGTGTCAAATGGCAGCGCTGGCAACGCCAACGACCTCATAATTTTTATGATTAGTGGGCATTGCTTGTTAGTGGGCAGCATCATAGCCGTGAGTCGCAAACTGGGAGTCGCAACGGCGGCGGCAACATCATCAGCAGCGGCGCATCAGCAACACGTACGCACACTTCTCACACAAGCCAGCAGATGCGACGAGCAGGGGCAACTCTGGCAAAAAGGACCGCCGCGCCGACGTTCCGTGATAAATTGCAATGATAGCAAAAGTACTTGGCTCTGTTGCTGTGGCTGTTGCTGTTGCCGAAACAGAATAAAACGAAACATTTTGGCAGACAAGTCCACCAGGCAGTCAGGCAGCAGCAACAGAAAAATTAACCGCCGACAACAGAAAGTCGGGCGGGGGGACTGTGGGCCGCTACGTGTTGCATGTAAGCCAGTCAGTCAGCGCCCAAAAGATGATATATCCAAAAATTCCATATAATGACTGCCAGGCAACAACAGCAACTGTTGCTGGTCAGCGGCAATAACGGCAAGTAAGCAACGCGCATTAGAAGTTGCAACAGCAGCAGCGGCAGCAAAAGAACAAAAAAAAAAAAAGTTAAGAAAATAAGGAAAATAACCAACTAGCCCAGACATGGGAACTATTTTCACGCTCAGTTGCAATCTGTCAATGCCGTTCGCCACACCGCGGCAACAGCAACGCGCACGACACCTTTTTGTGGCCTGTTGTGCAGAGAGCTTGAAGTTGCTGCAACGCCCCGGCACGCTGGCCAGGCAGACACTGACACACAGCCACCGACACATAGACACACAGACACGGCCACAGCCACAGTCGCGATGCGCTGATATATCAAAGCCGAACCATCATCATCTTATTAAAGAGTGCCAACTTAATTTGCTTGGCCATGTTGCTAGACAAGTTGTTGTCGGGGTGTTGCTGATGCTGTTGCAAGTTGCCGTGTTGCCGTTGCCTTAGTGCCTGTTGTGCTGGTCGTCTAGGTGTTACTGAGGGGCGTTACTCTAAACAGTTAGAAACTAGAAAAACGGGCTAGGTTTTTAGCACCGAATATTTTATATGCTCTTCATAAATTCATAAATAATAAATAAATAACGTTGATTAATTTAAAGTATTTAAATCCAATTACAAATCTTTAAAAAAGAAATACAACAAATACAAAAACATAACAAGCAAAAAAAAAAAAATATATTTAACAAAATATATTTATGTATATATAAGGTACATTTGGAATCGTACGGCTTCTAGTTCTAGTTAAAGCACTCTTCGCTTAGATACTCTACTATATTTTCAGATTTTATAACTAGAATACTGTCAGTTGGTGCGTCTGCCTGAGGTTTGCCTAAAAGAAAAAAAGGCAAAAAATCATGCCAAAAATAAAAGCGCTTTTGCAACAGCTGAATTTAAACTTCATTTTCTGCTAGAACTTTTGCTTGGGCTTTGTGCCTGCTGTGGCTGGCCGCACTCAACACCTTTTGGGCTGCCGTTAGCTCAACGCTATAATTAATAGATTATCATCGACAACATTTTAAATTCGCATTACATTTTTCTTCCTTTTTTCTCTGCTGCCAGCGCGCCAAATTGCAGTGCCAAAGTGGAAAATGGCAGAGTTCTACACAAATTTCTCTATATTTTTCTAATGCTCAGCTGAAAATATTCTATTGACTGTTCCTCGCTTTGGTCACATACGCGGAAGTGATTTTTCCACTCCAATGACGTCGTTTCCACATTGTTGTTATTGCAGTTGTTGTTGCTGTTGTAGTGCAACAAGTTGCAAGTTACGTTTTGGGGGTGTCGGTTGTTCGCTCACGTGCTTAAACCGGCCCGCAAAAAAAGAAAATTGTAAAATTAAGCTTGGTTGAAGATATTGCCGCAAGTTTCTATGCTGTTGCTGATAGACAAGATCAATGTTAGAGTTGTTGTTGTCGTTGATGCTTGTTGCTTGTTAGTTAGTCAGTGGGTTTCGATTACAAGAAAAACTGTTTTGTTGCAACGCCCTTGGAACGAATTTCACTTCGCTGTGGCCTTTTATGTGTGAAATTTGTTCATGACGTCGAATGGGCGATTTATTGGTAAAAACTTTCGTGAGTCAGCCCAAGATTTTCAATTAGTTATTGTGCTTTGTACTAAAAGTTTGAAATAAATATTAAAATTGATGTTTAAATCGATTTAAACAAAATGATTTTAATTGATCTTTTAACAAGACTAGTAAAAGTTAGAAATAAATATTCTTTATAAACATTGAAATAAATGTTTGATTTGATTTTAAAATTTTATTATATACCTTGTTATCATGTAGCAATGTTTGAAACTATTTCGAATAATATTATTCTATTGTTCTTAAGAAGGTTTCCGCTCTGCGGATGTCTTTAATATACTTACTAATAATACGCGCTCATTCGTTTTACCTAGTCATCATATAGTATATATGATCAGTTCATTATCCTTTTGTTCAGTTCCAAGCACCTGTCATAGCCATAATAGAGACTCGTTTGTGCAGTCCAAGGTGACGGGCTTTACGCACGAGCTGCCAGCTTCAATATTTACACAAGAAATTAACGTGATTGGGCTCATTAAGCATACGCTTTATTTACACAGAGCTCATAAAGAAGTCTCGTGTTTAATAAGCAAATATCAACACCTTGCAAAAAAAAAGTGTGTAGAAAATGAAGATGGACCAAAGACGTAGACTCGGATACACTTTGTGCAAAGAGTCATCTGCTTGGTTCATGCAAAGCAATCAGCAAAGAAAACAGTGACTGATGCGGCGGCTGATGACGCTGCTGATGAGTTGAGTAAATATAATTTTTCAAGATCAATGTTTATTTGTACAGCGTAGGCCAAAAATGCATTATTGGCAACACAGAGAGGGCAGAGGTAGACGGAGAGGAAAGTGGCAGCTACAGCAGCAGAACCAAACCTTGAAATAAAAAAAAACAAAAACAAACAATGGTCCAAGCTTCAGACACGCAATTGCAATTAATGGGAAGTAACCAAAAACCAATGGATGCCCCGAGACGCCGTCAAGTGTGCCATGGAAGACGCACGCACACACACAGACATACACATATGAAGTGGCAAGTTGGAAGTTGAAGTTGAGCTCTGTGACGTCTATGCCACAGTGTCTCGGGCTCAGTCTCCATCACCGTCGCCGTCTCAGCCTTTGCCTCAAGACGTTGTGATGAAGTTTTTCACTACAAGTGCTTTGGCAACTTGACGACGCGACGTCGCCGCAGCAGCCACAAAAATTAAGACGTCAAGCGACGTCAATTGCTGACCAAAAAGGCCTCGAAAAACGGAAGAATGTCTACGAAATATAAACAAGCATTGATGACGACTTTGACTATGAGCTACGGGGCGACTGTCACGAACGGCTCAACACTCAATGCTCCAACCACTCACAGGCAAGTTCAATGGCCAAGGATATGCCACAGACAATAACAATTGCGTGCCACATGCAGCAGCAGGCAACAATATGAGATGCCGATTAGACTGCCGCTGCTTCTCCCTCCCCCTCTCTCACTCGCTCCGTCTCTCTCTCTCTCTCTCCCTCACTCTCTCTCTCTAACCAAAAGCTAAAATGCTGAAATCGATGCCTCAACCTCAGCACGCATGTTCATAAAAAACGCTAAATGCATATTGGCAAAATAATGATGACAGTTGGCTAACTAAGCCAGACAGTCAGGCAATGTGGCAAGTCAATTTACAACAACAATAACAGTGAGAGCAGCAACACTTTTGCTGCAAGACATTTTACAAATTAAGATGCAAACATAGACCAGATAGAAAAACAGGCAGAGAGACAGTCATTATTATTATAAACACGCTAAAATAGACACTGGTCAGCAAAGTTTTTGGGATTTACAGAATTGATTTCTAATTTTATTTCAATTGAATCTTTGCTTTGTTATTTAACTTTGTCCAATATGAAGTCGTCCTAGAAGAAGCCTCTTTTAAAAAAAATTCGTACACATTTATTCGCTTGAAAATTAATGAGGAAACAATTATATATATTTGATATAATAACAGGAATCAATTGAGTTTTATAAATTGAAGATTATTTTTAAAAAAATTGTATTTAGCATCTATTGCATCTTTCATTATTCCCTAGTTAAACATTATTCATAATTTTAATAACATCTTTGTACGTTTTTCTAAGTTATATATCAGCTGATGTCAAACTCATGGTCCATACGTTCATGTTCTGTAACTTATTATTTTGTTGGACAGTGTAATTGCCTGCAACTTATGTCACATTACCACAAGCGATGACAATGCTATTGCTGAGAATTGGGTCAGTCAGCGCTCACGTCAACATGTTGCAAGTTGTAAGCAGTTGTGCTTGCAATCCCACATGTTGCTTGGCCAGGAAGTACAGGAAGGGGGCGTTAAAGGTAAAGGCGGGGCCAGACTGTGACAACTCGCAAACTAAACTAAGCTGCATCTTAATGACAAGCCGAAGCGCACATTTGAAAGTGAGTGTGTGCAGCAACAATGGCAATTGTCTCATTAGCGTAACAGAACACAAGGTGCCTCAGCTACACCTGCCCCCGCGCCCACGTGAGGCAAGCTTCATGTTTTGTTAGGATACATATTGTAGTTGGTAATTAATTTGCGACTCGCAATGATTTCTCCGCATTGTTTCGCACTGAGCACATTTGCATAATTGTTTCACATGGTTCGGCTGTTGCCTGTTGCCAGTTGGCAGTTGCCTCACGTAGGTGTTGAAAACTGTGGCAGTCGCTGTTCGTTGGCCAAGTTTGTTTTTTTTTTTTTTTTGTTTCTTACTTTTCCAGTTTTGTGCGCTATCTATGGCTAATTTTGCAATTGCCGCTCGTAACTAGCCGCGATTAATCAGCCGGCCAGCAGCAACTACAGCCAATGGCATAAATGAATTACTCACATGAGCCGCGCCCGCAATTCGCAATCTAAACAAATGCAACTCAGTTAACCAAGCAGCCAACCCCTTCTGCCCACTGCTTAACACAGGCCCCGACCCCCTTCACACATCCCGACCACCTTTATTTGTTTAGGCCAGCAATTTTTCTCGTATTTCGCAGTATAATTGATCATGTTTTTGGTTTTTGGTATCTGTGCTATTTGGCCTCACACAATTGTGTGCTCATAAATTTTGCGTTTTTCGCCCAACAGGAAATTATGCCAGACCAAATGGAGTTTTTGTTGTTGTTCTGTTTTTGCATCTGGCCAAATTGCAGTTTTTTCTTTTTTATTAAAATATTTTTATTGCCCAACACAACAGACTTCCAATGAATATTAAATGGACCTAGCTATCGGAATTGGCACATCGAACCAAATTAAATGCATACGCGTTTAAGTGCACAAATAAACATTAAATTATGTGGCTTATAATATTACATATGATATTTCTCAATATAAGGTTAAAAGCGCGTAAGAAATTTTCACAGAGGATAATTGCATTGAGGCAAATTTAATGAGTGCAAAGTTAGATCGACACTTTTAAATTAAATCAAATTAATATATTCTTAAACATTTGTAATATTGTCTTAAGTATTAACGTTAATCTCGCTTTCTTTTTTAATGTTTTTAAAAGTTTCGTTAATAAAATACCTTTTTGCTCAATTATTTATATTCTTTTTAAATCAAAAGTTTCAAGGGTTTTAATTTCTATTTGATAAAAAGTTTTTAATCCAATCAAACCTAATAAAACAGATTCATAACATATTTAAATTGGTATTCACTGTGCAATATTTATAAATAAACTCATTTAAAACAAATCGCAGCCTTCAATTATGCTCAATTATTGGATGTGAAAAAAAAAAGAATTAGGTTTCTGTAGTTGCCGTTGGCTTTTAATGAACATCGCAATCTATGCTCTGCACTTATAAAAAATGTACATTTTTTATACAATTTTATTAATATTGCAGCGTTAACCAGTTTTCCACATGGCCAACTGCACCACTTGGCACATATGTGAGTTGCATATGTGTGTTGGTGAGGGGGTGTGTGGTCTTCAAATTGCATAAAGCCCACATATGGGTTTTCGTGCGTGATATATATATATGTATATTTATATATATTTTCGATTTTCCATTAGTTGGCAGCGTATTACAAAAAAAGTTTAGTTTTCGGTCTAAGTTTTATTTATTTTATAATTTTTGACTCCAATTAATTTTAGCTTTTTTTTTTTACTTTTTCTTTTCTTTACAATTTTTGTTGCAGCTGCATATGAAAATTTATAGTTTGTTTTTGTTGAACCCGTCCGCGTCGCGCATTTTGTGCTGATTTATAAACTTTCGTGTGGCATGAAAATTAATTCCATTCAGTTTCATTGAGTGCTGAAAAGTGAATGCAAATAATTTCAGCGCTTTGACTCATTAACGCAACGGGGAGTATTCATTAACATTTGCTCTGTGTGAATTATGAATAGTTTAATACATTTTCAGCGCTTTGTTAAGTATTTATTTTTTTGTTTTTTTTTTTTTTTCTCCTTTTTAATTTGGTTTTTGTGCTTTTGGCCATACAATAACATCAAAACGTGCTGAAGGTGTGGTCCGCATCTCTGGCGTTTACCTGACCGCCATAATAAAAACAGTAATAACAATTTGTTGTTGTTTTTTTTTTTTGTTGATATTCTTATTTAATAATGAAATGCGATTGAAGCAGTCGCACGGCCACGACGTGACCCATTTTTGAATGGCCGAAACACGCTTTCAAAGGCAACTAAAAAAATATAAAACTGCATTCAACTAGTGGAGGTTATAAAGTAATTCACTTGAAAACCACACTTAAAAATATTAAATAAAATATAAAATCTTTAAAAATCTTTTATTTTGATCTATTCACGATTTTAGAAGTGATTTGAAAAATATATACTTGAATATCTTAATGCGTAAGAAAAGTATAAAAATATATTTGATGCATTCAAAATTTTATAATTGCTAAAAAATAGCAATAATTATTTTTAGCGTTATAAGTATTAGTAAATATATTTAATACTGTTATTTCTTTAGTATCATATCATAAATCCCAACGAATTAGCCAAGCTACTTCAAATAAAAAAAAGCTGTTGCACCTTTTATTTTTAGTCGATTTAATCCCATTAGGAAATTGGCAGCGCATAGTCAAAAATTGTATAGGAATTTCTATGATTGTGGACTTTTTTTGTGTTTTTCACACTTTTGTTAGACACACATATTGCAGATGCGAGTGTCGAGACATAAGCAATTTTCACACTTTAAATTTTCCAACACGCACCTCCTAAGGTGTGCCTGTGTCTGTGTTTGTGTGTGTTGGTGCCCCAAAAGGATTTTCACGCTCTGCGTTTGTCCTGCTGGCATTTCGTTCCAGGCCCGGTGAGGGTGACACGCATTTCAAATTGGATTTGGCCGAAACCGAGACGTTGCTTTCAGTTAGTTATTGGCCAACTGGCAGCGAGCATAATTTTTTGGCAGCTGGCTTAGCCCGGCAAAAACATTGGTCAAACACTCGCCTTGAGCTACGTCAATTCGCGTTGCTAAATTCTGTTTGCCAGGCAGGCAATTTGCAGCTGTGGAGCTGACAATAAAACTGAGCTAAATTGTAGTTACAAATTAAGCAACACTTTCATACCTGAATTTCCAAATCGCTTGTATGTGCTCATTTATTTATTTGTTTTTTCTTTTATTTGTAGTCGGATTTTTTTGCTTTTTATGCGCAACTAATGAACTTTTATTTGATGGCCCAGCCCTATGTAGGCCTGAGATTTACGCGATTTTGATAGCAGTCGCAGCTAAGATTTTGGCTAGGTCCCCTCAAAGCCAACACAAAACAGCTCATGCTGCGCTTTTGCTCAATGCTTAACCTGGTTTTACTTTTAATTAAACAAATCAACAGACAGCAATAACAACAACAGCAACAGCCACAACAACAACAGCAATAACCGCAACAAAAACATTTGTCGAACGCACAAATCGCGTTTAATTTGAGTCCATAAAAAAAATCAACTCTTTTACTCGCTGGGGCGTCAAAGGAAAGTTAAAAAAGTGTTTGTCGACCTCCCAGTTGCCATGCCTCCATCTATTTTGCTTTTATCTATGACTCTATGCCCATTTTATATCCAACTGATAATGTTAATGATAGGCTTTAAAATCATTTTACCTTCCAACAATATTGTGGCTTGTTGTCAGCTAGCTGCAATTTTTGTGGTCCCAACGCGTTGCGTCCATCATAAAAATCGAATTTGAGTTTAATTTTAATTTTTATTACAAATTTTACTTTCGTGAATGAATTGCGGTCTGCCGCCAAGCGACACTAGCAAAGCCCATCAAACTACTATCCTAAGCGATAAGATCCAACATGCAACAAGCGAAAGCACTTTGAGGGCTAAGCTTTTCGATTTGATTTACGATATCATATAAAGTTTGTAAAGTATCAAACATGGTCTATATTTAAGTGTGAAAGAATTTAACTGAAAAGGGCTTAATAGACAACTGATACAGAATTTGGGTATTGTTGCTTGCTCTTCTATCTATGCCTGTTCAAATAGATTCTATCATAATTAGGGAAAAATTGAATTGCACATAAGGGTTTTAGCATTATATATATATAGATAATTTCTATACTCAAATTAAGTACCAGGCACTACCGACTAGAGCACTCTTACTTCGAAATATAAAAATATGTATATGCATTGTTTCTCTTGTTGCGTAACTTTAACATTAATAGTTTTTGCAAAACTTATATAAATGTTCATGCAATTAAAAGCATTTAAACAAATGTATTGTATATTTCTTATATTTTCTTCAAAGAAACTTGTTAATTAATAGACTAGATAGATTCAAATGGTCGTATCATCATTTGGACATTTTTTATGGAGTGACTCCGGCCATGCCAATTCTGCCAGTAAATACACCCAGTTGTTTCTAGCTCATTCGTGTCTTCGACGTTACAGTCGAACCTTTTACCGTTTGGGTTGCTAAAACATTTATTGAAAATATTAAGCATTATAAATAGTAATAACATAATTTAATAATTGATTTACCTATCCGCGCAGTAAAAATACCACCAGCTACCTTTTTCTGTCGAAGCACAATTCCCGCTTTTATAATCATCATTATCGCTATCGTAGGTTGAAAAATGACGTCCTTTGTGCAGTTTCATGGAATCGCCGGCATTTCCACTAAATTCGCCAATTGAAATCAACTTGTATTTCTCTTGCTCACTTCCAATTCGAAAATCATCATATCTGGCAAAACGCGTTTCATTTTCTTGATCCACTAGTTGAATGTATAGTTCGTATCTCTGTGCGCTCGTAATTCTGTGTAGCCTTTCAAGCCCAAACCAGAATTCTTCATTGACGTTTCCGAAGCCATTCTTGTAATCCTCCCATGGTCGATAGAAGTTGACTTTTCCGTCAATGCGGCGTTGTATTACGGTCCACCCTGATCCCGCCAGATTCGAATCGCACGACCCGTCAAACGGGTCCAAGCCTTCAACTTTTAATGCTAGAATTCCCGAATAGTTCTTAAAATCAACACAACTTTTCGGGAGATGCTCAAGTTTTTGTTTGTATTCAACTAATTTCTCTTTAAGGCTGTTAAGTTCCACATCTTTATCAGAGACATTCTTTTCGCATAAAGTTAGGTTTGACTGTGTTTGGAAGACCTCTGCCTCTTTAATATTAACACTATCTTTTAAATTTGAGTTTTGCATTGTTAAATTCTGCAACTCCGTTTCACATATTTCAGATTTGTCATTTAGTTTTGCTAATTGTTGTTTATTGTTTATGAGAGTTATTGTATTAGTTTCGACAATTTGTTCCAATTCAGCTATTTTCTTGTTTTTTATTTCGATTTCATTACAATTCTTTTCGCATAAAGTTAGGTTGGACAGTGCTTGGAAGACCTCTGCCTCTTTAATATTGAAACTATCTCTTAAATTTGCGCCTTGGGCTGTTAAATTCTGCAGTTCCATTTCACATATCACAGATTTGTCATGTAGTTTTGTTAAATGTAGTTCGTTGTTTTTGAGAGTTATTGAATTAATTTCGACAATTTGTTCCAATTCATTTATTTTCTTGTTTTTTATTTCGATTTCATTATTGATCTTTGCAAAATACTCAAGCATTGGCTTTATGATTCGATAGGTATATGCACTGCATATTTTATCATTTTGGTCACTTGACTTGCAACACTGAAAAAAATTTGTAAATTATGTTATCAATTCACGTTAGCCTTATTTACTCACTAATTCATGTCCGATCAAAGAGTCTGTTAAAGTTAAAATAGCTATTAAAATCGCAAACACTTCACAATTGAAGAACATATTCCCTCAGTATAAATTTATTTCTCGCGCTTATCGAATGTCACCGACTTGACAAACAGCGCCTTTAAATAGGTTGCTCATGTCTCAATTCCAAGAAATGTAGCGCATGGTTGTGTTATCAATATGTACGATTAATTTATATATATATATATATATATATATATATATATAAATATGTATATTAGCAATGCAATCATAGGTCAAATAGGTGAAAAATGAAGAGCCTTGACCAGATGAAATAGATTTGTTATTGAGAAATTATATTGAAACTGTCACAAGTTACTACACAATTCTGATTAATTCTGCAAATTTGTTTAGTTCTCATTAACTTATAATATTTGAAAGTATATGAATGAATTAGTTTAGCTTAGTAAGAAACAACTGACGTGTTCCAATCAAAGGCAAGCCTAAAGTACGCTTGTTTCCTGCAAAGAAAAACAAACTAATAAAATAACAAGTAAGAGGTTCTAGTAGGGAGATCCCGACTAGGCGATATACTGAACCCTCTTCTTCCAACATCAAATGCATATATTTTAGACGCAATATGTCAACTTTGGTGACTGTAGCTTTTATCATTTACCAAAATTGCCCAAAAAACAGGATATCGAAATCGATTTATATCGATTGCTTACAAACGAAGTAAGTTATCGATTATCGGAAACAATCTCGATCTGCGCAGGCACTAGGAGCACCTACATTTCAAGTCTCTAGTCTCGGACATGCTTCCTTCTGCCTGTTACATACATTTGCATTTTGCACAAATACAATATACACTTATACCCATTTTTATTGGGTTCAGGGTATAAGAACGTTCATAAATTTAGTTAAATTTTTAATGGCACGAATTAAAAATATTTTTTCTTAAAGATTTTTAAGAATGTGGAACAAGTCCTTAATGATTGTTAACATAGATCCTTGGAAAGGAATTTTAGCTCGAAACGTCATCTACCACATCTTTGACCCACATTTCCAACAAGGAGGAATAAATTTTAAAAAATTGTGAACAAAGATCTTTGAAAAAGAGGTTGAGGCCTATTGAATGGTAAACCAAAAAGTTTCATAACAACGTTTTTCGCGATTTTTAATATGTAGAGAAACAAATATTTTCTCTCTTATTTTTAATACATATCCACGTCTCTCGAATATATTATATTTAACAGCTGAAAGTGAACCTTAAAGTTAACCTTAATAATTTGAAATCTTAAAATATACTTCCTAATCATTTTTGTCGTTAAAATATTTTTGCAAAAAATTGTAATATCATGTAATCTTACAAAATTACCTTGAAATGCAGCAATTATTTTTATATTTTTATAGTTTTTTATTTGTTATTAAATTTCTTATATATGTATATATATTCGAATCTGTAAGAAGTTTCGTGCCAGTCATGAAGCTGCAACAAAAAGTACGCAAACCAAGACGCAGAGTGAAACTGTCTTGGGGGATTTGAGGCGAGCCAAGCCCCTGTATATGGCCCATAGACAGCCGGTTAATGGTTTGTAATCTAAGGCTAAGCGTTTACCAAAATCAATTTCAACTGTCAGTCGTCATATTGTGCCCAATTGTCGGTGACACTTTAGTGGACAGAATTTAACGTTGTTGTTGGCAACAAAGCGCAGATACAGATACGAAAGTCGTTGATAACCCCAGACAGTTGACATTTCAGCATTATTGAGGTGCATACCAGACTGTGGCATTTAAGGTGTGTGTGAATGGGGCGGCTCTTTAATGACTGATTAGTGGAGCATTTTTGTTAGGGTCTGACCTCACACGCACACACATAGCTGCTGAACAACTATTTGTAGTCGAGAAGTTTCATTTATCAAGCGCGCTTAAACAATTCATCAATTATGTGCAAAATATTTGAGTATGTACACCTACGCAGCAATTGTACTTGCAACATGTGCGTCTGATGTAGCATGGAAATGTTGTTGTTGTTATTGGCGCCGGCAACTGCGTGGAGTGCTCGTTAGTTGTCGTTCCGTTTGCGCGTTCATTTTTCATAATTTCCACACACTCGGTTAAAATGCAACGGCAAACCAAATATAACAACAACAAAAAATGGAAAACAGACGACTTCCGCTTGCCAACCAGCCCGGCGTTCTGGCTTTGCCAGTGCCAGAAGTCAACTTAATTAATTTTTTGCGCCAGCAGCACTTGCAACTGTTGTGGCAGCACCAGAAGCATTGACTTTAACTGCAGCATCAAGTTTGATTTAAGCCATGCGGCAGGCAACCCAAGCCCAATAAGCCTTGCCATGCTCTGGCTACCTTCTCGAACAGGAAGCGTCTCCCATCGACTCCTACTTTATCTGTTTATTGCCGCTGCAGGAGCCAAGTTGCAGCTAGCTAGCTGCCCAACTGCGGCAGGTGTTGCCTGATATCTCTGATTAAATGATTACGCCAAATCATGGCCAAAAGCGTTCATAGACGCACATTAAATTACGCTGTCGAGTGGGTGAAGCCCGAACGTAACCTGAGCTACAAATGCATTTGGCCAAGAATAGCATTCAAGTGATTTGGCAGGCGGTGGGGCTTATGGGAAGGCGCCTTTCATGCTGCAAATACTTAAAGCTTAGCTCTCTGAATTGGTGTTACTCTCTAACTAACGATGGGCGATTAGTTAAGTGTACCATGAATCAAAACACTAACCTAGAACAGCACAAACTGCGATAATTTGTGAAAATAGTTGAGGAAAATCGAAACATCAAAAACTAAAGTTTTTCTGCGCTAGCTTTCTTAAGAGATTATATATAATGCTATGATTACTTATAGCGCACATCAAACATACCAACAATTGTTTCAAATAAATAAACAAGCAATGCTTCAGAGAACTACTAAAATATTCTCTAGGAATGTGTATCGCATAGAAGACATCTCCGTCCTCATAAAGTATATATATATATTATAGTTCAGCATCACCGAGTTGAAATAGCCAAGTCCGTCTGTCTGTTCAATTCTTTGTGAACTTGTCTGGAAATTCTCTTGCAACTGTGCATAGGTCCATCTTTCTGTTGCAGGCAGTACATGATTTGGAACCGGCCGACTCAGACTACTATAGCTGCCATAGAAACGAATAGTCAAAAATAATGTAAAATATGATATCTTACCCAAACTCGGCATTTGTAAGTTTAATTGTACCCCTTTCATGGTGTCAATGCCTGCACTATTCTCACATATCTGCAAAACGAAGGTGTCTTCAAGGGTATAAATATTCGACGTGCCGAATACATTATTACTTTCCCTTTTACAATTAATTTATTAAGTATTAAATTTAGTTCTAATTTTTTAGTACGTGAAACGTTGTTTCTGTTGTTTTTTTTTTGCATTCCATATATTTCTATAGTTCAAAAAAAAACTATACTATATATATGTATATACTATATATATGTATATATACTGTTTTGCATGTTCACTACGTGCTAAGAGTTGGTGGCATTTGCGTGACTCAGCGGGAACTGGTCGCAGGGATTATTGGACTGTCTGATATGTGACCGCTGATTCGCCCACACAGTGAGGCATCTTCAGAGAGTAGGTGCCGGCACCGTAAAGACAATTCTCTAGCTGTAAAAAGTCGCACATTTTTGTAACGAATCGGCAATTAGTAATGCCAGTCGGCATTGATGAATGAGAGTCTAAGCACTCGATCGATGATGTCGACCTACCGCAAAAATCATTGCCAAATAGACAAAGGCAACAGACAAGCCGGAAGATGTAAGGAACGGCGTGTGAACCGTGTAACAAGTGTAGCAAATGCGAGGCGAGCAAAAAAAAAAAAAATGTGACACAAATTAGTAACGCCCTGCCCGCGCCATGGTAGAGGGTATGAGTTGCTCTCTATGGGTTGCTATCTGTGCCCTCAGACATGACGGCGTCCTGTTGTGTGTGGGTGTCTTGTCCATGTGAGAGTGTATTTGTGAGAGTTTATAAATGCAGCGATCTGCATGTGTGTGTTTTTATTCCCTCGAGCTGGGTGAAACAGAGTTTAGTATACATTTGCAGCTCTAAGTCACAGGCAGCAGAGGGAATCTCTCCCTTCGAACTTTGGCTGTTACATTTTCATCTAGCACAAGAATATTGTGGTTTCTAAATGCAATATTTTGTATTATTGTTTATCGTTTTTATATATTTTGAAATTATGTAGAGTGAAATATGAAAGCCTAGAAAATCTGCAACACACAATTTTCATGAGCTTACAATTCCATACAACTAAAGTCTTTATACAGGGTATTTCTTGGTCGGGCAGCGTTAAGACTAAAACACTCTTACTTATTTTTGCCTGTGATGCTGCCGCCTTGCAATGCCTTGGTTGATTGTGAAACACTTTCATCACTTCAGTGTCAGTCGAAATTCAACAAGCAAAATGCATGTCCGTCACATGCGGCCGGTCTGAAGACCTCCAGACCTGACAAACGGTGGGCGTTTGTTTTAATAGTTTCGTCTCGAACTGAAACTGGAACTGGAACTGGCTTTTGAGCCCACACACACACACGCGCCGCGCAGCGAGCGTTTGAAGTGACAGAAGAGAAGAAAAAAAAATGCTTGTCATATGCTCTTTGAAGTGTTGTTCAAGATTTGGGGGCACTGCAGCACCTACACCTGACCAGCAATTACCAGAAACAACAGCAACAGCAGCCCACCCAACAACGGAGCGTGTCGCCAGTTAATTTGTATGCTAAACAAAAGAAATCTCAAAAACAAAAAAATATGTTGTTGACACAAGCCTCACCTCACAACAACAATTCGGGCTCAAACTGTACTCAAACTCAATTTTAGTTCAAGTTCTGTTCAATATGCAAACAATGCACATTGACACAGATTTTCATTTTCATTAGCCCCCTAACCGACTGCTGACCAACTTTCTGCCTTGTGCACTGTGCACTAACTGATTAGAAGACCAACAACAATAACGACAACATCGACAACAACAACGTGTGCAATCATGGACTGCCGTCTGTTTCAACGTTGATAAAAGAAAATCAGCTGGCAAAAACCACAATTCTGGAACCAGCTGAATGACAGAATGCCAACCATAGCTCAGCGACCCCCCCAGGAAGTAGCAGTGCACTTGATTAGTAACAACAACAATTGCAACAGCAACAACAACAGCAATGATTACTACTACAAATGCAACTCTGCGTGGGCTATCCACCATGGTCATCCCAAATCTGGTTACTTGCCAGCTCTTGGGCACCTCTGGCTCTGCCGCTTGCTTGGCTGCTCCTCGCCAGCTTGTTTCTGCATGCGTTTCATTATGTCAAACAGTCAATCATGCAAAACAGTTCAGCTACAGCATCAGTGGCACAAAGTGCGTTTGTGCCTATGCACAGTGGAACAAATTACACACATAAGATGGCAGAATAAAAAATTGGTTAAATATTAATTCAATCTATATAATGTAGTTATATTATAGCTGGTTTTAAAGTGTTAACAAGTTCTATAATAATTGATCGAATGTCGTTTTGGGTATAAGTATAAGTATTTAATACACAAATTTATAAGTGAAATATAATTAAAGAATGTTATTCGATAAAAGTTGTCTGTTTTGCAATATGTACATTAATAACCATCGAAAAATCATTTTCAAAGCAACATTTGTATCGCCTTTCAGCTATTACTAAAGCGTAGTATTTTATTTCTATCTTATGTAACATTCGCCCCACTATGCAGCCGCAAGGTCCGTAGGCGACCATCAGCTTCATCGGTGAGCAGCTTGCACTGAGCCTCGAGCACACTGCATTTTAAGTGTATGCAAAGTCGATGCCCCAAAATGCAATGTTTTCTGAGCTGCAGCGATTCCCAGCCGAGGACCGCACACAGACACAATCAGTGGCAAATGGCAAAAGAAGGAAGAACAGCAGAGGGATGCGCGGTAGGCGAATGCCTTAAAGCGTCGACGGGCGGCTTCAAACAATTTTTGGCAATTGAGCGCAAACAATTGCGCAAAGTCGAACAATGTGAGCTGAAGAAGCGACAGGCCCACCTGAGCGACTCACAAATTGTTGCTGGCAAAACACTTAAGGGCTGGGCAAGTGCAGCCAAATGAGTTTCAAATGAAAGCAAATCGAGCGGCAAGCAACCAGGATCAAAAGGCAGCGGCTCATACAAAAAGGACATGCGGCACAAAGTGAGAGAGTCGGAGAGTAACCAATTCTCAGGTGACAATGACAATGAGAAGAATGAGCATCAGATTCTCTATATGACAATGACAATGTCAACGGCAACGACAACGACGTGTGCGACATTTTTCCCAAGATGCCGCTCACCATTGTCCAGGCCCACAAACCGAACAGTAGTTGCGGACAGCGGAGCGGGAGGTAGGGGGCCACACGCAAAGCCAAAAACGATGACGTTGACATGTTTTTGTATTCTTGAACTTGGGAATCGTTTTAAGGTGGCGTATGAAAGCCGCCGCCAGCCTTTCTCATACTTCTGTGTGTGTGGCAGCCGCTTGTAGCAATTAGAAGATATTAACATTTGGCCACATTGTTCGTCCGCCTGTTCAACCTTAGCAAATTAGCTAATAAATGTGGGAAGTCGTGTGTTTGTTACACTTTTTTTGTTCGGGCTCTGTTTCATCATACTTAACACTCTCCTCTGCGCTTCTCATATTTTGTCTCACTTCTTTTTATGATTGCGCCGCAATGAGTTTGCGAATTTTTGTTGTGCTGGCTGCTACCGACTCGACGACGGCGACGAGCGGCACTTTTGAACGAGATTCTCTTCAGCAGTTCAGTTGCCTTCAATATTTTGACAAGCAGAACAATCGCATAGATATTGCAACAATTGAGTGCCCTTTAGGTTCCCACGTTGTAATTGAAGTGTCGGTCAGAAGAAAGTCTACCGCAGGGCATGTTGAAGAAATCTGGAGAATTTCTAGAAGCACTCTGCGAATACTTGCTATATATATAAATATTAATTGTTTTCTTTTTTTTTGCCCAATTTGCTCAAAGAAAAAGATTTCGATATCGATTTTTATCGATTGGTGGAAAACAGAGTTAGTCCCTACCTGTTATATGTAGGTTCTGATACCCCTGCGTTCATACATACACAGACGGAGGGACAGACAGACGGACATAGCTAGATCTCGATCTTTAGAGACTTAGCTATTGATGCTGATTTATAGGATTTATATATTTTATGGGGTCGGAGATGCTACCTTTTGCCTGTTACATACATTTACATTTTGCACAAATACAATATACTCTTTTACACATTTATCAAAATAGGAAATGATATTCAACTACTAATATCTACATACATACATATATATAAATACTTGGTTATATATTTATATGTATATATATATATATATATGGAACTGTTTTTGATCAAGTTACCGACTGATTCGGGTTTCGAAAAGTTCTTTCATGTGACGGAAACTCTTTAAAAATGTTTGTGGAGAATTGAGTTGTTGTGTATGTGTATTCCTTTCGACATTGACATTGATTGAAAATTTATGAGCAATGTCAGAGCATTTAATGCAAAATTAAATAATGTTTTGCAGATTATTAAGATAGCCACCATTCGTGGGAAATGGGGACACAGATTTTAAATTAAGCAAAAAACACTTGGCCCAGGCAAAGCCGGATTATGTCTGCTTTACAAAAATTTGCAGGTGCACATTAATTTCAAATCCTTTTCCGGTTTTTATTCATTGCGAACAAAAGAAAAGAACAATTTTATAGAGCTCTTTGTTGTTTTTTTTTTTAGGCAGCTTTTAAAAACACGCGAGTGATGAAAAACTTTTGTGGAAAACTGCCAAATAACAAACGTAAGCCAATGACAAAGGCAACCAAATAAAATTATGAAATGTTTAATGCAGCGCAACATGCAATGCAATTACGCACACAGACAAAGTGGTGTGCGGGGTGGTGGGCCGACATGGAAGAGGAAGAGAGATAAAAAGTGGCAGAGAGCAAAAGCGCTGGGAAAACTTGTGACAAAAGCGCGGGAAAGCAGCGCCTGAAAAGTTTTTGCCATAGTATGATGAAAAACGTTTTGTGCGGGCTTAAGCCAATTTGTGCCAAACGCAGCGAAAGCCAAAGCCAAAGGCAAAAACAGAATCAGAATCAGAAACAGAATCTGAATCAGAATCAGAGCCCACAAGCGCAAAGTCGGAGACAAACTTGCTTCATTTTGTAGCCAAATTAAAGTTGCAATCAAGTTTGAAACCTCGCTGTATCAAAAAAAAAAAAAAAAGCTTAAAGGCAAATGGCAAAATGCTGTCGCATAATGAGCGCAGTTTTCTCCAGAGATTAAAGCTAATTCTCCATAAGGAATCTCTGCGAGAATCTGTGGCTCGTTTGTCCGTAATTATTGGCAATTTCATGGCAATAAAATCACAAGCGTGAAGAATTATGAATGATAACATTTGCAACATTGCAGGTGGAAATACACAACATTTAAACCGACTCATCATTTGGCCTTAATCTGTTTCATTTTGTGCTCTTGCGTCTCGCCAGCTGCTTGCAGCAAGTTTGTTGCACTTGGGCTTATTTCTGTTTTTGGGGCGTGCACCGCTTAAATAGCCGCAATTTTTATATTAAAACATAAATATATATATATATATTTATATATATGCATAAATATATATGTATATCTACAAACTTGTTTGCGAGTGCCGCATCTGGCTGCTGTCCTTACTGCTGCTCTTTGCGCCCTCCCTCCCTGCTGCTCAGACGACCCTCTCTGTTTGTCGGGGCAAGGTGTGAATGCGTCAATGTGGCAATGCGGCAATGAACGCAAAGCCAAAAGGCTCCCAAAGCTTTAACCCAGCACAGCAGCTGATGCCACGCTGCAGACCCTCGCTTAACACACTTCGTGCGTAATTAGGGCCTTTTTGTAATTAATAAAAATGATAACAGTAAACAGCAAAAAAATATACTTTATGCTAGGGAATAAGCCAGAATTATTTTCTTAAAGAGCTCCACAAGTTTCCTGGTTAACAATAATGAATAGAAAATTAAATACATATTTGAGCTTCTAGCCTTTTTGATTTTATTTACTTATTAATCATTTAATAAAACTATATTTAACCTAATAGTGTGATTATATCAATTAAAATTAGTTTCATACTTTATTTGCTCTTTAATCACAATTAAAAATATTTAGTTAATATAAGCTGCTGTGAATATAATTAAACGCTGGCTTTGGAGACCATATTTAAATCCATACTTAGCTGCTTAAAATATAAGTTCATGAGAACTAAACCAATTTGCATAATTAATCAGAACTGTGTATTAACTTGTGAAAGTTTCAATATTTTTTCTTAATAACAAATCTATTCTTCTGACCAAGGCTGTTTACTTTTCACCCATTTGACCTGTATGATTACATTGCTAATATGTTAATTTACATTTATATATATATATACTAAATTGATCTTATATATTGATAACACAACCATGCACAACATTTCTTTGGATAAAGGCGCTCTTTTTCAAGTCACCATTCGATATTGTTCGTGGGTTAAAAACAATACTTTATAAGTGCGAAAAATAATTTTATACTCAGACAAAATGTTTTTCAATTGTAAAGTGTGCGATTTTAATAGCTATTTTAACTGTGGCTTTAGCTACAGACTCTTTGTTCGGATATGAATAAGTGAGTAAATAAGGCTAACGTAAATTTTTTATAATTTACAAATTCTTTCCAGTCTTGCAAGTCAAATAACCAACTTTCAAATAAACATTTTCCGCTAATTTACCACTTTGCGGGTGGAATTTCCCTAATTGTTGAGAAACGTATTCATTTAGTACTAATGTAGACCTCTGAAAATAAGTTTGAAGCAAATCGGACACCACTTATAACTGCGTCCAAAAATCTTAGAATCGCATTTCTTCCGAGGATGCTTTGATTCTGCGAATGTGTGAAAATGTGAAATGTGAAAAAGTTTCATACAGACCGTCTTAAAGTGCACCTTCATCACATAGGGTAACTACAATGAAAATATCAGCTTCCCAGCTCTTCTCCTCCAATCAGTCAGTCAATGAGTCAGTCAGTCAGTCAGTCAGGGCAATTAGCTTTATATATAGAGATTATTCTGGACCAATCCGGTGTATCTCATATAACAGCGCAGGGCCTCTCCCCGTAGAGAACGTCGATCATTAGGTAGAGAATAAAGGCTGTTGAGGTGGAAAGTAACTTATATTTTACTGCTGAAGCAAACGAGCTCGTACGGCAAGCTACATTTGGTGTTGGTAGAAGGGGGTTCAGGGTATCGACTAGAGCCTCGAACATGTTTTTTTTCTATACAACTTCATTTCCCCAAAACTCTCTCCCTCTCTCTCGTTAGCAAAGTCAGATTAACAATAGTCACTGGGTGGGGTGAAACTTTTGACTGTTTTATAAAACACGTGACATTTGTCTAGCTGGAAGCGTGTTCGCCACGCTTTTTGTTGCTACAGGATAATGGGCTACCAGGTGGGTGTACTAAATGCCCTTGCTCAAGGCAGTTACAGTTGCCCTCATCCTGACATAATTTGCTGTGACTAAAGGCGCTTTTGTGCGCGTGCAGCATACCTGGCACCACAACTGGACACACGTACCGCGATTAGCCACGCATGCGCACGCTGGGCCAAGAAGGGGCAAGAGTGCCGTAGGAGTGTACGGGATGCCAGTGATGCCTAGTTAGTAGCTTGGAAAATGTCAACTGCTTGGGCCGCCGATTTGGCACGCTCGAGGCTGCTGCTAGTGCTGCTGCAGGCCATTGCAATCAGCTTGGACTACTGCATGCTGCCTCTTAATGTCCAGCCATAAAATGCAATTTCAAGGCTTCTGCTGCCGTTTCGGTAGCCCCTTAGCTGTTGCTGCTGGTGATGCTGTTGCTGCTGCTGTGCATCCTTTTGTCTGAGCTACTTCATGGAAATGCATTTCGCACGCGGCATGCAACAAATTCAATCTGCAGCTCATACGTTGCAAATATTTTGGTCCAAAACAAATTTCAAGCTGCGTCAAATTGCCTTTAGTGTCCGCCTAGTCCCTGGCGTGCGCCCTCTGTCATGTGACAGGCTCGTGCTGTGCTGCTACGGCTTCTACTGCTGGTGCCAGCTCTTGTTCCAGCGCTTTTGTTTATCAATTAAAGACAACTAACTGTTGTTTACGCATCTTGCGGTTTCTCTCAGGTGCAAGCCAGCTGCCCTGTCAAAACAAAACAAAAGCACATTTCCAGGATATTCCCCAGCTGCCACGTCCACTGCAGTAGCACTGCAGAGCGAACCCTTCACAGCTGTTGGTCTGCCTAGTCAGGTGAAAAAAAGTTCTCTATATGTATGCTGTGGAATTCTCTTGAATAATTCTATATAAAGTCAAAAACTGTTAATACATCCACATCTACTACCTAAAATCTATTGTTAAACATATTTCGTATGAACGGCTATATTCAAAACTAACTATATTTAAAATTTTGTTTTTGAAATTTCTTAGGGTTGTGTGGCCGATTTAAAAAAACTATACGCCAATAAAAAGCCAATATATATATTTATATATATACCCAAACATACATTTGTAGCTATTCTTAGCCCTTTCCCCTATCTTATAGATTTTCTGAGGTTTTTGGCTACAGATAATTTGTAAAACTGATAGAATTGCACATGCGATTTACTCTTATATGCAGTCTGATGGGCAGCGCAGCACTTATGTAACTAATTTAGCATGTTGCATGAATAGTTGTTGCAACATTTGAGTATTCGTATAATTGAGCTAATAGCCACAACATGAAGCAGATGCTGCTGGCTGTTGTTGCTGTTGCTTCTGCATTTGGATTGAACCTGGCACTTGAGCCCGTGGCGAATTGCAACAATTGCAGCTAATTGGGGCAGATGCAGTCGAATGGCATCTAAGCTGCACTAAGTACACTCAGAAAATTGAATATTAATGCCAGAGATTGTACTTGAAATGGAAGGCCGGGCCAACAAATTGCCACACATTGCATGCAACAAAATTATGGACATGCTAACTCTGCCCTCTCTCTTTCGCTCTCGCTCTCTATGCAACAAAAACCAATGGAGCGAGCAATTTTCGCCCGCTCTCCTTAAGCCATTCGCCATGCCACACAAGCAAATAAGAACCTAAACAGGCAGGCAGCTGCCTGAGCAGGAGCAGGCCTGGATTTGGTTTCTTGTGCTGAGCTCAAAGGACATTTCATTAGCACTTTTGCATCTTTTCCGGTTCAGTCGAGCGTTGAAAATTTCGTTTCGTCACAAGCGATTTGGCTGTTTTCACAGTTTCCGCTGCGCAGGCGCAACAGACAAAGGCAACAAGAAAACAAAACGGGACAGCAACAGACTAAGACTCGTGTGCCCTGCCACCGCTTGCCGCTTGCCGCTTGCAGTGGCACGTTGAATGTCTGTCAACCTCGTAAATCCTGTTTGAAATTAAGTGCGTCGCAACGCGTTGCGGATCGTTGCATGCGTTTGTCTGTAACGAATTTCTTATTTGATTTTGTACAATGTGTTAACTTTTGTACAAAATACAAATTCACATTTTCCCATTTCGCAACGCTTTTCGATTTTCAATTGCTACTAAGTACTAGTTGTTGCTGCTGCCCCCGCCCACTCCGTTGTCTGGGCAGCTGTGCGTCATTTGATTTTGTGGACACTGATGAGGTGTAGCGAGAGCTATAGCACATGTAATTTTGTATATTAGCGGGTAGGGGGTTGGATGTGTTGCCAGAGGATGTGTGGCAACTATGTCAGGGTTGCCAGATTTGTTTGCTTGATATATGGTTAGACAAATAAATAGATATGTAATAAAAAGCGATGAAAATCCGAAATAAACATCGATTTGAAACATAAGATAAAAATATGGTCAATGAATATATAGATGCGTTCCGTTTATGTTAAAGCCAAATTTCTGGCTGATTCTTAGCAAAACAAATCAATCAAAATATATATAATCGTTGTTTTTTAGTTCTAAACTGATTCCAATTTTAAGACCAGTATATATATATATATATATATATATATATATATATATTTAAGATTTTAATAAAATAATCTATGATAGCAATCCTTGAATTTCGTCCAAAGTCTTGCCCTTTGTCTCTGGCACAAAAAATATAATGAATACACATGCCACTATGGAGAAGAAAGCAAATACCCAAAATGCTACAGCCGAGCCGAACTCTTTCACCAATATGGGAAACACCTTTGCCACAACAAATGCAAATAGCCAGCCACTGGTGCCGACAATGGACGCACAAATGGGTTTCACATCCTCCGCAAAGAGCTCGGCCATAACTAGCCAGCAGATGGGCCCGAAGCCCAAAGCAAATCCAATGAAGAATACAGCAATCGCCAGGATCGACAGCCAGCCAATATTTTTATCTGTTAAATATTTAAAATAGAAGCCCATTGTAAGGTTGGCAATTAGCATCAGGAATGCAGAGATTAGCAGCAAAACTTTGCGTCCCACTCGATCAATAATTAAAGTGGCAACAAATGTCATAGCAAGTTGCACACAGCCCGTTATAATGGTGCAAGTGGACGGGGACAGGCCGGTGCCGGCTTTTTCAAATATGCCCGTCACATAAAATACGATTCCATTGATGCCCGTGAATTGTTGGAGCATCATCAGCAGCACTGCTATGATCAGTCCTCGTAGGGTGGTCTTACGTACCATCGCGTCCTTGACCATGATCTCCTTTTTGCTTCCCGCCTCGAACGCGGCCATTTCGCTGCTTATGTCAGCATCGGTTTTACGGAGGCTTTTCAAAACCTTCATTGCTCGTTCGGGCTTGCCCACCTGCACCAGATACACCGGCGATTCGGGCAACCAAATGATGAATATAAACCATATAATGGGCAGTGTGCCGATCACAATGTTGACAGGCAGCGGTTTGAGAAGTGCGCCAACAATGAAAGAAAAGAGAATGCCATGCACGAGCATCAGCTGAAAGAAGCAGCCCATAATTCCGCGCACTTTCACTTCGGCAATCTCCGTGGTGTACATGGGCGTAACCACGCAATAGCCACCGGCGCAGACACCAAGTATGAAGCGTCCGGCGTACAGCATGGCCGTGTGCCGTGCCTCAATGATCAGACCCCAGCCAAGTAGACCTGGAATCAACATGATCATCATGATCAGCTTCCTGCCAAATGCGCGAACCAGTATGCCCGTGGGTATGCACATGCAGGCGGCACCTAGTGTAAACATCGCACAGGCCCAACTCCAATCCTCGATGCTCGGCGAAAAACTGTATGCTTCACCGTTAAGAATCGGTTTTTCCATCGGTCCCGACCATCCAATGTATGCGCCCAAAAGAAACCCGCTAAAGCAGGCCGACAGACCCGCCAACCATTGCTTTACCCAGCCCATGCCCTTACCAAAATATATATTTTATAAAATGTTGAATATTTTTTCTTATATTTGATATGTTTAAATAGACTAGACAAATGGAGAACAGCCATCTCCAGCTTAATGAAGCCAAAAATCTCTTCATGAATTGTCCCTCCGGTAACTTTATAGGAAAGCAACAGAAATAACGTAGGGCGACTTGAGTCCATAACTCGAGAGTTATCAACCAGTCGTGTGCTGTGTTTGTCAAACTGTTGTTTTTTTTTTACTTCCGATTTTTAACTAAATGTATTTGAAGTGGGAAATTTTAGTAGAGATTAGGACAAACTGGTTAAAGCACGAATTGCGGCTTAATTTTTACTATAAAGCGATATCAAATCGAATCATCTGAATTGTTAACCGAAATGAAAGTATGTATACTTATCTAACCATCTCTGGTGGATGCCAATCTTCGGTAATGATCAATCTTTTTTTCAATCTTTTTTATATGTGAATATGAACAATATGCACTATTTTCAGTGGAACAATCATCTCTTAATTGAACATTGGATTATTTAATTAACTTTATTAAAATCCTAGATAAAGTCGCTTCGGAACGTGAACCGAACTACTGAGAATTTATTATGTTGTCTTGCAGCCCTGGTTAATATTTAAAAAATAATTTTAATAACATATTTAAAAGTTGACCAGTATTCGATTTAGTAAAGACTTTGAAGATGCCTATTCCAAGACCCAAACTAAGATAAACTTAAATTATGCCTATGATAATAAAAAGTATGCCCTTTAATCCGCTAGAGTCTATTATTTTTGTGCCTTGCTGAGTCTCGCGGTAGGTCATCAAGGACATGAACACAAAAATAGAAATTCCATATGCCCTCACACCTAGTTGGCAGTACACGTTGCATCGGCTAAGCCCCCGGGCAAAGACAAACATATTGCTTTAGACCAAAACAACCAACAACAATATGAACAACAATCGGTTTGTCAGTTGCCGTGTTGTCCTTGCAAGGACAACAAGCGCGCACACACACACTCGCGCATGTGTGGCACACACAGGTATCTGGCTGACTGCACAGCATCAATTGTAAAAGGATTAGGGCTTAATTTCAAATGCGCATTCATTTGCACTCGCCTGCTGCTCCTCCGTCCTCTGTGCTGCTCCTGCTGCTGCTCGTCATCAGCCGCGTAGCTCGTCCATGCCGCAACTCGCTCCGTTGCAGCCAACTCATCGCTGTAAGCGGATTTCTGACTGCCGCCTGCTTTTCTTTTTTTTTTTGTGTCATTTGTTTGTTGTTGTTGCTGCTGCCCATTTTATTCCATGCCACTCATTAGTTTTCAAATAGCTGCATTAGTAGACAGGGACAGAGGAAAATAAGGCAGGGAGCAGGCAGCATAGATATACATATGCCAAGAATTGCTCAATTTGTGGCATTAAGCCATCTCGCTCTTCATTTGTATGGCCAGGACTTTGTGCGCTCAGTGTATATGTTTGGCCTTGTTTGTTATTGCAGCAGTTTCCACTTTTCTTTTTGTTTGCCTTGTGTTGGCCTTTTTTTCTCTTTTTTTTTATGTGCCCCCCATTTTTTTTTTGCCACTAGTTGTCTCTAAAGATTTTCGAATAGCGGCATTGTGCTGGTATTAAGGACTCGCTGAACAATGTGGGCAAGGGTAGGGACAGCAAGAGAGCTCAGCTGAAATAATATATTTACAGTCTAATGGCAGGCTAAATAAATATATTGACAGTGATAAAGCTTAACGTTATTTGAACTTGGTTCTATGAACAAGCTATGGCAATAAATATACGTGATATTCAAATTATTATAAAATTTATTTAGAAATTATTAAAGATTAAGGTGATAATGTTATGATGCTCAGCTAAATAGAAATTTGAAATGTATAAGAAAAATAAAACAAAAAATAATTCAGAAATTATATGTTAAGCATTTAAAGCGTTAGGTTCATCTCTTAAACACATTTAAATTGTTTGAGATATGAATATCAAAAAACGGTATACAAATATTAGTCGAGAATTCTGAAAGTTGATTTTTTTTACCTATTTCAAATGTTGGCTGTTGCGGACACTTAAGAGGTAGCCTCCAGATATTACTTACGAGTGTTATCTAGTTAACTTTTATTATACACAAATCATCATCTCTTTCTATCTCTATACAAAGTTTTAGTTTGGTTAATATTTTCCTCCGCGCGCAATCATTCAACTCGTTGGCGCTTCACATATCATTCTGTGAATTCACTCCCTAAGCAGCTCACATAAATTAAGCGCCCAGCCAAAATCACAGAGAGTGTGTTATCCCCTTCACCCACTCTCCACCGCTGGGACCCTACGCATCTCTGGCTACAGCTTTTGTAGCTGTTGTGTTGTCTCTGGCTGCGACAATATTTCTTAGCCAATTTTGGTATTTTTTCGGAAGCGGCGTTCAAAATCCGCTTAAAAAAGGCAAACGCAATGCAGAAGACGCGAGAAAAGCACACAAAAATAAAGAAAGAGAAAGAAAACCCCGAATTAAAATGCAACAAAGTTGTTTAAGGTGTATGGGGGTTGGTAGCACGCGGGGGAACTGCAGGCACATTTTTCTTTTCATTTCAGTTACAATTTTGGAAGCTGCAGTTTCCGCTTTTCTGGCGTAGCAGAGGCACTTTAGGCAAATTTACTACAGGGAGAGAGAGTGAGTGAGAAAGAGTGAATGAGTGAAAGAATGAGAGAGAGAGAGAGTGTGTGCTTGTGCAGAGAAACTGAAACACATGTCACAGATTTGTTTCACTTTCGGAAGCACTTAAGCACTCAGCGAATTTGTTTGGAAAAAATCTCTGGAACTGGCTACTTCTTCAATGCCAGTCCATTGTTCAGTTTTCAGTTTTATTTTTAAAATAAATATGCATGGGTAAAGGAAGGCTTGCATATAAATCCGTATGTGTGTGTGTGTGTTGGGGGATTTTTGTTGTGGGGTAGGCCGCCAAAAAAACAAATTGATGATATGCCCCTTTGACATTTGAGTCCATTATTTATGCGCAGGCTTGCGATTATTTTCACATATGCAACCCCGATGCCCCGATACCCTGATGCTCAATTCTGCATGCCCCATTCCCCCTAACTGACTCACTGGATGGCTACCAGCTGTGGCTGGTCTCTGCTGCAGCGGATTTCACTTCCATATCACTCAACAATTCGCTGCAGCAATCAGCTGAGCAGGCAACGCGCTGAGTGCCTCGTTTTGCCAGGACGGGGTTAACTCACACTTGACGCACTTTGTTTTAAATGCCTTACCTTACTTCTTTTTCTTTTTCTTCTGTGGGCTTACGTTACGTTGTTTTAAGCGCATTTTAAGCTTAACGGTAACACGTGACATATGAATTATGGTGCCTGCTGTACGATCAACTCTTGACTAAGCATTCCCCTTTGCCAATTTAATGCCTTATGTCATAAATTTACACACATTTTTGGAGCCTGCAAAAGCTCTAATTGGTCAGAGTTCTGTTAAAAAAGAAGCTTCTACAATTAATTTAATTTTTGTTCAAAAGAGTTTCTTAACATAATTTTTTAGATTTCAATTCTTATTAATAAAGAAATATATTTAAAAAAAATGATTTATTTTATTAATATCAAAGGTGTATGTTTATGTCTTACATTTTGTATTAATTGATATAATGTAATAATTATTATATAAATATTGATATTTGATCATTTTTTTATATGTTATATTATTTTGCTAAGAGATTCTTGTCGTTATAGATATGATAATAGATTTTTATATATCATTTCTTAAACAAACTGATATTAATATTTCTTTGCGTCTCACAATAGACATAGATGCAATGTATCAAATAAATAAATACATTGTTTATTAATTGTATGGTTATATATTATTAATTGTATATATATATGCATATTTTGGATATCTTTTAGAAATTTATTAAGGTTTATATATCATAGTCGATTATTTTTATTTTTTCCTAAGCAAAGAAACATGGATAACAATCTGTTTTTGCGTCTCACATAATACGTCTACTCTCCAACTTATGTTATTTATTTTTGCTTTTATTTTATTTGTTTTGCTGCAAAGACATTTGTGCGTAAATCATGCCAGAGTTGCCACATTAATGAACTATAAAATGGTGGCTGGTGCCAAGTCGTTAGGTGGTTGCTGGCACTGGCATTGGCAATGCTACGCAGGGGAGGGTAGAGGATTGTGGCTTGGCATAAATAAATTTATAATAAATTGCAAAGTTGAGAAACGGCAATATATCATTTGTCGCAGCATGTGTGACACGTTAGGGAAACGGCGCAAACTTGCAAAGTGCGAACGATTCAATTAATCCTGACACTATTTATTATTATTAGGGTTAAGGCACAGAGCCGCAGAGCGTGAAATACCAAAATGCATAAACAGAATCAACTGTAGGACACTTGTAGTGACTGAGAACTAGTCTGTGGCTCAGTTACGACTGCCCATGTAGTTGTTACATTAATTAGTAGAGCAGCCTGTTTTGGTTAGCGGCCCGGCCTGGACTCGTCCACTGGCATTATCATATTTATTAAGCAGCCGCATCGCCTGCAGCTTTGGATATGCCCGGGCATGGGATATGCTGTGCTGGGATCCGGTGCTGTCTGACTACCCGCGGCTATCACAACAACGAAAATTGATTGCTTCTGTTGTTGTGGCTGGCTTTGATCGTGTTAAGATAGCAGGCAGAAGGCAGAAGGCAACAGCCACCAGACACCGGGGCAAAAAAAAAAATATATATATATATATAGTATAATACTCCCAGAGCCTCAACTTGAGTTCTATAGAAAGTTTTATGCATAACTTTGGCTTGGACGCGCTATGGGCATCGTAAATATCTTTTACTGCCATTCTTCCTCAGTGGCTTTCAGTAGATTTCGCATTTTTGCATTGCACGCATTTTTGCCTTATTTTTGCCGCCGCACCTAGAGTAGGGTGTACCAACTGGGCTATTTTTGTGACAGATCATAAATCAAAAATCATACACGCTGCTGCATTTCAATATGCAACCACACACTGCACCACACAGGCAGGTGGGACGGCGACTTGCAGGTGTTTGCTCCAAATGAATAAATGTCGTTTTCTTTCTTCTTATTTTTTTTTTTTTTGCGCGCGCCCGATTGTAAATTAAGTTCGGCCCCAGTTCTGACTGACAATCGAACCGACATGACCGCACCTGGAACTGCAATTGCCTACCCTGTACTCGCAAATGCAGGGTATTTGAATTGAGAAAGAAAACTAATAGATACATGCTTGAATATCATTGATTATGTTACCCTCTTTCTTCAATAATGTTATTAAGCATTTTTTATTCATTCTAATAATGTTTCAGACATTGGCAAAAATTATATATTAGACTTATGTTCACATTGAATTTTATTAAAATAATTTTCAATTTAAACCCAATACTCAATTTTATATCTATGTATATAGAACTCATCATAGAGAATATCATAGGCGCATACCATTTGGCATAGGCATTTGCACTTTTTTAAAAATCAATCTTTAGCCTTTTATTTGCATACTAATGAGCAGTGTGTGGGCATTCGGTGTGCGCGAACACTGAGCTGCATTTCATGGGGCGGCTTTTCCGGTAGCCAGAGTTTGAAAATTGACAGCTGGTAGGAGTCATAAAAACCAGCAAATTGAACAATGTGTCAGTTTTCTTGCAATATTTATGCATCTTATAAAATATAATATATAAGTAGTAGAAACTTAAAGCATTTGTAAAGCACGTGTTGGGTCATTAAAGTCGGCTGACTTTTTATTGCCATAAAAAAAACGGAAGTCTTGTGATTAGACTTTTGGAATTCACTCATTTAATCAAATATAAATTGTGTCAGGCTGTTCTAAATCAAAACTTGTCTGTAGGCTCATGAATTTTCATGCATTTTTCATTTTTCAGAGGAGCGTCTTAGCTAGTTTTCAATAAACTGTGCCTGATTTTTTAAATATTGTTCTACTGATTTTATCATTGATAAGATTAATTTCTTTTATAAGCACTTCTTTTTAATTACATATCACTTATATATTCAATTTCTTATAAACTAGTAATATTCGAAGAAGCTGCTTTGGCTGGAAATATAATTCAGGAACTTTTTATTTAACGCAGAAAGCATAAGCCTCAACCCCAAAAAAACGCTTAAATTAAATTCTAATATCTTTGCGCGCCCCTAATCTTTGACATTAACCTTAGCCTTAATGTTATTGCTGCTTGCAATTGAAGCTCAGTTGATTTTATTTATTAGGCTGTAAGTTTTGCAGCAAATTGATGGGGTATTCACTTAGAAGATTAACAAGTGGTAAACGCATGAGAGTATTAAAATAAATCCCATTACATGGACTCTGGCGCATTATGAATGAATGGGCGATTCGTATGCAGCACACGTAGCGGAGGAGCGCATTAATCGGTACCAGAGAGATCTGTGGCATATGCTCAATAAATCTAATTTTCGGGTATACCAAAATGAACCAATTGCCCACTAATTTTCGTTGCGTTTTTTCGGCCATGCGACGTGTGAGATGGCCGAGCCTGATGACGATTGCGATTACGATTTGACCAAAGAAAGAATATCAGACGCACGTAGTATTTGAGTCAAAACAAATTGCTTCATTCATGCCACGGTCAGGGGCACGCACAATTTGAGCATATGCTGAGCATTAGCTGCCCTACCCATCTACTGCTCTTGGCCATCTAATCTGTGGGCTATCAAATCTGTGCAGGAATTCCCCGAACTTTTGGCTAGTCTTTTGTGGACTGTGAAGATTTTAAAGTACAAACTACTTGAGTAGCATTTTAATTGTTGTTCGTGGAAGCAATTACCCTCGAGGGGGATACATAAAAACTTTGGTGTGACATTTTGTTGGAATGAATTTAATGAATTTAAATTATGACAGCTGCGCCCTCAGCCACAAATATTTTATGGCTTTTAAATGCTGAAATAAATTGGACTTAAGAAACGCCAAACGGAAATGCAAAGAAACCAAAAATGAAGCCGAGTTATAATGTTAGATGTGAGATGTCGAAGAGTAAATACCCTAACAAAAGGCAGTTAGAAGAAACATTAGTTTTGTCCATGTTGAAATGAATCTTAAATATAAATACGTTAACTGAGAAAAAGTGTTGTTTAGAAGAATTAAATACAAGTATATAGACTATAGAAATATAGACTTAAATATATATTTCTCAATCTTAGAAAAAATCTTGTGCTCCTAAAGTAGACAAATTCTTGTTATAATTTTATAATTATAATTATATTTTTTAATATTTAATATCAATTTGGTAAACTCATTGATCATTTGATGGAACCCGTTATTTTAGGGTATACAGAAGAGCAGAAATGATTTCGAGTTATTCCAGCAAGAAACCCATTAAATTGTGTGATTTGCTTTGTGTGGAAGTCAAATGCGTTTCTTTTAGAGCCCAAGAAGAAGGTCTGCTTTTTTTCTTTGCTGTATGATTTAAGCCCGGACTTGCGTTGGAGTCACAGCTCTTGTTGCCTAATCCTTTAAGTTATTGATGCATTCGGTTCGACGCATTGACGAAATTTTATTTATTTATACTCGTAGTCTCGTAACCCTTTGTTCGCTCTGGTCAGGGAGTTACAATTGGCCGCCACAGTTCTATGCTTTTTGTTGCTGCCGTTTTATGGGCTGCTCGAGGCTAATCCCGCAGGAGCTGCTGCTGCGATCGTAGCTGGTCTTTGGGTTTTTTGTGTTTAATAGTTGAGGGATTTGCTTGTTCGGTTGCGCGTCTCAATGTTGATGTCTTATATAACACGAGTGTTACTTTTGACACTTTTATTGCCAAGCCCTAGACCAGACGCGGCACTCAACACAAAGGAATCGAAATCGGAATCGTACATCGGCAGCAGCATCTAAAATGAGCCTGGTGAGCCTAATAAGCGCTGGGGAATTGAACGCTCTAAAGTGGTAATTAAAGTGGCCAACATTGTGAAAGGCTCAGGCCTAGGCCTTGTTATGTCTCAATCTAGCAATGCCTCAGCTGCATTCAGCCCAGCCTCAGCCTCAGTGTGAGCCTCTATGCCAGCAACAATATTATAAATTTAATACAACTATAAATCCAACCGGTTGCAAGCGTTGCCAATCTTATTCTGTTTTCTTTTTTGGTTTTTTAATTTTTGCAATTTGTTAATTGTTGGCTGTGTGAGAATATGATGCATGCTAAATGTGCAGGTCTCACTGGGCGTGATTGCGACAAGATCGCTGCTATTGCCAAGAAGGGCTGCGGTGGCTTGCGTTGGTCGTGCCCAGAATGCATCGACAAGCAAATTGATTTCTCCAGAATGTATAATTCTGTGAGAGGTCAATTCTTAAAATTAAATAATGTGGCTAAGCAGCTCTCGAGTAATTTTGACTCGAGTTTCGATTTGCTAGGCAAATATAAATTTGAGTCTCCAACCAATCGCCGGTTGGAGCCTCAACTTTTGCAATTGCCCTCTACGTCTGTTCAGACTCCTACGACTTTCTTGTCTTTTCCTAGCAACTTGGAGGTATCTCCAATGTTGTCTTTATCGCCTTCTCCAAGCGACTGTCCAATTACCCCGGCTTCAAGCCCTGTACTAGACCCAGTAGAGCCCGTACCTGATTCCGTCCCAATTAATCAAATTGCCTCAGCCCCGTCAGCTCCTGGCCGCAAAGGTAGACCTGCGCGCAATCTTGCGCAGATTGTTAAAAGCAATCATTGTGCCTCGTTAGCTCCTCCAACTCCTGTATTACCTACAGCCCCATCAGCGCCCACTTTAACGGTAGTTGCCCCTCGTAGGCAAGTTTTTGTGTCTCGACTTTCGTCGGACACCACTTCTGAGTCATTGGCAGCCTATATTGCTAGCAAATCTTCTGCTAGCGTGTCAATAACTAAATTTAATTTCTCCACCCCTCGTGAAATATCATCATTCAAAATAAATGTTTCACATGATATGTTCCCAATCATTTGTGATCCCAAATTTTGGCCACCACACATGATTGTTCATGAGTTCAAGCCTAAAAAGCGTAACCAGCCTGTCACCCTTCCAGTCCCTTCAATACAGGGTACCATTTCTGCCCCAAAAAACTAGCTTCATCTTCTGACCAAATCTTTATTCATTATCAGAATGTCAGAGGTCTCACTTCAAAGCTAAAAAATCTTTTTATTGCCAGCACTTCCTTCGATTCGGACATAATAGCATTTTCAGAAACATGGTTAAACTCAACCATATCTGATTTTGAGATATTACCGAATAACTTTATTTTGTTTAGAAATGATCGGCCGACTCGAGGTGGTGGGGTGTTAATTGCCGTTAAAGCCACTCTCCAGTCTGAACTATTCTGTTTTAGTACGCCTACTGACGCTGAGATTGTCTCAGTTAAGGTGTCTTTTCCTACACGGATTATCTATGTAACATGCTCTTATGTCCCACCTTCTTCTGATATTCAAGTTTATATGAATCATATTACTTGTATTAAAGAAGTTTCTTCACACGTGCGGGATAATGACCTATTATTGGTGTTGGGTGATTTTAATTTGCCGAACATCTCTTGGTCATTATTCACTGCTGAAAATTATCTAGTGCCCTCAGCACAGCACGATTTTTTAGACTGCATGCTTGATCTTTCGTTGTTTCAAATCAATTCAATTTCTAATCATATGAATAGAACACTTGACCTTGTATTTGTTAACGACTACCTTATTTCTAATGTGTCTAGGTCACCTCCTTTATCTCTTCCTGAGGATGTCTATCATCCAACTTTAGAGATTGCAATGCTAAATTGTAATCCTTCCATTTCGTGCTCATCAGCCAATAAGCCCCGCTATTGCTTTTGCAAAGGAAATTATTCCTTGCTGAATCAGCTTATTTATTCAACCGATTGGTCTTTCTTATATGACTCAGTTGATATGAATACAGCCATTAATTCTTTTTATATCACCCTAAACTCCCTCTTAGATGTGTGTATTCCTAAGTCAATTCCTTCGACTACTTTTTCAAAACCACCCTGGTTTACTCCCAGATTATCACATCTAAAAAATGTAAAATCCAAATATTTTAAAAAGTTTAAAAAGTCTGGTTCGTGTACAGACTTGGCTAAATATTCCATAGCCAAGTCGAACTTTTTTCTTCTTAATTCTCAATGCTATGAGAATTATCTAATTCGTTGTAAAAGGCAATTCGCCCGAAATCCGAGACAGTTTTATAATTTTGTAAACTTGAAGCGTAAGTCTTCAACTTTGCCATCTTCTTTTTTTCTTGGGATGGATAAAGCTAGCAATGACATTGATTCTGCTAACCTCTTTGCTAATTTTTTCCAATCAACTTACTCTTCAGTCTGTCCTAATACTAATTCTTACCCTTATACTATTTCCTCCGCTAGTTCTATACCTCCCCCCATTATTTCACACTCCTCTCTCCTATTAGCTATAAACTCTCTAAAATCTTCTTACTCTCCTGGGCCGGACAATATTCCTAGTTGTCTACTCAAGGAGTGCAGTTCTTCCCTTTTCTATCCATTGCTAAAGCTTTTTAATCTATCCCTTGAAACTTCTGTCTTTCCATCTCTTTGGAAAGAATCTTATATCATTCCTCTTCACAAGAAAGGTGGGAAGTCTGATATACAAAATTACAGGGGCATTGCAAAACTGTCTGCTATTCCTAAATTATTTGAAAAAATAATCACTTCGAATTTGCAGCATTTCTGCAAATCAGTTGTTTCCCCTGTTCAACATGGATTCGTAAAGAATCGGTCAACTACGACCAATCTGCTTGAGTTTACTTCCTTGGTAAATGATGCTTTCCTTTCGAAAATGCAAACTGATGTCATTTACACTGACTTCAGCAAGGCGTTTGACTCTGTGCACCATGACATTTTACTTTTTAAACTTGACCGAATAGGTTTCCCTCTGTCCCTTTTACTTTGGATTAATTCTTATTTAAAAGGTAGGACCCAAAGAGTAATACTGAGGTTGACTACCTCTAAAAGGGTTCACGTTACTTCTGGTGTTCCTCAAGGTAGTCATCTTGGACCTTTACTCTTTACACTTTTTATAAATGATCTTCCTTCTGTTATATCACATGCCCGTGTACTCATGTATGCGGACGATGTCAAACTTTTTCTATCATACACTAACCCCCTACATCATTCTCGTCTACAAGACGATTTGAACGCTATGCAACTTTGGTGTTCGGCCAATCAATTGCATCTAAATTGTTCAAAGTGTATGTTTATGACTTTTAATCGTACTACACCTTATCTTGTTAGTTGTACAATCGACAATATCCCTTTGCAACGTATACTAACAGTTAAGGATCTAGGCGTTATTTTTGATTCTAAACTCTGTTTCAATCTTCATATAGATACCATAGTTAATGAGGCAAAAGGTGTACTTGGATTCATTAAACGATGGTCTAAAGAGTTTAACGATCCTTTTATAACAAAACTTCTGTACATCTCTCTTGTTCGCCCTATCCTTGAATACTGCTCTTGCATCTGGTCTCCACAGTATATCAACAGCCAGGATCGTATTGAATCTGTTCAGAAGCAATTTCTGCTTTTTGCCTTACGAGGTTTAAATTGGGACCCTAATCTTCGGTTGCCGTCCTACTCCAGCAGACTGCTTCTTCTCAACCTTCCGTCCTTAATCAACCGTAGGACAATTCTCGGTGTTGTCCTTCTACATAAGTTGATTATTGGCGACATTGATTCTTCTTTTCTGCTAGGGCGTCTTCAATTCTCTGTTCCGGCTAGACCAACCAGAAATTATCGCCCCTTATTACTATCTACGTGCACAACTGATTACGCTATGCACAATTCTTTTCGCGTGCTATGTAAAAATTATAATAGTTTGCATCACGTTTTCTCTACCGAACTGTCTCTACCCCTAATAAAATCGTTGCTTTCAGGATACCTTCGGGAAGTCGCTGACCATTCCCAGCTATGAGCAGGGGCATAGCTAGCCGGACAGGCTGAAAAATTTTCCCCCACCGTGTCGGTGATTTCCCAATACTTTTCTCTTTGTCCTATCCACTTAACACTCTTTATCTAACTTACATTGCTTTACTTTATTAACAATTTTCTTACTTTCTTTTTTCCTATTTATTGTATTTTCTTTATTAATTTAGCAAATTAAGATTATTTTTAATTTCACTTGAGATCACTTTTTTCCTACTTACAACCTTCTGCTTAGATGTAGGCTCTAATAGCGTCACTGACAAAATTAGCTGTGAAAAGGGGCACAGCTGGCCGGACTGGCAAATAAAACACCTCCATCGGTCGGTGATGCTATTTAGAAAATTGTATCCTTTAACTAGGCTTTTAGAATATACTTATATTGTACAACCTGTTGAATAATGAGGAAGACACTCGTTTTGTCGACCATTAATAAATAAATATAAAATATTAAAATATAAAAATTTGGCTTCAACGTTGACAAGTTTGGCTCATTCGGCTGGCAAATTAACACCTCAAACGGACGCGTCGTCCGAATGGTGCCAAAGTCATTTGCCATTAGATGTCCGATTCTTGGACTTGTTGACAGGCGCGAATTGCATTTGACGTTACCAATTGCAATTCCTCTTCAAAGTTGTTCCTCTTAATGCTGTTTGCTAATGCTGTTAGAGTTGTTGCTGTTGCAGTTGATGCCTTTGCAGTGAGGCGTATTTCCGCTTTTTGTGGCTAATTTGAGGCGCTTGAGTGGCGCTGCTTAATAGAGTGCAGCTGATTTGCTAATTGCAAGTCTTACTTAGCTTTGACAGAATCAGTTGATCAGTATCGTATCTATCGACTTAGTATCGAAAATGTTTTCATCAGTTTCATTCGAGACTCAATAGTGCAGTCTAGTTGTTTATCAATGCGAATAATAATTGAGTACACCGAAATTTACCTGATATAAACATTAACAGCTAATTAAAGCGTCCAAAAGTATCAATAATTACATCTCAATACTAAAAACGTGCTATATAAACAAAAATAAAAGTAAATTTTAAATATTTTTTTATCAAGGCGCTTGTAAATATATGGTTGAAAATATATTTTTTATATATTACGCATTAAGTTTGTATAAAATTGAATTGCACTAATTTATAATGGCATTAAATTTACCAAATATTTAATAAATTTTCCAAACTTTATTATTTTTGCAGAAAAAAATTACATTGCCGTCGATAAGGGAGAACGGAAAAACAAAAATTTAAAAATTAATTAAAAACTCATCAGATAAATGATAACTGGTGTCCAGTGGCCAGTGTCTGGGCCTGGGCATAATTATGACGGCAAGACGACGAGCATCATTTCTAGCGAGCTGCAGCAGCAAAGAGCTGGCCCATTGGCCAGTTAACGTATTCATAACTATATTTATCAGCCATCAAAAATCAATTGCACACACAAAAAGAGCGTAAAGCTGCGGCTGCAGTGGACCGGTATCTGGTCTCAGTGGGTCTTCATCCTGGCTTTCCGAGCTTTCCAGCTACCTCGCTTCCCCTTACTTCGTTCTGTGAGGCGTTCAAATTGCGCTTGTTAACATTTTTGACCGCCTGCTGGGGGCCTCACAGCGCAGTCGACGTCGCTGTCGCCGTCGCCGCCGACGTCGCCGAAAAAGCCAACAAACCGAACGTGTTACGCATAATAATTTTCGCAGTGCGTCCAACACTCGTATAAATATTTCAACGGTTCGGTGGATGTGCCCGCTGCTGCTGTTGGTGGAGCTGCTGGTGCTGGTGGTGGTGCGTTGCCTGCTGCTGTGGTTCATCATCAAATACATGCAGTTTATCTCGGAGCCGCATCGCTCACGCTCAGTTCCGAGAGCAAGAGACAACAAACAGGCTGATAAGAGAAATACACTTCGAGAAATTATGGAGATATGAACGCTAGAAACTCTAATGGTGCAGAGTAAGTATTGGATTATAGTTAAAATGAGTCAGCCTTTAAAATTGAATTTATATATTTGAAAGTCAATTTTTGTTTATGGAAATTAACCTTTCCCACAATTTAAAAATATTTTTTTAATATTTACCCAAGCGGTTTTTTATGCTATAAAATGATAAATTTGTTCGTTTTGTATATATTTAGTTATATTCTTCATTATTATCAGTGTTAAACCGACCCATTAATTTCTCTTAGTGCATTATATGATAGGTAGATGGTGCTGCAATGTTGTCGCTGTCGTATGTCGCCGTCTTTTATTGAAATAACAGAAATCATAATGTTTATGCCATTAAATTGTTAACAAAGCATACAAGCTACTGCCATGTTGTGTCGGGTAGGAGGAGTAACCGGGATACCAGGATGCCCCTTTTTGGATGCCGGGTCCCGCATGTCAGCACGCACATAAATTATCGTTGATATATATTTGGCCGTGTGAATGTCCAGGTTAACAGAGAGCGAGAGAGAGAGGGAAACTTTCTCGTACTCTTATTTATTTATTTACACTGGGCGCATTGCCCAACGCTCGCTACGTGACATTCACGCTTGGACGTCTGCCGTTCTTGGGCATCATGAGCAGTTCCATACAGACGTGACCCCGTCAGAAAACCCCAGGGCAAGCGGTCACATCTCATTCACTCACTATCGCAATTGCTATCTATGAGCTCTGGCTGCTGTGTATCTTTTCACTTTGCTACGCGCCTTATCTGCAGCCTCTTATCGGCCTGTGGAATATTTTCTTAATATTTCTCTGTTGAGTTTTCTCTCCTCTTCTTGACCGAATTATTTCCTGTAATTGCGAGCGTGCGGCCGCCCCGAAAGAGCCGTAAAAAATAATCAAATGCTTCCTGGCTCTAAAACCCATTTCAAGCCATTTCAAGCCATTTCGGGCCATTTCACTCAAAAAAGGATGCGTGCTGCACTATAAGAATGAATTGGACCAAAACTGCTTGAGTATTTTATTTTATATTTTTTCTTCCTGGGGTGGGGGCCGGGTTTATGGTTTAACTTGGCCAACAACACGGTCACACTTCCAATTTTATTTATGACTTTATCTTTTACTCTGTTTGTGCGAGATTTTCGTTGTTGAATGTTTTTGTGCTTTCCTGGGAATTTCACTGAGATTCTTTTCTCCTTCTACTATTCTTCTTCTTGTACTTGATGTGTGCGGTCGCATTATTGTTGTTGTGGCTGCTTGGGTCTTAATCACGTGCACTGGTTCGCGGTAATTATACCTCCGAGTGTCTTTAGAATGTGACTAAACTTAATTTTTGAATTTTGAATTTGAATCAAGAAACAAAAGAGAGATATCATATAGAGATGAATAAACTAAGCGATAATTAAATTTTATAACTCATGTGGTTGAGTTTTGAGAGCTTTTCATTTATGTGGCATTTATGATTTAATAGAGTTATAAGACTCAGACTAAAGTTTTGTTTTATGCTCTTCAATGTTCAAAATGTTTATGGAATTATTTAATATTCAGTTATGAATAATAAAATGATGTGGTATAAAAGAGATGTGTTTTTTTTTTGAATAATTCCATTAAGGGACTTTATTTTAAATAATAAACTTGAAAATAATATGACCAAGAATTTTTAACATGTAATAGCATCCAAATATCAATTTTAATTCAATAAGACAATTTCCCATTTAAAGGCATATCAAGTTAGGATTTGTTCAAATAATTCTTAATTAACATTTGAGTTATGAGCAATTTATCTAAGGGATATCCATTATTTTTTGGACTTTAAAAGATTTTTCCAAATGATAAACGCTGAAAAGATTCAACAAAAAATTAGTGCCTTTTTGTGTGAGAAATTAAATTTAGATACATATAGCCCAACGGTCCGATGCTATCTCTTTTGTTATATTTTCAGTTGCCTGCCGCTAAATGCGGCAATCAAAAGTCAAACGAAATATCACTAAAATTTGATTAGCACAATTAAATGATTACATGCCACAAAGCGTGGCAATTATGCCACAAAGAATAGAGCAGGTGCGTGAGTAAGTCAGGGGGGAACGGGAAATGGAGCAGTTGCAATCAGAAAGCACGTTGCGGCATTTTGTTTGACATTGACCCACGCAACGTTTTGAGGCATTTCTTAAACCACAATCATAAAAACCACAAATGAACGACATTAGTTACACTTACCGAAAATAATTAACAAATTAAATGAACAATTGCCCCAAAACGAAGAATAACTGAAATATATATAAAGTAATTGGAGCGCATGGCGAATGCAAAGCAAAGTGGAAATAATATAACGAATATGTGTCTTTAAGAACTGGAAACTTAGAACTGAGGCTGCGTAAATTGCTTGGGTAAACCAAACAGACGCTAATTGAGGTTAGGCCGAGGGTTTACATAACCTAATTGTTATATAAGACGGTCTACTATATGAAACTTGTGAAAATCTCTTCATTTCGGTGCGTCTGGAAACCAGAAAAATTGTTACAGGTACAACTATAATAACAATAAACACGCACTTGTCAAAATATATACAAAGAAATATGATAAATTTTCAGTAGTTGACTAGAAGATGCCCTATAGGGAACGTGAAATGCCCTCAAATTCTATAAAATAAATCAATTACATTTTAATTTTTGTTATAATATTATACACGCTCCCACAAATTAAATTGAAAATTGATATTCATCGATATTAACCATAAGGTCGAATGCAGACATTGACAGAATTGTCAATGTTCTTCGGCAGTTTATATGCTCCATGCAATAGAAACTACAGGATATCGAAAGATGAGTGAGC
Source organism: Drosophila virilis (assembly GCF_030788295.1). Taxonomy (NCBI): domain Eukaryota; kingdom Metazoa; phylum Arthropoda; class Insecta; order Diptera; family Drosophilidae; genus Drosophila; species Drosophila virilis. Next base: position 22,743,720 of record NC_091547.1, on the reverse strand, counting down.
GTTGCATTCCGAAAGCCTTTACCTGTGACACGGGCCCGCTTTATGGCTATATCTATCGAAATATGTAGAACCTGTTCGGCGTGTTTCGATGCGGCGTTACCTGTGCACAGTTTTTGCGGCTTTGATCGATAATCGCGGCCCACGCAAAAGGTGTCTCGTCACGCTAAGCCCTAATGGCATTACAATGCGTTCCAAACTACTTAAAACCGGGCAGCGGGGCCCAGAATATTTGCGGTCTGGACAAACAACAAACCGCGATGCGAATGAGCTGTTTTATGGAATACGACTGAAATAGAAGGTTGAGGATTTGTGCAGCTGCAGCTACCTCCGCCTGCCTGGCAACAGTTCGCTTATCCTTTAATGGGCTTTTGTCCGACTGTCACTGGGACATGGCGTTGAGCAAATCCTTTCAAGTGCAACCGAGCTGCATCCGATTAGAACAGGTTCGTCTTTGTCTTGTCAGCCAAATTAAGCCGCGCTTTTCTCTCCCTCTACCCTAAGCCCTCTCTGCCACTCTATTTGTTTCTCTATCCCGCTTGTTTGCGCAAAGTTTCGCTGGAATTTTTGGTTATTTGTAAGCTGCGAGTCAAAAAATATGAAAATCGCTTCAGCTGCTAATCGCATTGACTGTAAACTTGTCTAAGCCGCTTGTTGTTTTTAACTTTGCAATTAAAAATCCCTCTGAAAATGCACTTTACACACGTTAAAATGATTTTCCGTGGAAATACTGTCATTGGGTTTTTACAGATACTACGATAACAATTTGTCACAATTTCTGACAGGTTGAGAGATGTTTCAGTTGCTGTTTCGAGTTTTTCTTCCCCGCTTCTATGTTGCGTTTCTAATGAAGAAATTATCTATAATGATAGGAGGAAAAATGCATGCGTTCGTTTCATAATTTTTCACTATGAAAATGATATAATTGCTGCAAGATAAAAATCAAATTATATGGAAACTGAAGCCTGCTGCTCGAAAATGAAAAGGGGTACCCAAATAATGGGCACGTACAATGACGTATTAGTTTATGATAAGCATATGAAATATTTGATGGATTTATTATGCCACAACTCATATCGAGTGTGAAACACTCAAACACGGACCCCCTTCAAAATGTTGAGCCTGTGTGTCTGTTCAGGATATGTCACTCAGCACTGGGCACAGGTGCAATAACTGAATTTTCCTGAAATAATGTGTGCTATGTGCGCGATGCAGGGTATAGGGTTGAATAGGGACTGTAGCGAGAATATACGCTATAGAAGTACATAAATAAAATTTTTATAGTTTAATTGTAATTAAATGGAGCTTATTGCCTTCGTAAGGCACATCAATTACTTTCTCATGATTATATATAAAACTACGACTACTTATTTCTCCACGCAAGGATGAAGACACAGGGGAAACTGTGGTACACTACTTTTACTCCTATTTGGCATACAGAAGCCAAAATAAATGCTATCCTTGCTGTACATAAAAATATGCCCAAGCAAATAGATTTTTTTCAAAAGCTAAAAAGATACCTAATAGATTTTAACGGAAAAATCCTATAAATCTAACTAATATTGGATTTGACTGAAACTCTAAAAGTATTATGAAATTATTTAAAATATTTTTGCTGATAAATCAGTAAGTAAATAAAAGGTGGCTTATTGTCCTATTAAAGTTAAAAGCTATCAACTAAATTTCTAAGTATTCCTGCGGGACTCCACCTCTCGAATCTAGGACAACATGGGACATTTGTAATTTTGCTGTGGGAAAAGGGTATTTAAAAGATGTACACATCATCGAATCTGGGGCAAGCCGGTTGTTCTACAAGCTAGACGTATAGAAAAAGCTAAGAATCATTTATTTTGTATACATTTCTAAGAATTTCTAAGAGAACCATCTCTTGTTTTCAGCTGTTACAACATTACAACATTGTGTGCTCTTGTTAAAACTTTTGTTCCACGACAAATTTCAGCTGTGTGCAGACCAGCATAACCAACTTGACTTGGGTTTGAGCTAATGCTGGCAATAGTTAGACCAGAAAATAAACAAAATAATAAAAAAAAAAAAACAACTGCTGGCCAAGTGTTTTGAGAGCTAAAAGCATGTTATCAGAGTCATCTGTGAGTCTGTTGACATGCGTATCAAAGGCGAGCACGCAGCTAATCAATATGCTCGTCATTTTCCTTTTAACCAAGTACGTGTCAACGGGGCTCACACCAAAGACCAAATATTATACGACACCCATATTGAAGACAAGAGCAGGCACAAGGACATGAACACGATCACGGACACGAGTCACACGCATTTTGTTCTTTTTTAATAATTCTCGAGCATTAAACTTGGATGAGTTATCACACGTAAAGTGGCAGCTATCTTTCGGTTCCTAAGGGTTCAAATACAAAGTGCGAATGCACGAGTATTAAATAATTATTTTTGTTGCACTTGTGGCATGTGAAATTTGTTGAGGTGTCTGAGAATTTATGCCCCGTCGACTGACTTACATGTAATTTATGTTCATGACCTTTAATGGCAGCCCATCTGCGGTGTTGTTGCCGATGGGGGCATGGTGCGGGCGCATTGGTGGCAGGGCACACGCAGCGCCATCAAACAAATTGCCATGGCGAAGCGTGCGTTTGTGGTATGCACATTGAATTTTGATAGGGATGTGGGATGTGGGATAAGGATATGGATAAGGAACAACTGTTGGCTCCCAGTGCCAGCAAAAGATTAATTGATACATGTCCATTTTGTGTTGACAAGCAGCTAGAAAAAATCTTGCTCCAGCCAAACGTACACAATAGAAGCAACAACAACAACATCAACAACAATAAAAGGTACAACTATGGCCAAATATAAATGACATACAATAAGGCCAGGACACTTTTATCGCTCCCAGTTGATAATAAACAATCTGGGACAGGGCATTAAAAAAACACAGCAACAATAGCTGTATATATCATAGGACAGTAGGGTCTGTAAGCAGTTGGGGTGTCGTGGTCCGGCTCCTTTGTTGAATGACATATGTGTGCGTGGCTGCCCCGCTGACTGCTCATCCATTTGACTGTCCATTGGGTCAACGCCTACGACAGTGGGCAGCTTCAATAGTTCAGAGAATGTATAAACAGAAGGTTGTGTCAACATGAAAGAACTTAACAGTTGATTCGAACGCGATCGTCAGCTCGTGTGTAACACAGAGCCAGTTAAATACTGTGCTTTGATAATTCGCTCTCAATTTCATAAAATTGGTAAATATTATTTGCATATCCTCCCATTTTGAAGTCGATTTCGCTTATTATTGCATAACTCGATAAAAATCGGTTTCTAGTCCTTCTTTTGTGAATAAAGGTTAATTATCAACTATTCTGGAAGAAAAAGGATGTAACTCACTGCCTGATACAGATCTAGTTAAATCATATCCCTTTCCACCAAACTTGCTCAGATTGAATATATTGTATACCCCATTTCAATTGTTTTTGAAGATAATTAATTTTATAAAGATTCTATACACTTTTTCATGCTTCGAAAAAATCGTTAGAGATCTGTTTCCAAGCCTTTTGTAAAGAGTGAATGTATTATAAGAGGGTAGACAGGCTTGGCAGGTCACACACACATTTGCAATTTAAGTAATTTACCTTTTTCCACTTATTTTAACGGTTCCCATAATATAAAACAAAAACTTGATCATATCTAACTAAAAACCCGACATTTCTGCTGAGAAAAGTAAAGAAACTTAATCTAAGATTATTTTTAAAACATTTCTCTTTAGAATTCCCTAATCGTTCGCAGAACTTTAATGGCAAGTTTCGCCTAGCTTTTAGCATTACAATAGATGGTCTTAGCATTGTGCTCTGAAGGTTTTTGGAACAAGCTCTATAAATTTGCACAGCATAAATGTTTAGTGGCCAGCAATGGGTCAAGCTGGGTGGCGCTGATGCCTTAGCAGTGTAATTATGTACGAGATGGAGGACGAGGGCACTGCTGGCCGTTAAGCCAATAGAGCGTGAGAGTGGCATGGCCACAGTGCGTATACTTGACAGCCAGCTGACGTGTTGCGGCGTTCAATCAAAAGCCTGTCAGGGTCGCCCGCGCAAAAACTGTTGTGGGGCCCATAATGGAAAACCGCGCTGCCGTGCAATGCACATGCCCACGCCCACATACATATATATACGTATATATAGTGTGTAGTGTCACCCAGGCATGGCCACGCCCCCTTAATTAGTGCCCAGGCTCATTGGGTTGGAGGGACCGCAGGACGGGACGGTGCGTCTCTTGATTGTTTTTGGGGTTTGACCCATTTTGTGCAAATGCAAAACAAAAGCGAGTGAAGCCAATAACGAGTCCTCAATCCTAACAGAGTGTGTGTGTATGTGTGTTTGTGAGCAAGTGTGTGTGGTGATGTGTGTGCTTGTGTGCAAGTGTGTGTTGTGTATGTGTGTGCTGTGTATGTTTGCGTGTATGCAGCTTGCTGACAGCTGTAATTTCTATGCAGCTTTTGTTGCATTTTCAATGCGCTTTGACTGACATGCCGCATGCTGCGTGCCGCATGTCACATGCTCCTGCAACTAGCTCATAATTTAATTAATTAATTTCAATAGAAATGCGTTAGACGGGGTGGTACTGTGCGGGGAGGTAGTCTGTGTGCTGGCAGGCCATGTGGGAGTGCCGTTTATAACAGCAAATTTAGAGCCTTGTTTTATAATAGAAACAACAACACTTAAGCCCCTAACGAGCTGACAATTTTGCTGCCCCCAGCAGCAACTTTTATTACGCCTGCAATTGTAAATGTCAAAAAGTTGCACCCAGCTGCTGTTGTTGTTGCAGTTGAGCTGTTCACAGGTCCCATAAACCAGCAACAGCAGGAAGCAGAGCTAGTCGACGACAGAAAGGCAGCGACTGCAACTGCGTCAGAGTCTGTGGCAGCACCAGAAGCTGGGCAGTAGCTCAATTCTAAAATTGTCTGACAATGGGAACAAAAATCAATAACAAGATATAAAAATAAGTAGAACATAGATTGTCTTCCATTTTATCGGGGTTTCAAATTCTAAGATCACTTCGTTAATCAATCGACTTTACATGAAATAATAATATTTTTTAAATGTTTGCAAATTTTAATCAAGCTCAAATACTAAAAGAAACATATTGAAAAGAACCGAATTATTCTTTCTATTGCAAAGTTTCTCTTTTCAAAAAAATGAATAGTAATGAAATGTCACATAAAGAAATGCCACGTTAAGATAATGTGTGTCTCTTGTTAACTTAGCCAAAATTTCTTCGAAGAAACTAGAATTGCCGCTAGATACGCTACCATATGTAAATACTCAATATTTTATATAAATAATAAATAACAAATACATATGTGTGTAGATTGAAGTCTTTCGCCCATTGTGCCTGAGTTGCACCTCCGAAACGCACAATTATCGGGAGTCGAAGCCGCGTGGCGTCCACAAATTGGCAATTTGACTTGAGCCAGTTCAAGTGCGGACCACGCAATGATGCGATGACTGGCGCTGCTGGAGACGATGATAATAATCACGTTGATAATAATGATGATGACGATGACAACGAGGACAAGTCAATATGATGATTTAGTGCACGGAAATTGTTGTCGGCGGGGATTTAGCAAATTTCTGAGGAGGCGAGGTTATCGGTTCGGCTTTCGCTGCTAGCGCTGTGGGTGCTGTTCCCGTTGACAGTGTCTGGGAAATTTGAGCTGGTTCTATAAAAAACGCATTAATTCTAATTGGCAGCAATTGCAACGAACACCCGGTGAGCGTTTGCTGCGCTTAACAGGGCCCGATCCCATGCCAAACCCAAACCCAAGCCCAGATTCCACTCATCACTGTGAGAAACTGATGCACTGAAAACTGATCACAGTCTCAGTTGGATCGTCTAGAGTTTGTTTGTCTGTTTGTTTGTTGAATATTTGTCTTTGGTGTGCGGCAAAAGTACAAAAGGTAACACCAGAAATAGAGTTACACTAAAATTTAGCGGCAGTTCAAGACTTGAACAAATAAACTTTCTGTAGCCCATATGCTCCTCTCTCTTTCTAACACACTCTTTTTCACTGACTGTTGTATGTCCAGCTAATTATCGTGTTCCTGCTAATTGTTTTTTGTTTTTTTTGTTGTTCCTAATGCGTGCAGTTTGTTTTAAGTGCAGCCGATCGATCTATCGATCGACCAAGCAGCGTGAAAATGTGAAAATTCTGTCGGAGCCGCTGCTCTTAAAACTTGTATTTGAACTGCTGAGCAGAAATTCTCTTAAAAGCATGTTTTTAATAGCTGTTTTTAACCAACTTTTCTTGCTGACATATCTGAATAGTTCTTAAATAATTTCTAATAAATGCGATTAATTCTCAATGAAATTAAGTTTATTTATATTTGAAAGTTTCAAAGCACATCGGAAAGCAAATAAATTGTTATGCAACAAATTTTCAATCATGTTTTATCCTTCTGAGTGAAATTATATATATATATATATATATCTTAGGTTTCTTTCGATGCAGCTTCTAAAGAGATAAGTGAGATCCTGCATGAAAGTTCAAAAGATTTTAGATACAAAAGGTAGATTTAAGGACAATGGCATAGTTTTCAATATGATTCTGTTTCGCGGTAATTAACCTTATTTTTGCCTATATACACACTCTGGCCCCCTGTTCCGCTGTAGACGGATCTGCAATATGGCAAAGAGGCGCTGTCACTTTGCCGCTGACAGCTGCTCCGTGCACGAACATGGCAGACATGTCGGTCGGCGACTGAAACTGGGGTTAGTGATTGCGTGTGGGCGGTGGGATGTTTGGGGGCTGGAGGTTTGCCTTAGCCGACTACTTAACGGCACACGGCCCCAAAAGTGACATGCGGGCCTCATCATTAAACTTTTGACACTATTAGCGGGCGGTCTGAGTTGGTTCTGGCATTTTGTTCTGCCAACTTGGCAAGAACAAAACGCCATAAAACTGAATCACAAAATATTTTAGTTCATCATCGGCCAGGCATTAAAATTAAATTAAGCACATTATCGTACTGCCACAATAACAAAAGAAACCAAAACATTATATATACCTAAATTTAGATATAGGTATTCGCTGTGGTAAAGCACTTTCACTTAGTTTGTCTACTTTGTGGTCGATTTTGAGTTTTTTTATTGTATAGAGTATTTTTGGTTTGACACGAAATGTGTAACACGCTTTGCTGATTCTATAAAATAAATATATAATTTATCAATAACTATCTTATCCCACTGTCTGTCTGCCTGTTCCTAAGCTTATATTACTAAATTAATTAGCTGATACCCATATCGAAAGGCTTGAATTGTTGCAAATGGGTTTGTTTTTTCCTCTGTATACAAACCAACTCGTATAACAAGGAGGCTTAACATCAATCTTATATATGGGGAAAGTGTAACTGTTAAAAAATTATATTAAACTGAGTTTTTTTTATGTAAAAAACTGTTTTGATTATAAATATATTGCTTTATATATCTGCAAGGGTATTTAATCTTCGGCTCTTAAAGCATTTGTCATTGAAAACGTTTTTTTTTTTTGTTGATGGCAAAAGACAATTCAATTAGCTGCCCTGTCAAACTTTCAGTTTACGTCTGTCTGTTCCATCCAACGTTCAACTCTGCACTCTCATGCCCCGTTCGTAGTGGATGCACTTCTTCTACTCTAGTTTTTTTTTTTTGCCTTAGTTTCTTCTTTCACTTTTCGGCACTGGTAATGAAGCAATTAATTATCGTATGCCCCAACGCGTCCAAAGGCATTTCAGCGAATTTTCTGGGGTACATCTCAAATGTTAAATGTTAAGTAATGTCTTCTTTGTCGCCATCTGGGGGTGGAAGTGTTTCGCCTCAAGTGTCCAACTCTTTGACATTTTGCGGTTGATATTTTAAGTGCCTGCGATTCGTATTTTTGTTGTTTTCAGCACTTTTTTAAAGTATCAGAGCAAAATCCTACAGTTAGCGCCAGTTATAAAGTTTCTTAGATTTAAATGCAAAGTGACCATTCTTTAAAATCTGTTTGTATAATTTTTATTTTATTTATTTTAATACGTTTAAATTAAATTTATTTATAGGTTGGAGTGTCGGTGTTTTATATAATTTTTTAATTTTTATTTATATCTGTTTTATTTTGTGTTCAATACTAGAATATTTTAATAACTACTGCGTGGAATATATTTATCATAACCATCCTTTATAATTTATTCCTTTTTGTTTTAACTTGACTATTAATATTTTATAGCATTAATATATACTCCAAATGAATGTTATTTATACATTTCCCTTTTTCCATTTAACAATTCAACCAAAATCAATCAAAAGATATAAAAATACACAACTTCTTTTGTTCAAGCATAGCCGTTAACTTCCTGTTAAGTTAAGCATAAAGTAAAATGTTTTTAAATATCATATTGTCTATACTATGTGGACCAGCTGACGTGCACATATTGCCCTTAAGTTTATCTTTAACAGAAAATCGACTATTTCTGTGCTATTTGCCTATCGAAAACTAACCTCAAAAGCAACCTCAAACGAGGGTATTTTTATTTTTCATAAACATCCTCACTTGTACAGGCAAGCCGGATAGATGCCTATCTGTGCCATCCTCATGTGGTTGACACCTACAACAAATCTGCACATGTTGTAAACCCGAGAAACGAACTGAGAGACCATGAAAAGGAAAAAGAGATGAAAGAGATGCCTATGCATATTATTGCTATTTACCCCGCGCTATCTTTGCCACTGATCATGATCTGCGCATGTGTGTGTGTGAGTGTGCGTTTATCTTGATAGCGCCAGTTGCCGGGTTGAGGGTTTCTGGTTGCCTCCTGTTGCAGCCAGACGACACATGTGTAAACCCAAATTGCGTTGTTAAAATGCGTAAGGCGTTGACAATGGGCCAGCTCCGGACGGATCTTGGTCGAAACAAAGCACAAACAATGCGCGACCTTATCGAGCTATCGACTAGGACCTCAAGATGGGCCTAGCCAACGAGTTGATAAGCATTCAACTTGATCAATGATAGCTTGCAGCAGTTGCCAGTTGCTAGTTGCCAGTTGCTCGTTGCGCGTTACAGGAAGCAGCTGCTGCTGCCACTCAGCACCTTTAAATCTGTTGGCCTTGATCGAGGTGTGAATGGAGCTTCACATACCCTGTAATTACGTGCCGCGAGATGCGTCGGCAGGTGTCAAAATAATTAGGCGCCTACTTAACAGCCTACAGAACAGAGCTTTCGCACTGTCTCGCTGCTCAATTACCGATAATTATCGTCAACACCTTGCACTCAAGCTGTCAAAATGTGCGCTGTTCCATCATGCAAAATGGCAAACGGCAATTGGGCAACAGACAGCCAAAAACTGCAAAAGCCAAAGGCAGAGCACAGTGGGACACAATTAAAATATACATTTGACACTTCGCAAAAATCAAAAACTTTCACAAATAAGCATTTTCTGAGTAGATGACTGCTATCGAAATATTAAAACTCACAATTGTTTTTCTTTTATATATTCCTTAAAAACGTTGTCTAAGAAAGATACATTTCTAGAAGTATTTTCTGTTAACAACAGCTCTGCGAAGTTCATAAATTTCATGGTTCTGATCTCTGTTAGCTGCTGAGATTGGCCCAAAAAGCATGCGAGTTATCTTTTCTGTATTTCCATACACTCGCTCCACTGTGCAGCATTGCCCCAACACTAATTATGTGAGCTCAGCTCAGCTCAGTCAGTCAGTCACTAAGTCGGTCAGTTAGTCAGTTAGTCAGTCAGTCAACGTCAACGTATTGCACTCCAAAAATATATTTAGCAAGTGTGAAGTTGATAGCCGTGCTCCTCCTTCATTAATCATTCGCCTGTTAACTGGTCACTCGCTCGCCTTGACAGGCCCTTAGCACTCCAAATTCGGCAACTTAAAGGTCTGAACCAGCCGAAACTCAAATTACTGCCTGCAGTTTGTTAATCAGCCAAATAAAAAAATACAAAATAAAAATTAAAAAGAAAAATACAACTTGTGAAATAATACCTTATTTTGGTCAGAATTGTTTCGGTCAATTTGTTTTTATATCTTTAGAAGTGTAGTAGCATATATATGGTGTATATTGCTGGAAACAATGGGTGATTGAAATATTACAGATTGCAAAGGATTCGGTGCTTCTAACACAATACTGAAATGAATATTAAATTCCTATATCCTATTTTCCTAATTATATTGCATATTTATTTATTTTTATTATCATGGGAACTAGTCTCTCAGTCTTAAAGCTGTCATCTTAGAACTTTGCATAGTCAGTCTTTCTTTCGCAGGCCGTACATTTGTTGGACACAGCCGGATCGGAGCACTATATCATATAGCTGCCATATAAATGATCGGTCCAGAAGTAGGTTCTTGTATGTAAAACTTAAGAAAGCTTTTCCAATTTTGGCATTAACATCAGACTAAGATATCAAATTTGTAAGTCCAATATAGTATATATTTCAAGCCTTTCGATTTGCAACACTTTTGAATGTAGATTTTGTTAAGCACCTTTATACATTTGATCTTAAAGAGATCTCCTCTTCAAGTTATACATTTTTATATGTAGCCTCTTGCCGATTTGTTCTGAAAAGCAAATTCACATTTACTACATGTTGTACGTTTGCTTATATAAAATGACTATTTAATTCTTTGTTCAAAACACCTTGAAAAGCGGAATAAAATCTCATTAGTTTAGGTTGGCTTGTGTAATAAAATACAAAAAATACGAAAATCATATAGTAAATTGTCTTGTATATCCACGGGGTGCTGTTTCACACATCAAACGAAGTTTCGAGCGCGCGCCCGATGCCTCGCAGATCATAAACATTATAAACAATATATATGCTGGGATATTATGATTTTGAGCAAGTGGTTTAATTGGCCGGCGGCGCCAGGGCACAGCGCGAAGGTGCTTAACAAGCGGCGCATTCAACGGGCCAAAAAGGTGTCGGCAAAGGATATCCTTCAAGAAGCGAGACGTATGTATGCGTAAGTGTACATGTTGCGGCTGTTTTGAGCCTTTTTAATTAAAGAAAATGCGAACCCATAATTTCAGAGCGAGACAGAAACAAAAAAAAAACGAAAACAAAAGCAAAATCCAAAAACCGAAAGCCGTTTCCTACGGCGGTTGCTACAGCAGCTTCTGTTGTTGGCCAAGGTGCCAGTTCCTGCTGGGCCGCCAACGAATTACAGTTAACGCCTAGAAATACTGTTGGCCAAGGGCGCCTACCATGGCCACGGTCAGAGCCAACTCACGCAGCGTTAAATGGACGCCAATCAGCAAACTCTAAGCTGCACCTGCAGCGAGCAAGAAGCAGACTAAGCCACAGACGGGGTCTGCGACTGCAACTGCGACTGCGACTGTGACTTAGGAGTGTGTTAGAAATTATATCAAATGATATGTTATGTGCGTGGCTTGTATATGCGAGTTCTCTAATTTGTTATTTATGACTTCCTGTTCTGGCTACCTTTTATTTTTATTTTCTTTCCTTTTCGTTTGGGCCCAGACTTTTGCCCAGCGTGTCGATTTTGCCGCCTTCTTAGCCTGACTTGCAATTTTGTGCGTGTTGCAGGTGTAAAATTTCATTTTAGTTGCCTTTTTTTCTTTGGTTTTCTTTTTATATTTTGGCACCTCTGCAATTGAGTAGGTGTGACTATAAACATTAATCAGACTGCAATGCCAAGTGGCAAGAATTTTTTTCTTAATTTTTTTCTCTGTTACTGGGTTAGTTGGAGAGAAAGTCAGCACTCAAATACATAATTGCAGACTGGCTGCGAGTACCAATTTTAAAAAGGGGGTGATTGAGAATCCGCGTATCATCTTCAAAAACCAAAACAATCTGAAAGTCGCAGTCTTAAAATTAATGAAAGATATATATGCCGATATGTGGCAACAGTTCCAAACATAAATAAAGCATGATATAGTGAACTGATCTTAATCTAAATCGGCTGGCAAAAAAGAATAATGCTTGAATGCTTCCATCTCAAGCTGGCAAAACACTCTTATTACAAACATGTGGGAATGACCCAGCTTGTAATATGGCATACATATGACAGCATTGTAATTGTCAATAGAAATTATACACTTAAATTATTCTTGTTAATTGCCAATGTTTCTCCAATTCTTTGTTTTGATTTTGATCTTGATATTAATTGAAAAAAAAAAAAAACAATGAAACTATCTGTTGAATTTTAAACGGCGATCTCTCTCGTATTAGTTAAACGCAGGCTAACAAATTGATTACACCACATGAAAGACGAATTTTCCAGAACGAGTGCTTACTTTCTACCGAAAAGGAAGCTTCAGTGAACATTCAGGTTCCTAGCTCTTATCCTTCAATCAGTCTAGTACATATTCAAAATACATTTGTTTTTATTTATATAGAAAGAAATCCTTAGATTCACCTTTGAAAAATTGCTTTTAAGTCCTACGAAAATTAAAGCCTAAGGACCTTGGCATGTATAAAAAATCATTAAGCCAGAAAATGCCAAATGTGTGCCTTAATTTGTGAACAGTTCATACAAAACCCCAAATCAAGAGTGTATCAGAACAATTTCGTGGGCAATAAATGGGGGGGGTAGCAAACACAAAAATATATACAAACACGCCTTAAATATTTCCAGTTAATCATGTGCTCATGTCTCATGTCTTCGTGTGCTGTCCTGGCGGATTCCACGAATACCACGAATGCGTCTAAGCGTAGAAGAAAAAAAAATGAGGCAAACTTACATAATAATTGATGACATAGGACACACGTAGTATATGTCGAAATGCGTGTGTGTGAAGAAAAACAATGGGACAGCTATCTAATGATCGATATCAGCTAGAACAAAGACCGGGAGAGACATAGACAATGTCGCTCAACGCTAAAATTTGCCCTGGCGTTTGGTCCCTGTCTTACGGCCTGGGCTCGGCTCTGGGCTTGGGCCTGGGCTTGGGCTTGGACCAAAGCGAGTACGTGCGTCAGGCCCTCAGTTGACAAAGAGCTGTTGACAATGCCCAAACACACATCCAAAAGGACATAGACGCATGCTGATGTGAATCTAACAAAAAAAAAAAAACGAACGCACACGAAAATTATTGTAAAAAAAAAATGAAATGAAATGAAATGAAAGAGAAAAACAACAACGAGGGGCAGCAAACAATTTGTGGTTATCTGTCGAAACAGGTAGGGCCGATTAAGATCAGAGCTAAGAGACTGAGAACGCGACTGAGTTTGAGTCTGAGAACGAGACCGAGAACTGCTGCGACTGCGTGCTGCTCTATGTCATCATTTCGGAACGTGGTTAGAATTGAGGAACTGAGGTATACTAAAGAGCGTGGAAAATATCAATTTACGGCATGAACTACGCCTCAGTGCACTGCGCCTATCATTGCCATCAGAGTTAAGTGTTTTGGCTGCGATTTCTGCTTGACATCGAGACGAGCGGATCTCTTTGTGCTTCTCTCGAGGATTTGCATTACAGCTGCGCCCAGGCGGATCCGTTCTTCATCTTTCGTTGATCCATTGTCAGTCCAAGTAATTAGTTAGGCTTGCAGATGTCTTCTGCTCAACGAAGTTTCTATCTTCAAATGGAAAAGAACAGAGTAAAATCGTGTTTTTTGTGCAATTTTGGTAAATAATAAGAGCTATAGTCACCAAACTTGACATTAAGCTTCTAGAATAATATATATATTTGCATTTGGGGTTGGAAGAAGAGCGTTCAGGGTATTCCCAAGTCGGAAGCTCCCGACTAGAACCTCTTACTTGTTCTCTTATCAACACCAAAAGCTTGGCTCTTTAAATAATTTTTGGATGGAATATATATTTTTCTGTTAACAAAATCTTTCTTAATAAGAATATATTAAATATAAACACAAATCTATTGATCTGTTTCGAGTCCATTTAAAATTGTATTTGCGTCTCTATAGCAATAAAAATGGATACACGCTATTCAAAATTCTAGCACAAATCTTAAATTTATTTCGATTCTTTAGCAACAATTTTAATGCTAGCCATTTTTAAGCCCTGTGAGTCAGCATCAGCCATATAGGTATATATATACAACTATTCATATATATATATTTTTTATTTTCGTATCAGATTTCCCATTAATTTTCGCCAATTAGTGAAACTGTGTGGCAATGCCGTTACCGCTGTTATCAATGCAAATTATCAGCGCCTTCGATAAACTGTTAACTAAACTTCTTAAAGCGGCTGCCCATGCGCTAACAGTATTCTTGAAAATTGATACCATTAGTCTGAGTCTGGTAAGGTTGATGTGTGTGCAGCAAGAGAGTTTCGTGCAGCATGCAACACGTGCCCCATTGAATTATGGCTGGGCAAAGTATATATACATATATATATATTTTTTTTTTTGGCTTTAATATGCAGGCTGCAGCTGCAAGTGAATGACCATGCCACAAGCCTTGCTCCGTTATGAAGTAAATAGTTGCACGCGTTGTGCTCTGAAGTATCTCATAAGTAGCGCAAACGAAGCACTTACGCCCAGGCATTAGAGCTGGAGCTGGATATGTCAGATGCCTCTCGAACTGTACTGTATACTGTCCTGTCCACTGTCCTGTTCACTGACCTGTGTCCTGTCGTCAATAATAAATAAATATGTGTCTATGCTCTGGCATGCCACACAACTGGAAGACCAGCCACAATGTGTGTGTGTAAGTGTGTGTTCATTCCTGCGGCTCTACTTATATAAATAAGCAAACAGAACAAGGAAAACAACGAGCTTCTGAGAAGGGGAACCTGCAGCGGTTAGTTGACTGGGGAGCGGTGGTATGTGGCAGGTAAGAAACTATGTATTACAGTGCCTGTTGGCAGAAGAACATCCAATCCCATGGTTGCACAATAGTCATGTAAAAATCGAATCGAATCGAATCGAATGGAAAAGAATAGAATTTTCTTATTACATAACCGTTTTGTGACTGACCGCTGCCCCCGTCACCCTCCTTCGTATGCGTCTAATAAGGACAACAGCCCTTGACTTGGCTTTGTCAGCGTACTAATGATGACACACATTTCATATCTTGATCACCACAACCTCGCCTTCACGCATACATCTGTATGTCCAAGCATGTCCTTGCTAAGGACACATATCTGCTCGGCTCCCTTTATAAATTGAAGCACATGCTTAGGCGCGCACAATGCTATTAACTTTCAGCCAAGTACAGCTCCACTCTTGGCGTAAAGAGAGCGAGCGAGAGGGAGAAAGAGACCAGTACCTAACTATTAATTCACATAACTTAAACTCACATCCAGCAGTTCGTGGTGGAGGCGTTGACAAGGACCAAGAGCATGGAAAAAGGAGTACTATCAGCGGTTTATGATCGCATTTAATATCTTCAGTCGAGTCCTTGACTGGCTTAGCAAAATGGGGGCGTACAAATTGACTACCTACGACTACGCGTTGTTATGGACATTCATTTTTTCCTGGTATCGCCAACTACTGTTTGGTAGCCAACTTTACAGGTGTGTTCGGCTACCGTTGTTACGGGTTTGGGTTTGGGTTCGGGTTTGAGTATTTTCCAACTGCAGCTGCATCCTTTTAATGAACTCCATTGAGGGTTTTGTCGTTTATAACTCGTTTTCTCTAGATTTGTCAAGTGTTCATTAAAAATAATCCTGTTTTTCTTATGCGATTAAATCGAATATTTAAGTTTGCTTAGCTAGTAATTATTTAAGATTTTATCTAGTTGAAATATCGTTCCTGTTAATTTAAAATAAAGGGTTGAAATATGAAAATGTATTTGAAATAAATTTGAATATACATTTTTTCTGGCATCAAAAAAAAATTGTTATTTGAAAAACTTTTTATTTATAATTAATTTATTATTTAAAATTATAAATATTAAGAAATACATTTTTGTACTTTACTTCTTGAACATAAATGATGAATGCAAAAATTGTTGTCTTAATTTTGAACTTATTAATATGTAAAAATATCTTATTTACATTCATCTTCAATTTAGGCTTAATGACATATTCAAATTGAAACTGATTGCAATTGACAGCGCTTATTTAAGACAAGTTCACGAGTGCATAAAATTTGTCATTTGGTTAAAGTGAATAATGCCAAAAAGATTCTGTTCTCACCATGTTGAGGCGTCATGTAACTTTAATTAATTCATCAGCATTTGAATTGTTTTAATTTTTGATTGATGACACGCACAAATTTGTCTCTCAAGCGCATGCAAAGCAGCAGGCAGGCAGCCAACAACAACAAGAACGGCAACAAAACAAATTATGCATGCAGCGCACTTAGATACACACAGATACAGATGCAGATGCATGCCGTAGATACAGATACATTAACAAGCCCACAACATTTGATGAATGAGCAGAGGAAATACAACATTTGAATACATGCAGCAACAACAAATGCAATTGAACAAGTGCAAGAACAACAACAATAACAGCAACAATATCAACAACATGATGCTCTATAATTGCGCGGGCGTTGAAAGCCATACAGCCTGTTAGTGGGCGTGTGGCGGGGTGGGGCGGGGTGTGGTATGGGGCGTATAGCAACAAATACATAATAAATCTTAATTTATAGTTGAGTTGCAATATCAAAACAAAATGCAGCTCTCGGGGCTTACTTCTGGGGCCTCGATTTGAGAGTTCTACGTGCAAAGTCTTTCGGCTCTTTTCAGCTGTCAAAATTTAAGTTATGACAGATGATCGTTTGCTTCATTTCTCTCTCGCTTTATCTCTCTGTCTCTCTCGCACTCTGTTGGTCAGCTGTCAACTCATCCGCTTTGGTCGCGCTCATAAATTTTGAAAGTTTCGTTCATTTTGGCTGGATTTTAAACTCAGGGCGGTTCCCATATCGAGATATATGTATGTATGTATGTATGTATATGTGTATATAAAGCGCATGCAACGACATCATGATGGATTTGTTTTGGAAATGCTTGGCGTTTTTCTGCTCAGTTGCGCTCGTGGTTGATATGTCAGGGCAGCATTTGATTATAATCGTAGCAGTATTTTTTCTCCTCATTTTATATATTTATTTGGCTTTGTGTTTTTCAAATTAAGTTGCGAGCTGGTTTTTCTTTGATATGCGGGTGCTCCAAATGGAACTGACAACACAATTAGAGATCGTTTAGCCAAGGTATATTGATTGTTAAATATAATAAAGGTATGTCAATTAAAGGTTTAATTGTACTTAATATCTAAGATTAATATTGATAGAAATATCCTAAAAAGGTTTCAAAGATTTTATAAAAGTTGAGTTCTTATTGGATCATGGGCATATGATCTAGTTTGAGCTCTGATAGCGCCATCTGTAGTCATATTTTGAAACTACGTATCTACAGGTGAACCTGTTTGCGTTGATTGATTGAACCGAGTTTTCTGATACGTTCTGGGTTCATTTGACAGGTTATTATGCCTGGCGCCATCTTTTGGCTATGACTGGAAATCTATTTTATACTGAGTAGCTCAAAAATAATATTCCAATAAGTGCTGAAATACTTAGAAAATAATGTAAAATTAAAAAAGAGATAAGGATATCTTTGGACATTTCCCTTTTAAATATATGTAATAAAATAGAATGCTGCAGCTCGCAAATGAAGAGTTTGCTATTGCAGCTAAATGATATAGTAGTCCGTTGTTGTAATACAGTCGAGAGTTTGGTCAAGTTATCTTAATGTAAGAAAGGTATCCATATCAGAACCCAAATAGGGAACATAGTAAAAGGTTTAAATACCGAGTTTTGGTAAGATATCTTGATCAACAAAAAAGTTTTCATACGAGAGCTTACTTTTGGACCGTTTGTTCCTATGGCAGCTACATATAAGGTGGTGCGATCCGGTCAGTTCCGACTTGCACATGTGCTCCCTGCAATAGAGAGGTGGACCTATACAAAGTGTCAAGAAGATATGCGATGCTGATATGCAATAGTATGTGGTCAGATGTGTCTCCTTCTATGCGTTACACATATTATGACAAAATTATCAATAGCCCCACAAGAGTATAACAAATGGCGAATTTTAAGCATTAATTTTATTATTTCAAATTGATTAAACTCAGGAACTTCAACAAAACTAATAAAAATTTATTTAGAACTTATATTCAAGTTGGTTCAACAAGTCACTATTTAAAAAATTGTTGAGGAGCTGTGCAAAGCTTGTGGCACGCAACCAGAGCTATCGCACTTGTGGCATCTTGAGTTGCCTTTGCAGTCGCATCATTACAATGATGATAAAAATGCATCTCATCTCTCATCTGTTTGACTTTGGGCCCAGGCTGAGTTCGCCTGTTGGATGCCAGCAACCGTTTTGACTGTCAATGCTGCCAACTAAATGTCGCATGCCGCGTGTGCAACATTTTATCACTTCAGTCAGACCGTATAATTTAACGTAAAATCTCTGAGGCCAAGCGCAACACAACCAAAGGGAGGCATATGTTGCCTGGGTAGAAACTGGCAGACACATGTGGCTGCCACAAATGGTGACAACTATTTGCACAGTTGACTAACTGATGCGTTTCTCCTGCTGCGGCTGTTTGTTTTGGGCACGCTTTGCCCAGCTACGGCCACAGCTACAAATGCAGACAGAGCAACAGATACAGATACATTTGCGCAAAGTGTTGGCCATAATTAATATAGAAACACTTGCAACAACAATTAGCAACAGGCGGCGGGCAGAAAAAACAAAGCTAATTAGCCGGCAAATAATAGACGAGCATAAATAAACTTTTTATTACACTTACCGCAGGGTATTTGGATTTTGTGAACCTGTTTAATGTGGACAGAAACAACCAACTTTTTGAATAATAGATTATTATCTCGTATTTACTTTAGCCTTAACATGCAGATTTCGCTGAACCAGAAATTGAATAAGTTGATGCTGATGTTGAAAAAAAAATTATGTTTCGCCTATCAACCATGAGTAAAGCTGTTTACATCTAAGCAAAGTTGTATAATTCTAGATGCAAGAGTATTAAGAATTCGGGTGGATTTATATTTTCCGTTTTCCTCGATTATCCGTTGCTGCTAAAACGAACACCTTCAAATTAGTTTTGGGGCGTTTGCAGCAATTAGCGCAAAAGCGAAAAATAGAATTAATAAAAAAAAACATAAGCATTACGCACGAATATTAGAAGCAAATGTGCCATCATTTGAGTATAGGCTCAATCGAATAAAGCAATTAGGAATTATGTTAATCAGCAGAAAGGGGAGCCCTTGGGGAGCTCAAAACAGCCGCAACAGCAGCAGAAACTGTCTCACAAAAGCCCAAAAACCGAACCCATGTGTATTATCTAAGTTCGACTTCCGGGCTACGGTGTTTCCGTTGAGACTTTAGGTCAGACAGACCTTAAGCAAGATTTATGTATTTACTTCAATACGTAATATTATTTTCTCTCTCGCCCTTTCTCTCTCTCTCTCTCTTTTACTCATTGAAACCTTTGGCTCACATAATTGCTTTGAAAGAGTTTTGTTTCTGTTTTAGTTTTATGTTATTTTTTTCGAGGTGTGTCTGCATTTTTATTTGGATCACTTCAAAGTGTTCCGCGCTACCAAATGATATTTTAGTTTTTTTTTTTTCATATTTATTTTCGTTATCATGGATCCCAGCAGCAAGAACAACAACAACAGCAACAAACACACATAATTAGTGTAATTAACGCTTTTTGGCTGAGTGCGTGCAGAAAATTGTGTGTGAAAGTGCGTGGCGCTCTTTGAATATTTTGTTTTCCATTTGTTTGCTGCTGTTGTTGTCTTTCAGTTCGTTCAACTGATTTATGAGCCAGCACGTTGTGGCTGCAGTTCCGATTGACTGCGACTGCGACCGCGACTGCGACTGTGGCTGGAACCGAACCGGGTAACATTTCAACTGATCTCGTGTTAATTTGTGAATAATCTTTGTGAATGGCACGAAATGCAAACGGAATGCTTGAAAACGGGATTCATCTTCTAGATATGCTATGCAGCTGCCAGATAACTAGATGAATGTTTAGATTGATGAGCTAAGATAACAGCATATATATAGTACTTTAATTAGCTGGCAGATTGGCTGGCTCAGTTACACACTGTAGATGTGGTCCAGAGATTAGAAAAACAAATTAGTTGCGAAGACAGTTGAATTGATTATTATTTCAAATGCTAATTAGACCCATCAAATGCGCTCTCTATGATATTGTTGCAAATTGTTGCAAGTGGAGCCTACTCAAAGTAACTATTAATAAAGTTCCTCAAAAAATAGTGTTAGTGTGTTATTTGTCTTCTTGGAAAACCCAATAACTTTAATGAAAACACATTCAAATATTTGTTTAAAAACTATATTTGTTAAATTCCTTTAAGCTTACTAAGCAATTAAATACATACATCTGGTTAAATACATTTATTTTTAAGTACTTTGAGCATGAGTTTACTTAAGATAATTTTAAAATTCTTTCTCTTAAAGTTCAAAGAATGTTTTTTTTTTTTATAATATAATACAAGTTAGATTATACATATTTTTATAGTACATACAAAGCAAATGCTCTTAGGTTTTACTTATTTCTCCTTTAAACAACATATATATACCATTTAATGAAGCACTTCTAGATGGTTATCAGTTTAAAATACCAGAGGGATTTATTTATAATTCCAGAATTTATATTTTTAAAGCCTTTTTAGAAACCGTGTGCAATTATATTGATTATTTGATTAATACTTCAGCTGAAAAAGTTCATGCTCAGTTCCCAAATTCATGTTTTGCTATATTTATATATTTATTTAATACATAAAATGTACTTATATATATATATATAAATACATATATAATATATAATTTTTTTAATGGAATTAGGTTGTAGATTTTTTTGTTAACTTAGCTGAACTTTGTTTGCTATTATATTTTTCTTATACAGTCCTTGTGCACGCAGCTTTGTATCTGTGGCACTTATTGCCAAGACACTGTGTTCCCCACCCACTCTTTGTGCCCCACACACGAACGACTTGTTTACCACATCAAATCTAATAAAAATCACCACGCACAATTTGTAGCCATCAATTGGGCGTCAATGACAGGCACAGACAGTGACACAAAGAGAGACGAGCTTGTGGGCTCACGCAGACCGAGAGGTGGGAACTGGGAACTGTGAAGTGAGAATTCAGAACTGAGAGCTGAGTGCTGAGAACTGGTGCAGGGTTTGCAGGGTACGCAGCAAATGACAAATCTTTTGCACTGGCATAATATAATAACGACAAGAAAGTAGCTTTGTAATGGGTCTACATATTTTTCATCGCAACGAATTTGACTGACATTTAAGTCCCTGCTACCATTCGACTCCACACGCTCCTTCCTTTCAAAAATGTGATGTTTGCTTCGTATTTATATTTTTTTCTACTGTGGCTCGCAAGTGATGAAATAAATCATTTTGGGAGTGGCAGCATGAGATATAGACACGTGATGATGAAATGGAGATGGAGCTGCACACAGATACAGATACAATATCTTGTTTTTGTTGCTGTTGCTGTTGCTGGTGGTGATGCTGGCGGTGGTGCTGCTGTTGTAGCAAGTGCAAGTGTCAATTACAAACCATGTCAAAAATGTCAAACTCTGTGAGTGACTGGCTAGGAGCGCTGGGCACAAAAACAAAGTTTAAATGCTTCGAGCAAATGTAAATACCCTGGAAATATATATTATATATAATTTTTCCATACTTTTTCTTATTATTGTTTTCCCTTAATATTAAATTTCCTATCAAAAACTAATTTTAATTATTTTATTTTATTTAAAACAGTTTTCATACAGTATTGTCTTCCGAGATTTTTGAATGGAACAAGTTGGAAATTGATATTTCTTCTAGAGGTAAATGTTTTTATATTTATATATTAAATTCAAAGCTTTTCTTTGTACTATTGAATATATACATTCAAATTATTCTATTTCATCTCAGATATCCTTTGCACTCTAGTGCAGGGTATGCCAAATATTCAGCTCGTCCAGTCTAGGCTCGTATTGGCTGAGGGTTAGCACCCCTGCCTGTCAGCACTGGCTGCCAGGAGGGTCGTCATTCTCATACCCAGTCACATTCTCATCTACATCGACAAGTTTGTCCTGTCAGCGCCGCAGTCGCGTAGAGTTTATTACATCAATTTGTGTGTGCGAGACCTGCCCTCGGTCGCCCCCGCGTTCGCTCCTCCTCTTCCTCTATCCATTTCAGCCATGTATGTGAAATTTGATACAAATGAGTTTTCACACTTTGCGTACGGACACATACACAAGTCTCTATATCTGCATGTGTATCTGTTTCTGTATCTACATGCTTGTATCTACAAAGCAAATGCGCATCTATAGAGCGCATCTTGCGCGCGTTCCCAGTATCCTTTTCCATCAACGTGTAAATTGTGCGCTGTCAAACTTATGACATTCCGCGTTGATGTGCCCGACTCACATTTGCTTACCAGCTACAGAGAAAAAATATATATATTGCTGTATATACTGTGTATATGTATTTGTGATAAATCCCCAACAAAAGAATCTACCACAAGGGCTCGGGCGCTCTCGTTACTGTAAATTAGATTTCGTTTAGGAGTGCTTCTTCTTGTACATTTTACTCTCCTCTTTTTTTTTCGGAATGGTCTACGGGGAGAGATGTACGATGTTATATGAAATACGCCGGAATGGTTTGCGGTAATATTCCCGCATATTAATTGCTGCTCATTTTTATGTCTGTGGCGCACTCATATGCAATTAATATTTGTCGTCCCGTTGCGACAGACCGATCCGAAATAGGGTTGCGCCGTTTAAATTACTTCTCACAAGGGGCCATTATTGGCGCCTTTGCGTTGCTGGGGAGGCAGAGCACCCACTATCCCATTCGCCTATTAATTTATAGTTGTAATACGCTGAAACAGCTGAACAACAGCCTTAAGATCAATATGCGCAGGAAACAAGTGCATTTTAGTTTTGTTTTGTATTTGAGAGCTTTCTATTGGGAAACGTCAGTTGTTTCTTACTCAGAATATCGATTCATGCACTTTTAAAAATAATAAGTTGAGGAGAACTCAATCCATTTACGAGATTGATCCGAACTTTGTCGTAACTAGTGACAATTTGAATGTTATGAAGAGTATTAAATGGACGTACTTACTTGTCAAAATTTATTAATTGCAAAGCTCCATTTCATCTAACCAATGCCCAATGACTTTTTACCTATATATAAAAACTAATATCACATATTGATAACAGTTACACAAAAACTAATTATATTCATTATACTCAATCAAAATGTGTTTGCTATATTAATAGCTAACATTTTGCCTGTGGTGTTAGCTACAGATTCTTTGACCGGAAATGAATCAGTGAGTTAACAAAGCTAACGTGAAACTGCAGATGGACGTCATCTTTATTGATTTCAGTAAGGCTTTCGACTCTGGCAACCAGTCCTTGCTTCATCATAAATTATGCCTTTTCAGCTTCTTAGTTAATCTCTTGAACTGGATTTCAGAGTATTTGGGTTCGTTTTCTAAATTTATTCTGGTGCCTTCCGCTGTTCCTGTATCACTCTCGAGTATTACTGATGATGTAAAATTATGCCTTGCATATAAAGATATGGCATCATGTTATCTTCTACAAGCTGACATTAATGCTTTTCAGGCTTGGTGCCAACCTTTTAAACATTAACTGCTCTAAATGTATATCTAAAGAAGCCCTCCTCAATGGTTTCTTACAAACTTGATAGCTTACCGCTTGAGCGTGTTAACAGTACTTCTAATGATGTTAATGATCTAGGTGTCATTCTTGATCATGAACTTAAATTCGACTCTCATGTTAACACCATGATCTATAAGGCAAGAACAGTTATGGGTTTATGGGTCGATCCGTACAAAGACAAAAACACTTTATATATCTTTGATACGAAATCTTCTTAAGTATGCCTTATTCATCTGGCCACCACAAAACACTATCTATCTAGGCAGAATCGAATTCGTTCAGAAACAATTCTTTTTGATCGTCCTTTGTGTAATCCAGCAGACTTCTGATGACTAATCTTCCTTCTTTGATTTATCGTAGAACCGTGATGGGTGTGATATTTATTCATAAATTAATTACTGGTGAAATCGACTCTTCTGTGTTAAATTTCTCTATCCCTGCTAGATTAACAAGTAATTTTGCAGCCTTACCCCTTCAATTTTGCTCAACTAATTATGCTTTGCATAAGGCGTTCAGGGTTCTCTGCGATGGCTACAACAAGCATCACATAGTATTCTGCTCGAAGTCTTCTCTTCCCCTTATAAAGTCTTATATTCTAAACTATTTAGCAAGTAGATAGTATTATTTTTATATGTAATTGTATTTTTTATTTTTACTTTGAAACTCGTGTCGTACGTTACACGACTGGGCCCCTCGGTCGGTTGGGTAACAATTCAAAGCGCAAATTTAAAATATAGTGTTAACATTCAAGAGGCAGAGGTCTTCCAAACACAGCCAAACCTAACCTTATGCGAAAAGAATGTCTCTGATAAAGATGTGGAACTTAACAGCCTTAAAGAGAAATTAGTTGAATACAAACAAAAACTTGAGCATCTCCCAAAAAGTTGTGTTGATTTTAAGAACTATTCGGGAATTTTAGCATTAAAAGTTGAAGGCTTGGAACCGTTTGTCGGGTCGCGCGATTCGAATCTGGCGGGATCAGGGTAGACCGTAATACAACGCCGCATTGACGGAAAAGTCTAGTTCTATCGACCATAGGAGGATTACAAGAATGGCTTCGGAAACGTCAAAGAAAAATTCTGGTTTGGGCTTGAAAAGCTACACAGAACTACGAGCAAACAAAGTTACAAACTTTACAATTAACTGGTTGATCAGAATAATGAAAGGCGTTTTGCCAGATATATTGATTTTCGAATTCGAACTGAGCAAGAGAAATACAAGTTGATTTCAATTGGCGAATTCAGTGGAAATGCCGTCGATTCCTTGAAATAAAAGGTGGCTGTTGGTATTGATCCTGCGCGGTTAGGTAAATCAGTTATTTAATTATGTTATTACTGTTTATAATGCTCAATATTTTCAATTGATGTTTTAGCAAAATAAACGGTATAAGGTTTGACTGTAACGTTGAAGACACGAATGAGTCAGAAAAAACTATATGCATTTACTGGCATCATTGACATGACCGGAGTCACTTCTTAAAATATGGCCAAATGATGATACGACCTTTGAATATAATTAATAGAGTATGAAATTAACTAGTTTCTTTGAAAAATATATTAGAAACATTTTTTAAAAAGAATACATTTGCCTTAATGTTTCAAAATTGCAAGTGTAACGCTATTACGTTTTTAATTAAATACAATAACAATAACAATAACAATAAAAATATAATAATAACAATAACAATAACAAGAATAACAAATACCTTTTTACCATTTGCAATGATTTCAGGGTATAAAAATACCGAGTACAGGGTATTTTGTAAACGTGCAGCTTACTACCTTAATTTTCAAGCTGATTCGCACTCTACTTTAAAAAAATGTTAAGAACCCTTATATTGAGTTAACAGCATTCAAGAGGTGGCGGTTACGAGCCAATGAACAGCTGCCAGCAGTCGCTTAGCTCAAATATTGTTCCCAGCCATGACAACAACAGCCACAACAACAACAACAACAGCAGCTACAACAACTACAACAATTGCAACAGCTATGCAACATTGTTGGGCAATGGCTTAGCACGTTGACGCGCTGCGTTGGCTTTATATATTGGTCAGTTAAGACGTGTCACTGGGCACGCCCCTTGCCTGACTGTAGCCAGCCCTAGTGACTGGGCCGGTACAAACATACGAAAAATTTCACGCATCAGTCGTCAGAGGCAGTGGCAGCGGCAACATGGCCGTAGGAGAAGGCTCAAAACTCGCGCAATTAGAACGCCATTAAAAGGGGCATAACAACAATGTTGTTGCTGTTGTTGCTGCTTTTGTTGTTGTAGCTGCGAGTACTCGTACCTGTAGCAAAGTTGGCAACGCCCCCATTATTCATGCTTTCAGTTCGCCAACTGTCCAGCTGTCTGCTGTTGGGCTCGCCAGGTGGGGTGAGGGTGAGGCAGGAGTCTGCTAAATGGAGATCGATGGCTGAGCGTGGTCTCATTAATCAAATGACAAGTAAGCGCGTTGGCCGACTCACTGACTGCACTGCATGAGTGCACGAATGAGTGCACGAATGAATGACGCGACGTCTCCAAAACGCCCATCGCCCCTCTCCGCCCTGTCTTTTTACCTCTTCGCGTTCTCTCTACACCTTAAATTAAAGGTGTGCGCAAGCGCTTTCCAATTGCAACGAAGCAGCAAAGCGGAAATGTAATGGCTGCTGCAACACTTCGATCAATAATCAGCTTTACACACATAAAGGCATACACACACGGCCACACATACATATTGAGATGCCTTAAGTGAATTTCACTTGCCGAATAAATGACCAAAAGCCAAAAATTGTATTTACGGCTCTGGCGCTGTGCTAATTAAGGCTGTCCTCCAGCTGAGTAGCTGTTACAAACTCTGTTAACCAACACTATTATTTATTTGGGCGGCATTTATGTGGAATTTCATGCGGCTGCAGAACACCCTAGGCAGCCATTATGGACTTCAGTATCTTCCTTGTTTTGTTTTTGGACTATTCTTTAGCTTAAGTTCACAATCAATTTTGAAAGCTATGCAAGTAAAAAGTATTGTAGAATGAGATTTAAAAAGAAACCTTATATAACATAACATTGTTGGGTAACGTTTATTCTTCTATGAGAGGAAAAACATTTTGTGAAAAGTAGTTTTCGTTTTTGCAGGTTTACAATGCAATGAGCTTTTCAAAAATATCAGTGCTAGCAGTTTGGAATTTTTAATTTCGTTAGATGAAAACAGTATTGCGTAGCGCAGCTGTATTGCCTGAGCTGACTTAAGGCAAGAGCGCGCTCTAAAATTAATTTGTCAAAAGAATGTTAATAATGAGCTTTACAAAACAAAAAAAAAAAATAACCTAGTAAACTATTTGGCTGGAAGCTGAACATCAGTAAGCTGTCAATGTCAATTTTCAAGTCAATTAGTTTTTTCCAACGCATACGAGTATTTACACATTTGCTAGTCAACCGCGTAAAGAAATTTAATCACACTTATCTTGAAATCCGCAGCTTGTGAAGAACAGCATGTCGCACAAGTGAGTGAATGTGTAAATGAATAAATGAACAAATGAGCAAATAAATATATATCGAATGTGTATATACGATCTGCCATATACACGTAGATGCAACAGCAGTCACTCTATCATGCCGGATGGCACTTGGATAGGTTGGTTTGTTAACCTACAGGTCAATGCGTTTCTGTGTCGCGTGCCCTTTGAATTTGTCCAGGACAGATTCAACCTAACTGGTCTGGAAATGTTAGTACCGAGCTTTCACCAGACACTTGATGCCATACTCGACACAGAATTTGATACGGACTATGGATTCAATCCAATGGACACAGATCCCGAGCTGACGGCACAGCTGTATGGATTGATCCATGCACGGTACATCATAACCGCGCGCGGCATCGATGACATGTGCCAGAAGTATCAGCGGGGTGAATTCGGCATTTGTCCACGCATCTTTTGCAACGGTCAGCTGGTGCTGCCCGTGGGCCTATCGGATCGCTTCGGCGAGTCCCATGTCAAGGTTTATTGTCCGCGCTGTAGGGATGTCTATCAGCCACATGCGCGTTGTGCTCTGCTCGATGGGGCAATGTTTGGCAGCAGTTTTCCGCACATGTTTTTTATGCAGTTGCCCCAACTGTTGCCGGAGCCGCCGGTCGAGAAGTATACGCCACGGTTAGTGCCAATATCTGCCCAAACTCTACAATCCTAAGCACGTTCTTTTGCAGCATTTATGGCTTCCAACTGCACAAGTCGGCGCTTAGTGCACCCAAATCACAATCCTCCGGCAGCAATAGCCCTAACAACAAGAACTCACCGGGCCAGTCAAAGGTTTCCCACTGCGCCAACGTAAGCCTGGAAGTTTCGCCAACCAGCCGACCGCCCATGCGACGTTTTAATTTTACACTTAATTAGACTAATTCATGTATCCAAATTTTAACTAGTTTGTCCGATTTTTGAGCCACAGACAACGACATAAACGCTCGCTTATTATTATGGTAGTAGTCTTTTAAATATAGCTTAAATAAAATTGTAAATCGTTATGTGATGTAAGCTTCTTTATACATAATACAGATTCTCTTATTTTTCACATTCTAATGCGTAATCTACCAAGCTTAACTTATTGAAATGGCTTAAAGAGAACCTCTTCAAGCCCTGAACTTACAACATTAACCAAAAAGCAGCTGAGCCGATAAACTGAAGCGAACCATAAAATGATTTCGCGACAGACTCACAATTAAAGCATACATAGTTTTGAGCCCTAGCATTGGAATTTTCTGGATTGAAGATTCTGGAATATTTTTATTAGATTGTTTCATTTATGTTGGAAAGTACTATAGGCAAAGGTTTGAGCCAACATGTTCCTTTATGGATGTGGACAATCCAGTTCACGGCAGGCAATCATTTCGAGATGAAAACGAAACCAACGATCATTTGATCTGAAAAGCGTAATTTGAAATAATTAAAATTGACAATATGCGCCAATGGTAACGCCGCATGAGAAGCTCTTTCCAATTTAACCTCGTTCCCAGGGAGTAGCCGAACAAAAAGTTGTAAATTTGTTAAGATTTTCCGCCAAAGCTTTTCACAGCAGCATTTTCTGCAGTTGTGTTGCATTGATCTGTAATTGACTGCAGGGCATATCTAAGCACTAAATCATCGCCGCTGTCTCGATTAATGACAGCTCATGAACTAAGCCACAACTAAATTGTGGTTAACTCTGGCTGTGCCATCTCCTGTGACTGTGGCACCTAACTGGCACTAAACTGGGTCCTCAATTGTGCCATGGCTGGCAACAACATGCCCAGTTACCCACTAACACACCAGCTGACAATTAAGATGCACATGCATAGATAAACTGGCGAGGAAAACCAACCTGGCACAAAATCCAACTGTGTGTTGGTTGCCTCTGTTGCACCTTTGTCCCAGCGCATACGCAATTTGGGCAAACTGACAGCCAACTGAGGCGGATGTGGCAAACGGTGCCGAGAAAGTAACGGCAACAGCAACGGGGCGACATGCAACCAGCTCTAACAACAATTCGTGTTGCAGTTGAAAAATGCGCAGGCGCACCTTTCGCCAGGTACAGGGACAGCAACTTCAACTGCAACTGCAACAGCAACAGCAACAGTAACAGTAACTTCAGCGGCTCGAGTGTCCGACAGACAGACAGACAGACAGTCAGACGGACGGACAATTGTCGCCCCGTAAATCGTGTAATTCCCTGCCTGCAAAACTCTCCCAATTGGCGCTGTGAAATCTTTAAACTGAATGCTGGGCCTGGTGGGCGTTCAAGTTGTTAAAAGAAAAAAATGCTAGTTTTTGTATTTTGTTTTAATTGATTTGTTGTTGTTCTGTGCCTGTAATTGCCGCCTCAGCACATCGCGCTTGGCGCATTACTCATACGCCGCGTGCAACATTTGGAATTTCGTGTGCAATTTTCCGCTTGCCACTTAAACGTTTGTGCTCTCTGCACAAATTTTATATTATTGCCAAATCATTAACTCGACCACTCGAGCATATGGCCGGGCCAGCTAACCATTTTTTTTCTTCCCCCTTTTTTTCGGTTTTTTCTCTTTTATTTTCGATAATTTATTGGCGCTCGACTACAACGACATCAATCACTTTTTCGGTACGCTTTTCAATGCAACTTTGCGCTGAATGAAAACAAATGTTCAATTGCCGCAAAGTATGTAAAGTTTGCTCCTTACTGCATTTGCCAGCGGGCATGAACCTTCATCCGTCAAGTTTGTAACGCAAAAAGCGGTCAATGAAATAAACTCACTGCATTATTCCCATTTATATATTAATTAATGACAATTAATGACAATTATTGAATTTGAATATTTTTTATACGCCTCTTCTTGTACCAAGTATTTTCTTTAAACTTGCAATATCCACAATATTTGTTAGAATTTGGAGTGTGGTGTATGTTTTTTGAGGAGAATTTCAATTGCGAGCTAATCGAAAAAAATGTAATACCTGCTGATTACTTAGATCATTTAATTTATAACTTAAAATCTTCGTTATTACAAAGAATTCTGATAAGGCTTTCAGCTTTTAATTCTTGTATTCATATGTATATTTATTTATTCTGACCCTCGACGTACGATATGTACTTTTGTTTTATATTATATTATATTATATTATATTTATATATATCACATAATTATGTTAATCAGAAAAAATTAAAACTTTTGCAATATATTTTAAACCGGTTTATTTTCAATTTAGATCTAAAATATTTCAATAATAATTTTCTATAAAATACTTATTAATAACAAAATAATAATTTGTCGGTTTCTTTTTAGTCTTGATAAATATTTATATATCAAAAAGATTTTTAATTTCCTGTTTTCTACTGAACTCTCAATGCTGCGTTTCAATTAGGGTGTTTAGACATTCGTTTTGCTTACCACCGCCCCATATTAACTCCTTTTTCTTGTTTCTGTTGTCATTGGATATTGTGCTAATGGTTTTTTTTTTTTGGCTGGATTTCGACATTGTTTGGTGGGCCAAGTGGAGCCATGTGGACCCAGTGGCCGGTTTTATTGATGATTGCTTCGTCGCTGACAGCACAAAGGAAACTCGAAGCTGTTGTGATTTGACTTACTGCTCGAGTTGAGTAGCAGCCAAGCAAAAGCAAAGAAATTTGCATACAGTTGAGGTTGAGCTCTTTGCTGACCAAAAATGGCAGCCGCCATGCAAATGAGTTACTCCCTGCATAGCTGCTGCCTCTTCAGAGCACCAAGGGCTCATAATAAAGTGATATGCGTGAATTGAAACAATGGGAATATAAAATTAGCATAATAAAAGCCAATGCTAAAGGATGCACCAAATACTCGATACTCTGCGTACTCTCAGTACTCAGTTCAAAATCCGAAGCAACAATGAGCGTTGCCCGTTAACTTATTTCGAATCAAAATGTCAGCGCAGCAATTGTTCGGTTGGTAGCCAAAAAGAAAGGCTAAAGGAGCTAGAGAGGGGGAATGGAAAGCGAGAGGGAAGCGGCTGCAGAAAGTGGTCAAAGTGTGACACGCATTTCAGTCACGCGCTCAGAATGAGTTGCCATATCTTCAACAGCAACTGCATCTCATCTGCATCTGTATCTGTATCTTAAATTGAAGTTGCAACTGGAATGTTGCGTGCGCTGCTGCGGCAGTGGGTCAGTCACTGGGCTCGGGGCCCTGGCAACGCGGCAGACATGACACAGTTATGCGATTTATGTAACTTGAGAATTATGTGTCAAAGCCGGCAACAGTGACAATGACGCAGTTTGTTGCCGTTGCCAAAGCTGTTGACAAGAAAAAAATTCAAATTTAAAAAAACGCTCGACCTCAGCGCCAAGTGGCTAAGCACGAATTTTTGGGCATGTGGCTGCCACGAAATGCAAATGCGCTTTTATGCTCGGCTAGAGCTGTGTCTAAGCTATGATTCTAAATAACAAATTAATTTTTCCAAATAAAAATAATTTATAATATTTTGTGTTGTCCGATCCTAGTAGGGGCTCGAAATGGTTATTTCCAGAAAACTCATTTACGTATCGCAGGTATAAAATATTGGAACTGACACTCATTATCTCAGCATACAAGACACGTAAAACAGTCAGTTTTCTTATTTTTGCAAAATTTCCGTTTCGGAAAGTCCTGTTTAAAATATATTTATATAATAAATACACGAACAATGGGTGTTTAGATCTAGATAATTTAAACTTGGCGTATTCTTTGGCAAGTTTAGTAGATAAGGTTTCATTATAATCCAAAGATAGTTCTGTGATTAAGGTAAATTATGTAAGCTTATGCATATTCCGGTTAGCTGCTCTATAGAGCATTTAAAGAAAAAGAAAAAGACATAAAATTATGCGTAACAACGCGCTGGCCATCAATGGAGCAGTGCAGTTGACATTTTGGACTGTATTCGTGTTCGCCAGGAGAGGCGTGTGTACAAGATCAGAGCCAGGCCCTGACGGCTGGCGGCTGGCAGCTGGCCTACAATAAAGTCGCGCCAAAATATGGCCAAGTGAAACGACAATGAGCAGTCAGTCGGTAACTGGGCAGCGACCAGACGTAAAATGCCGTTCCAAGCCTATCACAAGACTCTCCCAGCCACACACACACACACACACTCACACACACATAGCTGATATGCAAATTGCTGCGAGTGACAACCAGGCCAGAGACGTAGACAGAAACCCAACCGGCGTTAGGCAAACTAAACTTCAGTCTAGTCTCTTAAAATGCAACAGCTCATGGGTGGTAAAATTATTTTCCGCCAGTTCCAAATTTATTTGCCAGCTCTCAAATTAGCTTTGATAAAATCGCACTGAAAATTGGCCCATATTAAGCGACTAAGCTAAATATTTCAATCGACTTTGACCTTTCAAACAAATTGTGATTCAAGCTGCTCTCTTTTTTCTCTTGACGCAGCTTACTGTCTCCCAACTCCCAAAGAACCGAATAGGGTATCCTTCCACTGCAATTTTTCTTAGAAATTATAACTGCTGCGTCATTGCCCTGGCAGCGCGCCGAACTGTATGCCGTTGTCAAATGGTCTCAGTGTGTGTATGTGTCATTTGGGGCGCCGGACGCTGTCGCTTGTCTGGGCTGGGGGTCAGTTCTATAGCCGCTGGGAACGGGCTGCAATGGGCGGCAGCTGTGGCCAGAGTCCAATCGCATTTGCTGTCCATTTGTTGCACCATTATTTGACTGGTGGTGCTGCTCTAATTAATAGTTGGCCATTTCCAGTTGCTGGCTCGATTTTTATCGGTGCTTTTGAACAATTTATGCTGACCGTATTTATGTGGAGCCTGGGGGTGAGGGTTATCAA
Organism: Drosophila virilis; assembly: GCF_030788295.1. NCBI lineage: Eukaryota > Metazoa > Arthropoda > Insecta > Diptera > Drosophilidae > Drosophila > Drosophila virilis. The sequence goes on along the minus strand of NC_091547.1, from coordinate 22,710,798 downwards.
GGGCTCGCGGCCCTCGCAATTGATAACGAATTCCGAGCATGAAACCGTCCGGCCGATTCATGTGCATTTGAGATGAGAACGGACCCAACTCTATGCGGGGCCCGTTAGTCAGTTGGACGGACAATTTCCTAAAATTAAATTGAAAATGCTGTGGCACGAGTGGCAGCGATCCCTGCACACCGCGGCCCCTTTGGCCCTTTCTAGCATGAAAAAAGCTTTCAATTTGCGTTTTTCGTACATCCCATGGCGGAAATATTGAATTGGTTTGTGGAATGTTTTCATTATGCTTTCGCTTTTTACGATTCAATGTGCGAGCAAATGCTACCAAATTGTCGTAAGTGCCACAAGTCGACCCACGTCTTGCTGCACGCTTAAATTGATTATTGGAGGCCATTCAGGTGATTGCAAACTTGAGCGTCAACTGGTCTACTACTGCCCCCACCTCCATTTCCACTCAACTAGTAATTAACGTTCTTAGAGCCCAACCCCCTTTTTCGACGCCTAAAGAAAGAGCTGGTATCACCGTTTTGGCGAATCTTAAATACCCTTTTGAAAACCTGTTTTAATAAAATTAAGGCCAACGTAAGTTTTAGGCTTGATTTTACATTTCTAGTCGTTCTGGTCTTAAATTTGCATTTCTAGTCAAAAGATTTACTATTTTTCACGCTTTTCATTTGATTTAGTTTTTAAAATTACATTTTTATATATATATTTCCTAATCATGAGATCGTGTTGCATAACGAAATCATAATACCGAACAAACAGGTATTCGAAAATGGATCTGAATCTGTGCCACACCCATTCAGCAATTCGAATTGCAATTTGCCACTCGCATTCATTTGCCAGCAATTGTCTCCGCTATCGACTACGGTGGCAATTTGACAAATTTCATTGTTTAAGCTCGGCAACAAAACTTTATTAATACTTAAATGCATTTCCGAATATTGTGAATGCAGTTATCGTGACTTCCACGTGTAGCGGCTTAGGGATAAAGGGAGCAGCTGTTGCAAATGCGATACGAATCCAGTTGAATGGTTCACACGTGGAAACAATCTTATTAGATCATTTTCGAATGCATTTTACTCTACTCCTTACTTACGTCGAACTCATTTTGTTCCATTGATCGACAAATTTAAAATAGAGCTCATGCCTGCGAATATTAGTGATTGTATACGTATTCTCTAGAACGGTCCCAAATTTACCTTGAACGTCCCGGCTTAGGCGACGCAATTTTAAATCGAATAGATCCGATGGTAAAACTTTTACTGTCAAGCTGTATATGTTAACATCAATATGTTATTGCAATTTTATTCATTCGTCTTAATATTTATTCTGCTAACCTTTTTATTATTTAGACAATACTTGGAAGAGTAAGCTAAAAATGGATATTCCGGGCCATTCTGATATTGCCCAGCAGCACACATTTAAGTACTTTTTTTAAAACAAAGCATTTATTAAAAAAACGGAACAGGCTGAATTGAATGAATTCGGTATGTATTCTTATGTATTCAACAATAACTAAACTTTAAACCAGTTTATTTGCCAAACAATTTTGCTTTGCAAACGGTTAGTTATGAGATAAATAGTTTAATTTTGTTACTATATATAACAACAACAACAAAATTAATAACAGCAGTAATCCAAATATTTGTTTTGTTTTGATTGTTTTGCTAATACATCGCTGTCATGTTTATATTGCGGCCAATGTCGGCACATTGAGCACTCGGTTGCTGGTTCGAACCCTCGGACAGTAAAATTTGTTTAATAGAAAATATCAACTTTGTGCAGTTAACTCGAAACAAGCAGCATGTTACAGAATCACAATTCGCCTCGCAACTCTCTCCTTACACAGCGTTAAGCCGTAATTCGATAAGGGTATTTGATCTTCGGCGTGCGCAGATAGCCTTTATTGTCTGTTATTATTTTTCTTATTTAAACAGTATACACAATGCAGCCATAATGTTAAACAATAAATGCACGACTTTAGCTTTTTATCACAGCCTGTCAATTGCAGCGCGCACAAAATATGATAAATCAATATATGGCATCGTATATAGTACTTATAGTCCAAAAGTCGAGCATGCATATGCGATATATATGAAAGTCAATTGCCAGTTGCGGGCTGTGTGTGCCATAAAGCAAGGCAGCGTTGAGCGGGGCTCCTGTGGGCTGTCATGGGTTAAGTGGTTTTTAGCAAGGTGTTTGCGCAGTGTAACGGGAGGAGGGGTTGGGCGCAGAGTGTAAATGGGTGGGTGTCTGGGTGTCTGTGGGCGTGACTCAACGCTGTGGAACGCCTGCTGCGCAACGGTTGCTGCGGCTTTTGTTTCTTGGTGCCTTAAATGCATTGCATAACACCTACGCGTTGACATAGCTATAGTGGCCAGCAGACGGGGTAGGGGTGCTACGGTACAGCCGGGTCTTTGGTTTATGATTCTGGGCTCTGCGTCGAGTCTCTTTCTTGGTCGAGTGTTAAACAGCTGTCGGCTGTGCCGGCTGCGTTGCTCTATAAATTTCGCTGATTGATTTTTATTGAAACGCGCGCAGCTTGAAACCTGCTGACAATTCCATAAATTTTTGCGCATTTTGTTTTCGTACTTTTGTTATTTGTATTTTACATGCGGGTTTCAATTTACAACGCACGATTTATGAAGTGACAAAGGCCGCTGCTGCGTCCAGTCTTTGTGTGTGTGTGTGTGTGTGTGTGCGTTAAGGTCTGATATTTATCAAAGGGTTTTACAACCGGTTCGCCCCGGTACCCCTCGCCCAATTGCACTGCTCGTTTTATTAATTTCATGCGCAATTTTTAATCTAGTACGTGATTTAATTCACCAAGTTGGCAGCTCGGCAGCTTCCAGTTGCCGGCATGAAGCGGCTCTAAATACAATTTAGTTGCTGCCTGAAACTGAGTCTAGCCTCAAGTTCATTTGCAAATCGCTTTTTTTATACCCTTTAACCAGTTAAAATGGGGTATTATGTACGTGCAGCGGAGAAAAGCAGGCGAATTGAATTTTCAATGGGAATTTCAATCCCTTGGGATATGGGAGAAAAGTTAATGATCCCGATATTTCTACGGTTTTTGACTGGAATTTCTTCTCTTCTGCAGTTTACACGCTAACTTCTAGTCGAGCACATTTTGAAAGCGTACTATTTCTTGTTATGCCACTGGCTCAGGCTCAAGACGTCGCTGATTGGCCACGTTTGCAAAATTAGTCCACGCTGGCGACTTGATATTGCCTGGCTAGGATGCTGTTAGCAACCCCCCCATCCCCCCTACTCCATGGTTGATGAAGTGGTTGCCATCCTCTGCGCGCCTTCTAGGCCAGGTCAATTAACGTTGAGGCTGGGGGCAGCTCTCGCGTAGGTGGCTTCGCCGTAGCTACCTGTATTTTTGGTATTTATTTGGTCAGATTTGTTGTTGGCCCCGTTGTTGCGTTTCCAACGTATTGTGCGACAATTTTTGCTGCGCTTGCTGCAAATTGCCGTCTGCTGCAACAAAATTGGCAAACTCAAGTAAATGTGACCAGCTTTAGGCACTGGGGAGGGCAGCAGTCGGACACAAATGATAACAAATGCGTTTGCTTATGCGGGGCGTTTAATCAGAGAAAGAAAACCTGTAACCAAATGTTGGTTGAGATACGTAATTTGCATTTACAATTGCGCATTTATCCAGAATCTGAAAATATAAAAAATAAATGTAAAGACTATAACAAATGTAAACACCTTCTTTTGAATATTTTTGTAGAGTAATGCAAAAATACTTCAACAAAAACATTCCAAATGTGATCATAACAAGTAAGAGGCTCTAGTCTGGATTTCTCGACCTCAAAAAATACCATCTAAAATTAGTTCAAACCTTGCCTATCGCTTGAGCTCAGCTGGCTTTCATGTAAACAGCTACGCATAGCTATCATAACAAATAGTTAACGCAGCCGCTGCTGACACAATGAAATCAATCGACTTCCTGGCATTCCACTTTTATGCCTTCAACGAATCTACTACAGTGAAAAATCTGCTAACGGACACTCTTATTAAGCGGAGATTTCTTTTGGGGGATAATTTTCTCACAGATCATTATGAATTAGGGCATGCCCATTACCCCTCTATTGGGCGGACACTCCGCTTGAGCTACCCGACAATTGCTGTCCACCCAACAGAGCTTATACTGTATTACATGAGCTCCACAGTGCAGCCAATATGCGAATGTATAAAAGGATTTTGTATTTGCCAGAGCTGCGTGCGGCGTATTTCAGTGGAGCATTCCATGGACCTCGATTTTATTTTTCCTTTTGCATGTATGTTTACATGTGTGGAGGTACGTATTTGGCATGTTTTGTTTGACTGTTAGCTGCGGACTGTAACTGAAGAGCGAGCGCAGTCGAAAAATACGCCAGCTTCAACTTTATTGGGGTCCCAATGTAATCCTGTTAGTGTGCCAAGTGCTGCAATCAGCCAGGTGAACAACAACAACAGCTACAACAATATTTGCGATTTTGCGGCTGTGCATTTTAGTACTCTGAAGAGTCATCATCATGATTCTCGTCCTCACCCACAGTCCTGGTCCTGGTCCTCGTCATAAGCTCATCACAACGGTAAATGGCACATGGAAGAGGAAAGCAGCAGCAGCATTGGCCCACTGGAGCTGCCCAGTCAATATGCAGTTAAAACTCAGTTTGCCGCGCAGACAGGCCAATTAGAGCGAGAGGAAAGTGCCAACTGAATGGGGGCCCAGTTAATGCTAAGCCCACTTCTGCTGGCCCTCACTCCCATTTGCCACTCTCCTCCTGCTGGAAAACACTCTCTAAACCCTAACGCTCCAGTTTGGTTTTTTTGTTCGGCCTCGGGCCTGAATATTTCGCGCTAATCGAGTTGTTACATTTACGGGCCAACAGCAAAGCTGCTGCGGCTGCGGCTGCGGCTGCGTCTAAGGCTGAGGCTGTTGCCAAATGTCAAGAGTTCAAACGCCTTGAACTTGATGCGAAACGTGGCCAAGATGCGAACGTGAGCCAAATAAAAACGATGGAAACGACTAAACTGCACTTTATGCTTGTGGCTTTAATACACTTTGTCAAAGGTGTACAACGACTTTCTCAACTCGAGTGCGTGTTTATTTATTTATTTAATGTTTATTTTATTTTTAAGTGGTGAATAAATTGAGGGTCAATCGAAGAACTTACTGCATTAACGTAAACATACTAAAAGCTAAAATAAAAAGGTTCAAAAAACGAAAAGATACGAACATTATAACATATTTTGGGGGTCAATAAATCAGCAATATGCAAATATATTGATGGTGGAAATAATAAATTAGGAAATCATAACTAGTATTTTGAGCGTATTAACATACTAAATTCGATTAGCTGTCAGTCCATCGATACAAATTTACTGATCGATTCAAATCGACTTATCGCAAGCAATTTCTTGCCATTTAAGTGTAACCTAAGTTAATCCAATTAACAATCTGCTTATCGGAAATAGATGCGGACATCGACAAAACATTTGCGCTCATATTCAAATTTGTGGCAGCGATAGCAAAGTGTATTCGAGCTTCGTTGTAAAGGATCTAGCTGGTTTCTGCTCTCAGCCTGGCTCTTTGCCTTGGCATCTCGAGTTCTTTTGCGTGGCAATCGCGATCTCAGCGTGCGCATGCGCGACGCTGGCAGCGACGTCAGCAACGGCGGCAGCTTGCAACGCTTCTGCCTGCAGGCGGCAGACAACGGCAGTGGCAGCAACAGCAACAGCAACGGCGGCAGCGGCTACAGTAACGGCTGTGCACAGCTTGAAATCGCTTTGAAAAAGTAAGAAATCATAGAGCGCAACTATTTCAGTTTATAAATGCTGAAAGGTGTTAACTGAGCGGCCATTTCGCGCAGTGTAGCCAGCGCGGCGGCCCAAGCGGCCATCAACGCCGCTGATTATGATGCATGACCAGAGCTGAGCCCCGGCACCAGACTGCAGGCTGGCTGCGTGTGGAGCACATGTGGTGCGGCGGCGACAAGTGAAAGAGATGCCGCTGCCATGATGAACTTAAGATTCACAGATGCTGCCATGGCCATAGCTTGGGCCTAGGTCTGATCCAGGCTGGCCGAGATCTCAGCGGACATAATGAAAGCCCATTACGTGCCGTCGCGTCAAGAGGCCTTGCGGCGTTCCTCTTGCCGTATCGTCCGTCTCTCTCTCTCTCTCTCTCTCTCTCTCTCTCTCTCACTTTTGCATTCACTCCATGGACTTTGTCTAATTACATAATGCAATGCAAATTGCAGTCGACACGCCCCAGTTGGCCAGCGCTATTTGGCCAGCTTAACCCCCTGACGGCCTAAAAAAACTCAAGGAAAGATTAAAAAAAAGAATAGAAAACAATACAAAATTGCAAAACTCAAATGGAAATGCAAAGCAGTGCAAAAAACGGGCCCAAAACAACGACAGACCACACTGAAAACGCAAACCTTGAACCGTTCTAAAATGCCAATTATAACTAGCGCAAATACAAAAGTTGACTTTTGACTCCGCCGGCTCCCCTGAACCACTCTCCACCCGCAACGCAAACAAACGCCTCTATGTTTCTGTCTCTGCCGTTGTTGTTGTTATTTACTTTTGTTTTTCATCCACAGTTTTATTTTTATTTTTTTTTTTTGAGTGATATTTTCCATTATTCTACTGTCAAAATTATGACGAACAGTTGAGCGGAGTGTGTATACCATTCTCATATACCCTGTAAATTAAATATTAAATATGAATCCCAACTAATGCCATTTGTTTATCCCTTTTAAGATTTCTATTAAAAGTTTTGTCTAAGCCGAATAAGTAAATACAAATTATATTATTAATTTTAGAAAAATAGATGTCTACATTTTTTTTAAATGTAGATTTTGGCAAGGATTTAAAAAATTAAATAATCGTAGCTGCACATCAATTATTATACTAACTAAAACATTCATGGATATTTCCTTGAGGAGCATAACATATTAGCATGTCTAAGGGCATACTTTCGTGATATTTAAGGACAGGTTTAAAAATAAATAATTTTTAATAAATAAAACATCGATTGTATAATAATAAAAACTTTTCTCGTTTAGAGCAACAAATTCCTCATTCTCGATTTTCTACTTATATTTGTATTCAATGTACTTAAAAAAGGTATCTTTAATTAATAAGTGACAACCATTCTAAGTATATTTAAAAATAATTTCAGTAACTTAACTTCCAACAGAAATTTTAATTTTTTTTTATGGTTGACATAACTCAAACTGCAATATCAGCAAAAATCGTTAAATATTTTCATGGAATTTTTACTTAGTTTTCTCGATTGAAATTTGCTTTAATAGTGGGTTGCAGCGCCAGTGCAGCGCTACCCTGTATTTCCTGCAGCTCGTCTGGTAATTGGCAATTGTTTTGCTGCGCAGATTCAGTTATGTTGTTTCTTTTGTCTTTGGCTAATTGAAGTTGCAATTATTGATTGAATTGAAACTGAAATTGATTGGCAATTGGCCAAGCTGCAGGCATTCAATTTGATTGCACCTGCAGCAGCAACATGAGGGTGCACACAAATTAAGCCAACTCGAGGTAGCTGCTGCACACTCGAGGAGTTCACAAAACGTTGTAATTCAAAACGGCTCCAGAAACTTCCCGTATTGTGTGTCATGACAAATTTTGTGGATGCTAAAGTGAAAAGTTGTGTGCGTGCCAGCGGAAGTCACAAGAGGCTGACGACGAGCAGAGACCAGCACCAGAACCAGGCCCAAGACCAGGACGAGGACGACAGCGTCTCGGCACTGAGTGCTCTACATATGTAAATGATAGCCCAGGCGTGTGGTGTAGGGTGGTCTGCGTATCTCTAAGGATGCTTTGGCCGCATAGAAATATGTGCGCTACAAAAGTTTTTGCTTGTCTGGGCGAAAAGTTTGTCTGAAGCCAAAGTCGAAATTCTTATGTTAATTGTTGGCATAGGTGGAAGTAATAAAACATTTTGCAACATTATCAACTACGACAAGTTCCGCAGCAAGTTGTTGGCCCCAAAAACCACCCCATTTACTTACTCTCCATACAAAAAATGCGCTACAAGTAGCTGGTTTAGTAATGAGGCACTTATGGTTCCACTTAAGCAGCTGCTATAAATAATGAGAAAAAACGTTCCTTATTATTTATTTCTTATATCATTCTTATTTACCGACAGTGTCTCAGCTCAATGATATAGTGCACAGACGCACACAAACTTCTCATTAGAAAATTTCAATATAACAATAAGGTATTTATATATTTTTTAAAATTTGCAATTTATTCGCCAGTTGAATTGCCAATACAAAAGTCGGCATTATTCTTAGAATTATTATTGGCTTATGACAAAAAAAATCAAATTAAATCTCAGCTTTATGCTGATCACGTTTCTGCGTGGCTTTTTGACTTTATTAAACGGCTTCAATGATTGTTCCACTCAGTCTACAGGCCAGCGCTCAAAATACAAAATTCTGCAGTCATAACAGCAAAGCCCGAACACAGCTGCAACAATTTTGATTTGGGTTTACGCAATGACGCACAGCAGCTCCACAACAAACCCATGTATATAACGAGTATATGTAATCATTATCTTGTTGTTGGTTTTATTGTTGTTGTTGCTATTGTTATTGTCAATGGTTATTAAAATGTTTTACAAATGTTTCTGTCCGCACAGCAATCAATACGCTAAAAACTGAACGCCGACTGCTGTAATAACATAAAATTGCATGCCACATATGCCGTGTGGCATGCTGCTTGTCGCTAGTTGTCGATTTACCGATTTGGTAAGCAAAATCGCGCATACGCCGCATTTGACCCACAACAGAAGCGAACGCTCAAAAATACAAACACAAAACGCACAACGCACAAAATCCAATTGGCAAATAAAATTATCAACTTGATTGGCCGGATTTACCAGTCTGCCCATTTTAATTGCATTTGGTTTATTTTTTTTTCTTTTGATTTGGAGTTCTATTAGCTGCATTTTCATTGCGTGCTGCGGGCAATTTAGATTCACGCTCTTGACGATTATATAATGTTCAGTAGCTGTCACTGGAAACAGCGAAAATTGCTTTGATTGACATTTGATTGATCAAACCGATCAGCGGCTGAGGCGCTGAAGAAAGATAATCACAGCCACGAGCGGGCCGCAAATGGAAATGAAAATGAAAACGACTAAGAACAGATATGGTATATTGAATTTTAAATACGCTTTGCGATTTATCTGATTCAACCGTGAATCTTAGACTAGTTCAGTTTCGATAGTTCGTATTATAATTAAACAATTACTTTAGTTTCGATACTCCTATGATTTATTATAACTATTTAAAATAGCCGATTACTTCCGATAATTCCTTTTCTGATATATACCATACAAGAATTTACTTTAGTTCCGATACCTTCTATTATGATTTACTTCATCAATATTATCAATTAGTTAAGTTCCCATAGTTGCATATGGAATAGAATTAGTCTTTCAGTATAAACAATGTACTAAGTACACATATTTGAAACTGCGTCGAAAGTCGATGCATACTTACGATTGTTCGTATTACAAATATTTATTTTATTTTTCTATTTATTTATCTCTGATAATTCCTACCATGCTCAAATCGAATAAGCCATTTTTAAGTTTTGAAATTCCAATTTATTGATTAAAACAAGCCCTTTCAATTCGAAAGACCTTTTAAATACTGCTATAAAAAAGACAATATAAACAGTGTTTTCCGAAAGCTATCATTATGATATGTAGATATATTGATGAAATATCGAAACCAAACACGATCCAAATGTCTGAAAATTCTTAATATTATACACACATTTATATAATATATCTTTTGTAAGAGTATATAATAATCTTGGCGCACAAATCTCACTGGAGATACAAATTTATTGGCAGCGGCAAAAGTGAAAGGATTTCCATAGCTTCTCTAGTTTTATTGGCCACTTCGCTTTGGCATCTATCGCCTCATCCAAGTCTCGAGGCTTGCGACTGGCTTGCATGTCAAATTAATTGATTGCCCAGACATTTGGGCCCGACGTGTCAGCGGCAGGTGTCGCCGGGTGTCGACGCCGTGTGGCAGCCAGCTACTTGATCTGATCTCTGGCAACGCTCAGCTGCTGATTGAAAATGAAAAGTCGTTTGTGGAGTGCGCTGCACAAAGTGAAAGTGAACTGCACAATGGCAGATTTATGGCCATCCATTTTAAGTTGCTTACTGACAATCAAAAGCTAATCACAGCACTAGCATATGCCAATCGGCTGAACCCAGATAAATAGTCCATGCTTAGACAATAAATAAACAAAGCTGGCCATTATTTAGTGCTTTAATATAATGGGACTGTAACTACATGCAATAAACTTAAATTGTTATAATCTATAATATATTTCTCCATTTTCTTCTTGACGCACTTGGAGTTTACTCATAAAATTTACATGTAAAAATTATATATTGCCAAGCAAATTCTATTCTATTATCATCATGCCAAAAATTTAAAAAAATATTGTTATGTTAGCTCGAAAATAAATTCTCACAAAATCTTCCGATTTTGGTTTAAGCTCGAACTAAACTAAAATTGTAATTTGTATTTAAAATTACATTATTAATAAATAAGCATATCAGAATTCTAACTTACAATTGCCGCTAATTTTATTCTCCCAATGAGAAATAGAGTTTTGTAATGAGAAAATGTTTCGCATATAACTCACATTGTTGGGCGGGGGGGAATATACTTCATACTATAAAAACTGTTGGAGTCGCTTAGCTGCTGACACGGAGCAATTCATATAAAAACTCATATGGCACATAAATTTTGGCCAGCTTCAGTTTTGGCTCTGGCCGCATATGCTGGGCGTGGCAGTTTGTGCGCCTTGCGCAGACATTTATTATATTTCAAGGCAGGCGCCGAAAGCGAAGGTTTAACCATACAGCATAAAAGAGAGAAAAGTGTTGCCAGGCTGGCAAACTGTCGGCGACAATTGCAAATGAAATATAAATTTAATATTTTATGGACACACTCACACGCTCAGCTAACTACACACAGAATGTTTGGGCACACAGCGTTATAAATGAATGTCACACATTTTTCTGGCCCCTTTGTAACAACTCTTTTTATTTTACTATTTTTTATTATTTTTGGTAATTTATGATGGAAATTAATATGCGAGGTTTGACTTTTGGGCTTGGGCCCGGCGAAAATGATTAGTGAATTTATGTGGAAATTATGCAAACGACGCGTACAAATGAATAGGGGACTATATAATGAAATGCCTTCAAAAATTTGTCAACAAGTTGCGTTTTGACACTTGGCCAAAAGGTGATAGAACTGAGCTCACGTTTTTGAAATGATCTTTTATACCCTTCTAGAAGGTATTATAGGTTTGTCATGAAATGTTTAACGCATAGATGAACACATCTCCGACCAAAAAGTATATATATTCTAGAGCATCAACATTATATAGGCCTGTTCGTTTGTCTGTTTTTATGCGAACAAGTCGCTCAGTTATGAAACTATTGGCTTGAAACTTTGCATAGATCTGTCTTTCAGTTGCAGGTAGTACATATGTCGCAACCGGAGCGGACAACTATATTATATTGCTACCATAGAAACAAACGGTCCCAAAGTAGGTTCTTGTATGAACAACTTATTAGTTCATTAATTTTGATATTTAAAAGATTGACTAAACATCCTACTGTAAAATATCCTTACTGTCCTACTATAAACATTAAGCTCCGATTTATATTTTTTATTAAATTCTTATAAAAAAAATGTTAGTTGTTTTTAATTAATTTGAGAAAATGAATAATATAATCTTGAATTACATAAAACAAATTAATTTTGAAATATGCTTTATATACAAAAATTAAATAAATAAAATAATAGTAAATACCTTTGCACTCTACTATATTTCGCTTTATTTAAAAAACAGCTCACATACTTTTTATAATTAAACAAAAACAAGTTTGTATGCCTTAAGAAATTCAAATTAAATGTGTGTAGAAGAGAAACTTCAGAAAATGCTCAAATACATGCATAATTATTTGACACCTTGAAAAATAATCAAATTGTGCGCTTGCATGACAATGATATTTGGAGGTGCGTTCAATAAAACTGTACAAAAAGCAGCCTGTGTGAATTGGTATTTTATATGTATATTTATATATATATAGTGATATAATATATAATAAAATATATATATAGAAATATTTGTGTGATATACATTATATACACATGTGTTAGGCTTTTGGTATTTAATTGAAATCGAGAATTTCAACAGCAAACGCTGTGATTTAGTGATCTCTGTACGGTAGAGAAGAAATTAACATAAAATAACAATAAAACTGCTTCAAAAGGGTCGACAACAAACTCAACTGCAACTTGTCCGTTTGTGTTTTGTTGTCCTTATGACAACTTTGTCCGAGTGCCACAAAAAGTGTGGACAGCCCAAGATATAAATCAATGTTCGTTGTGGCATTAAACAGTTGACGTACTTCTTGTTGATCATTGCTGGAACGATCTGACAATAAATTATTGCATATTTGACAGTAGCCTTTATGTAAGAGACAAAGATATTGCGCGCAAGATCAAGAAACTTAATTGTTCCCTTCGTTTTTGCCTTTCTCTGTGTCTCATTCTCTCTTTCTCTCTCTCTCTTTCTCTCTTTGTCTCTGTCTAGGCTTATCAGCCGTGACTGCAACGTGTTGCAAGTTACGCCATAAAATTTCCAACTACCATTGATAATGATCCCCTATATATATATATATATATATATATATATATATGTGTATACTGTCTGACCGGGTTTATCAATTGTGTTAATCTGGCAACATTATGTCAAACAAGGCACTGTCAGGCCTCAGTGGCCGTGTGATATGGCTAACTCAGTGCAGCTAGAGCCTTGGTTCCAGCCAGTCTTTGGCCAGCCTCTGGACACCGTCGCCAAAATGATCGATTGCGCGCAAACGCATTGACATATCGACATGCATCTTGCATTATTAAGCGAATGTCAGGAATTCGAAATGAAGACCGAGACGGAAACCATCCACGGAAATGTTCTTGTCGCAATCATTCTGCTTAGTCTTCGCCTTCGCCTTCTTCTTCTTCTGATTCTGCTTCTACTGGCTGTTGGCCAGCAACCCGTCGCCGTTTAGCTGCGATTGTTATCGTAATGATGCGTCCAAATGGCATTCACATTCATATGGGCATTCACTTGCAGCACATTCACACGCCCCTGAGGCGCTGCTGTGGCAGTGCCTGTTCCTGGCTCCTGACCGATGCGGCAAAATTAATAATTTCGCATCAACACCCAATTGAGCAAAGCGAGTCGTCGCATCTGACAACCAGCTGATAATAAATTATATTTTATTTCTTTTAAATGTTAATGCCAATGATCATAATGATAATGGGCTTCCTTTCGTTCTTTAGGTGTTGCAGAGGAGGCCATTGCGTTAAGGGTGTGCGTCTGAAAAAGGATGGGAAAAGGTTTTGAAAATTCTAAGCTTCGTGTTCTGTTGGGCGAATGTTAACCTTCTACGCCATTTTATCGATTTCAATAATTACAAATTTTTGCATTTGAACTGGCGACATTTATGAGAACATATTTATTCCGAAAAAAAAAGCTATTTAGTCAATTCGACTTTGAGAATTCCTGACAAATTCCTTGGGCTTAAACCCGTAGAACAACTTCGACTAATATCTTTCACCTGCGCGTTTTTAGTCAACTAAAGATACGAGTTTAGATATCGATGTGTCCCATGATGATAGGCAGTTATTCTCCAATATGCCGCTGATGGTTTATTGTATTGTGGGCTGCGTAATAATTGGCAAATACATTTATAATTGAATTGTATATGCAAGGTGGAAATTGCGAAAATGTGAAAATGCAAACACATGTTTGCCCGAGCAGTAACTGCAACTGGCCAGATAATGCCATACCTTTTGTCATGCCCATCAATTGGGGCATACACGATATATAGCCACCCCCCAAAACATTGTGTTAACCATCCAGCAACAGCAAAATAATGAGCACTGTTCAATATTTGATTCAGTAATTAAAATATACATGTGAATATATAGCATATAAACATAGATATAAATATATATATATATATATACTTATGTGTGTGCTGTATGCATAAATTGTAATTATTGTGTGCGTGATTTTTGGTCAAAATTCGTATCTGTTGGCTACATTGACCCGCGTGTCAGAGGTCTGGCCCCTGGCCTGGCATTATTTATATCAATTTGACAATGCAAGCAATCAATCAAACTGTTAATTAACTAACCGAACTGTTTATTTATATATATTGCATTTTTAATTAGTTAGTCTGGCAGCGTAGCAGTTTACAAAAAAAAATTGTTGCATGCAACATGCAGCCTATTAGAGTGTTGCAGTGCGCTTTAATTGGCTATATGGTATTTGGATTATGCTTAACTGACAGAAATTGTTAATTTAATTAAATATTGGAATAATTTATCTATTCATATAACCGATCAGTGATAGTTAACTAATGGGTTAATATTAGTTTTATAACATACATAAAAAACTTCGTAGTGTTGCAGAAATCTTGTCGTACTTTTCCTAGCATACAAGACGCGTTCAAGGCATGCTCGGAGTATATCTAGTAGTGAAACGAAGGACTTATCCGTATAAGTAGAAAGTGCAGTATGCTACCCATAGAACGGTTTGTAGAGCATTTCATGGTCGGCATTTTTACCGACAGCCTATAGTCAAACCTAATTACTTTTACCTGAACAGCTGCAATTTAGATTAAATTGATCCTTTGTATCGTGTGCAGTGCAATCAATTTATTTAAAAAAAATCAATTTGATTTACAGACAATGCGAATTCAATTATGCAGCCGCCAAAGCAAATCAAGCAAACACACACACACACTCACAGCACATTGCGAAGGACTGCAATTTGTCTGCATGTCAAAAGTTCAAAAACTATGTCAATTGTCAATAAGCAAAAACGCAACTCACAATCTGAGCTCTTAACTTGGCCAAATGCCAGCTTGGCAGCTGGTTGGGGGGCTAATGAAATGCACTTGGCCAGAGCGGCAACTGCTAAAAAATTAAGTAGCCGCTTCGATTTATGACTTGCCGCTGGAACAAATCTTAAAACAACTAAGCAGTTTTTTGTGACAACATGTACATTTTTTCCTATGCATCTTGAATATGCGCTTTCTGCAACGGGGTATATTGAGTTTTTCATTTAAAGTATCTTCGAACTTTCGTGCGAATAAAAATTCTATTTATTTCGAATTTTTTATCGTTTTCTACGGAAGCTTGCAACTGCACCTGGCATAGAGCATCTCTCAGTCAGTGCTTGGCTACTTTATTTTTTTCTTTACTTGAGCTTTGGCTTTGGCGCAGCTCTTGCGATTTGTCAGTTGGCGCAACGTGGCCAGCTGTCAGTGCAAGTTGGCTTGCAACTTGGCTGCCAAAGAGCACAAACAAAAGTTGCTTTGCTTAGGATTTATCTACTGTCAGCTGTCCCACTGTCTTGCCCGCCTCCCTTCCGTTCCCCTCCTCACGCCACCTGCTTTGTTTGCTGTTCCTGCTGCTGACCATTAAAAAAGTTATGACAGTGTCCTTGTTGACTGCGTTACAATTTTCTCTCTCTTTGTTTGGCAACACAAAATACTTGGCCAACAGTTGTTGTTTTTCCCCCACGCTGTCTAGCATTTTATATTGCAAGTTTTATGCATACACACTTGAGATTTATGTTCATCCCCCTTTAGCCGCACCCCCTTCGATACAAATCCTCCCGGTCTTCCGTAATAAACGCTTTTATATGAAAAACGCCCTCGAACTCGCTCATTAGCCATGGCCAGCTACTTGCTAAAAATGGGGGCCAAGAAGAAGCGAAGAGAACCAGTTATGGCGAATGATGTGACATGATTGCAGACAGATTGCAATATACGACTGTGTGCAACAAACTACTGCTGCTGCGGCTGCATGTGGCATGCTGCAACTGGCACATAAAACACAGGCCATACAAGTTGTCAGCTAGTTGGCAGCTGCACGGAAACATTTGCTTCCTTAAACAGCCAAGACTCTCAAGACCAACTTGCAAGACCCACTCCAAGTCCAATGCCAATGCCAATGGCTTAAAATATGGTCAATGGAATTTTTATAGATTTTCCTTAAGCACACACAGACATCAACAACAACAACAACAATTAAATGCATTTCATAATTTTCAAGCGGCCAAGTAAAAGTCTGGCTAACTCTGCCACTGCTTCTGGCCGTTTTCCAGCTAGGCGCAAGCCGTTGGCCATTGCCCGGTTTTATGGCTGCGGCAAGTGCAACATTGTCTGTCTGTTAACTTATTGACACCCATATTTGGATTGAATCATTAAAGCCAGTTCCAGCTCGAAACTCACTCGAGTGCTGGCCACACCGAGCTCGGCCCCAGCCGCCCCTCCAGGCCGTTTAGCCTTTGTTTATTTGGCTATTGTTTTAACCGGCCAGCGTTGACTGTAAGTTAGACAAATTTTATTGGTTTACGCACGCGCATTGACGTTGACAATGTGACCTTGTCAGCCTAAGCGACAAGCTGGCAAAGCTGTTATCATAAGTATTCCGGTAAGCAAGGGGCTAGCCTAGATACCAAGCGATTAGGCCAGCGCACTTAGCGAGAAAGGACTGTAAACTCAACCAGCCAATGGGAGTGCTCAAACTGGGAGCTTAGATACCAAACGATTAAGCCAGCGCACTTATCGAGAAAGGACTGTAAACTCAGCCAGGCAATGGGAGTACTCATATTTGGAGCTTACGGGAACTAGTTATAAAACTTTCTAAGGGGTATCAATAAAAATGAACCAGTTCAGCTTAAGATTTCGAATAGTATTTGTTCATTGGGTAAGCCTAGATTAGTTAACCAAACGATTATTTTTTGTTAACTTTATTCTTCACATCTTACAAAAGCATACAAAAAATCGATAGTAATCGATATGTCAATATACCTAACCAGCTCATTGAATTGTGTCTAATAAGGTGTCAAATCGTCATGCATATTTGTCTACAGAATCCATCTCTAATGAGCCACTTAATTTGCTTGTCAATTGCCCAAAACACATACACATTCAGACGGACAGATATTCGCTTAGTTGGCACACCTGTGTGAATGGCAATCGCACCTATCTAATAACTTCATTACCCAATCAATCAAACTGACAACACGAATCGCAATCATTATAATAACTCATCAAATCAAATCAACTGCACACGTGAGTAGCTGCCCACAGCTCATAAACAACAACAATAAGCGAACGATAAAAAAGAGAAGAAAAACGCTCAAAACGAAAGTTTCAGCCGAACGACACGAGTGCAAATGCAAATGCAAATGCGAATACGAATGCCAAATGCATTCGGCTCAATTTAACGAAAGCCCGCTGCGTGAAGCTTCCAAAAGCACCGCAAGCTTCTGACGCGACGCACGAGCGTCTGTTCAACTCACACGCTCACTCGTTAGTGAAATATGTGCGGTAGGGGGTGGATGGTGCGACGGCCAATGGGCAGCAGCAGCATGTGTGGGAAAAAAGCTTTTATGAGTGTGAGTTAATTTTGCGTACTGTGCATGCACATAAGCTCATTTCCGCACGCTAGTTCTCCCACACGCGCTCACACTCTCTCACTTTCTCTCTCTATCTCTCTCGCTCTCTCTCTCTCTCTCTCGACATTCTCTCACTCTCTTTTTGAGGTGAGGCGTCTGTCAAAAAGATACCGGAAGCCGGAAATTGGGTTACAAAATGCATTACTCGTGTGCGCCGACATTTCCGTTTGCTAACAGTGCCACAACAGAGCACAACTGGACCAGGCTAAGACACATGCGTTGCCTGCATGCCTGCCAGTCTGCCAGTCTGCCCACACACACGTGTGTACAACGGTAAATGCACACTCACGCACACATGAGAGCTTCGGCTCACTCTGGCTAACAGTTGGGTTCTTGTCCAGGCTAAGGCGCGCTTGCAACTGCATTTTGAAAACAGAGCAAGGCGCCAACATCAGCTTCCAATTATCTAAATTCCATTTGGCGAATTAATCAATTTTGAACTAGTCTATCAATATGAGCACGCCCATGTTCTTGTTGTTGCAACAATTGAAGAATATTGATAAGGAAAAGGATGAGCATTAGCTTGCGTATGAGTGGGGGAGACCACGGACCTGGCTGCGGCTTTTAGCGGCACAAAGCGGAAGCAAATTGTAGACTCGGCTAAATTGAGTGACAAATTATGGGCAGGGTGTAAGAGCGGATGTGTGGCAGCTTCAACATTAAGGGTTGCGAGAAAAGCGTGATGAGTTTAAGAAGAAATTTAACTAAAATGGATTAAGGACAGTAAATTGGATCGAAGTCTGCTCTTGTAGTTTGAAAAATGTTTAACAAATGGCAAGTACTAAATGTAATTCGAGATTAATTAAATTAACATGCATTTCTATTTTTATTTTCCTAGAATTTTTTTAATATTTAATTATACAAATTTTTATTTAACATCTTTTTGTTAAATATGTGACTTCAAGAGAGGTTTTTAATGACCCTCGCGAAATCAAGTTCTCACTTAATTTTGAAGAAAGCCTATTTAGAAAAATACTAAAGTATTGTATTTTTTTTAATAATAATAAAATTTTCAAAATAAAGAAATGCTTTTTGCAAATGAGTTTAATCAAACCCTAGAAAATAAATATACTAAGTATAATATATAAATGTTTATCGCTGACAGCTTTTAATTAACTGATCTTCACATGAGTTCTCCACCCAGCTGTCCAAATATCTGGCCCCTATATAATATATATAGCATAAATCTCAATTGCTGTGTATTTAATTGCCCAGATCAAAGCGTCGTTTACGTGTTGCTGTATGTGTCCGATTTATAGCACAAATATAGACAGAGACATCAGCATCATCATCAAAGCAAGAATCATCCCCTGAACTACATCATATGATGGTGTTTGCCCAGCCAACAGGTTAAAGGGGTTTGTTGCGGCCTGCCAAATGTAGATTCAACAGATGCCAAATAGCAACGCCGTCAGCTAGTCCAGAGTTCTCAGAGTGGCCCGAAGTTTTTCGCCAGAGTGTGTGTGTGTGGGGGTGCCTTAAGTAGTTTCATGTAATTTAAATATAAATACTCATTTAATTAGCAATGCTTCTCTGAGACAGAGCTAAGGCCAGAACCTTTGATCTCCAGCGAATGTGTAAATATTTGACATTAATTACAAGTTGAATTCAGTTACCGCCCCACAAAACTGCCGCCCGGTGTCTGCTTTAGTGGCCTTCATGCTGCTCGCAAATAACTGGCAAATTTATTTAATATTCACTTATAAAGCGGAAAGCAACCCGTAATATGCTCGCCCTTCTTGCTGTTGTTGCTGTTGTCAACGGTGGCAAATTACTTAAGCGCTTATTTGTCAACTACAATATGGCAAGGGCTGGCTGCATACACACACAGACACACACAGACACACACAAACACACACACACACACACACACACACACATGCTGGTCGTATATTATGTACATAGGCAGCAGAAACTCATTAATAGCAAGTGCGCCCCGGTTCGTGGACGAGCTCTTAACCCATCACAGCCGGCATCAATTATTCAGGCGGCACGCGACGTCTGCCGAAAAATGGCCGCGAGCAAAAATGGCGTCGGCGCATTTCCGTCGCACACTTGGGAAATTAAACGCTTGCGTGTGTGCGTGTATGGGGTGTGAGTGCGTAGCATGTAAATAAGTAACATAAAATACTGGAAACTTTGCCACTGTCCACACATAACGAAAATAAATAATACTAGAATCAGCGCGAAAACTAAATGCTCTTATGTAATGCTTTTAATTAATTTGATAATTTATACTTGTTTATAAAAAATAAATTCAGCTAATTGAAAACATATTTTTCTTCCACAGATTTTGAGTCCGACATACAATAACAAGTCCGTGTCTTTCGTCATGTAAGTACTATAATTAAATCAATTCATTATCCATAGAAATTGGAGAAATATTAAATATATATGTATTGAATCTGATAATACACAAAACCAAATATCATTGGAAGCATATATATATGTAGCAGAACCTTAAACAGAGGAGACTAGGCTACATATATATAAATCTTTTGATTTTGCGTGAAATAATATCTTTAATACAATTTTTAAATTATTTGCGTTTTTCTAATATTTATTTATAGTTCTTATTATATAAAATAAATATATAAAATCTTAAAGTTCGTCTGCCCCTAAGTTGTTTCTCATATTCATTTATTCTGCTCTCTGTCCCATTTTGAAATTGAATTTATTTTTATTATATTTATTAAATATATTATTTCCCAACTACCCTGCATTACAAGTTTCTCCGCTTAGTTAGTATGCCCATTTTCATGCTTCAAAGAAGTTTTGCGATGACAACGCGTCGTAGCTGAAAAAAGTTGGCTCCATTTGCTCTGTGGAGAGTTTATGTGTGTGGTCATGAAAATGTTTTTGGACCTAGCTAAATTCTCAGTAGCATAATTCATTCATTTGGCAAACTGAGACAACAGCTGCATTGTTAAACAACTTTGATTATAAATAATTATGTAAGGTCGTCACAGTTGGCGAACTGCATTCGGTTAAGCTTGTGCAAGGTCCAAGAATTTGGATAACTTGCGCCTCAGCCGCACGCCCGCCCCTCTTGCTGCATTTGCCATTAATGATGAGTAATGTGTCAGTAAATATTTGATAATTAAATTAGTTTTGTGAAACAGCTGCTTCTCGGAAAGTGTGAAATGTATTGCATGCATACGCATTGTCTTCCGCTTCGAGGTGCCATTTCAATTGGATTTCAATTTGGCCTAACATGTCAAGAGCCAATGCAATTATACGCAGCACACATTTTCAAATGTCCATGAAATGTCAAAATGTGCAAACAAAAGGCCACATTAATAGAGTTAAGTTATGAGCTACGCAGTGAGAAGGTTAGGTTTATCAAAAGTTGATAAATCTAAATTTAACTTGAAGTTAAATTGCTGATAGTTTGCCATATTTCGGACTATCAAAATTATTTACATTATAAAATAGAAGCAAAATGTTATCAATCAACTGCCCTATACACAGAGTTGGTCAAATGTTAAATGCTGCTATCTAACAAGATCTAAAAGGTATAGTGAAACACTTCGAGGCTATAAATTTATCTTGCTTATTGATTGCACTTAATAAATCTTTCTTTTTTTTTAAATTAAACTAAATGAACTCATCGTTTATTAATTGCGGAATTGAAAAAATCCTAGCCAAGCTTGGAACTTTATCCTCAGCTTTATCCTGTGGATAAATCATCAACGAACCACCTTATTATCTATCCTAACTAACTGAGAAGATACCACGTTCGCTCCAAATACTTTCTTCCAATAAAAAAAGGTTAACAGCTGCTACTAGAATATTTGGAATAAATAACAACAAAGCCTGACATGTTACCCACAACTTTATACTGCGGCTAAAAACTGTTCGTCAAGGTAACTGCCAAAAGTTGTTGCTGGAATGCATCTCAACCAAGCCTGGAACCTAATCGTCAGCTATATCCTGAAAACCTCGTTGCTTTTTGCCCTATCCTAACTAACTGAGCCGGAAGCACTGTGTTTCTCAATGCTGCTCGCTAAGGAAACCGCGCACAGCTGCTGCTGCTCATTTATTCCATGTGCAGCGTCTGCCGTGGCACTGGGTTTGGTCTTTCACTCGCGTCATGTTTGGCCAAAAATTTACATTGGCCATTTGCCGCTAAACATGCACTAAATTGAGCGCCCGACATGGCCAAGAGCTGCACATGGAATGTTTACTGCGAGCTGAGCGAGCTGCATCTATGTTGGGCTGCCGCCTTTAGGCTAGCCGGAGGCTTCCTTTGGCTGCCTGTCAATTAATTTACGCGCACTTGGCCAATGATGCTTATCGGGCTATCAGAGTGGCTTAGCGGTTTACCGGCTTACCGGAGAGCCCATATGGCATCCATATTGCATTTTCATTATTACGAGCGGATTTTGTTGGCCTAACGGCAGAAGCGGGAGCAACTCTTGTGGCGCTCCCTTGACGTTGGCAACATTTTCAATTAATTAGCCGCCGCCTGGCCAAAAGGCTTGGCAAACCATTTTTGACAGCATCAACCGAAAAAAGAAGAAAATACACAGACAAAAAAAAAAAAAGAGAAGAAAATGAAACAAAAAAGTCTGTTAACATTTCGGTAGTGGCAGTTAGGTACCCATTACCATTAACCGAGTTGCCCAACGCGTCGGCTTTTTCCTCCAACTCTTATCTGCGCTGCACACAATGACAACAACAATAAGTAAGCAGAGTCCCTAAACGAGTGTGTCTGACTTACAGATACTCTGCTTTGTGCGACATGTGTTACAAATCGTTTTTATTCTTGCTGGTTCGCTTAGGTTTATTATCAGCAGAAAGATATTCAAAACGAGCAATAAATTTGACATTTACAGGGTATGTACTTGTCGCGTTATTCGTGCTAGTCAAAAGTGTTGGTGGATATATGTGTATACAAACCTAATTTAAAAATTTAATAACATATACATACATATAATAATTTTCAAAAAATTAAAATTATAATATAAGCAATGATAAATAATTAGAATATATTATGACATTTTTTATTATTATTGTCATTATTATTATTGTTATACATATTGTTATTAATAAAATTAATATTATAATTATTTTTATTGTTATAAATTTGATAATTTTTATTATTGCATTATTAACCTTATTATGAGATGGCTCAAAACATATATATTTCAATATAATTGAATTATTACTAAATACATCAAAACAGTTATAAGCTAAAAGTATCACCTCCGATTATGTGGAGGTTATTTACATTAAACTCCATTGGTATTTCAATAAATGGGAATTATTTTTATATTAATATTAATAATAGCAATAATTAAATGGAGTGAGCTAGTTATATAATTATTTACGAAAATACATTTGCCGAATAGGCCGGCATGATACTCTTTTTTTAAAAACAATTTCAAATGGATACAGGGTATAACAACGACAACAACGACGACAATTTATTGACAAGACAATGGCGCTCAACGTATGTAATTAATCTCGACATAATCTGAGTTGATAATTTTTCGCCGCTCGTTGTTTGTTGTTTGCTGGTTGTTGGTTTGTTGCTGCTGCTGCTGCTGCTGCTGCTGCTGCTGTGCTGCTTGTTGGTTGTCGGTCTATTTTGGCTGGCTCTGCTGCCACGGCTGGGCTGCTCGGTTTGGTCATGTGCTTTTATAGCCGTGTCAGCTTTATGAACTGCATGCCTTCAAAGCATTGCCTGCCACCCGGTCCTAGGGACAGCAGCGGATCTTTTTAAGGCGCATCCCCCTATACCCATTGCTGGCCTTTTTCAATTAAGCAAAATGCCAGAGATGCTCATAAAGTTGCCCAGCTTTTCAGCTTCTAGTTGTGCCTTCTTCCAATGCTCCTTTTTTTCTGTTATGTTTTTTGTTTTGTTGTTTTTATAGAGCTCAAATGCGGTCTGGGCCTGGCCTACATTTTGTGAGCACTCGTCATTAATTTTACAGCAAAATGTGTTCTTTTTTATGTCCCTTTTCAGTGTCTGTGTGTGTGTGTGTGTGTATGTGTGTGTGTGTGCGTGTAAGTGCTTGTGTTTGTGGGAAAGTTGCATCTCTCTAGCTGCTGTTGTTGCTGTTGCTCTTGTTGTCTGGCAGTTTGCATATCAAAAATTCAACATGAATTGTTTTAATGCACGCGGATCTCGTTGCGTTTGCTTTACCAACAGCTGCAACAATGAATTTGCATTAATGATGAGCTGCTGAAGCTGCCACACACACACACACACACACACACACACACACACACACACACACACACACACACACACACACACACACACACACACAACCCCACACCCACAAAGTAACTCACACTCATCCACTTTAACCTTGAGCACATTCTGAACTTTGCCCGCAGCGTAAAACAATGAAACTATGCAAAAGTTTTTTGTATACCCTATAGCTATAAAAAGTAATCAAAAAAAGAGGGTATTATTAAGTGTTGTTATAAACATGAACACTGAAACAGCCAAGGGAATCGGTTTAGTCTATAAACTCAGAAGCTCTGAAATATAATCACACAAGAATATACACATATTCTACTCAAGGGGTATCTCTTAGTCATGCA
The DNA here is from genome assembly GCF_030788295.1 of Drosophila virilis. Lineage (NCBI taxonomy): Eukaryota > Metazoa > Arthropoda > Insecta > Diptera > Drosophilidae > Drosophila > Drosophila virilis. Next base: position 22,686,627 of record NC_091547.1, on the reverse strand, counting down.
CACGCAAAGCAAACTTTTTTGTTTGTTTATGAAAACCGAAAATGGCACAAAGTTGCTGCCCGGTTGGGCAATTTGCCATATTTCAGTCTATCTGCATATTTGAGCTGCGCTGGGCGAAAGTGAATTTACGATCCATAATACTAAACTTTGAAATGGAATTGTTTGGGATTGGATTGAAGTTGACGGGGTTGGCGTAGAGTGCACCATGTAGGCACTATCCGGCCACACCCCCGAGCCCAGAGCAGGTACTCATAATGTCAAGCGGCGTTTTGACAGCTCATCAAATCGTTGATTGCCATTTAATAGCTGCGGTTAAATGTCTGTAATCGATATATGACTCTCTGCGCCAAGCTCTTAAAATTAATGGAAAAGCCAGGCAAATGCGAAATGCCAAATGATGCGAGACTTTGGCAAATGTTTTCCTAGTGGGCTCAGCCAAAACTCACCTGGCATCCCATTGCCAAATATCCAAGGCAACAAAGTTGCTTAAAGTCAAGTATTTGGTAACTTAAATGATAGTCGGAATGGCTTTCGATAGCACCCGCTGGAATATATAGTCTTAGCATATGTTTCAGTTCTTTCAGCTCGAAATTCATTTTAATAGAAACATTTAAGGCAACGAATTTTAGCAAATAATTCAATTTTCAAACAAATTCTAAAGTCGACTTTTGACCAATTTAAACAAACCATTTTCTTGCACACATTTAACTTACTCTTCAGTTTGCTTAAAATCTTATTGTTTTTATTTGATTTTAACTCAATATATTTAAACTAAAATTTATTTCTCTAACGAAATGTTAAAGCTTTCTTTCGCAATTTACTAAACTTCTCTTGTGCCTATGTGATTTGATTTGTGTTTATTGAAATGTCAGCTTCGATTTTCTGTTCTCTAATTTCAATTAACATTTTTTGGCTAAATATTGCTGGCATTTTAAGTAAATTGTCAAGCTATGCTTATATTTTCTACATTTAATGTGCAGCTGATCAGGGAAATTGAGTTGAAATTAGAAAGCCGCAGCTTGATTGTGCTTTAACGCCGATTTTATGTCTTGCATATAATGTTGTATTAAAACATATCTGTGTATTTGTTTTATTTAATACCATTTTTTAGTTTTTTAATAAGTATATAATCTGCAAATCAGAAATTACATTTTTGTTTGCAAATTTTTTGGGATGATTGTAATGCTCCATCAGTTAGAGTATTTTGACTTTTGCTGCTGCTTAGCGCATTTGTAATATATGCAAAGTGTTGTTACACAATTTTTGCAGCACTGTTGCCACTGAAATACGTTGACCAATAACAAGAATCACAGCCTCAACTAAAATTGCTGTACTATTGATTTTTTTTTTCTAAACACCGCATTTATTTATTACAAGCACATTAAACCGAAAATGTCACGACATTAATTCTGTAAATGCGATTAATAAACGTCAGCATAATGTCATTGTTTGCAAATGCTCCATGGAAGCAATTGCTGTGGTTGTTGTTGTTGTTGTTGTTGTTGCTGTTGCTGTTGCTGTTGGGGCAGCCATTATGTGCAAGCCATTGACCACAAGTCAAGTCGGCGGCAGACAACTAGACAGCAACAGCAGCAGCAGCAGCGCAAACATGATTTACACCCATCCATTGTCATATTGTCTAGTCGAAAAGTCAACTATGAATACTCTCAGAACAACAACAACAACCACCACCACCATACTGCAAGGTGCTATGCGTTCTGTGCTTTAAACGACCCACATTTATGTTCAGGGTTAAATCTGGCCAAAAAGCCAAAATGTATATTTCTGATAAGACCCTTGGCCACGGCTTCTCCAATGGGACTACTAGCTAGTTTTTTTTCGTATTTCGATGTTAAAAGGATACAGTAAAATTGTTGGCTAATTTTAACTTTTATCAGAATAAATCAAAAATCAAAGTTTTTCTAATGAATTCTATTTTTCTTCCTATGTGGCTAGTTTCGTGTACCATTTTTTGTAGAATCTTGTCTTATATTTTTTACTAATAGTTATTTGCCGAAACGTTTTTTGCTATCGATTTAAGATACTTTCCACTAAGTACACGTCCGTGAATAATTTAAATCTACCCATCTCAGTTCCGACTTCTATTAAAAAATATTGTTTAAGTGCATCGACTAAGTACCCAAGTGTTGCGTTCAGGGCCTTAAGCAAAAAACTTTCTAACAAAATTAAATATTTAAAAGAAGAATATATTTTTGTGACATTGTAACCACCTTTATATAATGATATGATGAGCAAAGTCTAGTACTGTCAAAGCATGGTCGATTATTGTTGTTAGCATGAGCTTTAAAGCAACTAACCTTGATGTAATTGCCGCAGTTGATTCTTGGCCAACAGGAACTTATGACACATTAATGATTAAGAGAATGGAAATTAAAAAATCTTTCAGATTGCAAATTGCAAGACGGCAGCTGCGAGAGTTAAGGCGAGTCGAGGCGTTGTCCGTGGCCGAAGGCACACAAAAGGCGGCTAAAATGGTTTGGGTGGAGGGGGCAGGCGGACCTTGAAATGTCGCACACATAAATGAAATGCAGCGAAACGGTTTTCCAGGCCACAAATCGGTTTGGCAGCCGGGCGCATGCAAAAAGCCAATCTTGATTACAATCAGTCCGACAGTCAATGGGAGCAGCGCAGATGCAAACGCAGATGGTGCTGCGGAGTGGTGGAAAGGGGCTTTGGAGTTGCGGCAGAGCGTAGCATGTTGCATGTTGCTAGGCGATAAAGATCAAATGAGGAATGAATGTCGCCGACGCAGTCTCCGCTCTGCCACACTGCCATACTGCTTGCTGCCTGCTGCCGGCCTAGTTGCATGTTGCGTAGATATTTGCATTTTGCGGGCGGTCTCCGGCTGACAAGATTTGTGGCAGCAACATTGCAACAAGCGGCTGCTGCAATCAGTAAATGGTTAATACCTACACCCAACTCTGTTCAGAGTTCGAAGCAAGTGTTATCTGCTGCCAGCTGCTTGCAACGCAACTCTTGGCTCTGCCATTGCGAATTATTGATAATCGAGTGCGTTCTGCAAGAAACGCAAAATACAATTCTTAACAAATCTTAAGCTTAAGGTTATAATTTTTATTTTTTTTTTATTGAACTGCTATCTTTTTTTTTTGTAATTTCCTATAAAATAAATAACATTAAAAAAATAGTTTAATAGTTCAATAATTTATATAGTGTAGAAGTATTATTAATAACTTTATTTTATGTTTATTTAATTTAGTTGATTTTTTTAGTAATATTAAAATAATATTATGTTCGAAGCAGTGTTGATAAATTCTAAATGATCTGACAGACTGCTTGCCTCTTTAACCTACAAGCAAGCAGTACAAAAATACTGGATTTAGCTGGATAACATACAAACTGACATGGATTTCCAACTGCTTAAATACTAGCCACAAATATATATATTTTATACGTGTATCCATTTGGTAATTAAAAATGTTAATAGAACGGAATGTAGAAGCTCAGAAGGCTCAATTAAAGGTATTGGGAGTAATTAATACAAAAATACGTCCACAAACGATGTGAACTAGTATTTTCTTTATTTAACAGTCTTTAGCCATAAACAAGCTAAGACTAGCAGCAGTCGCAGCCCAAATGGTTATAACTACAAAATTAAGTATTTCTGCAGCGATCAGCAATTGATTTGGTGTATCTCTGCCTCCATTTGATGTACCTACAACTAATTGACAGCTTCCAGTGCGACGGTCTCTTGCCATTGCGAATGCTGTTTACAGAATTTCGTGATATGTCACGTGGCTGAGCTGCATAAAAATGCTGTAGCCATAAAACCGGCCCACGTCTTCAGCTAAGCCACAATTATTTTCGGGTTTGATGAGGGGATAGGGGGCAGGAGGAGACCATGTGATTGGCTTTGCGGAACCGAACGAGACTGTAAATTATTTTTGCTCGAGTGTGCAAATTAATTTCAACTAACTGACTGACTGCCTGCCTGGCTGTCTCTCTGACTGGAACTACATTCGGTTACTCGCAGTGCCTGGCGGTATCAATTATGTGTATTTTATGAGCGGTACCCACACTGCAGCAGTCGTCGTCGCCAAGGCAACTTGGGCATTTGGTAAGCTAGAAAAAAACCCGTCACTTCACCAGTTTTGGCCAAATTTGGCTATCAATTTTGTGTGTGTGCCGTTCTCCACTGCCGTTGACATTTTGGCCAAGTTGTTAGTTGGCTGCTGACGCGTGCCTTGGCTAACAGCAATTAGCATTTTGTTAACATGGCCCAAAGCACACGCACACACACACACACACACAAACAAATATACCTTGCTTGCTCTTGGCCACCATGCGCCGTTGCACTCTGGGCCTGAACTATGACACGGCATAAATCAAAAAGCGGCTTCGGCCCATTGTAAGTCGTCTAACTATGTGGCCCATAGTCGTTCAGGACAAGATGAGCCAGAAAGTTTCTCTGTTCGATTTGGCTGGCCTAAACTGGCAGTAGGTTTGGCTTTCACGCCGCCTCTCAGCGGCACACCTGAGCTCTGGCAACTAGACGCTGACTGTGGCAACACATCATCGGCTCTGCTAACTAAATCAACAGCCAACAAAACAATGGTCTGCTAACACACACACACACACACATGCATAAAAATCTTGAGAGCCGCGAAAATTAAAGTTAATCGAATGCTTTGACCTTTTCACACAGCCACACAGAGTGCAGGTAGGCATGGCCAGCCCTTCTCCAAATGCATCGCATTCGATTTGCAATTTCAGATAAACAAAACAACAACACAAAAGACACGAGAAAAACAGATCTCAGAACACTGCAAGCACACGGGCAATGCTAAGCAGGCGAATACCCTGTATTTTAAGGTTTTCGCAAAACTTTGAAGACTCGCACAAAACACATATGTTTCAGAAAGAGCAGAAAATCGCCGAGCTGTTCATTTAAAATATCATATATATATATAGCCTTAAACTTGGCGCTAAAACTCCGTTAAGTCCTGTGTATCCTAATTTCAAGCACTCAGACAAAACATTCGCTCAAACAACAAAATAAATGTTCTACAAACTTGGCTCGAAGCGGGCTCGAATTAACCTTAATTAAATTTGTCATATCTGAGGTTTTTAATCAAACAAATGCTTCATGTTTTATGCTGTGCATATCTTTTTGTGTGTGATTCTGTGTGTGTGTGGGGGGGCGTGTGTGTGTGTGTGGACACTCGCTAATGTCAGCGACGACATGACAACAAAATGTGACCAGAGCGAAAAAACGAAATCTATGTTAGAACACAAACGATTAAAATCATTTTAGCCCCCGTTAAACACACCTAATTGCTGGACAACCATCAGACAGCTAATTGAAAAGCCGCCCGGTACAATGTTTCTCTGTATATATAGATAGATATATATATATATTTTGCATTATTTTTTAGTCTCTTACATTTTCAAGGCCCGCTCTTGACTAATTTTCTGTGCTCAGGTTTTTTATTTCGATTGTTTTTACTGCACAATTATTTCAATTTTATTTTATTTATTTGCTTTGGGGTGTGGCCGCAGTGCGACACGTTTTATTTCTAGTGGCTGCCAAATGCATTTGCTGAGCTTGCAAAACCGCAAGACTCCGCTCGAGTCGGGGCCCATAAATAGGGGCGTGTGCGCCCGGTTTTATGGCAATCAAATGCGTTGTTTAATTCGAATTGACTTTTTGAACTTGCCGTGAAACGTCGTGTCGCAAATGGGAGCCAGTGTTGCAAGTGGAGCACGTGCTCGATTCTCTGGTGATCAACAATTTTAAATGACTAAAAATCGCACTTTTGATTGAGTTTCGATGTGATTGGCAAACAAATAACTGATATAGATAGGTTCGTATAGCGAGTTAGTAATTGGATGTATCTATTATTACTATTATAACTATCATAACTATTATTAGTTTTATTATTATTATTATTTTTAGTCTTATCTGATAAGCTCCGATAAAATGTTACTGAAAAGTAAATATTATTTAAGTTTCTTATTTGTGGACGATTGTGAGCCTTAATTACTAAGAATCTTCAAAAATTTGACTGAGCGCCGGTAAGAATAATATATTAATCTCCTGGAGCCATGAAAATACACTAAGTTCTTTTAGTTTAATTTCACTACATTCTTTTTTTCGCTTTGTACACTCTATACACTCTGGTAGCGCTTCCAGCACTACATACTAAGTATATATGTTCATATTATTGTTAACTTTAGGATGTCAGGCCGTGCGCCAATTCAGGGACTGAGTCGAACAGTGCCTCCATACATGTTTCGGTTGCTTCAGATCGACTATGATCGGGTGTACGTAATCTTCATATTTATTATATTAAGATTCCCTATAACCTTTAGCGTGGGACTTGAATTTAAGAGCTGCTTGAGGGTCAACAGCCTTAACCACGGGGAGCATCGACAAATTTTCAAAAGGACATTTTAGACGTTCAACTCACTGTTGTAAGGCAATCTTTACGGAAATTTTATGTTGGACTGCTTTAGCTCCTGAATTTTGTGTGCTTCAATTAAAACACACTGGATAAATTTGTTCTCTAATATTTCAATATATAATAAATTTCATTTAATACATATTTTTAAATATTTATATTTCTTTATATGCATTTAACACTTTTTTTAAATGATTACAACTACGTTTCCCTAGCCTGGCTTGGGTCTTGCTTTTCAATATTTTTGATATTAAATATGAAAACTAGTTATCACAGTTTTCGGAGATTTGTTTATTGAATGCATTCGCCCATTTCTAATGAAGCTTTCGAACTACTTTGTCAGAGTATTTCGAATAGAAATAAAATGCTTTAAATTTGTTGAAAGTTTGCAATTGATAGTTGTATCATAAACTAACGCCGACTCGCTTTTAAAACTATTGCACAAAAACCAAAATAAAAAAATAGAAAAAACAAAAGGCCTGTGCACACAACACTGCCACAGCCCTCTCCCCGAAAACAAACGCCCTCTGGATGCAGACAAGCTAACAAATGCAATTCAGAGGCGGTTCGGACACAAGGCAGGAAGCGAAAACAAGTTGTATGGGGGGCGGCCTGGGCGTGGCATCGAAGCGATTTGTGAAGTGTGCAGTGCAGTGGGGGTGGAGGGGGTGGGCTGGAGAGGGGAGGAGAGGGTTGTGCCAAACTTTGTGGCATAAACTTTTAATGAGTTCTTTTTATATTTGCGATTTGCATGGCCACGCCCCCCATTTGTCACACAAATGAAATCTGCTAGAGCGAAATTGCATTAAAGTTGCCATCGTTGTTGCTGTTGTTGTTGTTGTTGCTGCTGTTACTGTTGTTGTTGCTGCCACTTGTAAATTATTCACCCGCCACGACCCACTTCAATGACATTGCCTACTTCGGTGCAAAGTTTTGGTCAAAGCGGCCACCCTCCAATCTCCCCCCCACCTCACCCCGCCCCTCTCCGGCTCAATGATGAGCGCAAAACAAAAATTGCGAAATAAAATAAATAAATATGCCTGGGCACAAAAACTTTTAAATTGAAAATGCGCTTTGAATATTTCAGCATTTTGCAATTCGCATTTTCCAGCACTTCCTGTCCGCCATCTTGTGCGCCATTGCACTTGGCTAACTGCTAACTGTACTTGTGCTCATCTTTCGCCGTCTTCGCCGGCTTTCGGCACGAGGCGAAAATAATTTGAAATTTTAATTAAAAATATTTCGGGAAAAGTTGCGGCGCTGCCGGCGGCGTTGCTTTCTATCACCAGACACAAATACGACAAAATCAAAAAACATCCAAGACAAAAATTAAATAAAATTCCACACAAAAATAGGGAAAACTATTTCCGGCCATTTCATTTGCCCCCCGCTCGCTCCCGCGCTTGCTCTATCGCTGGCATCACTTGTCTTCAATTTTAATATTGCCGCCAAAGGCAAAAATGCGCACTTGAACAAAACGCAGGAGACGGCAATCCGGACATGTTGCAGCTTGCAATTGTAGCCGATGTGACAAGTGTCGCTTACTATGTAGTGTGTGTGTGCAAATCTTTGTGTGCGAGTGTGTGTGCCTTGTGCCTTTTAGTTAGTTTGTATATGCGTCCACATTTATCAAGATAATGTTCTAAAATTATCTGAATTTTTTTCTAAAGTATTTAAGGAATATGCTACTGTATAATTAAATTTAAAAATTATAAATTTAAATTATTTTAGATATAATATAATAGTAAATGTAATATAATATAAAAACAAATAACAATAATTGAAAGTAATTAATAGATCCATCAAAATGGTTTCCCTCAAAAATAAAATTACACAAAACTATAGGAAATTAGCCTTCTTCTGCCTAGTCAAAAGAATATTAATATAAATAAGTATTACAAATTGCAGCCGAATTCGAACCAAAAATCTTTTAAACAATAGATAACTCTGGCAACTAAACTGAGCAGCCCAATAATTGTCTTGGCTTTACAATGGCATTTCATTGATCGCGAATTCCGCTTACGCATAAACGTAAGCTTGTACTGATGCACTTCTTTGCATGCGTATACGTAGAAAGTATTGCCACTAGCTTTTTTTTTCCTTTCTTGGTGTAATTAAACCTTAGTAGCTGCCGAAGCAAAAAGGAAGGAAGCCTTAAGGCAGTCACAGACGAAGATGAAGACAGAGACGGAGCTCTTAGCACAAGAAAGAAAGAAACTTTATTAATAAAAGTTTTTCCTTTGGTATTTTAGCCAAGTATTATTAAAAACTTTCATATACGTAACGTTGGCAATTCAATATGCCGACTAACACACTCCCACACACACACACACACACACGCACTCACACACTCACATAAGCACACCCACACACATGGTGCATATGTCGACGGCTGCTCATATAATCAGGCATTAAATTGTGTGGTCCTTTTTATGCATGTGACAATATTTGTTGCAGTTGTTTTTTGTTTTTATTAATTTTGTTGTCATAGCATTGCGCCTCTTGTCCTTTTTTTCGTGCGAGGAAAAGCATTCGCACACTTTTCGCCTGCAGGCCGTACACGATAGACAACAGCTCTTTTCTCCAACCCTTAGCATAATTGGCTCAAATAATAAAATTATGGGGGTCCCTCACGCTCTCTTCAGACGTGACAAGCTTGCAGTGGAATATATTTGTAGGCCTCACTGTGTGGGCTTTGAAGTTTACTGTGCATACATATATTTATAGAAGAAATTACCCGTCCTTGCCCGGGCCAAACACCACATTACCCGTTTATTCGTGCGTCCTTATATTTTATCTAGTTTTATATTTTTTATTACTGTTGATTGCGACTAATACATAAAACAGCTAGCTATAATTTAAGTAAACAATAAATCAAGATTGAAACCAGCGCACTTCAGTTTGAAGTCACGTGGGCTCATAACAAATATATATTAAGAAAACCTAATCAAGGACTTATATAGTCACATATCGATTTGATAAAACTTACCGCAATATTTAATATCAGCTTTACAGGGTATCTTCGAATCATCGACTTTGTTCAAAACTATTTTTGATATTATATGCACTATGGGCATGTCTTAGAGCTTAGCCACAAAGCAATTTAAAAGCCTTAAGCTATGTAGAAAGCATCTTTAGCTGCTGCCCAAAAGACCGCATAAGCCATAGCCCGCAATCCTTTTGATGATAAGTGGCCAAGCAGCAAATGACTCGTCCTGGCCAGTACAGGCACTACAGATGCTCCGATGTCGTTAGGCTTTGAGCTTGACTGGCTGCGAGGGAGAGAAAAGGAGAGAGAGAGAGTTTGCAGTCGGGCTGTTGAGCTCTCAAACTATTTGCACATTGAGTGCATGCATATTAGTTAGCATGGAAAAGGGAATATCTAATGAGCTGCGTGTACCGTCCATTAACAGGCGAAACGCATTTTCACAAAGTTTAGTTCCATTAGAGAGTAGTGCTTCGGCATCGTCTTCGTCGTCTTGGCCTTCTTGTTTTTCTATTTACCCGGCACTCACTTAGCCAGACAAACTGAACAACTAATTAAAGTAAAGCAACAACAACACATTTGCACACAAATTTCGTTGACCAGTTAGGCGGAAGCAATTGGACTGTTGTAAAAGCTAAAGATACAGATACAAATACAAATGCAGATACATTCGCTGACACGCTAAGCAATCAGTGCAGCGACCACAGTCGCCCCCTTGCGCTTTGACACATGAATATGCAAATATGACGCAATCATCGCTGCCCCTCCTCTCTTCACAAGTGCGCATTGAGACCCCCCTTAGCATAGTTGTCGCTGCCCAGCTTTAGCCATTTACTTCGATTTGCTGCGTTGTTCATTAATTTGCACTGGCGGCCGGTCAGGACTCTCTATGGACTCCTGGGCCTGAGAATGCTGTTGGCATTGCTATCACAGCTGGCTGACATCGGAGCACATCGATATGGACCTGGCTGACTTTGTTGCCCGTTAATTGATTGCATCCATTTAGGTAACGCAGTGTTGTCCCCCCACATCCTGCTGCTGCTTTTCCAGCATCGTCTGGCCATTTGGTGTGAATCTTTGCGCCCGTCTCTGAATTAATTAGTGCCTGTTGTACGCCGCGCCCCTTGACAACTGCCCGATATTTATTAATTGAAATTGAAAACTGAATACTTACATTTCCAGGCTTGCAAATCTGCTCAAGGTGTGATTTGCTGTCCAGCTCAGAGTTAAAGCAAAAAGCTAATTTGCTTTGAACTATATATTTATGCGTACATACTACTTAATGTTTTCTCATATTTGTGTCGGGTTTTTTCAATAACTGTTATATTAGAAGACGTTATTCAGGGGTGTATTACACTATATTCACAATTTTAAAATATAAAGTTGACATTTTATAATATAACTTTCTGTGCCGGAATGCAACATTGCAAGCACTCTTATTTAAATGATGTTCTCCGATAAATGTAAGATTTGTTCAAAAACTAATTTAAATATTTTTTATTTTAGTTTATATTTTCTTGCTTGTTCAACATTTATTTGCGCTATCGCCAATAAGAAAATAGACAAACTGTTTTCGATTTTTTTTTTTCGCTTAAAATTCTTTTAATAATGCGTTTATGTAAATTGCATATATCGAAGAAAATAAAAAAAATATATATATATTTTTCAGTTTAATTAAAAAATAATTATTTTGACTTTTTAGTTGACGAATACTTTTGTCCCTGACTGTGTTTGCACACATATTCTATTTATCAAGTTACAAATTGTTATATATATGTTGTCTGCTACTTTTTTTGTACATTTGATTTTCAATAATTTGCTGCTGATATAGGTCGTATCATAAGTTGTATAAATTTGAGTGTCTCTTCGAAGCCGTGCCAGTGTTGCCAAATTATGCCCTTGCCGCGCGAGCTGGTGTTCAGCTGCCGCCGCTTATAGTACTTGCCATTGGGATTGCTAATTGATGGAATAAAATACTTGGGATTTTTTACGTATTGAGTATACACGAGTAAGAGACATACCAAAAGGCTGCACAGGCTGCGTACCACCAGGCGCTGTGATATCGGCGCGCACAGCTGCCTTCCAGCCAGCTATCGTTATCGCTGTCCAGTGTTGAGAACTTCTGCAGGACATTCAAGCCCATCGAGTTGCCAGCGTTGCCAGTGTATCTGCCCAGCGAGCTGAGCTCGTAGAAGGTTTTCTCACTGCCAATGCTGAAGTTGTCATAGTGTGCATAGCGTATCTCGCCTTCAAAGTCCTCCAGATGCACATAGAGCTCATAGGGCTGCAGTGCGGTCAAACGATGAAGCTTCTCTAATCCAATAAAGAACTCGCCATTAAGTGCACCAAAACCCAATTGATAGTCGCTCCAGTTGCGATAGAAATTCACGCTGCCGTCCATGCGGCGTTGGATGACCAACCAGCCGGAGCCAGCGAAGCGCGCATCGCAGGGCACATAGAAGGAATCCAGGCCAGGTAGCTTGATCCTATAGATGCCGGTGGTGCTGCCAAATGGCAAACAACTGCGCGGCTGAAATTCTTCCAATTCATCTTCGTAAGCCTTGAGCTTGCTGTGTGCCGCCTGCAGCTTTAACGAATGCTCATTGGTCAGGGCTTGTAATTCCAAAATTTGTGCATCTTTAAATTTGAGCTGCAAACTCAGCTCCGATATTTTAGCCTCAAGGTCCACTTCACTCTGAATTTCAGTCTTATAATCTTTGGCCATTAAACTAATTCTGCAGCTAGTCAAATTGTGCAGCAGTGTTGTAAAGTGATCTTCAATTTCCTTGAACTCGACTGCAGCCGTTTTGACCTGTGCCCGGCAAGCAGCCAACTGGGTCTCCTTCTCCCTAACATGAGTCTCGCAACACAGCTCTTCTGTGGCTTCAATGTGCCCTGATATTTTAAAATCGGTGTCGGCTTCCAGCTTAAGCAACTGCTCATTGTTTTGCTTGATCAGTTCTTCAAGTTTAAGAATTCTTACTTGTACTTCATCATCCTCCATCAAACTAGCCCAACTATTACTCACTGAGAGCACGAAAATGTAATTTATAAAAATATTCGAATATCTGCACATTTTGCTTATGCGTCCCGAACTAAAAATTAGAGCAGATTTTTTATACAAATTCCCAAGATTTGGGCTGCCTATTGAGAGCGAACACAAAGTCAGACGGGCTATCAAGCTATAAACCAGCAAAAATATGTGGGAAGTCCCAGATAAGCGCTATCAGAATGTTTTTCCTGCTTAGTACACTGACCAAAATTGTTTGATATATTATAAATTCTTTCTCTTATTTTTATAGAGTTGTCAGATTAGGTTAATAAAATTAAGAAGTAAAAAAAAAAAAATTAAAAAAAGATTATTATTTCTTCTCATTATTTTTATTAAACCTTTTTGGTTTAGCTTATAGTTTCTTAGCCCTTATCATGATTTGAACTGATTTGAAGGAATAATCATTATCATGCCAGTCTGTATCCACCCAAAGGATGCCTTGACTCGAGGTGTAATCATCTGGTTTTTGGTAAGGACCATTCAAGTTACTGCAAATAACAATAATAGTTTTATACATGCATTTATTTAGTTTAAATATTTCATTTAACGTACCTGAGACCGCACGCATAGTACCACCAGGCGCCATGAAAACGTTCAGCACAGCTTAGGGATTCATCACTATCGTTGTCACGATCGTAGGTGCTGAACTTTTGACCTTCATTTAGACTTAACGCATCATCAATATCTCCGCCGAAATTTCCCAGGGACTGCAGGGCATATGATTCCTGTTCAGAGCCAACCTTGAAGTCATCATATGTGGCATAACGTAACTGGCCATCAAAGTCCTCCAGTTGTATGTAGAGTACCTGTGGTTCAGCTTTGGTCATATGGTGCAGCTTCTCCAGACCTATGAAGAACTCGCCAGCTAAATCGCCGAATCCAGTTTTATAGTCGCTCCAGTTACGATAAAAGTCGACGCTCCCATTGATCCTGCGCTGTATTACTGTCCAGCCGGGACCAGCTAGTAGGCCATTGCAAAGCACTGGAAAGGGTTCGCGCACACCGGGCACCTTTATCACATGCACATTTGAAGAGCTGCCAAATGGCTCACAATTCGAAGCCTGACAGCAGTTCGTGTAGGCGGCTATTACAGTGTTCAATTGCTCGATTCTCGCAGCATCAGAATTCAACTGCGATTGCAGTTCAATAATTGTATTACTCATTGTGCTTATACGTTCACCAGATGCCGTGACATTTATGTTCAATTCTGTTATCAGCTCATGATTTTCTCTGAGCTGCTGCTTAATGGCCGTGTCTCGGCTTTCGTATTCCGCAATACGATCGTTTTGCTGCCTTAAAGTGACGTTCATGACATCTATTGTCGAGCCTTGTTCTTTGATTTTTTTATTTGTTTCACTTAATTCGTTAGTCTTTTGCACCAGCTGTTCCCTTAGTTCTTGTATGGTTAATTCACTTGAGTTTAGTTTAGTAAATGTTTCGTTGATAGTTTGTTTCAGTCCACGCAGTTCGCTAGTAATGTTTTCTAGTTGATTGGGCTTATTAATGAATGTATCTTGCAGGTTTATTTTAGCCAGTAATTTTTCATTATTGATCGTCAGACTCTTGACCATTTTTTTGTAAATAGTAGTCTGCTGCAAGCGCTTTTCTTTTATGGCATTGTAGTATTTCTGTAACTCTGGAAACTTAGAACACAAATTTTCGCAGTTGCTTAACAGAGTTTCGGCTTGTTTATTTCTAGCCAAAGAGTTTTCCAAAGTCAATAACACTAAAATTAGGTACACAAAAATCTTACTTTGCATTTTGCACAAATTATCAGATCAATTTTATTCCGTTCGTATTTATTGCTTCAGTCGTTCTACATGCGACAGTTGCTATTAAAATTGCTTATTGGTCTGCATATATTACTTGGCATTTTTCAGCAGTCTCTCATATTTATACACTGCAAGCATTGAAAATAGGCATATAGGTTTTATGCTAATTTATATATAATGCTCAGCCGAGTCGATCTAGCTCTGTTCGTTTATCTGTCCGTCAATCGTAGAAACTACGAGAAATAGGGATATGAATTTATAAAATTCCTTCTATCCCAGGATAATCATAGATAACTGGCCGCCCTGGTCTTAAGATATCTCGGAACTTATAAGGGCCCACCAAATATCGTAGATGTATTCACGTATAGTATACACACATATAGAATGTATTATTTTTCGGATATCCCATCACACTTGGCTAGCGCCTGATCAGCGTATGTGCTCAAGGTATCTCCCAGTCGGTCACTTCTAACTTGAGCCCCTTGTTAATCATAACATGCTTATCGCAAAAACTACATTATATAAATACAAACAATATATGCATATTATACCCTTGCAGAGGGTATTAAAATTTTGCCTCGAAACGTGTAACGCAGATGGACATCTAAAACTATACGTTCTTGTGTATTTAATTCAATATAAATAGATTTATCTATCTGTATGTGTACATGTATATGGGAGCCGCCTTTATTAAATTTGTGCATAGTCTATTTCTCATGAGAACTAGAAGAGTATTCAATGGTCACCGAATTGCAGATAATTGTGTTCTCTCTTGTATGCAACTTCGGCATTCTCTAGGGGAAAAAAAAAACAAAATTTAAGTATATAATATAGTTTAATTGGAATATTTCAGTTAAAGTACACTCAAAAAATTAAACCAGAATTTTAGAAGTTAAAAAGTTTTTCTTAAAAAGTATGTTTTGATAGAATTTTTTAATGAATATTTGCTTTATTAATATTTTTTAAAATTCAGAAAAAGTCATTTTGGGCCGTACATTAAATAAAATAATTCAGAAGACTGATATTTTGTTAAAGATAGCTAATATTGAGATTTAACTTATACGGAGCTTCTAGTTTAGCTACCCGTTTTGTGTTGTTACAAACGACTATGCAGAATAAATAAACTTTTAAGTGAAATGTTGTTTTTATTTGATGAATATTTTAATTTCCTTTTAATTTGGCAAAGGCTAAAGCTTTAAAAGCTGTGCAGATGCGCTGCGTGAACAGCAGCAACATCAATTAAATGGTTATATTTTATTAAAAGTCTTGAACAAAAGACGCAATGGCATTGCCATGGCAAATAGATGGCGCGATTTTCGCTCATTTTGTGGTGCAACTGAGCGTATACGCAACGTGCAACAGTGTGAGACCTTTTGAAGTGTGGGTGTGGCTGGTGTAGCATCCACCGGTTGCCATAACGCTGACGCGGCAGCTCGACTCGACACGACTGGACCAGCCTCGAGACGCGACGACGCCTGCACTTCGCAGACAGGTGCGATGGAAAAGGTAGGAGGGGCGGTGTGGCCAGGTGTGAGCGGGGGAAGAGCTCTAGACAACGCTGTTATTTATTCCGGATTTGTCTACCTTTTTTATTTATGTTTGGCAGACGCCAATTTTCATGGCGGCGGCAACGGCAACAGCAATGGATTTGGCTTTGGCTTTGGCTATCCAAAGGATGCAGCTGCTCTTCAGCTTACCTGCACGTAGAAGCAGGTATGGGGGTGCGGCTGACCACGTGATTCTGTGCGCCAGCCAAGCGGAAAATAAAAGAAATGCCAAGCAACAGCCGCCACGTTGTAAGCTCACCTTTGATTGTCTTAGCCCGGTCGGACAGATGCTCGCCGGCCAAGTAATGAAAACTGCCCCTATTTAAGGGTTGAGATTTTGGCAAGCTAGCAGCCAAAGGGAAAGAGATGGCAAAGAGAGGGAGAGAGAGAGAGAGAGAATTAGAGAAATATCTCTGTTTGTGCTGTAAATATTTAAGCTGTTAAAATGCTTTTGGTTTCTGGCTTTGTCTACGGCCTTTGTCTATTGCTAAGAATTGAAACGGCAACCTTTTAAATTGTTTCGGAGTCGCTGTCATTTGGAGAAAAGTGCTTAAAGCCAACTATTTTTTGATTAAAAAACTTTCTTGTTGGCCGACAAACAAATTCAATAAGCAGCAGCAAAAATCAATAACAAAAGCCGACAGCTGCCTCACAGCCGTCCATCGAAGTGGCGCGAACTTAGTAATCTAAGCCACAAAACACAGCCGCAGTATGCGTAGCAGGGTGTGTGTAAGGTGGTGGCGTGGGGAGTCCGTTTGTGTGGGGCACATAAATTCAAGATGTGGCCATAAGATTTATGACGATTGCGAACGTGGAATTTCGACAGCGACCATAGACAAAAGTGGCTAAAAGAAAATGCCGCAACATTTGTGAGCGCCTCTGGCCTTTGAACTTCTGTGTAGGGTGGCCAGCAGGGGCGGGAAGGCGTGGCTGGACAACAATTTACAGTAGGCATATAAAATGTGCATAAAAATTGAAACTGCCGGCGCGCTTGCCGCCTCTTGAGAGGGGCCGTCCGTCCTGGAGCATGAGGCGTATACTTTACGCATTTTAAGTTTCAATTTCACAGCCGAATTTATGGGCATAAAAATGGTGGCATGGCCATTTTATGGCCACTTCCGCTGACCAAAAACAGCAAGAACTCTAAGTGATTTCTAACATAAAAAAGCATTAGAGCCAGACGTCAGACAAATATGATAAATTCAGCGCCGTTTTTATGCCATATAATGTTGTCTGACTTTCAGCTTGAAATTTGTTGGCTTCAAATCGAAATTTGTCGAGCTTTTATTTACTTCACTCACTGACTGCTTAATGAAAATGCTTTTTCCGTGCAATTTTCCAGGGCATACCAACCCCCAATCATGCCCTGATTTGAGCAGCGCAATCAATTGTCAAAGTCGTCGGGTCCACGGTTCCATAATCTGGCTTATTATGCAAAGTAAATGCCCGGCCCTTTGGCAGCGGGCCCCTGCCCGGTCCAATGGAGACGCCAGATAATCTTGGTGATATTTCATTGTCGTCGTCGCCAAGGCTTGTAAATGCGTTAACAGCCACGCCTACCCTCAGCCTCTGCCTCACTTTCCCGGCGCTTGCCTCGCGCCAATTGCGAAATATTTCCGTTTCCGGTTTGCTGTTGTCGCTTATGCACTTCCTTCATTCCCGCTCATTTGTCGCGACCCGCTCATAATGCCGGACTATTTGCTCAGATTTTTCCTTTACGCTGGCGGCGTTGCCATATTTTTTTATATGCCCTGCCCCATATCCGTTCATATATGGAAATACTCGAATTTATTATGCGTTTGTCCGATTGTCTCGCGCGTAATTTTCCAATTTCCATAAACGGTTTCAATTTCAGCATTTCCTTCATTTTTTTTCTCTTATTTTTATTTTTATCATCGTGTTTATGTGTTGGTCGAAAGGGTTTTGCAATTGGGCATTGGGGTTCCTTTGTGCTTCATTAGCATATTAAATGGTTCCTTAAAGTTGATGAAGTATTAAATTATACGATTGTAGCTATGACTATGCCACATTATGGACACGTTTCATTCCATTTGTGGTACAAATAGCCCAAACAGACATGTGGGCGGAGGCTCCAGACTATGTTGATTATGTGGCAACCCTAAACAGTTTTTCTATTTCAATTTACATATTCATTCATTTGCCTCTCATATATTTCATGAAGAGATTTTTTTTAGTTGGAAGATTTTACAAATTATGTGCTTAAGAAAAATGAATTATATAAATTGCTTGCATTAAATTTGTTCCGGTTTTTTAAAAAGATATTCCCGCTATAAATATATATCTGAATGTGTGCCGTGCTCTTTTTACTCCCCAATAAATTTGCGTATATAAAAATGAGGAAAATCTTTTTGTATTTTGAGCTCTTAGTTTCTTGCATAGCAAATGAAAATCAAAAATAGCCAAATATTTCGCATAGCTCATTTGCATTTTCTTTATAAAACCATGTCTTAAATTGCATTCCTCTAAGTTTTCGAGTGTTTTGCTTGTCCCTTGCAAAAGCAAACCCCGTTAAATAGTCGAACTCACCTCAAAACTAAAATCGTATGACACAGCCGTCGCACATGATCACCTGCTCTTCGTGCATTGCATATATTTGGCAGATACTCCACTGTCTGTCCATTCCATTTCATCTCGTCTTTTTCTATGCAACTGAATGACTTCATTTTGTGCGCTCAGCCATGCAAATTCGCAACTGATTTTGCGCCCAAATCACATTGTTGGAAGATGCAGAAGACGGCAACGCATGGAAAAAAAAAATCACGATTTAAAAACTCTAAAATTAAGCTATCATCAGGTTTTACAACTGACTCTGTCTCGCTCACGCCCACTATCTCCCCTTTACACTCTGCTCCTAGGTGGGAACACATTCCAGTACAATATGTGTATAAAAAAGTCAAAAGGAAATAAGTGCAATGCAATGTCATTAAAGTAGACAAGCAGACAAGGACGAAAGGAGTGTTGGGGTCTGACAATGACTATGACCAACATAAAATCACAACACACACGTACACACACAGACACGCAGCAGATAGAAAGACAGTCGCCGTAACCCAATCCGTAACCCAACCCGTATTCCTGTCTGTGGTCGCTTATCGGACGGTGTGTGCGTCGCCTGGCTCTAAACTCCATGCTCCGTCCCCTATTCAGTGTCCGTGTGCGTTACATAAAGCCGTAATCTGTGCTTATAAAACGGCAAAATGGCAAAACTCTGCAGAGGGTTTTTAATTGTCTGTGCCGGATGGCAGCCTTAAATGCCTTACGACACAAGATGGACCCGAATCACACAAAGAGAAACAAGGCACTTGAACTGAGAAGATGAAAATTTAATTAATTTTATTTATTTTACTCGAAAATAATAAAAACAACAGAGAAATAATAAAGATTTTTAAAAATAATTTAAAAACTAGAAAAAAGTAAATGAAAAGTAAAAATGTTTTACTCTGTTTTATTTATGAAAAATGAACTAAGAAAAATCTAGTAATAATAGAAAATATTAAAAGTATTTTTATTTATTTTATTTATTAATGTTCGACAAAAACGAGTGTCTTGCTAATTATCTAATACATAAAATTATAATATTGAATACCGAAATCCCAATTAGAATAAACAATCATCAATCTTAAAGAAAATTGTTTGTCCTAAAGATTCTTTCACTATTATCTAGGAATTTCAATGATATGGTTGTAAAACATACATTTTTTATATGTATATATACAAATTCGATTTATTTTTAACTCTCTGCTCTGAAAAATTTTTGTCAGTGCACACACGTCCGATATGAAACGACTTTGTTGAGTATGCCCGAGCAAATGCTGTGAGATTTTTTTAATTAAAATCCCTTCATAATATTATGTTAATGTTTGCTTGCCACCTGAAAAACTACCAAGGGACCCTGTCACTTTATTGCAGCACCCTTGCAGCAGCCACTCCTCACCTTTGCCACTTCAAAATGCTTTTTAGCTGAAATCAGCGCGAGGCAAACTAATTTCTGGCCGAGATTGAAGTGCCAGCTAGAAAGTTATAAAAAGTAATTGTTGGCACCCGTTGATTTTTACATTTTTTCTCGTCCCACCCTCACGGCCAAAAATGCAAATTGAGTGCGCTATCAGCAACTGTCATGGCAACCCATTTTCCCCTTTCCAACGCATGTCCATTGGCGAGGTGTGGTACACGTCCATTTACTGTCGCACAGTTTCACCTGTTTTGGTTCTTTGACTCCCTCCCCACCACTTTTTTTTTAGCAATTGTTGTTGAGCTGGTTGCCATTTGGCTGATGTCGGCAGATTTAGCGCACGTAGCATTTTTAATAATGCCGCCAATTGTCATATTTGCCCCAACGAAAATGGTCATCCCATTTCGCAGAGGGTATCCTCATATGGTTATTGTTGTGCTTCTCTTCCAGCTCTTTGCATCAATTAGTTTCAGCAAATTTCCAACTATCTCACAACAAAAAGAAATGTGTGACGGAACCGAGTTGATGAACGAAAATGTGAAAAAAGACAATGCAGATGAATTTGGCCTTAAAAGAGATAGCTAGTGTCAGCGAGTATGATATAGATACACGTATTTACTATTATGACATTTGCAATGTTTTCGCTGTTTTATGTTTTTTGTGAAGGTTTACACGAGCTGAGGATATTGTGTATACAGTTGTAGATAGGCTCGTGTAAGACTTTGTTTGTTAACAAATTTATTTATTTTAACTCACCCATCAACAAGAATCACAATCTTTGCCACGTGTAAACTTGCGAATAGGAGAAATCAGAATCTTAGCACCGTGTAAACTTGCGTCTGCCTCGAAGCCTATCAGTCATAAAAATACATACAACGTCGTTTATTACCCCCCGCATCAGCTTTTATATATTTTTTGTGTCTCTTTCTCTGTTGTCTGTCGTATCAATTGTCAATTTTAATTGCTGGCAGTTGTCATAACTCGGTTGTTAAATTTACAACTGAGCTGGCCAACAGGGAGCGAGGGAGTTGGAGAAAAAGCGAGCAACTGAGAGAGATGGATTGAGAGGTGAACGGGGGGGCAACGCATTTAATGGCGCCCTCAACGCAATGCGTTGACTTTCTTTATGGTTATGCAACAGCCAGACTGGACAGAGAGTCCATATTCGAGTCGCTATGCATGAGCTGCTTAATATGCAGCGAGTGGCCATATTGAATCATCTGAGGCAAATGCCGCGGGCACACTCTATCGAACCGGGCGAGTCCGTGGCTCATGCTGATAAGCAGAAGTCACGTAGAGATGATTTGAAAAGGAGACAAAATCATGCATTAAATCGTTGCGACTGGCCCGAGCCCTGGTTCTCAGTTCATTTAATTGCGGCCCGCTAAAGGTGTGCAGTTACACAGAATCCATCCCCCCTCCCCGTGCTGCACCTGGCTCAGTCCCAGTGCCGTTCTAGTCGCAATTAGTCAAACGAATTTGTTGGAATTAATCAGAATGTGGCCAGCATTTAAAATGCAAAATGCGTGCGCTAAATTACGACGAATTCTGAAGCAGCACAAAAAATATACATAAAAAAAAAGAAAAAACAAACTAGACGCATTTTTTAGCGTGTAAGCAGCGCACCCCGCGCTGCCCCTCCTCGCCAACTCCCCTGGCGGCAAAAGAGAGAAGACCTTTGTGCCAAGTTGATGATGACTCGTTTTGGCTTTGTGTTCGTCTTTGGCGCGTCTACATTTGAATACTAATTGCATTTGGGGCACGTTGTTGTTGTTGTTGTTTTGGTTGCTGGCTGCCTGCCTTGCGGTAAATATGATAAACAACAAAGCGCCTCATTTTGACATTTGTCTGTTTGCAGCGCCCACGTTGACGTTGTGCCACCACGTTGCCAATTCCGCCGACAGACTCCCACGACTGACATACCCGACCTGCCCCGCCATGGCTGGCTGCCTGCCTGTCTGCCTTTGCCTGCTCTTCGTAATCGCAAATAGATATGCGACTCAGATAATGATCGGCTCAGCTGGCAGGCCAAACTCCAGCTACAGCTACAGCTCCAGCTCCAGCTCCAACTGCAACTGCAATTCCTGACTCCGGCGGTTGTCGCGCTTTGAACTTAAATGGGTTTTGCTGCTGTTGTTGTTGCTGTTGTTGTTGACATGCAGTCAGCAGGCAAATTTGCCATATGTTGGCAAAATGGCAAACTGCTTTTGTGCTGGCCTTTTCAGCTTTAACCAAGTGTCAGATATTTTAACATTGCCTTGCCAGGACTTGCTGCCTACCATTTTAGCTGACACACAACAACAATGCATACACTTCCAAATAAGAGAGAGACCTCTATTTTACGCTTGGGTTTTCCTAGTTCCAAAAACAATGCCATAGTCCAGAAACAATATTTATTAAATTAGGAATTTTAATAAGTTTTTCTAAGCTAATTAAATATCTTTCCTAACTAGGCTGACGAATTTCATACTTCCCGAGAGTAGAAATGTTAAAATTAAGTTTTCAAATTTTGATTTACATTTCATGGCACAAATATTTACCAGTCTTCACGCGACCTTAAAATTGCGAAAAGCCATTTAAGTACATTTATTTTTACATTACAACTTTGTTTTAATTATCAAAATCAAAGCAATAAAGGTAAATAAAAATGAGTAAAGTTCCCTTGCTGATAACTCTATTCAACAGCCACACCAGCCAAAAAAAGTAGTTTCCAGGTAGGGCTCGAACTCGCGACAGAGCGCACCACTTGCTTTGGCCTTAATCAACAGCCACACCAATAATTAAGTATTATTGAGAAAAAAAAAAAGAAAAAATTAAAATAGCAGCACAGAAAACTATTGCAATTGCAATGCTGTTGATAGAATTCGAAGCAAACTCTTCTTAACCGATCTCTATAAAATTTTCTACAGTATATCTTATTGTACCATAGAATATTTGTGCATTCTCAATTGCATTTAAATTGAGGCTTAAATTGGTGGGTAATATAAGTTGTGCTATTTATTAACTTGATATATAGCTCTGCGGTGGTAGCGAGGAGGGGGTCATAGGTATACAATTAAAGATAATATATATCTCAATATCTCAAACTGTTTGCCCTGACTAACCGACTGACTGATTGGTGTTCAACGCACAGCCCAAACCGTAAGAGATAGGAAGCTGATATTTTCACTGTATTTACCTTATGTGATAAAGGTGCACGTTTAGACGAGGTTCCGGGAATTCCACCCACAAGTATGGAAAAATCGCGATAAACGTTTATATGAAACTTTTTTGTTAACCATCCGATCCACCTCAAACTCTATTTCTAAGTTCTTCAAGAACAGAGACAAGAGTATATACTCTATGGGATCGGAGATGCTTCCTTCTGCATGTTACATACATTCATTTTGATTTGCACAAAGACATTATACATATTTGAACCATTTTAAATGGTTTCAGGGTATAAAAAAAAGTCGAAATGCATGGTTTAGGTTCTAGAGCGTTGGACTACCAGGCGGGAACTCGCAGGTTAAAATTCTGCAGCGAAGTTTTAAAATTTGTATATTTAATTAAATAGAAAACAACGAAGTGAAAAATGAGAATACAGAGACACGTGCCTAAAGAAGTCGCGTTTCTTTTTTAGTGTTCCACAATTTTTGAATTTTTATGGAATAGTTTTTAATCACGACTTTTCTCTTTGCTGCCAGTTACTGCCAAATTTGCAAAAATATCGTTATTGTCGGTGAATTTGGAGCAATTTATGTGAATGGGAGAATCAGAGCCAGAAATGAAATAACAGCAACAGCAGCAGAGCCAATGAATAATTGACCAGGCACAACATCAGCGCCGCACTTGTAATTAATTATACAGCAGGAACAGTAGAAGATGTAGAAAAAGGCACGCAGGCAAGAACAGGAGCAGGCAACAAATATGTCTGGTAATTATCACTAAGACACGCCGTTGCTGATTAAAAATGCGACGCCGACGCTGGGACTTGGAGTGGGTTCGGGTCTGAGACTCGGAGTTAGACTTAAACTTGAACTGAAACTGGGATTGGAACCTGGGTCTGAGTCTGGGTCTGGATCTGGTGATGTGCATCGAGGCAGCAAGTTGAACGCCAACTTTAACTCGAATTCTGACAGTTTTCGTACGGCTGACATGACAAGCTGCCAGTGCCGATGACGCTAAAAACTTGGAACCCAGTCGGTCGGCGGGCCCAGTTGCGGCCGCCGCGGCCGGCGGCTGCCCCCAACTGATTGACTGCCCAGACAGGGCGACTGGCGACGGAATCTCAAAGCTGATGCTTGGCCTGCGCTTGAGTGGCGATTTGAGCAGCGCAGCCTGAAAGCCGCACCATGTAGTCAAGTGCCGACGGCGACTGACCGACTCCTGACTGCGGACGTCCAGTTCTGCGGTTGGCACAGGGTGTGCGCGGTCAGCGGGCAGACGGTCAGACAGCCAGCGACATGGAGTACCAAGTGTTGCATATAAATGAGGCGTGCCAAAAGTTGACAATGATATTAACCTTGAGTGGGCTTTTCAGCTGGTTTTTTACTTGAAGGTCATGTAGTCAGGCGGCGAGCCATTGATTCATTGCGATGTGCTTGAAGATAATTGCTATGGGCATTAGATGACTAAAAGATGATGCGTTTGTCATTCATGCGTGTTAATCAGCTTGCGACAGTAATCGATATACATAGTGCTTAAACGAATCATCTCAGTGCAATCCTCTGCAATTTTGCCATGAAATGCAAAGAAGAGATTTCTAACCCCATAAAGTATATATATTTTCCATTTCAGTCTATTTCTATGCGAACTAGTCTCAGTTTTTAAGCTATCGTCTTAAATCTTTGAAGAGGTCAATTTTTCCGCCGCAGGAAGTACATATGTACCTACAAGTATGTCGTAAACGGCCTGATTGGACCTAACTATTCTTATATATTTGAACAAACTCGGCAATTACTATTTAGTTTCATTATACTCTTTATTTATGGTCCAAATAGGAAGTAAGTATCTCTAGCTATTGAATATGTTTGTTGCTATAAAGTATCGTTGTTGCTTAACTAAATCAAACTTATTTATAAAGGGTGGTGTCTATAAATTGTCTACGCGAATTATTTAAAAAATTTCTCTTCCCAACTTGATAACCGAACTTAACTTTCCAAAACTGTTATTGTAACTGTTATTGCGCCTAGGCATAGCAATAAAATCGGGAAAAATAAAAGATTGCAAGGGATCAACCCGGTTTTAACAATAACAACTGTATTAATTTTGCAGCGATTACATTTTGCATTTGTTAACCCTTTTTTGTTGCTGGCATTTTAAGCCAAATGGGTATATTATACAGACTTTGCTGAAGCTGTGAGCTTGGCTTGTGCATATGTCTGATATACTTTGGGGTTTTTGCACCACACAAAATTTCCAGTTACTCCTTTGCCTTGCGTCCAAAGTTTTCACCATCCTCCAATGTCTCCGGCAAGAGAGCACCGCGTGTCTCTGGTAAAAAGATGCTGCAAATCACGGCCGATACCGAGAAGAGGCCAAATATGAGTGGTGTTATCCATGCCTTCAAGAGGGCCAGATCACAGATGAGCGGTGCAAGCAGGCCACCAATACGGCCAATCATAGAGCACAGGCCCATTCCATTCGAACGCACCACCGTCGGAAATATCTCACCGCCCCAAAGATACACATTGGGAAATGATATCGACGCACCAAATAGTCCCAGTGTGGCGCAGGCCACCTGAATCCGCATATCGAAACTAGTCAGAAACACCAAAGCTAACAGGCCAATGGCACTAAGCGCATTGGACAGCATCATTGTTATCTTGCGACCCAAATACTTGGTCAAGACCACACAGAGCAGGGTTCCGGGTATGCCTAGCCCAGCGGCGATGAGATTGTTAAGGAATATATTGCCGCCCAGCTTGGATATATACTGGGCGGTGCCATAGTAGACCATGCAAATCACCAACCAGATAACGAGCATGCAAAAGGTCTTCGTACGCAAAAAGGGCGTTCGAAAAAGATCGATCACGTTACCCTTTTTTGAAGGCGTCTTGGCAGCTAACACTTTATAGCCGGACTCTATTTCCCCACGGATAGTTTCGGTGGGCGCATTGTTTTTTTTTGCAATCTTTTCCAATATCTTTATGGAATCATCCACACGTCCTGTCGTATACAGCCAGCGTGGCGATTCGGGCACCAGGAATATGTAGAGCACGAACACGACCGAAAATATTGTCACGGCGAACTGAAACCAGCGCCAGGTGCGTATAAAGTAGGCAAATATCGCCAGGGAAGCGTGGCCAACGTTGAACGGTATCTGATACAGAATTGCAACTAGTTCGCGTTTCTTCGGTCCTATTATTTCCATGATGAGCACAAAGCTGTTGAGAGGGAGGGAGAGGGAGAGAGAGAGAGAGAGAGAGAGAACAATAATTAAATTCAAATCTAATCCAAAATTGCAGCATACCAAAAGTTTAAATAAATGTAGATTTATTTGCTTTCTTACCATACCTTCATAAACACAACACTCATTTTGCGAGGCATCGTGAAGGTCATTGAAGAAATTTCCAATCAGTTTTGATATAGACTAGATATCAACATATATTCGACTGACAGACTGATGGGTGATCATCGCACATCTGCAGTTTTTCTGTTCGAATTTATTGCGAATTCCACCCGCAAAAGTGGAAAATTAGAGGAAAAATTAAAAGCATAATTAGCTTGAAACCAATATTCAATGATTTTCTTACATTTTCGAAGTGTTCAAAGGTTCAAGCTTCATAATAAGAGACTAAAGTGGGTGGAAAACATTGATTCCATATTTTTTGTGCATCTCAAACTCATTTTATATCAATCTAAAACTGAGATTTGGAACTTCAGATAGTGCGGGTGCATACAAATGTTGTACAACCGGTAAATAGATTGTAGTGAATGTCTTAAGTTGTAAGCAAAACGCTTGAAAATATATATTATATATATTTTATTGGATGGTAAGAAAGCTAAGGCCTTACTACACAGCTTGCCAAATGTTAAGGTCAGATTGCTTTTGGATCGATTAATCATCTTCCTGATAGAGTATATTAAATCATCGGTAAACTGTTAAAGGCTTTCTATTTAGCTCTTTACCATTAAAGTTAGTGAGTGTGGTTTGAAATTTACCTTGTTGTCATGGTGCCGCCTGTGGCAAAAGCCGTCAGAAATCTGAAGAGACAGTAGAACCAAAAATACGGGGACAGACAGACGATCAAACCAGCGCCTAGCTGCATGAAGCAGCAGCCCAAAAACGCAGGACGACGACCAAAACTGCAAATATATATAAGTAAATAATGAAATGAATATATAAAGTTATATTGTATATAGCTTACCGATCTGCGATCATGCCAAAGACAATACTGCCAAACATAACGCCAGCCATAACAATGGATTGTGACATGCTGGACAAACTCGATTTTTTACAGGTCAGATTCCATTCTGTGACGATGGTGGTCTCGAATACGCTGGTGTCGAATTCGATCTCATCGCAGTCGTCGCTGCACGCATCTGTCACGTTTGCTGTTGCGCAACTGAGGGGCGTGGGAGCCGCCAAAAATATGTGTGCTAGTGTGTGCCAGCCCGTGCCAAATTTACTTAAAAATATCAGCATGCAAAACCAGAACTGATAACGCTTAAAGTCACCAATCTGGGAGATAATTGGATCGGCTGTCTTCTCCACCGGGACAGGATCCTTCTTCTTCGGTTGATCGCCCATTATAGTCAGTTATTGTACCTGTGTTTGCTATCTAAAGTGAAAAATATGTAAGAAATAGAAAAGAACATTGTAAGAATGAATGTTAGATAATTGATTATCCTTATAGTAATAAAAGGAGTTCAATGCCAGTTTTTTCCTGTGTAAACTTGACTTTCTCAATTATATATACTATATACATGAATATATATATATAACGGACTGGCGCTCGCACAACTCGCGACCGGCAACTTACTGACTGGCGCGAAAATGCGGCTGGTCCCAAAAGATCGTCAGATCGATTTCATATGCCAACATCGAACCGGTTTTGGGGCCTCATCGACCTCAGCTGGTTAGCAGCCGGTTAGCGTGACAAACTTGGCCAGGCATTAGCACCTGAGCAGCAGCAGCGACAGCGGCAGAGACTCGCATCCAGGCTAAATTGGCATTTAGTATTGCAGCAGAAA
The DNA here is from genome assembly GCF_030788295.1 of Drosophila virilis. NCBI lineage: Eukaryota > Metazoa > Arthropoda > Insecta > Diptera > Drosophilidae > Drosophila > Drosophila virilis. The sequence goes on along the minus strand of NC_091547.1, from coordinate 22,658,679 downwards.
TAAGGCCAAAAGGCAACAAACCCCACTTTTACCTCTAGTCACAGACTCCCAGCAACATGATTCGGAACTCTGTAGTTGTAGTTAAATAAAGTTGGCCACCTCATTAATTGAAGGTGCGCCGCGGCCAGAGCTATTTGCCACAGATAGCAGCCAGATGCAGCCATTGTCTACAGCCAGATAAACAACGCTGCCACTGCCACAAGATGGCTTAATTATCGACTAAGCCAGGCCACAATCGAGTGAAAGTTTGGCCCAAGTACTGGTACTAGTGAGCCAGGCCCCAAGATTTGTCGTTAGCGACAAGCAACAATCAACACTCGCTACTTGCAACCAGTCAGCATATTCCCACGACTGTGGTAACCTGTCCAGAGCAACAACAGTGGCACAAAATGTCACAACAATTGAAAATAAATTATATGCAAATTGGATAGCCAATCAATATTACTTACACATACGCCAACATACACTCAGGGCCAACACAATGCTAGCCACATGATAAATCCGCCAATTGTCGCATAAATGTGTCACATTGGCACCCACTAAGATGCCCAAACTGGGCATAAAAATATAACTTCAGATATACAATTCGATTTCGATACGGTTACTTAAGAGCTGTCAACATGCCTATATGGTATATGAGCTTTAACAATTTCACAATCATCTCACTTGATTTTTTTTTAAGTATAACTTCTATTAAACTGTGTATGTATAATTGACAGACATGCGGTTAAATCAAGTAGGGAATACTAATAAATGCCCGGTCAGGTCAAGATTAACAAAAACAAACATGCTGACAATTGCTATTGGAGTCGAATAAGCAACCTCTGTTTTTGATCCGACGCTAAGATACCCAAATCAGACTTGCAAAACACACTCCGTTTATAAAGTGCGTCCTTTATATAGCTGTTAGCAGTAGTTTAAGTAATATATTTGCTACGTTGCTTTTACTATTATAATTATTGTTATAACTAAGTATTATCTCTATATATAAAACTGATGAAGGTGCACGTTAAGACGGGGTTTCAAGAAATCCTCCGCAAGTATGGAAGCTTCTGAAACCTCTCTGAAACGTACGTATGAAGCTTTTTTGTTTACCATCCGATCGGTCCCAAACTCATTTTCAAAATTCTTCGTTCAAAGATATTTTGGGGATGTTTCGCACTTTTAAGAAAATCCCTCCCTCCTTGGTGAACCTTTTATCAAACGAACTGAATACTGAAACCCTGTTTCGCAATCGAGTTGCAGCCATATATATATATATATATATATATATATATATATAAGCATATACGATTTTAGTGGCTATTATGATAATGCACTTTTTTTTATAGGTATTGTAAAGTTAAATGCACATGTTACCAATAAGCCTTTATGCGTGGATCACCAGCTATTATCCATACAAACAATTTGTGTGTGATAAGAAAAAATTTAAGCCTATTTGTTGTTTATTTGCACTTTGCACTTTGCACTTTGCATTTGGCTTGCAAATGCTAGGTTTGTCAAAATCGTGAATTATATATGCCACTCACGCCCGCATTTTTCTGATATTATTTAAAGCACATTTAGTTTTATTATTTTACTTTTAATATACAAATTCCCTATATATCCGTTTCATCAATAGCTTTCAGCAGCTGCTGCCAGACTGCGTATAACCCGTACGACAACAAGTTGAGCTGAATGAGATCTGCATTTTCACAGCGGGTGAGTCTGGGTTGAGATAAGAGCTCTCTGGCCTGATAAGGCGCAAATAAATGCTTTATTAGTTTATTATTAACTCGTTCTCCACACTTAGTCAATACGCAAGCAACTTATCTGTACGATTCTTTTTACTAGACTATTTTGAATATTTTAACAGCTTCTGTTGACAGCGCGAACTACTAATGAAATCTGACAATGTTGAATGGAACATAATGGAAAAGAAACATAATAACGAGCTAAGCCCTCTTCGTTAGTGCTTTAAAGTCTTTAAAAAAAGATTCTATTTGCAGAGTTGTTTGTGAAATCTATTAGTTTACTTAGGAATATTATTTAAATGGTTGTAAGTATATAACTCCTCAAACAATCTTAAAAAAGTTAAGCGAACTTTTGTAAAATAATGAATGTATTTCAATGTGTCAGAAATACCCAATAATATAGACATATGATATAAATATCTACAATTGAACGAGCTTTTGAAAGACAAAATACATTCTTCAAGTATCAGAAATAGCCAATAGTATACTCATAACTGCCTAGCAGGGTATTCGTCGCAGGATAAAATTTATAACTATATACGAATATATGGGATTAATTCTTCAAACTTTTATAAAGCTCTCAACTAGTCCCACTTCTAGTGCTTCTGCAGTATGTCCTCGTCACAATTTTAGCTTGAACAACTTGTAATTAACAAAGAAGAGGCAAGTTGAAGAGGCAATTGAAATAATCTATGTACCTACTGCTTGTACCCCACACCGCCTCCATCCCTGCTACTGTTTGTTACATATTTTGCTGCTGGTATTTTTGGCCAAAAGGAGCTGGGTCTATGATAGACTTTGGTTGGAACTGCTTACTTACTTGGGTCTGCGTATAAGACTGCTATAATGTGTTTTCTGCACTTCGCAAATTTCCAGTTACTCCTTTGCCTTGCGTCCAAAGCTTTCACCATCCTCCAACGTCTCCGGTAACGGAGTGCCGCGTGTCTCTGGCAAAAATATGCTGGAAATCACGGCCGATACCGCGAAGAGACCAAATATGAGTGGTGTTAGCCATAACTTAAACTGTGACAGTTCACAAATGAGCGGTGCTAGCAGACTACCAATACGGCCAATCATTGAGCACAGGCCCAAACCATTCGAGCGCACCACAGTCGGGAATATCTCTCCGCCCCATAGATACACATTGGGAAATGATATCGACGCACCAAATAGTCCTAGTGTGGCGCAGGCCACCTGAATCCGCATATCAAAACTAGTCAGAAACACCAAAGCTAACAGGCCAATGGCACTAAGCGCATTGGACAGCATCATTGTTATCTTGCGACCCAAATACTTGGTCAAGACCACACAGAGCAGGGTTCCGGGTATGCCTAGCCCAGCGGCGATGAGATTGTTAAGGAATATATTGCCGCCCAGCTTGGATATATACTGGGCGGTGCCATAGTAGACCATGCAAATCACCAACCAGATAACGAGCATGCAAAAGGTCTTCGTACGCAAAAAGGGCGTTCGAAAAAGATCGATCACGTTACCCTTTTTTGTAGGCGTCTTGGCAGCTAACACTTTATAGCCGGCCTCTATCTCTGCACGGATAGTTTCGGTAGGCGCATTGTTTCTTTTAGCTATCTTTTCCAATATCTTTATGGAATCATCCACACGTCCTGTCGTAAACAACCAGCGTGGGGACTCGGGCACCAGGAATATGTAGATCACGAACACGACCGAAAATATTGTCACGGCGAACTGAAACCAGCGCCAGGTGCGTATAAAGTAGGCAAATATCGCCAGGGAGGCGTGGCCAACGTTGAACGGTATCTGATACAGAATTGCAACTAGTTCGCGTTTCTTCGGTCCTATTATTTCCATGATGAGCACAAAGCTGTTGAGAAAGAGAGCGAGAAAGATAGAGAGAAAGAGAGAGAGAGAGAGAGAGGGAGAAAGAGAAAAAGAGAAAGAGAGAGAGGCAAGCAAAACGATAATTAAATGCAAATTTAAACCAAATTTGCGGCATATCAAAAGTTTAAATAAAGGTAGATTTCCTTACTTTCTAACCAAACCTACATAAACACAACACTCATTTTGCGAGGCATCGTGAAGCACATTGAAGAAATTTCCAATCAGTTTTGATATAGACTAGATATCAACATATATTCGACTGACAGACTGATGGGTGATGAACGCACATCTGCAGTTTTTCTGTTCAAATTTATTGCGAATTTCACCCGCGAAAGTGGAAAATTAGAGGAAAAATTAAAAGCATAATTAGCTTGAAACCAATATTCAATGATTTTCTTACATTTTCAAAGTGTTTCACACATTTCTCACGACCACAAAATGGGTCATGGGTCAATGGAATTGTTTGTTACAAAGGTTCAAGCTTCATAATAAGAGACTAAAGTGGGTGGAAAACATTGATTCCATATTTTTTGTGCATCTCAAACTCATTTTATATTAATCTAAAACTGATTTGGAACTTCAGATAGTGCGGGTGCATACAAATGTTGTACAACCGGTAAATAGATTGTAGTGAATGTCTTAAGTTGTAAGCAAAAAGCTTGAAAATATATATTATATATATTTTATTGGATGGTAAGAAAGCTAAGGCCTTACTACACAGCTTGACAAAATATTAAGATCAGATTGCTTTTGGATTAATTAATCATCTTCCTGATAGAGTATAAAGGCGTTAAAGGCTTTCTATTTAGCACTTTACCATTAAATTTAGTGAGTGGGGCTTGGACTTTACCTGGTTGTCATGGTGCCGCCTGTGGCAAAAGCCGTCAGAAATCTGAAGAGACAGTAGAACCAAAAATACGGGGACAGACAGACGATCAAACCAGCGCCTAGCTGCATGAAGCAGCAGCCCAAAAACGCAGGACGACGACCACAACTGTAAATATATATATATATATATATATATAAGTAAATAGTAATATAAATATATAAAGGTATTTTGTGTATAGCTTACCGATCTGCGATCATGCCAAAGACAATACTACCAAACATAATGCCAGCCATAACAATGGATTGTGACATGCTGGACAAACTAGATTTTTTACAGGTCAGATTCCATTCTGTGACGATGGTGGTCTCGAATACGCTGGTGTCAAATTCGATCTCATCGCAGTCGTCGCTGCACGCATCTGTCACGTTTGCTGTTGCGCAACTGAGGGGCGTGGGAGCTGCCAAAAATATGTGTGCTAGTGTGTGCCAGCCCGTGCCAAATTTACTTAAAAATATCAGCATGCAAAACCAGAACTGATAACGCCTAAAGTCACCAATCTGGGAGATAATTGGATCGGCCGTTTTCTCCACCGGGACCGGTTCCTTCTTCTTCTTCGGTTGATCGCCCATTATAATTAGTTTGTGTACCTTCGTTTGTTATCTTAAGAAACACAAAAACGACAAAATCATAAAAAACATTGGAAAACAGCATGAATTAGAATGTTAGAAATTTATCCCTGTGTGTGTACTGACTGTATTAACTAAATTGACTTAATTTATTGACAGGTTTTTCAAACGTGAACTTGATTTTCCTAATTAGTTGGATACATTTATGTGCCTGTGAAACGTTTTGTCCCTGTTAGTCTATGGTAAGAATCTTGAATCCGAATAAAAAACTTGCGTTTACAAGGTCGAACTCTCCATTCAATAGCGGCGAATTAATGTATTTTAATGTGTCAGAAATACCCAAAAATATAGACATAGGATATAAATATCTATAATTCAACGAGCTTTTGAAAGACAAAATACATTCTTCAGGTATCAGAAAATCCCAATAGTTTACTCAGTACATTTTAGGTGTAGAATATGAAGAATATAGTGTAAGCAGATCTTAATATGTATGCCTTATATTAAGGGAAGGGATAAGAATATTAGGTAAGAATATGACACTCACAGCAGTCCAAACAATCGTATTATTTGAGAAACAGTATATGTATATATGTACATAGCAGAGTTTTCGTAGCAGGATAAAATTGATAGATATATACGAATATATTGGCTTAATTCTTGAAACTTCAATAAAACTATCAACTCTTGCCACTCTAGTGCTTTCGCAGTGTCCTCTTCTCAATTTGAAAATGTTAGCTGAAACAACTTGTAATTAACAGAGATTTGAGCTGTGGCTAAAAATCGCAAGTTGAAGAGGCAATCGAAATGATATGTGTAACTACTGCATACTCCCCACCCTCGTACTGTTTGCCACGCCAGCTGCGTCGACGTCATGCCAAGTGTGACCACAAAGCTAAAGCAATTAAAAGGCATAAAGAACATTTACATTGTAGGTCGTTTTTGGCCAAGTGAGAGATTTAAGCGGCTTTTAAATGTCAGAAGCGGCGGTGAATGCTTATGCCAAATATTTTGGCAAATATTTTTGCCGCTCGTTTTCATTTTCTGGGGTATTTATGGTCCTAGCAACGCTCCAATTATCGCACAAAAGGATTACGGGCCAAATACCGCAAAAATTGTACAGAGCTTATGACGAAATGCGAGCAGTGTTTGAGCCAAGGCCAACACTTTGCACTCCGGTTGCGGTTACTGGGCCATAATTGCAACACAGACCCGTTAACACTGCCAAAGGGGCAGCAGGGAGAGTACGCTTCTAAATCCACTCGTAGCCGAATCAAGCGTTCGCAACAAACAGCCAGACAGATGGAATAAAGTGCAACAAGCGTTTAATTTCAGTTCACATGAAATACAATCAAAATATTTTATATTTTTGCCCATAAAGAAATTCATAAAGCGAATGTCGGCGTCGTTTTACCAATTCATACGAAAATTGCTAACTCAGCGCGCACATATATCATTTTTATGCCCGACCACGCCCCTTTCAACTCATAGCAAATTGACAAATGCAGCAACGCGCGGCAATGTCTGAAATGTCTTTGCCACTATTTAAGGTCTTTTATGAGTTGCCAACTGCGAGCTGCAAGTTGGAAGCTCAGCCCCGCAGCCATCAGAGCGGTGTGTCGTAGAGAGGGTGTCAGAGGAGAGAGGTTGTGAGCAGGCAGCGCAAATGAAAAAGCGCACCAGAAACTATGAACAACGCTCAGCGAAATAAAACTGCTTGTAATATGTAGGAAAAACTCCAAGTAGAGATAATTTGTATATGAATCAAAGTGACTAGGTGATGCTCTATATGTGAATACTAATTGCAAAATTCAAAATATAAATAGAATTTGATTTAAAAGTGCAGATTTAGAAAGGGAATTACGACCTTATAAACTAATAAATTTAAGTTTTTTTGTCGAGAGCGAATCAACATATTGATAAGAATAAGTCCAACCTTAAGCTGTTATCAAATGTTCTTGAAGAGAACAAAAATTAAAACTTAATTAGTTCGATTTTCTTTACCATTTATTTATAATTCGATGTCAAATAATTTAATTTAAAAATTGATTCAAATGCTTCCTAACTAATTTCAATTTGTTTTAGTTTTTATATTGGTAAAATAGTTTCAAAACATTCAACTAAATTTAACAGTTTTGAATTTCTTAGAGATTCGTTTATTTTCACTTACTGTGTTCCCAATACCGAAACGTTGAATAACACTTGCCTGATGCTTGACCTCTACTGAAGAAAATCAATAGCTAGTTCCTTTTTATAAACAGTGTGCAAAACTACCCTTAAAATGTTCTCGATATATATTTGCCAACTACCTGAGTTCTTATCAAACATCTGCCTGTCCATCCAAATGGTCACAAGTCCTGAGCTACCTGTGCCGTGGATCGTGTGTGAGACTGTCTCGAAGGTGTAACAATTTACAGGACTAAGAATCGAGTTGTACTGCAAGAAAAATCTTCCATTGAGATACTCACCTATAATCAAAAGTGGGGAAAATGGGGAAAAGCCAACTCTTACGGCTTCAAGTTGAGGTATACCCACTGACTTTTATAGGGTATTTGCAGCATTATTTTATGTGAAAAAAAATCAGCTAAAAACAAAGCGCCGCATCAACGCTTTGGCTGCCTTGGCTTGAGCTTGGGCTCTGGGCACTGGGCTTTGGCTCTATTCCTCTCTAAATCCTCTTTGATTAAGTGCTCAGTCTTTACTGTGGAGATTTTTTAATCGTTACCTCGTACCACCACGTTCCACAGGACGCTTCTAGCTGCTGGCTGGCTGACTGGCTGGCTGGCTGCTTGCAGGCAAGTGTAGGACGTGCATGTGACCATGCCCCATAGATTAATCGCTAATCTGTCCCTAGAGGGCGTACGGACATTTTTAAAAACTGCACACAAAAAGCAACAAATATACGCTGCCTCATCCCTCTCAAATCCAGCTAAGAGAGCCAGCACCGAGACTACATGAAGACTGAGAACCATTTGGAGTTCTGTTTCTCGTTAACTTCTTGTATACTTTTTTTTTTTTTGTGCGTTACAGCCAAGTCGGGTTTCTGTTCTGTAGCTCTTTAAGTTCGCATTCGCACCTCTTTTTGTGCCTCATTTTTTTCTGCTGCCCTTTTTTGGTTTTATAAATAAATTAATAAATTTAAGGCCCAGCATTAATTGTTGCCCAACTGTCGTCGGCAGAGCTTCAGATTAATGTTTTAATTTTTACTAGTCAGTCGTCTAGTTTAGTATTCTCTCCAGTAACTGCTTTACCTCATCCATTAATTTATGCGCCATTTTTGAGTAATTTGTTTGGCCAGAGGCGCAAAAATGCATTAAATTGGAATGCAACAGGGCCAAATCAGGTCCAGTGGAACGGCTCTCGGCTCATCTCTGAAAATTGTTAATTTTAAAACATAATAAAATGCAGCAATAATTTTTAGGGTTCGTTGGGCCTTTCAATTTGCCCTCGTGCGGCCACAGCGAACACACTCTAATGTGTGTCACATAAATCAGAGCGGGAAGTCGAGAGTGGTTAGTTGAGTTGTGGGGCCTGCTAACTACAGGGTGTCTCACTGGGTCTACTAATCGAAACATAGTGAGCTTGGTACAGATTTCGGCTTTCAAATAACTAATTTAAGACTCAGGTGAGGGCAAGAAAAGGTGGAGCTAAACTTAGCAAAGAGTATTCAAAATTATTGACATACGTCTAGTTTAGGACCAATATTATTTTCGTATTTGAAGAGCAGCAAAAAGGTAATATATGACATTGGGCTATGAACCTTTCTAGAACTACAATCGATCTTCCTCGGCAACACTGCACGCCTATGTTGATCAAAACCATAGTTTTCTGGTGTAAAAAAATTGTAATATTTAGTTCATTATTTAAGAATATTCAAATTATATTTAAGCAACCTTCAAAGCAAAAGGTTCGACTGTGTGTTAAAAAAGGATGCTTTTTAAAGCAGACTTTGTACAGTCGCAATCACTTTCTTATAAATATCCAGCTGATGATAAGTTAGTTTTGAATATAGTTGATAAAATCTGTAATTAAAAAATGCATTGAACGAGTCATGAATACATAAATACAAAAATGGAAGAACCAGAATTACATATTTAAGAGCTTGAATAACATTCCCAAGAATAATAAATAAATATAGTGAGTGGGCGCACCTCTATGATCGGAAGTCCTTGTATTGATAAGTTTTAGAATAGAAAATTAAGGAAACTTTATTGAAACATTTTTTACAATTATCAACAAGGACTCGACTTAATAGACTTTGGCAACTGCGTCTTGAGCTTTATATCTTCAAAGATTTTAATGAGTGTACATTATAGATTGTAAATAAAATATTCGAAAAGCACAGTGTCTATTATAGCATTCCATGTATTATAACGACTTGAATCTTGCTCACATTAAACGAGCTCAGTTGATGGCTTGTTAAGTAAATTGATAGTGACTGGGCGCTGTCATGGGTCTGGCTAATGCAGCTTGTAAGTTGCTCACTTAAGTCATTTGTTTGCAACTCATTTCCAGCTGAGTGCCATAAGCATCATCATTATGATCAAGTGCTGCTGCTGCTGCTGCTGGTGCAGCTACTCAGATTTGTCGCTTTAGTCGGTGGCTGCTTAACTAAGCCGGCTCAAACAGCAGGCCGAATGGTCTGAGCCCTTTTTCCATGACCAGCCCGTGGCCAGCCACGTTTCGGCTTGCCTTTGAACTCCTTCCGAGCGGCTGTTGACGGGCTCCATAATTGCTTGTTAAGCAATTTGACACGACTAAATAAATGACTGACTGACTGAGAAACTGACTGAGAGACTGGCTCACTGACTGACTGACTGACTGACTGACACTAGACTTTGGTGCATTTCCTGGGCGACGCGTATTTCATGCATTTAGCTTAATAATCGAGTCGAGTATTTTACGCCTTGTTGAAGGCCCTGGTAATCTGCCAGGTCTACGACTCGAGGGCCTAATCAATTTGTTGGAGCTAGCCCATTGGCTCAGTGGGGCTTAGTGTAAGGTGGGGCGCACTCTGATTTATGCGTGGCGGGCACGCAAATCGAGGCGCTTAATTTCCGCTGCCGACAGTCGCCAACCGCAGCCTGTCAGTCAAAGCAGCTGTCATAATAGCTTGCAACAAGCCCCATGACCATCCCCCTCCCTCGTTTCTGTGTAGGGGGGTGGGAGCAATGCTTTGCAATCTTTGCGTGTGCTTTAGACCAGAAGGTAAATAAATGCCGACACGGCTCTCGCACTCGCTCTCGCTTTACGCTGGTTTATGCATAATTAACTTGACTACAAAACTTGCACCGTTACAATTTAGTACAAGTTTTAATTTATGCCTCGAACGGAGTCCTGTAATGAGTCCAGCGTCCTTGCATCCGTTAGTTAGCCGTTCAGTTTGCTCTACGTAAGCAAACATATTTTAATTTGAGGTTATGTTTACATGCTCTGTGTGTGTGCCACGCTTCAGCTCGCACAACATCAGCAACAACAACAATAACAAGAACTGTAGCTAAAGCTTCAGTAGAAACAGCAGCAGAGCCACAAGTCCAACCTTCACCTGGTCGCATAATTTTCAAAAGTTACAAATTACACTCTGCTACCATTAACAAATATTTATTTGTCAACAAAGTGTCTTTTGTATTGATGCAAAAGATGTTTAAAATTTATGCTGGGGCTGAGCCTGATATAATAAAGGACTTAACAGCTTTATTATATTATATTTATTATAATTTTTTAATACTCGAAACAGATATATATCTACGTATAAAATGTATGCAATCGGTAAGTTGTTATAATGTCAAAACATTGACAAAATGGAAGATATAATAATCTACAAATCTACAAAATAAGTAAAGCACTTTATTAATACATTTTGTAATCTACACATAAATAAAAAGTAAGTCTTTTTTAGTGTATATTTAAAAGTGATTGATTATTATTTAATTTAAGCTATATTTTGTTATATTTTTATAAAGGTATCGATGATCAATAGTAGACAAACTTAAAAACAAATACAAATATAAATTTTATGTATTTTATAAAGGCATCGATTATTGATTAGCGGTAAAGGTATAATTTCCCAGCTGCATAGTGTTATGGAAATTGTTCAATTCTGTTGGGGTATGCCGTACGTATGCGGCGCTCCATATATGTATATTATCGGTTGTGCGATATCAGACACAAACATAAATGCAAACAATAATATTTGCTTAAAATTGGCTACGCCCTGGACATTGTGTTAACAGAAATGAAGAGGAGAAGAGGAGACAAGGGCGGTCGTTAGGTATGCCAAAAGAAATAAGAGGCAACATGTGTTTTACATGGCAATGGCGATTGGCGATGGGCGATTGGCGACTGTTGATGGCGATGAGGCACAGCAACTGGGCGTCATGTTTGCTGTTCAATCAGTCGTTCAGTTTATGGCAGCCCTGGGACAGGCCCATCCGCTGGTAACAAACCATAGCAGCGTTCTGTGTGCAACTTTACAGTCTTGTTTACTTGCCAGTTGTTGTTGTTGCTGCTATGTTCAAGTCCGCATTGCGTATACGACGCATTGGCACAGTGGATACACATTTTGCAGCTGACATTTTTGCGCCGCTTTTGCTGCTGCTGCATTTTATGCAAATGAAGCCAAATATTGTTATAGGAGCAACATTCTGTTCGGCTGCTGTCCCCCCCTTTCCTGGTCTCTGCCTCCGGTTTCTGTTACCGTGCCATGTTTACCTGCCAGGCCACACAAGAGCTAAGTCAGCCAGTTGTAGTGGCTGTAGGTTTTGTTGCATTCGTATTTATTTTATGTTTTCTATATGTCACACACTGTGAACGAACATGCCACATGCAACACATGCAAAAATCAAAAATTGTTAGTTATATGATGCTCATGTTTTTTTGCCGAAGTGATTTTAGTTGTAGAATGTTTTTGTAAGTGCGCTTGGCTTAATAATTAAAATAAGATATTACTTAAATATTGGAAAACTCCATATGGGTTGCTTATCGAGCGAGCTGCATGCATTTAAGCTGTGAGAATCGCGAAGAGCGGCGTCGTGCTGCAAAAGAGCCAACACGCAAATGGAAGCCAATAAAGATTTAAGCTTTCACCCGTGAATCAGGCTTTTTAATTAATGCATTTGCAAGTGCACTTTAGGCCCACACGCAACATATTTGCCCGTAAGCCGAACATTTCCACCAGCCCTCAGCGTCCCCCTCCCATTTACTACTGCATTTATGGTAAGAGTTGGGTGTTTCTTTTTTTTTGCTTTAAATGCGCATCATAAATGCATTCATTTGTGACACTTGATGTAATTTGTTAGTGCGGTAATTACATAAAAGTGCAACGGCCAAACAATCACACACTTAAAAGCTTTTTGGCGGTGGGCGTGGCCCATGGCCGCGTAGACGTCGTTCTGTGTGGCCCAGTGCAGGCGCGTGTGCGAAATCGCATTAAAATTAATGTAATTTACAACAATGAACATTAACTTAAATTAGCGATGAAATGCAGCGCACACAGACAGATGCACACAGTGCATCGAAAGTGGCTGGTCTGTTAGGGGTGAGGGCTGTGGGCTGTGGGCTGTGGGCTGCGGGCTGCGGGTTACGGGGTAACTGGCTCTAAAGGAATGGCATTCGGTGCGTATGCACACAGCTATTTGGTGTTGTCCCGTTGTCCAGTTGCGTACACTGGCGGCATGTGTGGCATGCAGTCACGTGCAGCCAAACGACGCGAAATTCGCCAACGCATTTGTCCAGCGTGAACCCCCGGCGACTGTCCCCCCACCCATTCTACACACTGTTCGGTCTGGTCAAAAGCTTTTGTTTTCAAGCGGGCGCCAAGGAAACAAATCATTTGCACACAGTTTCCCCCCTTCCTTTGGTAACAAACCAAGCAAGCCCTCCCCGCACAACAAATTAACGGCCATAAAGCGTTTTTGCCAGTGGGTGACGGGCAATGCCGGGTTCTGGTAGAAGAGGAGAATCAAAATTTACGAGCGGTGTCTGCGTCGCCCCAAAAATTATAGCGCACATAAATTGTTAAACGCGAAATCCTTTGATTTTAATTACGTCGAGAATTTTTATTGCCCGGTCCGTGCGGATGCGGAAGTGCGGATGCAAAGGACTTGGGCGCAGCTTTGCGCTGCTTCCGGCATGCGTTTTGCTTGAATTTTCTTTATTTTCCCAGTTATACTTTTTTCGCTTGTGTTCTTTTTTTTAGACAGGCAAATTAATTTTAATTGTGGTTTGGCTGCCGTAATTAATTGCAATTGAAGCGTACAACAAAAGAAAGGTAGCAAAGCGTGAGCGAAGGGCGAGGGAGAGAGAGAGAGAGCAAGTGAGGAGGGCTAGAAATAGCATAAGCCAGCTACTTGCGCCCATCAAAACAAATCAAATGAAACGCATATTTCTGCTTCAATTAATCAAATTAATTGAAATTTAATGAACCTAATTGTTAAGAACCTAAACGCAGCGAACCTCAAAACAAGCTTTGTTGTTGTTGCTTTTTATTTTATTTATTTATTTTGTGCTACTTCAGGTAGCTACAATAATAACAACAACGGGCAGAAATATGCAATACGGAAGCAACACAAAATGGCCGCAAATCAAAGGCAGCGCCGCTCGGCATTTCCTTTTTGGCTCTGCTGAAAAGTTAATAAAGTCGATATACAAAATGGCCACGCGCCTGTCAACGATTCCCACAGGAACTGCAGGAATTTTCGAGCGTTCAACCCCCAACTCCCCATGTCTGCTGGCACCTTAAGCTGCCCAGGCATTTATTTGGCCAAGTCTTGCAGTATTTTTTCAATTTCTTGTGATTTTTAGTATGGGCCACACAAATGACAGACTCAACATTTTAACAACGTATTATAGCTAAGCAGGATAATAACACTTGGGCTTCCTCCCTCTGCGTGTGTGTGTCTGCGTGTGTGTCTGTGTGTGTGCGCGCAAGTGCAAACAAAGCTAAAATAAAGATACTTCCGGGCCGTGACCAGTGACAAGCACTTTAGTTGCGGCCAGCGAACAATGCGAATCACTTGGATTCTACGCGCTTAGTGTTGAGCACTTGGCCGTTTAACAGTTAAACATTGGTTGTTAGCTATGAAATGAATAATGTTGTATGCGATTTGTCCATATACACTTTTGTTTTATCATTGAACTAACTTTTGCTTAGCTAAGACCAAAAAATTGTACATGTTGTGCAAGGAACAAGTTTTTTATGTGTAACTGAAAGCCTACCTTACTTTAGAACTAGCCTGTGGAGCTTAGCCGCGGTGGCTGAATTCTTGTAATTTTCAACCTGTTTCTAAATAAGCAAAATACCAAAAATAAAAAAGAGAAACAATTATTAAAATAAATGGTATATTGAAGATCTCTCAAAGTTGGCAATTGTATTCGGAAAGTACAAAACGCTGTCGTGTTTAAGCTATTTTATTAACATTTTCCAACTGGCCATAATTAAAATTATTATAAGCAATTATTAAAAAACAATTTGGTTGAATTTTTGTGCAGATACTGCGGAGTTTATTTTCATTTATTAAAAAGAAACAGCATAACTGACAAATGTATTTAAGTTAATCAATAAATATAATGATTTCCATTTTGAAAACGCGGCAAAATGCTGTTCAGCTAGTTTTTGGCGGAATTTGGAGCATGTTTCGTAACTTCCCAACTGCCCAAACCCCGCATTAAATCTGAGTTGACGTCCGTTTGTTTGTATTTTTTATGAGCTGCCAGGACAGCGAGGAGTACTAGGGATGTGTAGCTGTAGGAGCCTGAAGAGTGATGCTGGTCAACACTACACAAATTGTTGCGCTGACCGTATCCGTGTCCTTTGTTGTGCGTCATTTTCTTGTGTGTTGTTTGCTGCTGTTTGTTGTGTTGTTTGTTATTGTTGTTGCTGCTGCTGACTCGTTCATTGTGTTTGCGCCATAAATCGCTTCCGTTTATGTTTTAGAGCCACACAATGGTCCAAAGTGCGAGCTGAACAAGAAGCAGAGCACGAAGTAGCTGTAGGAGATAAAGAAGAAGAAGCAGCAAACGGCAGGCAGGCAGCATCAATGGCGGCAGTCAACAAAATGGCGACGTTGACGTCGGCAGCACTGCTGATCACAAGCGTAAACAATAAAGTTTAAAACAACTAAGCCCAGATACAAAATGTTCTACTGGGGGGAACAGCGATGGAATTTCATTTCGTATTGTCTCTCAGTATGTGTGTGTGTGTGTGTGTGCTGGAGCTGGTGTGTGTACTTTCTAGCCACGGCTCGCTGCGCGCTCTTGACCATGTGACCAGCAAGCCGTGTCAGTCATTTTGAGCGCCGTTACGCTTTTGTGACCTCCCCACACCCCCACCCCCTTAAAACAAGTATTAGTTGAGGGAGCTGAGGATGTGGATGGAAGAAATCTCATCTTTGTGTTTGCACTTAGCCCCTAGCCAGTGTGCGCGTTGTCCTCCTGTTGTAGTATGTCAGGACATTGCGCCGCCTTTTCGCCTTGTGCTGGAAATAAAATAAGTTAGTCCCTGGCAGCAAGGCAACGTCCTGTCCCAGGACACAACGCACAGCTCATGTTGACTTTTCCTATTTTAAGTCCGTTTATTTCTTTTACACTTGCCTACTCCCGACACCACACCGCACTACGCCTCTGTCCGCCTTCACTTCCGGTTTGGGTTCACAGTTCGCATTCGGTTGCAGCAGTTGTTGTAAAATGAAAAGTTTTTCAGTCGCCTGCCAAGTGGCAAACACCGCTCTGCTCCCAACAACAATGCCAATAACAAGAAGAAGCAAAGTAGAAGAATAAAGAAGCAGCAGCAGCAGTCAGCAAATGCAGTTCCTAAGCTAAAGTTTTAATGATCCAAGACGCTAGATTTTAGAATCCGAATTACTTTGTTAAAAATGTTAAGAAATACGCAGTGTACTTGGAAAGGCAAAACCAATTCCATAAATTTAAAAGATATCACATATATTATGAGAACTTGCTGGACTATGGATTTAAAGCTTTAACTTGCCCGTGTTTACTTCTCCTTTTCTCAGTGGCAACAATCAAATTTGTATGGAAAACCTTCACTGCTATCTGTAAAAAATGTAAATATTATAGTTGTACAACGAGAAATACTATTATTTATAATTCTTCTTCTGTTATGGTCCTTTTAATATGTTCTAACTTATTTGCGCTATAAATGACACTTTTGTTTCTCTCTCTTATTTTTTTTTTCCAACAACTTTAGTTCATTTCTATTCTCACTGTATTTTCCCCGTTGAGAATTCTTTCAGCAACTGCTAGTTTCAATAGGGAGCCTTTAATATAAACCCAATACACACACGTACAAAAGTCATTTTGGCTCCGTCCCAATTCCAGCTGCCTCTTCATTATTTAGCACCCCCAGTTCGAATGCATTGCTTTGGCCCTGCCACACCTCTTGTCGCTTGGCGGCCTAGCCCCGACTCCCTAACACCTGCCCCTGCCACCCATTTCGCATGCCTTTTGACACACACCTGTGCGCATTCTCAGGCCGACCCCTTGGCTTAATGTTGTAACAGACAACCGCAACACAACAATGGGTCGTGGCGCAAAACACCTTTACACACACTCACACACATGCACACGCGCACAGTCGACTCACATGAACAACTTCCACACCATTTACAGTTCATTGAATTTTCCTGATAAATACGCATAATTTGTATACATTTATACGAAATATGTATATATACTACACCTCGACCCGGACCCGGCGCGGGCCCAAAGTTGGGTGCGTGATTTGCCGCATTCTGCTTGAATGAGTTGGCAGCTGACAGGACGAGAGGAGAGTAAGCAGCACGGACGAGCCTTTCGGTCCGTTCCAACTGACACTGAGACGTCGTAGGTGCTCCGGTTGTGCCCATAATTACTTTTAAATAAGCAAAATGTCTGCCTGATGTTAGGCTGTGTCGGAGCTCAGCCTCTGTCTCACGGTTGCCAGCATCAGAAAACATCAAAAAGTTTTGTACATTAAATCAGGCATTCTGCGTATTTGTTGTTGTTGTTGTTGTTGTTGTTGTTGTTGTCGATGTTGTTAACAGGCAGCTGCCTTTTTCGCCTGCTCTGCTGATTTTCCGTTAATTTCCGCAACGCGGCAATCATTGACTTTTCAACGCGGCCAACTTCGGGGCCCAAGCAGGGACTGAATTTGTTGCCGAGAGGCTGCTCTGGGCTCACAGGGGCCGCCTGGCCTCGCCTCGCAACGACATCAGCGACGACGTCAAACACACTGGAGAGCCATTAGCGTGCACATGGGGTTTGTGTTAGGGGTTTTTAGTACTTGGCCTCCTCGCAAATACCCGCCTAACCTCCCGCCACACATGCTAATACACACATTTGGAGCTGCCTGTTTATTCCCTGGCTCCCGTTCCCGTTCTCATTCCCATTTCCATTTCCATTGTGCCCCTGTTGAAGTCGTTGATTTTTCACATTTCAGCCTTTTTCACGCTTCTTCCACCCCCGCTTTTACTTTTTCACTTCTGCTTTGTTTCCGCTCGCATCCGGCGTATGCGGCGTCTCTTTTAAATGCGCGTGAATGAGTAATTTTTGTTTACACTTTTGTAAATAAAGATTTATGTCGCACGGGGCGCATGGGCGCCACCGTGCGGCTATGTGGCACGCGCCACGTGCCACCAGCCCACCTGATAATAAACCGTGTGCAGTTTATTCACGCAAATTGATTAGTTCGATTATGTCGAATGCCACCCAATACGCAGCTCAAATCCCCATCAACAATGTTAAGGTTAAACAGCATCAAGTGTTAAAACCCCGGAGGGTGAGAATTTAAGAGTACTCGAGTTTTGATACCCTTTAAAGAGTTATGTGACGAATGTTAAAATATACATGAAAGTATGCATGGGATCAATTTCGCAATTTTTTATTTTGTAGATGCGAAAGCTTACACGATAAGGAAAACAAAGAGATCTACTAAAAAAAATGTACAACTAAAGGGTTAGTAGAAAGCTTTTATATAATGAATATTATTAAAATGACTAAGCTATGGCTAAAATATAAATAGTAGGACTCTCATTTTATGCATATGCTGCCTTTTAATGTAATCCTCTTAAGACTTCTAGGTCTGAGCTTAGTTGTTTCTGATAATATCTAACGGTTGAAAATAACTTTCCAATTGCCCACTTCACACTTTTTTAAGCGCTTGGCCCTATCTGACCATAGTCCTAGGCGGGGTAGCCTGCTTTAATCTGATATCGCACTGGGGACTTGCACTTAAGTGGAATTACCTTTTTAAAATAAACATGTAAGAGTCAATATTGTTTGTATATACATATTTGTACGCTAATGAATGTCAATATTTATTTGGAGAAGTCGGGGCACATACAAACTTTCGGCTATCTGCGAATCAGACGTTTAGGGCTAACAACTGTTGTCCAGTTCGTAAACCAATTCGGGCAATTAACTTTGGGTGTTCAAAGTTCATTGATTTGTTTTCCAGTTCTTCAACAAATTGACAGCCTTGACCTTCGACCCGCTGTCGACCTGTCGCCAGGTGGTCGTCGCATGAAAGTTTCATGTAGTTTATCAAAAACTCCCGCTCCTGCAGCGCGTGCCAGTTATTAGTTAATAACTATTCGGTCTTTGTTTATTTATAATGGCCATAATTGCCGGGACGTGGCCAATGTGCTTTGGCACCTGCTGCTGTCCAAAAGCAAAGCCAAATATAGCGTCCCCACACCCCACCCGGCGCTGCCAAGCCCTGAACCAGACTACAATCCGGCCGATGCCAGTCCTTGTCTAACGTTGTCCATTGGGCATTGTAATTTAATGGCCGTCGCACAATTATTTTCCAATTCACAGCCCAAATACGAAGAAGAGCTGCGGCAAAAAGGGGGCACTCGCAATTCGCCCGTCCTGTTGTCAAGTTAACTTTTGGTCTGCGGCACACAGCAGGTGTTGAAGTTTGGCTAATTAATAGGCACACAGATTTTTTAACTGGATGCGATCCGGCGAGTTGAGGCTGCCGACAGGTATGTATGTATGTGTGTGTGTGTGTGTGTGTGTTTGGGGCTGGAGCGGGCAACGGGTCACGTCCGCTTCACAATGCGGGCGACAGCTGCGTCATCCTGGTCCGCGTTGCGTGCCTGGCTACATTTTGTCCAGGTCCACGTCCCGAAGTTATTACTAATTTTAAATTTATGTGCATTTAATTGAAATTCGGCAGTGGCAACCACAGTGGTGCCCGCTGCCGCTGCTGATGACCCACTTGCTGGCTTGCTTCGGTGGTTCGGCTTTGGCTTCAATCGAACATGGCAAACAAGTTGCAAACAAGTCACCAAAATCGCATGCAACATAAATTTTCGCACATTTCGGGGCTGCAACGAAGCGCACATGCAAGCTCAGTCGCTGCCACAGACGCCGCATCCCAAGTCCAAGTCCAAAGTCGCGAACCTGGCCCCAAAGAATTAAAGCAAACAAAAAAAATGTTTATGCGAGTGCGCATTGTGAGCCTTTTTTTGCCTGGCCGCAAATTTATTACGTTAATTAAAATAATTCTTAATTAATAAGAAGCAGCAGCAGCGGGGCATGAGCTTTTGCTGGATGCTGCCGCGTCGATGATTGTTGCCGCACAGCGCAGTTGCATGTGCCACATTTGCAAAGGGACTAGCGGAGACAGCAGCGTTCTGTTTGCTGCCCTTTGAGGGCACTCGTCGTGCTCTCTCACCGTCACTCTCTCCCGCTCTCTCCTTCTGCATTTCCATAGTTTGCCCTCTGTCTGCCACAAGCTTTTTGTCTAGTAATGCAGGGCGCATCAATTATGGATGCCATGTGGCAGCTCCCCTCAGTGCAGTTACTCTACCCAAAGCCAAGCGTAACCGCCCACTCGGCGAGTTTCTCACGGCGCATGTTTTAAAATGAATTTAATATGCTCTTTACTATATTGAAAAATTAATTAAAAAGGTGTAGGTTGAATTATAATTTCATACTGAAGATTACTTTACTATCGAGTATTAAGCGGAAGTTTTTGAAAATATAATATATATATATATATATTATATATAAAGCTAAACGTTACCGGTTCAAATCCAGCATGATCAATTTTTCAATTTTTAAATTTCTTTTTATGCGCTGTACCCATTGAAAGTGCGTTAAAAGGGTATTATGTATTTGTGCAAATGAATGTTTTTTATATGTTATTATTCAGAACAGAAAAAATCAAGCAAGCGGTTCGGCACTGGCAAATCTATTTTTAAGAAATAAATAAAACAAATACTTTGAGATGCTTTTTCCATAAAAAAAAACTCTCCACAGCCGCTGCTGCGTATTCGTATATTTGCTTATAATTTGAACATTTGTCTTACCGTTTGTGCCACTGTCGCTGCACTCTCAGCCTAAGCTGCACTTGTCCCATTGCTGCCACTCATTACATTATTTTCGTGTGTTTATTGTTTCTTTGCGCTGCGGCAGTTGCCGCCATACCACTGGCCACGGGCCACGCAGCTCGTAGCAGCAGCAGAAGCAGCTAGCTGGCGCCCTATTGTTCCAGCCTGCGTCTGAGCCTGCCTCTGACCCGCTGGCCCTCTATAGACGGTGCTTCGACTGTCCGTTGGCCGCCGCTGTGCCGCGCTTGTGCTGCTGCTGCAGTTTCAGTTTATTATGCAGCAACGCACCCCCAATGCGGATCGGGTTGCTGCTTGCCTCGTTGGCACAGACAGCGCCTGACAATGAGTTTTTAGTTTGTGCAACGGCGCTGCGTTCATTTTGCTGCTGCTTATCTGCCACTGCCACTGGTGCAGACGCCGGCGCTGGCGCTGCCAATGTTTGCTGTCATTGCAAATTTTCGAGTTTGACAGCTAACAAGCACAACCGGAGACGGGGTTGGAAAAGAAGCGCTGCTGACTGGTTCCTGTATGGACGCTGACGCACAGCGTCTTTACTTAAGTGGCTCTACGCAACAGCGGCAGGAGGAGACCCCTGCCTACCTGCCCCAGCCCCCTCCCTCTTGGCGGTTATTAGCTGGCCACTGCTTAAGTCGCGCCGAGTGGCTCTCCACACGAGCAGCTCCTATGCGGTGTGGTCTTAATGATGTCAATCCAAAAGCTGCTGCTGCTGCTGCGAACAATGCATTGGAACTTTTGACAAGCGGATTGGGCGCTGGGCGGTATTAGAGCTGATTAGCCGTGTGCTTCGGGTATGGGTTTGTGTCTTGCCTGTATTGTGTTTTAGTCCTTGAGTCCTTCAGCGCACTCTCATACAGTACAGCTATAAAATACACGTAATTAATGTGGACTTACCAGTTTGGCAATTGGATAGCCAAAGATATGGGAAGACCAGCAAAAATTCTTTGCATCGCTGCACACAGCTGCAATTTTTGTAATAGGTTTCTCGCTTGCTTGTTTCACATCAGAAATATCTGCTAAATTAAAAATGGGCGAACGAAATTCAAAAAGACCAAATAGTTTATAAACTTGCATAAGCAGAAAGCTACAATTAACACAAGTAAAAAAGAGCTTAAAGTTTTTAAAAATTTAGAATACATTTTTATTTTATTTATTTTATTTATTTATTTTTTAAAAAGATTTTTATATTCATGTATTGTTTTATTCGTAAGCTCGCAAGCTCAACTAAGTGATTCATCTAACAAAATTCTTGGCTATGCCCAACTAAAAACTAAGTTCAACTCTTTTGCTTGAAAGTTTCAATAGGTTTTTTGCATTTGCCCTTTGGTGACACAGCAGTTCTTGAACATTTTCTAGCATGTTAGCAAATTGTGTGTAGAGTAGAAGGTTAACACAGCGCATACTAGACCCCATTTGTTGCAGTGTCCTCGCGACGTTCTAATACATATGTTTATGCCAATTTTCTTATTACATAAGTGAGTCAGCTGAAAGCATAAAAAGACAACAGCTGGAGCGAACTTCAACACGAACGAGTCATGAACGGAGTGGGATAAGCTGTGCGAAGCTGTGCGCCATGTCGATAAGTCAACTACCTTTGAAAACGACAAGTCATCGCAACATTGATTTGCAGTTTGATGCGTTCTCTAACCAAAATTTATGCACTTATTTGCTACTGTCCATAATTTCAGTACCAGTTCGATTTAGAGTTATCGAGTTCTATAAATGGGAAAATATGCTGGGTGTGCGATTCCCTGGAGCGCTCTTTTTAACTGGGTCCTTGACTTGCTGACCCAGTTGGGCGAACAGCTATGCGCCACGGCCTTTGTTTCTGGCCTGGCATCGCCTGGCCTAGCCTCAGCTCGGCCTGGTATCTGCTCATAGTTATCGCCACAAATAATATTTATCCACTAGATATTTGTATTTATTTGCAATGCTTTTCCACTTGAATTCCTTGCTGCTATTTATTGCTCTCAAGTCAGCATAAAGATGTTTGCCGAGAGTCGCTTCAAAGGTCAACATTGCAGCTCGCGCCAGTCATCATCCACCTAGCCAGCTCCCCTCCATCCAACTCTGACTTTCACATTAGTTTTGCGTGGGTTTTGGCTCACTGCTGCCCCTTCTCCTATTGCACTCGGCGTGCTCTATCGTTCATCGAGTACATTATCAGCATCAGCATCATCATTGGCCAACAACAACAGCAGAAGCAACAATAACAACGTCATCAGTTTTTAGGTCTTGGTGCGCTGACTTGGCCGTTATCCGTTTGGCTCAATCTGTTGGCCAATTCCTTTGATTACCGCACCCTTTTCTGGGTATTCGCTGCCTTTGTTTGGCTTAGGTCATCATAAATTGTTTGCTTTCAAGTCAATTACACTAGGCAACCACATATTCCAAACCCCAAATGCCAAAATCAATAGAAATAAATTTTTTAAAGATTTCTACATTTTACGAGTAAGGACACGAATTTTTGTTTTTATTGTAGTCTTGCCTTAAATAAATATTTATCGATTATTTTAAAATATTCCAATCTATCGGTAATATTATAATATATATATATATTTATATAACAAATAGAGTATATAAAGATCGAAATCATGTCCATTATCAAACAAATTTCGATAGCTATCGCAAGTATTGATTATAAAATAAAATAATCGAAGCGCTACGCATTATAGAATGAGAACATGTAATATATTGGGAGTTTAAGGAATAATTCCCATTTCTTTCCATAGAACCGAAATCGAAGAAACAACAATTTTGGTAGTGTGTTAACTAGTGTTGTCAGTAGAGGATTTGCACTTATGATTATCTTGGCCTGCTCTTTAGACCCCCGTCACTCAACTGGGTCAGTAGAGTGTCGGCATTGTCTCTACTACTCTCTATACTCACTAGCCAGAAGAAAGTTCAATGCCAGCCCAATACCAAGTGCATCGTTTGGCTGAACGTGCCGATAAGTCCGCGATCAATTACCATATCTTGTGGCATGGGCTAAGCAAATTGTAGCACTCATAATTTGTTGTTGATTGCCTGGCACTTTTGCGTGCTCGAGTGTCGTCTCGAGACCGGGTCCTAAGTAAACTTAAAAAAAATATATATTTTTAAATCCAAACAAGTGGGCAAACCCCGCAGCTGCCCGTACGGCAAAGGGACACTTGAAGCGCCGGCGCAAACAAAAACAGGACTGCGTTTGGGTCTGAAACTGTGGAACGGACGGGCGGACAGACGAACAGACACAGCAATGCAGACAGCGACAAGTTTTCCACCGTGCCTTGTCCCATTGTCGGCATCTTTTTTTCATATCTCTGGCGCTTCCGTTGCAACGAGAGCGAGATGCAAATGTGCCTCAACTGGTCCCTAGCCAACCAGTTCCCTTCCACTTCAAAGTCTTTTGACAATATTTGCGCGCCTTGACAATAAAACGCAAAGTGAAGTCTCAAGCTGTCGCCATCGCTCCCCTCTCACTGTTTTGTTCGGGTCATTTAAATTTCATGGTAAATCAAAATTCGTTGTGTTTATTATTTGTTTTTGCTTTTGTATTTGTTTGCTTTTGCATTTGGCTTTGCGCTCTATGTAGTCCATTTCGGCGCCCCCAACAGCAGAAGACGCCACTTTCAGCAGACCTGCTGGCCACAACGGCTGCGGCAACGTCGGCATCCTTTGTGCCACAGGATGTCGATTACATTTGTTTACTGCACTCGCTGTACTATAATTTTCCAGCGGCCGTTTAATGAACAGGTGCCTGGCCAGCCTCTCTGCCTGCTTGGCTGCCTGCTTACCTGAAACTGCTGCTTAATTTGCCAAGTGCACACAGCCGGGCTGGGCAGAGTGGGAGCGTGGTGTGGAGAGGGGCGCCTTGTGGAGGGACTGTGGTCAGAGTGAGTGCCGGCATTCACATTGCCACACAAATGGCATTTAATCTCAAAGCGCATCGCCAGATTTACGCGCTAGACAAGATCAAAGCGTCAACTTAGCATTCAACAGCCCACCAATCAGCTGGGCTCAGATAGGGACCAGGCTATCCTGACCACAGCAGACAGCCAAGCAGTCGGCACTGTCTGTCTGTCTGTCTGTCAGTCTGTCTATCAGTCAGCCTGTCTGTTTGGGCTTGGCTTGGACTGCTACTTAAATAGTTATGGCATGGATTAGGTTGAGATTGAGTGGAAATGGGCTGGCAAGTGAATAGCCGCTTTATCAATAAATTAGATGCCCTCCGATACGAATTCCATTTTGCACTCGACTTAAACAAGCACGCGCAAAATTTGAACTAATATTTATTTAACTTTTAATGCAGAACAGATTAAATCGATAAAAATATATAAATATTTGAAAATTCATTGTTAGTATGAATATAGTATAATCTGTACTTATCAAAATATTTGCCCCATCAAGTTTGATAATATATTAAAAATGGATCCCGTTCATAATATTTTCATCTAGTTTTTTAAAAGATTAACATTTAATCTTTATGGATATATAGATATGTAGAAGGGTCAACCTAAAAAACTCGTTAATCATTCTGTGGAAATAACGAAATAACTTGTTTCCATGCAAATGCACCTGGGCCCAGTGTGCTATGGCAACGTGCTACGAGACATAAACTCGAACGCACACGCGAACATTAGCAACAATATTTCTGCAATAATGTTGTATGTTTTTATACCCTAAACCCATAGAGAATGGTAAAAAATGGGCATATTGATGTTGTGCATATGTGGATAACAGGCAGAAGGAGGCTTCTACAATAAATTATCGATAACAGGCCACCGTGCACGAAATCGATAAAAATTGAAATCGATATCATAATTTTTACCTTGAAGCTGACGAAAGCAAAAGACACCGAACTTGCCCTGTTAAATGTCTTAAAACTAAAACGTTATTATTTCTCTCTGTTGCTAACTCAGACATTTCTCCGAAGTTAATCAGAAATGGTTTTTCCATAGTGTGGGGATATGGGAAGCTCGCTTAGAAGTCTTACAATGACAGCTTTGCGCTGCGTTGAGGGGGTATCTCCCAGTTTGGCACTCCCGACTAGAGCACTCTTACTAGTTTTGTTTGTAATATTGTTGTTGTTTCCTTTATACTGGCTACATTTTGTTGCACACTTTGTCAACAATGTTGCCAAGGCAGGCAACAAGCGCATTGCATGCGTGCGCGGATTAGCCGCAAGGACCGCCAACAGACTAAAGTCTGGGCATAATATGTCGAGTCTGCAGACTCTATACGCATCCTGAGCGATAAATAAGCGATAACATTTTAATGGTCATTCGACGACGCAGCTTGGCACATGTTAACGCTGGGCGGGGCAGCACTGGCCGGGCATTCGGGCGTGGGCAGCGCAGGTGCAACACATGCACGCACCTACATGTGAGGCACATTAGTCAATCAGCGCGTTGGCTGATTAATGTAGATCCTCCGTGCCCCAACAGCGCTGACAAGTGCTGCACTTCCGTTGCAGACGTCATACAGTCTAGCGCTGCTTGAGGGGCTTTCAGGCTGCAGATGCCACAAATGACAAGTGTCAAAACGCGCGTTGCAGGTAGGCTAAAAACTTTTACTCATTTAAATTGGCATGATTTACACGCACAGCAGCTCCCCATTTTCCATTTACCATTTCCCAATGCCAGCTGGCAAGCAGGTCGGTCTCTAGGCCTGTCATCCGCTGGGCTGCGGCTGTGGCAAATTCCAACAGCATTTAACAAGCCGCAGCAGCAGCAGCGACTGCAGCATCAGAGGAGGCAGCAAAAAGAAAATGACAAACAGCAGCCCAAAGACCAAAGACAAGATGTTGACAGTCCGCAGAGCGGGCGGGCGGACGGCTGCCTTGCGTTGGTTGCATTTGTCGGGCCTGGTCTGGCCTGGACTGGGTCCTAGTCTGGTTGCTCTCGCTTCTAAGTCTGGGGCGGCTGAGGGTCGCCGCATGTCTGCTGTTGCAAGTTGCTGTTGTTGGTGGCTGACGACGCCGCTGCCGTCGCTTGCTGTGCATGCAAAGTGTTGAATAATTTGTTGCGAAATATTTCTAGTTGCACGTATCTGTTTCGCTGCGTACACCCAGCAAATATGTCGTTGACAACATGAAGGATCATCTATAATGGGCTTTAAATTTTACAGGATTTTAACAGACAAGTTTTATTTTTGTGCAACTGCATTTTTTTCTAGTTCTGTATTCACTTTCATTTTATTTTATCATTCCACTCATCGTTTTTCATTTGTTTCACTTACACACCCCTGTGGGTGAATAGCTGCATTGATATTATATACGATAAGATTATAATAATTATTATTTTTGACTGTGAATAGAAAAAGAAAGCAAGATTTGCCTCGATCTATTTAAAATTGTATTTAATCATATCACGTCTCATTGCATATTTCATTCGCTCGTGTCCACAGGTGGAAAATAAGTGGAAATTCTTTGAATCACATAACTAACATGAGCTTAAAAAAAGTTGTACGTTCTCTATATGATTCAAATGTTTGTGATCAAGATAAGAGTATTTGCAAATTTCATAAGGGGGTTTCTCCCCTATTGGATGTTGTTGCTTTTGTTGGGTGGATTAGCTGCTGCTTTGTTTGTGGCATGCTTGTTAGTGTAATGTGCAACATGTTGCAGCGACTGCGTCGCTGTTGCTGCGTAATTAAGTGGGCGACAGTCTGGTAAATGCAAATTTTTGTGTCTTGTCCCGACGCTGCCGAAGCGGCTGCCGCGGCCGTTGCCGTCGCTGCTGAACGCAGGACATGCGGCAACAACGATGCAGATGCCGTCGACTGATATGCCTGATAAGCAGCCATGTTGCTGTTGTTGTTTCTGCTGCTGCGAGCTGCTGCTAGCTGCGATAAGCGCCTCGCCTATGATCTATGATCTTGACCTTGTCCTGAAGCGCGCGGGCGCAGCTGTCGGCTGGCAACATTGCAGCGGCTTAATTAAAATGTCAAAACTGGTTTAATGGCGTTAATGAACGAACACTTGGCCAAGCACACACATTTGGCAGCTAGTTAGCTGCCACAGAGTTGACAATCTCAACGTTGTCTTGCGCACATTGTTGGAATACTTGAGCTCGACTCGTTGCGGCGCATTCAATTTGAAGTTCGCTTTGAAGTCGCTGCGCGCTCTGATTTATTGTCAAATGTTGAACGATTTCTAATAAAAGCCGCCGACGCCGCAACAAAATGGAAAGTTTTCGGCCAGCTGCTTTGACTGTTTGCGTACCGCCAATTGATTTATAGATATCAAGTTCAATTCAGTCTCAACGTCAAGTTAGGCGCTCGCCATTGTTTCTTGGTTTTTGGCCATGGCCCGCATGTTGTGACTCCTTGCCTACAAGGACTCATAATTAATGATCGGTCATGAGCACGAGCAAGCACTATATATCATTTAAATATATAAATAATACCACATACAAATATTTGATTGAACAACTGATTTGCTGATCAGCGCTTGTCTCAAACTGGAGAAGTCGCCGGATCAAATTAAGACTTCGATTTGACCAATTGGACTCTCAATATGTTTGAACAACAAGTACTAGAATATGTTCTAAAACTCTCTCCCTTCTTTCACACACACTGCCCCCCCCCCCCCCCTCTCCCTCTCTTACTCTCCTGATATGTTTGTCATTTGCAGAACACAAGCCCATAATTCGCAGTGCCCGTAGACGGAACTACGTCCGCCTCAACCTCAGCTGCCGCCACGGCTGCAGTGGTGTCTGCTGCATCTGCCAGACGCGATTTTTATGGTAGAGAGCGGCAGGGGGGCGAGGCCAAGCCCATCGACTTGGCGGGCCCCATGTCTGAAAAGTTATGTGATTTATTTGGTCGGCTTGTGAGTGTGTGTGTGTGTTGTTTTTACTTTTTCTTTATTATTTTTTTTGTCCATAGTCACCCGCTGCAGTGCGCTGCGCTTTTATTGTGGCACAATTTTTATGATTTTTATTGGTGCGCACTCGAGTTGAGTTGCCATGGAGTGGTGCAGAGTGGTGCCGAGTGCTGCTGGTGGCTTTGCATGCCAATGACGCACAGTGTGGCACGAGAGGAGGCGGTTGCTGTAAACACAACTGCAATGCATATCCATGAGGCAAACGGATCGACAATTCGTATATATTGTACGTGCATTTATTATAATACCCTTTCAACATTTAGTGGCTGTGAAAGGGTATGCCAAGTTGTGCAAAGGTTTTGCTGACCATTAAAAGTTTAAGCACTGTTTATCAGTAGCCCAAAATTCTGGTCAAAATACAATCGATTAATAAAACTACCGTTATCAAAAGGTAAATAATATTCGAATAGGAAAAACATATGTTATGCCACGAAACTAACTATAGCGTATCTGCTAGTCGAGCACTGGCTAACGCCGCTTTTGCTTTTTTGTACTTGTTTTACTCGGTTTGCTCGAGTTTCGTGCAACAATCTGTAGACACAATAAATTACCAATTATATTTTCATTTCATATTTCTGTCATTGATTTCAGTGGCCCAGACGACATCGCCCTCGCCGGGCATCAAATTAACCGAGTTTCAATTGAAATGGCCGTTTCTCTGCTTTTGCTCTCTCTTTCTCTCGCTCTCTTTTGTATCTCTTAGCTTGTCGCTCGCACACATTGTGCAGCTGGCGCGAATTGATTTCCATGAATAAAGGAAATCAATTCGCGGCAGTTGCATAATGAGTCATATTATGCAGGTAAGTAAATGTTAATAAATGTTTCCCTGGGATAATATGTCAACCAAAAAGTAATATCAAAATGGAAAAACAGAAATTTGGATTCGTTTAACATTGGACGTTTCCTGTATACTCACAGGATTCGATATTAATGGTACTTAAGCTCGTCTGCCATGTTATAGGCTATTACTACTCGTAATACCTACTTTTCGAATAAAATTGAAGAGTTTTCTCGTTTACTTTCGAGAGCAGTTCCAGTTAAAAATTGCTGCCAGTTTTGAACCGGCGACCTCTCACTTGTTAGTTCGTCGCACACAGACCTCTTTCATATAAGTATGCCTCTTTTGTGTAGTACAGATTAGGCTTAAAATACTTTTTAAGGACAATCTTAAATGTATTATTGACATTCACAAAATTAAACGAAGGGAATCTTTTTCCTCAGTCAGACCAGCTGCTGCTGGTGCATGCCCCCTTTCCATATATTCAGCCCCTAAAGCTCTCCGCCCATTATTCTCAATCAAATTTGTCTAGTCGCGGCACCAGCAGCAGCAGCAGCTTTGCATGCACATTTTGCCGAAACCTTAATGAAAGTTAGCAGCCGGAAAACTGCAATCTTAACGCCGGAGAGCTAAAAGCCAACGTCTGGCAAGGCATCCGGGCAAATTTTCTACCCCTATAAAGCCCCGTTTAGGACAAAGAGGAAACGCGAAAAATCCTTTTATTTGCGTGTTTTTATTTTCGTCTGGCCGTCTATTTTAGCACGAGACGCTGTCTATATGGCCGCGTGCTGTTTATTTCACTTGCTGTACCATAAAAAAAAGCTGGCTAGAGCTGGCTTTGTGTCCAAATCCCAAACAACCCTAAGCAGTCCCGCATAACTCAGGCCGGAAAATCAAAAGTCGCAGTTAAAGTGTCTAAAAAATTGTGAATGCATTAAATAAATGAAACACTTTGCAGACAAAGTGACCATGGTCCAGGGCTAAATAGGGGTTGCCACTCGAATGAACCCTAGACAACAATAAAATGAAATTGAAATTTGGCTAGCAGATATTATTAAATTTAAAAATTTCTTTTAAACTTCCGACTAAAGATCCTGATTCGAATATATATATGTATATATTCTTGAGGAAATCGTATTAAAGGTTAGAAGCAGAAAAAATTTATTATAAATGTAGTTGTAGAGAAATAGCTTCGAGCTGAAAAATATTATGCACTTTATAATTAAAGGATATAAATATTTCATATAGAAATCTTATTAACTCAAATATTCCAATATTTCCTAGCTTAAAGATCTTTCGAACCGAATTCCGCACAGTATCATTTTTTCTCATTGTTTCTTTGAGCCACATCCATTAAACAAATGAAACTGACCGAAACGGGTCCGTTCAATGGGTTTCCTATGCTTGGAGCTCGAGCAGACTGTAGGGGTAGTTACTTTGGCCGGGTCAGTCAAGAGTAAAAATTAAACAACGCAATTCAAAAGGCTGCCCGTTGTTGTTGTTGCTGTTATTGTTATTTTTAATTTTTATTTTTTTTTGTATGCATATTTGCAAAGCTTTTTGGAGCGCTTTTATTATGTTGGCCCTTACTTGAGCGCAGGCTTTTTGATTTATGAAGTGTAAACAAATGTTAATGAAAATTTGTATGGCCATAGTCTGAGAATGTTTAAAGTCCAAGGCACTCGAGCGCCTGAATTCATTTTAATTGCCTTAGCCAATTATGAAGTTTTCAGTGAAAATAATAAAAATCAAACCGAAAAAAAACTAGCTGGAAAAACTACAAAAAACTGCCAAATGCTTCAGCTTCTGTAAGCTCAGCACGTAATTCAATCCAGGCAATTTAATTTTTGTGAGCCTGTGTGTTCGTTACTTTTCCCTTTGCTGCGTTTGAGTTTTTCCAACTTGCACGCTTTGCTTTTTGCAGTTGTTGATGTTGTTGTTGTTGTTGTTGTTGTTGGGGAGGGCTGCGCCAGGTGGTCTAATTATTCAGCAAAATTTTCATGCTTCATAGCAGATTTTAGCATATTTTTCCATAATTTGCTGCGCTTGTTTGTCTGCCCACACACACACACACACACATACAAATTACAAATCGAAAACTTGCCAAAACTAGCGGCAATTAAAGTATTTTCTTGTGTGGTACAACTACCCTTAACCCGAGCAGGACTTGGTCTACCATTTTGGCTGACTGTGCGTGTAATTATAATTTTCTTTAAGTCGGTTTGCGCTAACTTTTCTTTATGTGAAAGTTTTCCACTCGCTATTCTGCTCATCCCTCCCAGCCCCTCACTCATTCTGCCTCTCTATCTCCCTCACTCGCTCATGATGTCTACTTTACTTGTTGTCGTTCTTGCCGCACAACCACAAATAATTTTGTCGAAAAGTTTGTCTCCCATTTTTCTGGTAAATTTTTTCTTTTTCATTTTTTTTTTCGCATGTTGTTGGTAATTATGCGCTTTGTGAAATTCAAAGAACGCAAACTTTTGGGCTACAACATCATCGTCTGAGTGTATTAGTTGTAATGTGCTACGGTTAGCCAAAGGAAGCGAACAAGTTGCCAAACTTGCGACAACAGCAACAACAAATACAGGTTAACTCGCATTACACGTGCCATGAGCCCAATCCAAAACCCAAACCGAATCCTGGTCTCAAGACTCTTTATCGTTGGGCGCTTACCTTTTGGGTCCAGTTACCGCCTAGCTAGACAATATGTCTTATTAGTTGAGCTTGGCAGGCGGGCAAACTTTCAAATGATTTCCATTCATTAGACCAAAAGACCACAAATTTTGAGCTAATGATGATGTTGATGAATGAACTGCAACTTTATTAACAGTTCTTCACGTTCTATTCGTCAAAAAGTTTACCACAGTTTGTCAGGTCAAAACAAGTTGTAAATTAATAAAATTTGCTTTTAATATTTTAGATTCAAGTTGACTAATAAAATGTATTTCAATGCTATGGAACACCGCACAGGTAGATACACTGTGTTTAGATGTCAGAGTCGCATTTGCTTTAATAGCTGCCAATTTCTTGCCTATCATTAAATTTCCTAAAGTTTTCCTCTACACTTAGCCTCTAATTATTATTTATTTCTAAAAAGATTTTTTTATTGTAAGTTTTTGACAGTACAATAATATAATATAAATTTTTACAATAATAATATATAAATGTTTACTTGTATAGAAATAGTTATTTGTTTTGTAATATTTAAAGTTTTTTGCAAAGAATCATGAGTCTTGGCCAAAGTAAAAAACTTTTTCAATTTATTGGCCATAATGAAGGCTATTTATTACGTTGGCCAACAAATGAAAACGAATTCAACTCGTTTGTAGTTAACACCAGCTCACGACTTGGCCATTTTGCCTAATGGCCCAGACATGTGCCTGGACATTTGCAAGCGGCCACCGCCGCAATATTTCCTTTTGTGTAATACGACATTTAATTGTATTACTTCATCAGGCATACAGCGAACAGGTGAGGGGATAAGCTACGAAGTGGAGTCATTTGGCCAAAGGCAATGGCATGAAAATTCAACTACAAAGTGGACGGTACACAAAAAAAAACCAGACTTGCAAAAAATGAGCTGAGAAAACTATGAATGAATAAAACATGCTGAGATGGTATATCTAAGAGCTGCAGAGATGATATACCAGGAAAAATCTTCCAGGCAGAGCAGTTTTGAGAGGAAAATATGCTTGTAAAGCTACCAAAGAGATCATATTTTTGGATTGACAGGAATTAAAGTTATAACAGAAACAGCAAACACCACAGCGAGCGAGAGAAAACCCATTTGCATTCATAATTTTTAAATTCTCTTGAAATTCCATATAATATAATATTCTCGCCAAGACTATGAGAGGAAATTGATTGTCCGTGAAATCGCACAAATTATGCTCAAACAGTTAAATCAATCGATTTGGTATATCATGTAGATCCAACCATTTTGGGCGAATTTTCTAAAGCCCCTTCTTAGTGTTTAACCTATTTAACAATTGTCTGCTTGCGTTGCCAACTAATCAGTCAGTCCCTGGAAATCATTTGCGTATATTTACTGGCAAGAGTTTGATAAATCATAATGTTAAGCTGACAAAAGACCAAACTACGCTCACTTATTATACTATATAAGACAGCTGAGCATAGTCCAAACAGTCCGATTACTAATGACGCCGATCATATCATGACAATTCCAGCTTAGTCCCGCTCACAATAGCTGTGTGCAGTATTAATCCTACGTAGAGACCCGCTAAACATGGCTGGTTGGCAAGGCTGGGGAGGCGGGTGTCTAGTGGGAGCTATGCAAAGTAGCAACAGCAGCCAATGCGACCAAATGTAAAATGTGTTTTCACTTTTGTACGTTTATCAAACGATTTGACTGGGTACGCTGAAGGGGGACATCGGAGAGCGGGAAGGTGCCAAGCGCCACGAGGAGAGACATGGCCAACTGCAATATGGCCAAAGGCAACAAATAGCTGACAATAACAGCGACAACAACAACAATGACCCCAAGCAAATGCACGACGCGCATATTGAAACCGAAAACTGCAGCCAGAGTTGAGTTAGAGACGAGGTGTAGAGAAGAGTGTGGAGCCAGACGGAGGGCAGCTGGCAGCAACACGTGACGGGGGCTTTTCATAGATGTGGAGCGACTCACAGCTTTAGCTAGAGCTGCCTTGCATTGAAGTTAAGTGAAGTGAAAATGAAAACAAAGTTTAACAAACCGTGGCTAACGAGCTACATTATTAAAACTTCAAAAATGCATAAATTTGCGAAAGGAGTTCGAGCGGGCTGAGGGACACTGTTAGGGGAGCTTAAAATAAAGGGGGCTGCTTATGCATGAGGCGACTGCCTCATGTAACTGCCATATGATAATATGCAGCAGATCCTGAGCCTGCATTTGAAAGTTATTGACACCTACTCGCCGATCGTGAGCTGGGGGAGGAGGTAGTAACAGCAGCAGCAACAGCTAGAGATCGCCTGCTTGGGTCTGCGCTCCGACTCCTTCTGGCCGGGGCTATAACTCTCACACAAGGTGTTTCAAAATGCATGTTCATGCGTTCACTTAGAGAAAAGGGAGCCTTAAAGAAATAACTCGACGAGTTTCAAATATATCACAAACTTCAACTAATAAAATATATTTAAATATTTCTTGTTGATTAACGAAAAACCTTTAATATGCAAAGCATATCATATTCCATATAAATAAATATATTTATAAATAAATGTTCAAGAAACTCTCGAATTTGTAAAAGACTTAATCTGACTGCCAATAATGTTTTAGACATTTTGAGAGCCATTTCGATGCTTGAAGCTGTAAATTCATGATCAGCGATTAATAATTCATTATAACACTTTAAGCATATTCTATCCCTTATTTTTGAGTGTACGCAGTTGGGCACGATCTTTGCACTGGAGACAGACGAGAGTTTTCAGTTCGCGACTTGCCTGCAAGTCATTTTGCGCATATTAGTTGGCCATTAGGCGCACAGACAGACGGACTGTCAGTCCTTCAGTCGGTCCTGCCGTCCGTCAGTCTGTCAGTCAGTTAGTCAGCTGCAAATCGCATTAAAATTCAGCTGGTGTTAAATATTACAAGCGCCTAGCCCCAACGCCCCCAACCGAATGTCGAGTGTGCGGGGCTAAAGGTTTTCTCACTGATTCGCTGCTGCTGCCAGTCAAGTTGTACGTCACTCAACAAACCGGCGAGGGGGTGGTTGGGTCGAATGTAGGGGGATTGTGGGGGCAGAGGTGTGTGTTGTGTGGTGACTGGCAGCTGATGCAGCTGAGCTGTGCTGCAGTTTATTTGCTTGTGAAATGTTATGGCAACGTCTACGTGATATGTTAATCATGCAGCCATGGAACGTGTGCTTCGCGTCCAGGATGCGGATGTGGCCAAAGCTAAAGCTAAAGCCAAAGCACTTGCCGCACAAAGAGCGAGAAGGAACTATTTGCAGAGAGAGCGAGACGTAACACAGTGGCGAGGCATAAATGTCAAACAGTTACCACTTACAACAGCTCAAGCACATATGCTTATTATATGTGTGCCCATTCGATAGGTATGCAAGGGTCAAGCAAACTGACATCTCACTAGAATTCTTGGCATGCAATTTCTAGCTTGGATGAACTGTATAATAGTTTCTGTTGCTGGCTTATGTAGCACGTATAAATTAAATCTTTAAGTTAGTCTTGAAAAAAAACTACGGCTTCAGTAGACGCATTCAAAGTGTATTTGGACTGATCTTATTTGTCCCGGCGTCGTATCCCCGGGGGATAGAAAGCGGGCCAATTGTGCCGGGCTGCACCACTGTTAAAATGGTTGCGGCGTACCACTGTGAATTACAAGGATGTTATCTTATGTTTCAACTTGTAAAAATAACTTTCCTACAGACAGACGAACTGCTTAAAGTAAATACTATAGTACAGAAATATATAGGCATGAGAATACGTAAGCATTGACAATTTAATACGCCTTTGTTTTCATTTGGGAAAAGTATGTATTGGCATGAGGCTTAGCGTAAAGTTTATTCTCCTGAAACACATAAATACTTATCGTAAAACAAAAAGCCTTAACAAAAAGGATACTATATTTACATTCAGTTTAAACGATTTGATGTATCAATCTTCAATTCTTTACACAGCAATCTGAATTTCAGTAATTTGTTGAAGAATGCTTCCAGTGAAGAAGAACTTGATAGTAGAAAACATACAATACAATAGTTTTCCGCCCAAGAGTAAATCTAGGTAAAACCATCGAGTAACTCGCCTAAGCAAAATTTGGTAACTCTGATTTTAAGCAGTCGCTAGTTAATAGTTGGTCTTAGCTAGGCATCACATTTAATCACAAGCCGATCAGTCTTAATATTGGCCATATTTAGCTGGGAATTTGTTGGCCATTTATAGCTCTAACTGCAGTTAAGCAACAGGCTGCTCACATTTAAAACTCTCCCAGAGCATAAACAGCAATTATAGCGGGCTCAAAGCGAGTAGACAGATTCGAGCCATGAAATACCAACACCCGACAGCTGTAAACAACAATTTGCTAGGCCACAAAAAAAAAGAAAGAAAGCAAGACAACGAAAACGTGCGCGAAAAAATGTATATACATATATATAAGACGAAGCTGCAAATACCAATAAGTTGGCAAGATCGTCGGAGCCTTATAAAAAAGTTATTTAAAACGCCAGCCGCAATGGCAAATGATGATGATGATGAGCAGCCCGCTGCTGGCCGGGCTAAAACGTTAAAACGTTTAACGTTTTGGCAGGCAACAGACACAGAAAACTTGAATGAAAACCCCAAACGAGAGCCCAAAGACCACAAACTGAACGTAATGAGCAAATTTATGGTCAATTGATAATTTAATGGCATTCGGTATCATCAATTATGGCGGATGGGGACTCGCAGCTCGCAACTCCAGACTCAAACTGAACGATTGCAGCTTGGCTGCTGTATCTATAGCTATAGCCGGACATTTATCTGTATTTTAGCTGCATCCCGTTTTTTGATCTCCCCTCCCTTATGGAAGATGAAGTATTGTTATCGAGCCCAATGAACCTGAAATTGTGCAAAAAATGTTTGGGCATTTTTGTGGCACACATGAGTTATGCTCCCGCGGTTCATCATTAGCTGCAGCCGTGCTTTATATAATTTGTCAAAGCTTTGCTTCTAAACAGTCCCAAATTGGGTCACATGTGGCTCGAACCGGCAGCCCAGCATCAGCTGCTGCTGCTGCGCCTGGCGCTGGTCTACGCCTGGGTCACAACTTAAGCCGCTAATTGAACGCTTTGCTTGACACTTGGCATAAATCACACACACATACACACATCTGACTAACGGGGGGCTGGGGGAGCGCGCTCGAATTGCTCTGCTGCACCTTGCATACCTGCTGCCTGGGCACACTGTGCACGTCGCCATATTTATGCCAATAATATGCCATAAACTATAGGCAAGGAGCCGCCAGACAGACAATGGCCAAGATGCAGGCCAAAAATGGTTAAGAAACGCGTCGCGCGGCTTCCTCTGATAAAGTTTATGAACGTCTTGGCCTGGTCAATGGCAACTGTGTAGGCAGCCACTTTGTCAGCTGTATATGCCCCCTACCCTTCACGCGCCCTCTGAATGTCCTTGAGTGCGGTGCTAAACTTTTAGCATCGGCTGCAACTTTACGCACAAGTTGCGCGCATAATTTACTCCCCTTCACCACCGCCGTACGCCCCTGCGTAATTATTGGCCAGATGCATGTTGTTGCTGGGCTGGGTTTTTGGGCTTGGGTTCGGGCTCGGGTTCGAGCTCGGGTTATATGTGAGTGCATTAGAGGCAACCACAAATTGTTTGGTTTGCTTTTCGCGCAAATTGTAGTCATAATTTTTCTACAGCCTGCTACAAACTGGGCTTCATTATGGCCCAAATGCAGTTCTATCAGAGCTAAGCCACGTTCTCGAAATGGCTAATAAATAATTTTAATGTTTTATATTACCCATGCTTCGATTTAAGAGTATATTGTGCATAATTATGGGAACCTTTGAGATTAAATTAAATTAAGAACCGAAATTTAGATAGATAGTTAGCTATATATATATTCACTTTACTCTTTTCTTTAATAGAATATTTGGACACCAATTATAGTTTACCGTTGCGTAATCTTATATTTGATCGCTAAAAAATTGTATTTTCGATAATCGAATTTAAAGCTCGTATCTCTCAAAGTCTGTAGATCTTTATAGTCGTTCCAGACAACTCCAATTAATTGTATTTCGATTTTTGTTTAAATTTATATACGATATATTTAATATTAAATTTAATTATATGCGATTATTTATTAGATTTAAAAAAAAACTATTTAAATATAAATTAATATAAAAAATACACTTTCCAGCTTTAGCACTCGTATAAAATGCACAGAAAACTTGAAAATGTAAAGTTAGTAAATATTTAAATGCTGCCTAATTGCCAATGGCTGCAATATCAGCAATCAATAGAAGCAGCAACAATTGCAATTTCCAGGAATTGTTTAGGGTAACAAAACGACCATACACATAAGCGCGAGTCCGTGTCCGAGTCCTGGTCCTGGTCTCGGTCTCTATATGTGGCGGTCATTATTGAAGCCCCGACAACGGGCAACATTTGTGTTGGCAAGTGCCACAAATCCCACATCAATCAAAATGTGCGTTGTCTACAACAACCACAACAACGATAATACGTAACAGATGTGGGATTCACCCACTTCTCTCCCTCTCACTCACTCTCGGGCTCTCTCATTCACATGCCGCTCGAAGTGCGAC
Source organism: Drosophila virilis (assembly GCF_030788295.1). Lineage (NCBI taxonomy): Eukaryota > Metazoa > Arthropoda > Insecta > Diptera > Drosophilidae > Drosophila > Drosophila virilis. The sequence goes on along the minus strand of NC_091547.1, from coordinate 22,620,358 downwards.
AATTGACCCGTTGCGAAATTAAACCAAGATTGAATAACCGCTAAGGACAACATTGCAAGCCCAAATTATAGCGCCCATCGATCGGACCATTCAATCAGTCCCACGTGGTTTGCTGCACACCTTATGCAAAGTCCCACAACGGTAAATTGTGCCATAGCACAGTGGTCGCAAGTGTTGTCAAACGTGGCGAAACAATCGATTACCAGTTCTGCCAAATAACGCATTAAAGAAGTCGCTGAGTCCAATACTAATAATAGCTAGAATATTGAATATTTTGCTATTTGAGCATGGACGAATATAATTATGTTATTGAGAAAAAAAAAACTAAAAACGCTTTAAATTTTAACTACTTCCAGTCACGAATTCGTGTGCTTAAATAAGCAGAATTTACTTAACCATTGCTTGGAAACAGAGTAAGTTATCGATTATCGGAAACAAACTCGATCTGCGCAGGCACTAGGAGCACCTACATCTAAAATTTCAAGTCTCTAGCTCTTGTAGGTTCTGAGATCCTTTCGTTTATACATACGGACGGACGGACGGACGGACAGACAGACGGACATGGCTAGATCGACTCGGCTATTGATGCTGATCAAGAATATATATACTTTATGGGGTCTGCCTGTTACATTAATTTGGATTTTGCAACTTTTCAGTTTAAATATTTATTTGTGCTATGCGCTTTATGTTAAATATAAACATTATTATTTAAAAATGAATAATAATATATAATAAATATATTGCATTTAAATTGTAATTTAATTCTTTAAATTATTCTCTGTTTAAGTTAATTGTTATTAATTGTTTGAATTTAATAAACTAATAATATTTCTAACCTAGTGGGACACAAAAAACTGTGTTTAATATTTTTTGTGTTTGAAATTTCACGCGCTGTTGTCCCACTGTGCCATTACCAACGTCGCTGGAAATGGCTTTGCATGCAAATTATGATATTATGCCACGCCTTACGCCCCCAAAGCATACACACACACACGCACAGAGAGAGTGCCCGCCTAGCTGGGCGCGGGCAAACTTTAAGTTTGCAGGATATGTCCTTCGTCCTTTTCTGCATTGATTTTGTATTTCCAAGGAAGTCGCGCGGAAGCTTGTTAGTGCGCCAGCACCCGCCCCTCCCCTGTTGCCTACAGCTTTAAAAATTGCTTTGCATGCAGTTTTCTGCAAGCCTGCCGCGCCCCCTCGCAAAAATGGCCGCCCCCTCATCAGCGGGCGCGCCCACATAGAGACAGAGCCTCGGCCCGAGCTATTACGCTGGCAAATTGCAATGTAATTAGTTTTTACATTTCTATATAGTCGGGAACGTATAATTGTGGAAAATGGCATTTCTAGTTAATTAATGGCTTGAATAGGACGCCGAGCGACGGAGACGTGAGCGGAGAAAGAGAGATGGAAGATGAGAGACCGACGCCACCTCCCACCTCAACCACCTGCTGTTATGTGTAAAACTTTCTGCACACTTTTCGACGTGTGGCGTGCAACAACAAAAAGTGCAGTCACCTACATGTTGCAGCACACCAACCTACCTACCCAACCCGCCCTTTTCACTCCTCCTCCTCCCTTTGCCAATGCTCTACCCCCTGCTGACAACTGTGGCAACTTTTGCTTGAATTGCTTGAAAATTTAATTAAAATGTTGGCATTTTTGTGCACGAATTGATTTTTACGAGTTGGCCCAAATAAAAAAGAAAATTATCAAAAGAGCTCAGAATATTTGCAAAACAACAACAAAAATATCGTTTGAATGCACATGTGTGGTGTGGGCGTGGTAGCCACTTGTACGCCCTCCATTCACAGCTGACCCTCAAAATGCAGAGTGCAGGAGCTGAGCTCGGTTCAGCTCAGTGTTGATTCAATTACGAATATGTTTGATTAAAATTTAATTTCCAGTAACTGTTTTTTTTAACATACGCTTTCGTTGTTGTTGTATCTATTGTCTGCCCTTTGTGTACCAATTTATTTGTGGCAATTGATTCTTTCGTGCAGCACATCAAAGCGAATGAAAATCAGCTTTCTCTTTTCGTACAGGAATTTGACTGCTATCCGATTGCTTGTGATGTAATGTTAAGATTCTGATAAGATTATGATCTTTTCTGAGGGGCAGGCGAGTGATTTCTGTAGTGGGCTAAGAGTTAGCATGAATTTTAGGTTTCGAGCACCCGAGCAGACAGAATTTGTTTTCTTATAAAAGCTATTCATTGTTTAGTAACAGACTAGAGATAATTTACTCAAATTTATATTTGTATTTTAACTTGACAGTAGTTTTGGCACATATGTTTTACCTGCCACAGGCAATCTGCTTGATAAGGAGATACGAAGGAAGAATTTGTACAGAAAGAGACAGACGGACAGACAGAGGGAAATGGCTATATCTAAACGCCTTTCGATGCATATATAATATACTTTGTGAGGCAGAAATGCCCCTTCAAATCGCTACAATTTAATACATTTTAAGCAACACATTTAATAAAATTAAGGCGAATAGAAATAAAAACTTTAGTTTTGTTGCGCTTTAGTTTTCTCGTATTTATTCAGTTCAAGCAATTGAGTCACATTTCTGCGTAATCAAGTCCAATCGCTCATTCACTCGATTTTTTTTTAATGTCAAAGATCAACAAACAAAACCTCAGTCACAGGCTGACATGCAGAAATTTGCATAAAATAACAAACCTAAAAATGGACACGCCCAGCAACAAACAAACAGCAACAAGAGCAGCCGCCGCATTTGAGCTGAAAGTGAAAATCGAATAGAAAATGCTACCGTTTTATTTGTACAGCGCTTTGTCCACTGACCATTGAATTTGTTTTTGTATTTATTATTTATTTTGGGTGCCTAATTTAAATAAACATTTATTTGTACAAAGGCCCAAATAGGTTGAGCAAATGACTTCCTGAATTGTGTGCAGCAGCAGCAAACCCAGCAACACACAAAAGAAGAGAAAAAATAGCCAAATTGCATAATCAGTGAGACAAATGCAGCGGATTATGAAATCCTTCGCTCAAAGGCTGCCCCGGCACGGCTGGAAGCCGCACACAGACGCCCAGACGACCGGACGGACGACGGTTGGACGGTCGGACAGTCGGCCAGAAGGCTGTGAGGCTGCCAGGCAACGCCAGGCAACTAACAACAACAATGTAACCAGCTCTGGCCCTGGGTTGGGGAAAACTGGCAGCAACCTGTCGCATATTTAAAGCGATTAACGGCACGATTTCAGTTGGCAGCGCTGCCTCAGCATAGAAATTGAAATTGAAATGCTTTTGGCAGCGCCAACACTTTTGCTACTCACGTAGGGCAAAGCGGGTACCTGAGCTGCGTCAGCCAATTTGACAAAACAGAGCACTAGGTGGAGAAGATATTCCCTTAAATACAAATATAAACTTGAGTTCAATTTTGTGTAAATAATGATCCACACATATAGCTAAAAGCCTTTGTATAGGAATATAGAAATTGATTTTTTAATTTTTTCTGGAATCCAGAAGATATGGCAAAGATTTTTTTATATACTAGTATGTAAAATGAGTATTAATTTTGATTGGAAAGTTCTTAAAATTTCTTTAAATAAAAATATATAAATATTTAATTACCTGGCGTAAATCGAACCATTAAAATTTTGGTTGAGCTGCTTATAATTAATTCATACTTTCTATATTTTCAGATCAGTTCAGTTCAGAAGGAAGGAATCGAACCCGACAACTACTTGCTGTATGACCTTCATTCCTGCAATAATCTAGAATAGGGAATCAAAACAACTGAAAATTCAGTAAACGAATTGGGCAAGGTAAGTGTATTTAAAATTCGTTGTGCTTTAAATGTTTTGTGTTCCTTGGCTTGTTTGCTGTTGTTGCAGCTGTTGTTGTGGTCGTTGTTGTTGTTATTATTGCAATTCGTGTCTCTGGCATCGCAGACAAAATTGAAAACGTTTGTAAATACTTTGAAAGCATTTGCAGCAATTGAACAAATACAAAATAGTTTTTTGCCGACGCTCTTTGGGGAATTGTGAAAAATAAAATAATATATATGCATGTACTCACACACACACACACACACACACATATATACAGACAGTGTGAGTTGTTTCTGTTTTCTATTTCTATTTATTTTTATTATTTGCCAGCTTTTCCTTTCGGCCTTTCCTCCAGTTGGCCATTGCAATTGCGGCGCTGCGACTGACCTATAAATAAAGTTGGCAGCCAACAGCACAACTACGGCCCAAAATGGCATCAGCGAAAATTGTGCAATAAAAGCGCATAACCTGCAAATAATATCTAACAGCTACAACAACATTTATAGAAAACACGCTCTCAATTTCCTAGCCAATTGGCCATTTCTTTTACTGGCCAAGCGCAACTGATTGACTTTTGAACTTAACCAATTTTTGAGGCGGCTCAAATTGGTTGGGCTTGCAATTTTTTAGTATTTTTGTTTCACATTCATGTTGAGTAGAAGGCTGGGAACCTGAGATACATCTCTGATCTAGGCTAAAATCTAAGATATATAAAAACGTTTTTTATATAATATTTAAGCTTTCCAATTAAGCTATTTTCTTAAATTTGCAGACTTTCAAAGAATCAAACTCAACCAACAAGTTATTTTTAAATTCTTTTTAATTAATCTTTGATCAGTTTTACTTTTAATTGTGTCAAGCCTGCATGCAGATATTTCATGTTAATAGCATTCGTTTGGCTTGAAATGTAATATTTACAATTTTTTCAAAAAATAATTGTGGTGTTAAGCCAAACACTTAAAAGCTCTGCCAACTATTTGCTGTGATGCATTTGAAGACTTTTACCTTTAGCCCGTGCAGCTGCAGCCAGTGTCGAATTTCTGCTGCAAAGCCAAGAGCACAGGAATTGATGATGGTCTCTTAGTTTGTGAAACTTGCCTCGCTTCCAGCTACCCGCCTTTCCAACAAGTATCAAACGCTGCTCGTAAACTGAAGCCGGGGCTAGCAAAAAAAAAAACTCTTTCCTAAAAGAAAACAGCCAGAACTCAACAAGCTCTCCTACATACACGCACACAGAGACAGTTTGTAACTGTAGCTCAACTACATGGCCAATACCAGAGTCTCTGCTGAGGATGTTTGCCTCAAGCATGCTTAGCAGAGAGCGAGCGAGCATTATGCTTATATCATAAAACAAAGAATTTCGGTTATTTTTGCAGAGCTTCTTCTCTTGCCGCAGGCCAGGCATTGGGTTGCTCTGGCGCACTTAATGGCAAAAGCTTTTATCAGCTCCGATTACACAATTTAAAGCAACAAAACTGTCACTTTAAATGCAATACAAAATGCCACGCCCCACCCTTACACACGCCCACCCCCCTCCCCCCGCAACTAACGCCCGTTTTGATGGGTTTCATAGCATAGCACCTGGAGCTGTAGACCCATTGAAGAGTCCTGCGGTTGCCGCACCGCAACATTGTTGCCGAAAACCAACGTAACCCAAGCCAAGACAGGCACACAGCTGGCAACACCCACCCGCCCATACACCCGTACCCCGTTTGTTGGCCAAGCGTAACTCAGCTTAAATAAATTTAATTTAATTACCAGTAAAAACCGCATGAGTGACTCTAGCTAGATGAGTGAGCCGTGCAAGGACGTGCCAGCTATCTCACACAGTTTGCTACACTACACTACCTACGCCGCCCCCGCACTGCCCGCTCCAGCTGCACAGGCATTAGAGAGTCTTACCTTTGCATAGTGTGCGTGTTTGTGTTTGTGTAAGTGTATGTGTTTATTTAGGAAATAACATTTTTGTGGCAACACATTTTTGGATTTTATTACAGAGTGCGGCGGCGGCACGTTGAGTGCGCAATCCCCGCTACTCCCCGCCGCCAGCTCACGCTCCGCTTGAGGTCAACATGCATTTTATCACTGCAAACAACAACCTGACTCAGCACACTCTGACGATAAATAACCTTAATGTAGTGGCCGCTGCTGTAGCTGCCGTTACCTTTCGTTTTAATTACAGGCAGCGACTGAAATTTCAAATTTCAAAGCATACTTTTAGGCGCCGCTGAAAAAAGTGCTCGAGAAAGTGTTGCCGCAGCAAACGGGCCACTGGCTGCCATTGCACACTCACACCCACTCATCATACTCACACTACACCTACTCACCACACTGGCACTGTACTCACCACACTCGCCTAGCTGGGTTTCGGGGCCTGCCTGGCGCACAAGGTCAAGTAACTCGAAAACTGCTGCTGCACTTGACGCTCAGCGTCACGATTATTATGCAAATTGGCCCCGCAGTGTTTGCACACGTGGGCAAATACTTGAGAAGCGGCTTAGCGGAGAGCTACAGTCACTCGAGACGCACTCATCCATATAGTTCGGCTGCGGCGGGGGCGACGAGAACTTGCAGTGGCCACAAAAAGTAAGAGTTACCGAGTGATCAATATATAACAAACTGCTTTTCTGCCAGGACGCCCTGCAATTCCGTTCTAATCGATCCCAATGCGATACTCCTCTATTTCATTCATATTCAATTCGTTTTTAATAAACTATTTCATTCGAAAATCGGAAAGCGGATATTCAAAAACAATATTTTTTAAAAACTTAAAAATGCCATACTCAGGTAGTATATAGAATCAATAGAATAAGGTCTTAGAATAGAATAGGAGGGTCATAGAATAGACTGGCATTAAAGTTAAATGGTAATATCATAAAGAATGCGGGTTTTTTGATGGCAGCCGATATTTGTGGTTCGTACCAGTTGGAAGGCGCATTTTTTTTTATTCGGACGGTATGTATTCAAGATAATCGAATTAAAAATTTGTTAAAAGCTTTAAAAATCCATAAATCGAGTAAATAAAGTCCGATTTTTGGAAATAGTGAGCATTTAGCTATCACGGAATCCCATAAAATCAATTTGACTCAATTCCGATATTCGAGATCCGTTCGATTTGAAATAGGATATCATTCCGAAATCGGGCTATGTTTACCCGAGATATTTCCCGATCCCGGGAAGATTGGGCGCGTCGAATTTGTGGAGGCAACCGATAGTCGGGATTCGTTCGAGTTGAATGAGGTATATGCTGCCGAAATCGCACTGTGCCTACTCTACTTGCCTGCTTGTGAAGCTTGTGAAAACTCCACTAAAGTCTACATACAAATTAAATGTATAAGTTCTGACACGAAATATAGTAAAAACACAGGATACTGAATCTCGTATCAAATCGTTTTCATCAAAACGAGACAAGTTACTGATTGATTTCAATTTTAATCAACTTTGAAGCATTGCAACTATTTTATGAAATTGTTCTAAAAATCGATCAATTTAAATTAACTTAATAAAAATTATTTCGTATACTTTTGCAAATTATTTTGTAAAACAAGAAATGAGTTCTTTTAAAATAAAAGTTGATCAGTGCTGCCGTCTTAAATCTGTTGGTGCCGCCAGTTCCAGATTTACTCATAATGGCTCTTTTGGGCATTCCACAAACTCACAGAGCCCCATTGGCAGCACCCCGCTCACCCGCTCAATAACCATATGCACAACTCTCTTCACCTTTCTTCCGGCCCGCACTTGCCGTGGACCTTGTCCGTTGCCTGGTAACCTAGTTTAATAAATAATTCGCTATTTTTGCTTTTTGCCTCTCTTTTACATTATTTTTTGTTGTTGCCTCTCTCTTTTTGTCTTCGGCAAGTCATTCATGTGTGCAATCTGTGGGTGTGACTAATTCAATTACAACGCCCAATTGTGCATGCCTCGGCGCTTGCACGTCGTCTAACATGCACCTCCCTGCCCACCCCGCGCAGCACACTCTCTAATACACTCTGTGTGTGGACCGTGATTTTTCATTTTCATTTCACGCTTTCTCTCTCTTTTTTGACTACACCTCCAACCCCCCCTCATAGTGAGCTGATAGGAGTTTAGGAATATGTGTGAATTTCATTAGGTCTGCTTTTTTGGGCTCCTGAATTTCGCATATCGCGCTTTCGATTCACAGTTGCGCGCGTTTCGTGACGCGTTTCTCATTTAATTGTTTTTTGTCACACGAGTTATCCTTTTTTAGGGCGTGTCGTGTTCAAAATTGAAATTAACTTACAGTCGCCCTCTCATCTATAAATGCAGTTGGTTCAGTGTGTCATTCCCTGGAATTGGATGGGTAATCAACGTGATTTGCAGCCAAGCGAGCGCAAAGGAGGCGTGAGAGCTACCGCCAAAACGTGTGAATATGGGTGGGTGCTGAATCGGGAATGGGGTGTTTATGATCAGATGAGGTTATCCAAGGTCGGCATTTACTAACAGTAATTATAGTCGGTTCCATGGAAATGAGGTGTATAATGGGAATTGGTAGATATAATAAGGACATGAATTTGGGAGAGTAAGAATGAAGAGATGATATTTTCAGAAGGAACTATGGCAACTAATTATTACCAATAATGATATTATTTACAGATATATGGATAATTGCAAATAAATATAGATATATATAATAGAGTGTTACAATTAAAGTGAATATGGTAGCAAGATATATGATATATGCGAATGTAGTATAAACTGTTAATGGATTAAAAGAGCAGAGAATAGAATAAAATAAAAGCTCTGCCAATCCAATACAAATTGTCGGTAGTTCCGCTCATGGCTCGAGAACATGTCACGCCTTTGGGCAGAAATTTATCATTTCAAAGAAAGCATTTACTTTTAAATTATTTAAAAACGCATTAAATGAGAGTTAACGACAGAAAATATATTTTATGCAACGAAAAGTTTTTTTTAAAGAAAATTGAAAGTCTGACAGCTTAGAAAATTCTCCCAACTTGCCCGAATAAAAGACCTCGCATTATCAGCCAGCATTTATATTATTCAGTAGCTTTTTGATATCATCCTTTTCGGCTGCATCCACATAATTCTGTCCACCCGGCGTGGTTCCATCTTTATTAGCGCCCTGATCTAATAAAAATTCAACGCATTCGGTATGCCCCTCCCAGATGGCTGCCAGTATGGGCGTTATATGATACTTGTCAAGCTTATTAACATCGGCTCCGATCTCCACCAGATACTTAAGCATCTTTAGCTGCCCAAAGTCGGCGGCATAGTGCAATGGTGTTCGACCGCCAATAAATTCGTTAACATTTCGATTCGAGTTCTCGAATGCCATTTGCACGGCATCAATTTCGCCGTTTTTAATGGTCCAAATTATGTTTTCATCATTCTCACACATTTTGCTGGCTTGATTAAATAAATGTTGCTCACTCAATTTGTAGCTTACTGAGATGTGTACAAATAATGAGAGAGAGAAAGGGAGGGAGTGCTTGCATGTGGTTCGATTCTGTGCTACATCTTATAACTTCTGCCCTTCTTCCTGGAATGCATCACTTAACTATTACAACCGCCTAGCAACGCTTTGTGCTTCTTTCGAGTGTTCGAAACGTTTCTCACAGCCGCCGCCGCCACTTCCTGCAGCCCCAGACATGGGCATAGCTGGCGGTGCTATCAACACTCAAGCATCTTGATGATCTGGCGTATACATTGCGAAACGTGATTTGTAAGGTCATCATTCAAAAGGCATCGAGTGTGCGACAGTCGGACCGACAGACAAATCCCATGCCCAAATCCAAAAAAGGCTCAAGAAACGGCAGCCAACAAAAATTAAAATGGTTATACATTCATGTAATTTAACGAACTGGCAACAAAACTAAACTAAACTAAAACGAATCTTGACTTCAGTCTAAAAGATGCGGCAATGCTTGCTGCTGTGCTTGTTGCTGCCTTGGAGGTTGCTGTTGCTGCTGCTACAGTTGTCTGTGGCGATATTGGCGATGCCAAGCGTGAGATTATCGACGATTGTATGCAGCGATGATGATGCTGATGAGGATCAGGATGAGGCACAGACCTGCAGCAGCAGCAGCAGCAACTGCATGGGCAAAGGCAATGGCCATGTCGATGGCTCCCGAAAGCGGCCAAAACAATGCAACGCGCAGCTGCGGCAACTGCAACTCAAGTTCACTTTTCATGCAGCGGTGGTGCGGGCTGTGGCAGAGCTGGAAGCTGAGCTGCAGCTCCAGTCATTGACTTCGGTTATCGCACGCCAAAAAGACAAAACAGTTGCATGCCCTGCGCTCAGACAGAGCCGACAGACAGGCAGGTTGGCAGGCCCCAGTCAGGCAGGCAGCGCTATCTGCATGCGATCAAATTTCCAGGGCTTCTGTTGTGGACAGCTACACTCGGAGAAAACCCTCTGCTAACTACTATTACTGGGATAGATTTTATACTGTTTTGTTTGTGACATTTTTAACTGAATGAATAAATAAGGTTTGTTTAACATTAGTTTATTTGGTCTTCTGAGAAATTGCATTGCTTAAGTAAGCTTCAATGTTTTCTCTTATTAAGTATAAACCATCTTTACAAATCAAGTCTAATTTATTATATAATTGGTCGGTGATGATATTCGAAAATTGTGTATTCTAATTAGGCTTTTAGCACCTAATTTTTATAATTTAATATATTGAATAATTAGGAAGACTAGTTTTAGTTGACTATTTAATAATAAAATGATTTGCAGACCTTTTAAAGGTTAGTGCAAATTTTCCCTTGAAATAAGAGCTCTTGTTCTTAAATTGAGACATGCATATCTGAGATTTAATACTCTATTTATGTATTAAAAGAAAACCTCTTCAAACCGAATTTTTTTTTGTGAAGACATTGCGACCTTGTCTGCACGAAATTCACAGTTTTTTCTCTGAGTGTATGGCTTTGAGCACTACGCTTGTGGTACTGTGTATAGGGCACCGGCGATCATATTGAGCGTCTGCTTTTGACATTTTGGACACAATTTGAACCTTTTACTTTTTGTTTTCCTTTTTTTCTTATTCAAGTCTTGTTTTTGGGGCCAGAGTGTAAGCCACGATTTCCAGCTTAAGCGCAGTTCCAGGAATCAACAAACTCGAAGTAGCCTCATCTTCGACTCCCCCTCAGTGGATATCTCTTTGTGTGTGTCTCTCTTGCAAGCCTTTGTCGCTGCTGACATTGATTGAGAAATTGATTTAAGAAGCGTTTTAGCTGATTTTGATCTGTTAAAGCGCGCAACTGGCTGTCAGTTAAGCCCCTTCCCGCCGCGGCTTTTATGCAGCGTCTTTAACAGTTTTGATTTATAAACTTTTTGATATAATTGCTACAACTGCAAAATGGGATTTATTTTACCATTTTACGCGCTCAACTCGTAACTGACTGGCAACTAAATCAATTTAAATCACATGCATATCCGGTGCTGCTCAGCCACTCCCCCTCCACACACCACCACAAATGTTGCCACAAGGTCGTTTCCATGTCCAATTTAATGGAAAATGTAATTCACAAAATTTTATGAAGTTTTGCAGAACTACAAAAACTCCAAATGCAAAAACGCATCATTCACTTTGTTGTTGTCGTTGTTTTTGTTTCTGGCCAACTGTTAACTTAGTTTTGGCAAATATTGTTGCACACAAATGCTAATGACAGATGCCAGTACAGTTATAGTTGTGGCATAGCATAACAGTTACCAACTTTTGATAGCCCTGTCAGAGGTAAAGTGTTTTGATGCCGCCAAAGTTGGCTTTCCTTGACCTTCATTCGGGCTTCGGTAGGTGGGAAGGGAATACATATGTTTGCCAATTGTGTTAAGTGAATGATGAAAGCGTAATGCAAAAATTTGGGAAGTGAATTAAGAAGTAAAGATGGGATTGATAATAAGGTAAGTGACATAAATAATTATGTAAGCGCTAAAGCGTTATTTTAGACAAAGTCTACTTTTAGTTGATGCTTATGACCTAGAATTGTATATCATATTTATAACATGAGCAAAAGAAATAAAACTGTGTGGCCGAAATCATATTATTTCAAAAGTTTAAAGCCCAAAATTGATTGCTTAATATTCACAAAATTAAAAAAAATGTAAGGCTAAAATTATCTTAATCTTGTTGGTTCAACACTCAGACATTTACCCAATAAGACGTCACGTTCGCAAAGCACAATAAGATAGCTGCTGTTCTTTTAGATAGTCTGTCATGATACTTTAGCAATTGGTGCTACTGGACTTGAACTAGAGGCTTCCAACTCGCTGATTCGACTGGCAGATTAGAAAGCCACGCACTCTCATGACGTTGCAGGTCGAATTTAACAATACCCTGTCAGCAAGTACACACAAACTCTTTACAATGCGCGTTGATCAAGTCAGGACAAACACTTTTATCTAGCCACATAGCTTATTCATATTAAATATAAATATTTCATTACTTATTTGACAATTTTATATTCCAAATTTTCACTTGTATTTCCTTAATAAGATTCTAAAAAATCTTTCTGACGGATTTTGAGAATTTCAGCTTTAAATATGCTAACTAACTCAAATTAAATACGTATTTGTCGAAAACAGGCCTAGAGATAAGCAAGAGATAACCAAAGCAAAGTAAAATATTTTGTTTTGCTCATTAGGGAATATATTGTAGAGAAAAATTGAGAGAGAGGGAGAGGGAGGGAGCCAAGAGCAAGCAGAAACCCAGAAGACCGCAAGTTAACAATCAACACTCGAGAGGCCTTAAATAATTTATAATGTCTTAATTATTTCCTCAACATCAAAATGTGGTCAACAAATTGTTTATGAACTCGACAACTAACATGAAAACACTTCCTCTTCATAAAGAGTAGGGATTGGGCGGGGGTTCTACGAAAATACGGAATGATATGCAGCAGATTAGCAGATGTGATAATTTGTTTGGTACCCATTACCGTTGCGCTCTAGTGCGCTTAATAAGGCGAGCCCAAAAACTCTGGAAAACAAAAGCGAATTAAAAACTAGCCAAGATATACCATATACATATATATGTATAGCATTTGTCGAGTCTGAGGCCAAACTACTAAATTGAAAATTAACATATTTCGGCAGTAGATGCTATCGGGAGCAGCACAGACAGCAACATTGTTTGGCAGCAGCAGCAGCAGAAGCAGCAGCAGCAAGCGGCAGCAGCTCCCAAAGGTTAATTTAATTTTCCATTTTCCGGACGCCGGCAAAAGCAAAAAGGGAAATTTTTCATTTTTTAAATTGATGGCCGCCGGATTCGGAGTCGGGAGTCGGTAGTCGGCAGTCGGGAGTCGTTGTGTCTTTCGTTGGCTTCCTGTTTGGCAATTGTCTTGGCACAAATCTCATGCCCACCGCAAATTGAAACTACAACATGGCATTGTCCTTACCGATTGAATAAGAATTATGCCAAAGGATGCCACACACACAGACACACACACTCACACATATATATATATATCGTCTGCTAAGAAAACTCAGCCTCGAGACACCCAGGGAGCGGTTCCATGTAGCTGGCTGTCAAGCTCTTTTGGAGCATTGTGATTAATGTGCTGCCGTTTGCCGCCTGCTGCTCCTGCCAACTCCTGTTTCTCTTCTTGGCCTGCTGCTGTTGCTGCTGTTGCTGCTGCTGCTACTGTCTCTGCTGCCCGTGTCCCTTTGCTGCTCTCTAGCTCCCTTTGTTGCCATTGTCTATGGCTCTAACCATTTTGGCATGTTTGTCATTTGGGAAATTGTGCGGTAGCTGTTACAGCTAAAGACAAACAGGCGGCAGGTAAGCAGCCACAACAATTCTGTCCTGTCTCTGTAGTCTATTTGAGTTACTTCTTGGCAAAACGTATTCACATTTACTTACAATGCACACACGAATTCGAAACTCGTGTTGCACCTACATGCTTCACTTTTGCCTTTTTCTGTCTGTTTCTGACAATTACTGGAACTTCATTTTCTATGCCCGCCCACACACATCAATATTCTTTATTCTTTTACACAAGTTGATAGTTCAAAATATCGAATACACCAGTCCATTTTAAGACTAGACTACGAACCGCCTTTAAGCCTAGAATTGTCTTTTAAAAATAAGCAAATCGAAACCCTACCCGAAATATACACAACTTAATTATGTAAATAAATAATAATAATACACACATTTTTAGTAGAACAGGCAATGTTAAATTAAAAATAAAATTTTGAATATATTATTTGGCCTGCACCAAATCCTGAGATTATGTTTTGAAAAATCAACTCAGAACATTAACCGTAAATCTAGCCAATGTATATATTTTTTTGGGTTTGGAGCCTTCTCCTTTAAAACTACATAATTCCAAGCTAGGCAGGGGACTTATTTTAAAAATTAAGCCCAAACAACACATACAAAAGAAAGATGGTTGGGCTTGAACAAATTGAAAGGAATTCATATTCTGTCATAAGGAATGAGGTCAATTATAATTCCCTGCTTGCACGTTGTAACTTGTAACGAAAATTTATATTTTCCTATATATATTTCAATTATTATGTAGATATGTTCGCTTCTCCTGAAAGTTCTATTTAGAAATGAACAATTGTGCCCCATTCGTAAAAGTGGGTATTAACTTATATTTATACCATTTACGTCATAAGCGATCAGCATTTATTCTTATTACAAAAGTCAATCGCAAAACAATTTTGCTCCATTAGGTCTATTTTGGAGTCTGTGCAGCATTCCAGGCAACATTTGATTTCAATCCTGCCATTAATATGCCAGCTCTGCACCCCAAAGGCAACAGCAACCAAGACGCAGACCAACACGGAGACCAAGACGAAGACGAGGACCGAGACGAGCTGCAGTTCAATGGCTTTAACATCCTGACGACGACAACAACAAGAACAGCATTGATTGCCTTCTGTGGCTGGCTTCTGGCCTCGACTCTGACTCCAGCTCTGGCTCTGGCTCTGGCTCGGTTCTGGCCTAATATGAAGCAACACCATTAACAGCATGCAAATTAAAAGTACTCAACAACATATCAACTGCTGCGCTACCAGACTGCCAGGGATTGGCAATGGGATTGGGTTCGAAATGCGACTGCGACTGCGACTGCGACTGGAGCCGACTTGCGGCTGCTGGCTGTCGGCCTGGCCAACAAATGCTGTCGAAACAAAGACTAAATGCCTAAAAACCTAAACAGGGCTTCATGCGGCAGGCAGGCAGGCGGGCAGTCGGATTGCGGCTAGCGGGGCACAGCTATCAAAGCTGGCGATGGTAATTGCAGGTTTTGCCGCAAACATTTTGCACCAAAACGACGCCGCTGACGTCTACCAATGCACTTCAAGGAGCTGCTGCAGCTCTTCGACTGGCTCTGTGCTGCTTTGCTCTGCTCCTCAGCGACGGTGTCTGCTAAACGCGTTGAATGGTCGCTGCTCTTGACGCGCATGCGCGGCGGCCGCGTCCAGTTGGCCATGGCCGTCACTCAAGACGGCAACTGGTCAGAGCCAGGGCCACGGCCAGAGCCCTAGTACGAGTATGACAGCCCGACAGACAGACAGACAGACAGACTGACTGACTGACTGACTGCTCGAGTTAATGATGGGCCTCCGCAGCTAGCTGGGCAACAGCGTAGTTGACTGAGTGCTAGAAATACATATCCACTCAAATGTCATCGAGTGCAGTTCTTGTGCTCGAGTAGAGCTGAAAACCTAAACTACTTGAGTTTTTCTTGAAGAACTGTAAGAGGCGGAGGCATGTCAATCATATAGAAGATTTTAGCAAATGCCAGAGTTAATAATACAACATTTCAAATATAATACTGCAGAGATTAATATGATTACGTTTAAATATTGCAAGGGAATGATTTTTAAGCTCGAATTTCTAAGAATACAAATAAATGTAATATACTTTAGTTATACAAGTTATACAAATATTATTGGGCCATTAAATAGAAAGAGAAAAATAAAAATAAAGGGTTTTTTGAAAGCTATTTTGGTCGGCAAACAGCAGATCGCTGGTTCAAATCCAGCATAAATTTGCGAATTTCATATGTGTATTGAGCTTATTATTCAATACAAATTAAGTGATATATAATATAGAAGTTTTTTTTAGTAATTATTAGAAAAGCAACGATTATTCCATTACTTCTGCCTGGACTCATTATATTCATATCTTCTACGCTCGCACCATTTCCCATTGGCTCTTCAAGTTGCAGTTGCCATTAACAGTTACTACACCGGGGGGCACCATTTCACAGCGAACCACCAATCGAATTATAAACAGCCTCAAACCACGAGTTGCCACTCTAATGCGCACATCCAAGTACCCACATGCACATGTCAGTGGGTCCGAAAGAAAAGAACAACAAAAAATACTATTAAAGATGCGGCAATGATAACCCAATGAAACAATGGCAACAACAACTGCAGCAGCACAAATTGCAATTGAAGTTAATTTCAGCAAATTGCATGCCAAAATGTGTTAAAGGGAAGACATTCCCGAGCCCAAGAGCCCAAAAGAGAACCCAGTCCAGAGAACCCGGCCAAGAAAAAGGGATGGCAGAAGAAATGGCGATCGCAGCGTTAACTAACTCCGACTACTTTGGGCTACAAAGAGCAGAAGAGAAGCTTCTCCTTGTTGAAATAAAACAAAAAATACAACAAAATAAAATAAAACAAGAGAGAAAAATTAAATTACAGGCTTAGAGGCGCGCACATTGCAGCTTGGCTGGGTATTTGGCTGTGGAAGCTTGACTGCTTCCTCTGATATAAATGATGGCATGAATGAGTGACCGGCTGACTGACTGAGTGCCTGACTGACTGACGTACTGACTGACTGACGGACAACGGCCAACGTGCAGCGGGCATCACTTAAGTATCTGCGCTTGCGGTGCG
Source organism: Drosophila virilis (assembly GCF_030788295.1). Classification (NCBI taxonomy): domain Eukaryota; kingdom Metazoa; phylum Arthropoda; class Insecta; order Diptera; family Drosophilidae; genus Drosophila; species Drosophila virilis. Next base: position 22,603,712 of record NC_091547.1, on the reverse strand, counting down.
CTCAAAAGCTCCGCCCACCAAAAGCCCGCGATGCAACTGCAGCAAAAGGTAGGCAGGAGGCGACGGCGACGACGATGGCGACCGGCATCGGGGCGCGAGATTACTCACGCGAATGTAATTTGGCAATTGCTTATTAGCGCTAACGCGCCGCTGACTCCAGTTCCGACTTCAAGCCCGGTTACCGCTTCAAGACTAATGCACAGTGGTGCAAAGCGCACGTTATGCCGATGAAATGAGCCCAAAAAGTAAGGGCTAAAATGAATAAGTGATTGAATGAATGAATTGTAGAAAAACTGTAATTTATCCTTATAAGTGACTAAAGTTGCCATTATATCAATTCATTTACCATTAAATGTTTTTGTTTTTAATTAATTATTATTGTTCTTTTTCGAACAAGACAAGAAAGCCAGCTAAGACAAACTCATCTATAGATATAAATTAGATGGACAGTTTGCTTTGTATCAAATCATTTTGTAAATTAAAATCTACTTTTTAAACAATTTAGTTCCTTTCTTGAGAGTCTTGTTGCAGTATGCGATGGCTGCAGCAACAACCGAACCACTTATATCACCTTCTAGTTAGAACGAGCTGCGCCATTCGCCATTTGCCATTCGACTGCTCGTCTCTCCATCTTCTGCCCTCATCTGTCCGGCTCTATTCCCCGATATGCTCAGTGGTCGGCTTCGTCTGCGGCTCTTGCGCAATGCGCGTTGCATTTTCATAACGCGATCTTTGATGCCGCCAGTACAGGAGACGAGGACGAGGCTGATGATGAGGACCTGGACGTGAACGTGGACCTGGACTTGGACGTGGCCTGAAGCAAAAGATGGCACTGTCCGATGACTGTGAATGTGAAGTGCAATAATTTTCTTTTTTATTATTATTACATTTTTCGTTCTTTTGTGGCCTTTTGGTCTCTTGAAACGGGCTGCTGGCTGCTGGCTGCCAGCTTGTCGAAGAGTGTTGAAACATTTTCGCGTCATTTGCAGATTCTTTTAATATTATGATTTTTTGGTGGCCCTCGCTTAAACGAGATGTTTGCTGGCCAGGAATGGCCTAACGACATGACAGTTGTGGCCTCTTAAAGGCATTGCTTCAACGCGGCAAGCCTTTTGGCCAATAAAAAAATTAACTTGCTAAGAAGCTTGGCCAAAAGTATGTTTCCTTGTGCCGAAAGGAATGCCGCCACAATTAAAGTGACAGAAGGAGCAAAAAATTTTAAAAGCTGTGAAGGTAACAAAGAGAAAGAGCTGATTTTTTTAACTTTTTACAATTTTAGTTATTAATCTAAATCATCATTCAGAACCAAGTATTGATAAGATATATTACAGCTCTCCGGTTGCCTATACGTGGAAGTCTTCTCGTTCAGAATATTGAACTCTGAATTTGGGTTTCCACATCCGGTTAGATTTGGAGACTTGGTTTTTCATATATTTGCAAAATGTGTTCTTTGCCCAAAACTGACTTCTTACTGATATGGTCAGATATATCCAATGATTGGGATCTAATTTTAATTATGCTTTGGGGCAGAATCTTCATCAAAAGTTAATATTTTGATAAACTATATATATAAAAAAAATAGAATGGTTCGGTTCAGCTGCTTTTTGTACAAATGGTTTAGATTGAGGTTCGGATTGTATTGCAAAATAAAAGTTGAATTCTTAGTGCAAACCAGTTATATTAAAAACGTTCACTAAATAACGACATTATACCATAGCCATATAGAAAGCATCGTAATTATAATAAAAGTACCTACAGTGAACTGTTAAATAGTCAACAATTCCAATCCAAGGGTGCTCTCTGTTGGCTTAAAATTTGTATATAGAGGCCGGTTTGAATCTAGCAAGATTCACGATCCCTGACTAGCTTTTTAACATGCTCCATTATCAAAACGCTCTAGACAGTCTCAATTTAGGCAGAGCTACCCAATGCTTATGCCCAAAAATGTGAGCCAGAAAAAACAAAGCTCAGAGGCAATACCAGAGAGCACAAGCTAGAAATTATCAGGACAATTAGAGAATCGATAAGCGACAACGGCGAGCATGATGGAATCGGGCATCGGAATGTGTTGGCTAAAATGGTGGCATCAAGTGGTGTAATTCAATCTGCATATGCGGCACAAACGAAGGAAATCAAAGAGCAGCACACAATGGGCCCGGGCACAGTGGGTTCGAGCTGACTAAACAGGGTAAAGGGCAATTGAAATGCCCAAATATAAAAGGAAATGCAAAAGAAAAGAATCAGATGGAGAAAACGAAGAGTGGGAAAAAACCTAGCAAATGGACTGAAATGTTGTCAAACGAAAATACGGGCATAGATTTCTATTAAAAAATTGCGCACAGAAATCGAGAGGCATTCGAACCTTTTGTCTTTTGTAATATTATGCGACAAATTTGTCTCCCTCCAACTCTCTGTCTGTCTCTCTCTCTCTCTCTCCCTATCTTGCCTCACTAGTGCTAACTCTCTTTCCACGCTCGAGTTTGCATAACGACTAGCTGAAAGGCAAATTAGAAAATGGCGCTTGGTGCCTACAAAGAAAGCACTCGATGAATGCAAAGGGAAAAGTATTGAATAACATTTGGATATGCTTAGAATTATATAGAGAACGCTTTTTTTCGGCATATTTCGCTTTATCAATAGCAAAATTGTCAACGGCAGCTGCGTGTTCCCAAAAAAATAAAAATTTAAAACGAGAGAATGAAAAAACAGAACCAATTGAAACTCAACTGAAGTGCAATTGAATGGAAATAAATACCACGCCCAGTCCCAGCTCCACGCCCAACCCAAAAACAGGCAGCGCCAATTAACAAAGCGCAAGCAGCAGAAAATACGAGAGAGAAAAATTCTTGTATCGCTGACCACGCGAAACACATTAAAATTCAAATGCTTTGATATACCAATTAATTCTCGAGTTCTGAGGTTAGTTTCTTGGCTTCGCTACTCAATTAAATGCAACGAGCGGCGTGATAACAAGATTATCCGGCAGCCGCAGACATCTTGAGACAATATCTATAAGCCATAAAAAGTCAAGACGGAGTTGCAGTACCCAAGAAACAAAAAAAAAAAAATCCTGTTTTGCTGCTGCTGCTTCTTTGGCCAAATTGGCATTTTGGCAATGAAAGGCAAATGCTGCCGCCGTCTCAGGTTCCTTCTTTCAGACTCATGCTCATCGTCCTCGTCTTGTCATTGATTTGAATTTTATGTGCACGCAGCGGCAGCAGCAGCACCAGCGGGGTGGTAGGGTAGAAGGGGGTAGTAGGAAAAAATGAATTTCCACAGCCTTATTTGTCAGACCAGACACAAAACCGCCGGTAGCAGGGGTACCGTTCGAAGCGCTACACTTTTGGCAAGCGCCCCAAATAGGATCCACATCCCCCCTTACCACACGTTATATTTGCATACCAATGCCTCGCATTGAGCTCTGCAGCTTTTGGCCAGCCTCGAGCAACTGTGGCCTAAACGCCGTGGCTGTGCCTGACTTAAGCATAGATAATCTAAAATAACATCTCCAATGGTATGAGACTTCTTCCTAAACAACAAATTGAAAAAAATCTTTTGGCTCACAATGTACAGTCGTTTGTCGCCAACATCAATTTCTATGCTCGTTTGGCAATTAACTCAAAGGTTTCTAAACACAAAACAACCACATCTCATGTTCAAAATATGAACGAAATATTTTTAAAATGTTTGTGTGTGTAATCGCCAGGAACTGGACATTAAAGGACTTATATCTGCAAATAATTATACCACAATATATTACCTCATATTCGCATATCATATTCTTGCTGGAAGTGCATTTTTTTTTTGGCATTTTTGAACTAGTGACTTCTCTTCACTGGATCAACTTTTGCCTTTTGCTGGAAGTGTTTTGACAAAAAGTGTTTAAAAATTATTACAACGATTTCGCAATAATAACTATTTAAAGTCATAAGGTACAAAAAAAACCTTTAACTCAAAATTCAATCAAATTGAACTTGGTAACAAAACAAGAAATATATATTCCTTGAAAAGTGCAATTGTGCAACGAGGAACGAAGTTTGAGCCCCAGGCTAGTAGATGCTATTTTAAAAATATAATAATAATGATAAAATTCGGGTTTTTATATAAATAGTGTTAGGTTAACCGAGTTAAAAAATATTATCTTACAGCTAGCTCTATAGCTCGGATATCTACTGTAGACCGATCCCTAATCTTTAAGGTCCTTCAAGCACATATTTTAATTGTAGAATATATTTCTAGCTCATCAATCAATCTAAAACTCATAAGCAACTCATTAAACTAGCTCAAATTAAAATTGCTGCCAATTATTGTCGTGGTAGACCTTGAAATATGCACTGGACGAATGCAAAGTTCAGACGACGGAATTAACAACATTTTTGGCCAAACACAATAAAAATAAAACAGCACTAGCAACAACAACAAATGCCAAGAAACTAGTTTGTTCAACTTACTCAACTCAAGCAGCAGACACTTCCCAGCACCGTTCCGCGCTGCGCTGCGCTCCCTTTGCACCGCGGGAAGACACTACCAGTTCCAGTTCCAGTTCCAGTTGACGTCTCGGTGCACACTCCTGCGGCTTTGAGGACGGCGCATCAAGTGTGAGTGTGTGTGTGTGTGTGAGTGTATACGAGTGTGTGTTGTGAGGCTTGTTAAAGTTCATTTTCGATGCAACGAGCTGCAATAATGCATAATTGTGCTCATTAGTCTTTTTGGGGCCAACGATCGTGTATGAATTTAAATTTTAGCACGGCGAACCAGCCAACACTCTTAACTTGAGCTGAGCGGGTGAGGGAGAGGGCGAGGAAACGGCTCAGACGGACCCTAAATAAATACAATTGGACAGCAATGGGTATGGGTTGAGCGAGAGGCGACTCTGAAATGTCGGCGCGAACTTGAAACATTTGCGCGCAGGATTTACGCGTCCAGTTAAATTTACGACTGCGCACCTTTGCATGAAATTGACGTGGCTTTTATTTTTTTTTTTTTTCGGCCCGCTCCCCTTCATACGCCCTGAACGCAGGTCAACTTGTTGGCCGGAACGTGGGCCGTGTGTGTGTGTGTGTGTGTGTGTGTATGTGTGTGTGTGTGTGTGTGTGTGTGTGTGTGTGTGTGTGTGTGTGTGTGTGTGTGTGTAGTTAATATCAGCGAAATACTCGCGTACAAGCCTTGTTAAGTGATTAATCAGCGCCAGATATAATTTGTGTCTGCGTTAATTTTTTCACTCGAATAAAACCACCAGCTTGTGTGGATCTGTGCGGATTTGTGGTGCGGCGGCTCTGTGGCCGTCAATGTGCTTGCTGGCTCTCAAGGCGGAGTCAAGTGTAAATTAGGACGTTGCAGCTTAGCGGACAGACAGTCGCAGCCGAACCCAACATGAACGCGCAAAATTACTAAAAGATATATGGTCCGCAGACCTGAGAACCTGCGCAAAATTGAGCATATTGAGGCCCAAACTTGAACCTAAACTTAGTTAACCAGAAAGGCAGGCATTATGCAGGTAATTGCAGGAAGACATTAGTTAGGTATTATATTGGTCATTTAGAGAGATGTGAGCTGCCTATAAAGCATGATCAGATACAATATTAGAAAAGTAAACAAAATTCTGAAATACTTTTGGACAGTACACACGTTAAGCTAAATAACATCATACAACTTAGCACGAGAATTTCAGACAACTATTTTCAGCAGACTTTGTAATCGATGTAAGAGATTTACAAGCCCTTGTCCCCATTTCGAAGAATTATAAGCAACAAAGTGTCGAATATAAATATAAATTTATAAATTTAATAAGTAGAGACAACCATCAAAATAATCAATTCAAAACCTATACTAAACATGCTCTTGGTCTTTTTTATTTATTTAATTTAGTTACCAAAAAACTCTAGTATAATATGGGCTAATACAAAAGCACGATTCACAATTTATATTAACATATATTGGTACCCAATATTCAAGTAGTTTAGCTCCTTCTTTATTTTATTTTTGCAATTTTTTATCTCATAGACATACATTTTTTTTTAAATATTACCTTCTTAACATTTTTAACGCGTCAATAGAAATTCTGTCTAATCAAATTTATTAACTCACATTTTTCCGAAATTTATTGAAGTGCATGGCTGATTCCATGAGTGGAAGTCGTTCAGTTCTTAGAGGGTAACTGCTCATTCTTTGGCTGTTTTTTTGGCAACTCGAGACTCAATTGCCTGGGAATTTGCGGTTAATCAAACTGTAGGACAAAAACTTTAAGAGCGGAATCCAATAATAAAGCGAAGTCGAAAGCAATATTCAATTCGAGGACATAAATTAACCATATAAACCTTTATATGGAATGCAGTCGGGCGTTTGATGAAATCAACAGCAGGCGGAGCAAGAGGGTTTTATAGGGTTGCATTTAAGATAAGGAGAAGATGCGAGGGACTGAGGGTAGCAAGGAGGAGAGTAAACACACAGACAAAACAAACTGTGTTTTCTTTTTATTCTGGGACAATCTTGTTATCGAGCCTAGTCTCTTGTTGGGTTTGCGTTTCGGCTCTCGGGTTATATAAACTACTTCAGGTAATCTAAGGCTTAGAAATGCTAATCGCCTTTATTTTGGGAACAACGAGAAGAACAAGCAACAACAATAGGGAGCAGCATCTACCTTTTTGCTTTGTCACCGTTTGTCCTGTCGTTTCGGTCTTTGATAATTGAAACCGTAAAATTGTTCAGCTTTGCTGCACAGGATGTAAGCAGGAGCAGCAGCAGCAGTAGCAAAGGCTTCAGCGTTCAGGTTTTCCCCTATTTCTACTCCGTTTTACATATTCTGCTCCTTTTTTTTTTGCTTTTCTGTTTGTTGATTTAGTCGTGCGAATTATTTGTACACGCATTGTAGTGCCGCCTCAGGATCAGCAGCACGCAGCGCACACATGTGTGCTGGGACACACGCTTTGCATATCCTTGCCAAAGAAGTTCGCCCCTAAAACGCTTTCTTTATAGGGAGGTGCATCATTCCTTTTTGATATTGCCTCAAATTTCATAGACAGCGCACCCTTTTCGAGCGGCGTCTCCCTGGCATATCCTGTACTTGGTCCTAGTGCTGGGTGTTCTTCTGACTGCGTCCTGTCGCTTAATTGCAGGTTGCAGCTGGGTCTTTGATTTTGGCCGTCATCTTTGTCACCGCGGTTTGTTTGTCATCGTCGCCTGCTCTCGTTTTCAGACTCATATTTCATTTGTCGTTTGCCCAAGTTCTTTTGGCTAGCCTCCTGGCAGCGTTTGATGCGTTTTTATTTGTTTGCTATCTTTTGCCCTTCTGACAACAACATCAGCGTCATCATCATCAACAATATCAACGTCGTCAACTTGATTATCCTTAGAAGCAACGTTTCGTTTGACAATTTTCTGCTTGACATTCAAGATTTTAATCGCCGGCATTTGCCATAAACTAGAAAAAAATACTTCTTTGGGTTTGCCGTTTGCTCTGGTCTCAAATTTCCACAGACTTGAGGCTGAGGCCTTTTGTCGATTTAGATCGGGAGAAATGTGCTTAACAATGTTTGCAATAGCTAAAAGCTGCAGCTGTTTAACTCTTTAACATTTCATATCTTTTTAGTTATTGAATATTTATTTTATTTATATTTACTTATTTACATTCACAAACCAACAAAATGAAGACCTCCACAAACTACAAACTAGCTCAAAAAGTATTTGGAGAATCGCAAAGCAGTGCGCTTTCTGGCAATTTATAACCAAAGTGATTTGTTTATCTTTTGTCTGTTTTTCTTTTCCCCTGGCATGCATTTAAAATGCCTTATAGGTCGTCTAGACTAGTGAGTACCTTGCGTACTTACGAAGCTGCCACCAACCCCCCTAGCGGCATTTCTCCCCCTTCCACGCTTCTAGTAGATTTAAGCTTCTTGTGCGTTGTTTCGTTTTGCGACTTTACTTTGATTTCGCTCGGTTTGTTTGTTTATTCGTCTCTCAATAAGGAAAAATTGTTGTGTATTGTTTGCAGCAGTTGCTTCAGTTGTTGCCTCATTAAAATTGTATATTTCAATCAAAGTTCGCTGCTCGGTTGCCTTTCGAGTGGGCGTTGGCTGTCCAAAGGGGTAGCTACGCCCCCAGCCCCGCTTTGTAGATGCTTGGAATTCAGTTGCTGCTGCTGCTTCGCCCACATTCCTTGGCTCGTCGTCTGTTAGCCGGCGGCATCAGCCCCGCGCCCTTTGGCCCAAAAGTTTTACGGTGTAATCGGAGCTATCAAAACTACTCGCACATATAACTTTGGTAATTATGCAGCCAGCTAACGGGAGCTGCTTGGCTAAAAACTGTAACTGAGCCAACGACCCTAACCAGCAAATGTCACACGTGCCCAGACACAGGGACCCCAGACTCCAGACCCCAGATCCCAGACCCCCAGCTCCCAGCTCCCATCTGCAGACAAAGACTTAGAAATTTGCTATGCTCGCAGCGAGGCGCGCTTAAGTAGTTTATAATTAAGACATAACTGAATTAGCGTTGATAATGTCTATTTTATAAAATATACACACACACTCACACACACACCCACACCCAGAGTCACAGCGTAACTTGAAGCTGCGCACTTTTCCCATGTGTCTTATCCGAAGCCTTTTCTGCCCGCTCTCGTTTTCTTGTTTATTGTTGTTTTTCTTAATGAACGTCATTTGCTTTGTAAGCACAATTTCACAATTTAGCCCTTTCAATTTTTGTTAATTATAATAAAGGCGAGTACACAGCTAAGCAGGAAGTCATCTCTGGCTTCTCAGCTTCTCAGCTTCACGTTCACATTGTCCATTGTCATTCTTATCAGACTAATTTGAATTTATTGCTGCTCATGTGTAACAAAAACAATGCAAGACAACTCATTACCGTGCAAGTCAAGTCAGGTTGGAAATTTGTCAATGGAGTTTAAGGAAACGGTCTAATGCATTTTGGTCTTGCATTTAGTTTTTTGTTCATTTGATAAAATACAATTTATTCCCTTTTTCTTTATTTCTTAACTCGCATTTTTCTTTCAACGTCCTGAGTTTGCACTATGGCGTGTTAGCTAAGCCCATGAGTAAGAGTAAACACTATCTGGCATCAAAAATTAATTGAATCTACTAGAAACACGCACACAAACACAGAATCCATTCAGTTTGTTTGCTTAACGCTCATACGCCACGTAAACCCCCAAAAGACAGACAAAGAGAGAGAGAGAGAGGAAAAAGAAAAATTAAATTGGTTAAAAATTTAAACTTGGTCACGTGCCGTTGATTAATGAAAACTGTTGCCGACGGCCACGACGGGTAAAGATGATGAAAAGTAACAGGCTGAAATAAGTGAAAACAAATACGAATGCGAATACAGAGTAGTTGGGGGATATGAGAGCAAGGTTCGAGGCAAACACTTTGGGAAATCAAAGCACAACTTGAAGAAGCAAACACTTTAAAAAACGCTTATGACACGCATACGCCCCGTGTGTTTAGCGAGCGCGCGAACCTGAATTGAATGAAACTCGCGCATACAAATTGACAAATATTTAGAAAGGATTGCAGGGTATGCCAGGAGGAAACTTCTCGGATGCTGGGATGCTGAGATGCTGAGATGCTGGGCTGCCTGCCTTAGCAGCGACAATGACATTAAATGAGCGGGTGTATGGAGTGCGCGTAGCAAAAGTCAAACAAGAGATAAAAGCAAGGATTAGTACGTTAAAACGCAGACGACGACGACGACCACGCTGCAAAAGAAGAAGATACAAGGCAAAAGGCATGTTGGGTGGCAGGAAGCTGCACGAACTGGCTGCTGCAGGTGGCGAGGGGGCCGCAACGTTAAGTAGACAGATGAACGTAAAACACGCGCGTGGCTGCGGTAATGTCTACGGCGCTGCAGACGCGACAACCCCACCCAAAAAGGAAAAAAGAAAAACCCCAACCCGGCTGGCATGGTGTGCGTGCGCCGTATCGTTAAGGCTGCCTGACTTGCGTGTGTGTGGGTGTGGATGTGCGTTGGAATATATATAAAAAAGTAAAACTCCTCGAGAGAAAAAGCATGTTGAAAGTAAATTGAAGCCGGAATTTTCGCAAGTGTGCACAAAAAGGCAACAGCACTCGCATTGCCACTGCCCCAAACTAAGTTGGCTAGGAAACTTTGCCAGCTGCTGCTCGCCATATGGAGTGCCATAGCAGTTAGCTTTAAGAAAGCTATATTTTATAAAGATATATATGTACATCAATCAAGATGTGGTCAGAGTGCTTTGTACCGAAAATGATGGACTTAAAGTGCTTAGTTAAGGCTAATACTTATTAAAGAAAATAATGTATCTATGTGGTTTGTTAAATTGTTGATGATAATATAAAATTCTTTGAAATTCAACTTTTCATGAATAGCCACACTAAATTTCACTTTATTTATTATTATTGCTATCCATTCGCGAGACAGAAGCTAGAGAATTAGAATTTCAAATATATATTCTGGCGTGTTTCACTACGTAAAACGATTCTCTATTTTCGCTCTCGAACATAACATAACATAACATCAATAAAAATCAGTTTTAACACTAAATTTGGTAAACAACCAATATCAGGAACGCACTTTTCATACATAGTGTGTGGCTAAGGTAATAGAAATGTTTGTAACGGCAGTTTGTCGTTGTGTTCAGGGTATCTTCAAGTCGAGCATAATTGAGTCTCGATTTTTTTCTCTTTTATATGAATTTCTAGCTATCATCTCTTGTTGCAAAGCCAACTCCTTTGTAGCCACCCTGCAGTCGATAGTTAATCTTGTGCTTCATTTAATTTTTGGGTTTGGGCAAAGGAACGCTTTAACGCCTCATTATGTGCAGCAGACAAAAGGGAGAAATGTTTCCACACAATGGGCACCCAAAAATTAAAAGCAAAATTAAACACATTCAATTAAATTGTGTGCAATTTTTCCGGCACAGGCTGACAACAGCACCACCTGCTGAATCCCAGACCCAAACAATCAACCACCTCCCACCATGCCGCGCGAGGCAAAACCCAAAAAGGTGAAAAGTTATGCCATTGACTGTAACGTTGCGATTACCTCCGGAGCGTACAATAAGGTGCGTGTTTGCCCGCCGTTGTTGTTATTGCTGTTGTTTTTGACCCATGGTTGTAATGATGCTTACAAGAGTGTGGAGCGCCGAGCGAGCAGGCAGCAGGGGGCTACTACACTGCGGGCTGCCCCAAAATATGGAAGAGTAATGCCAAACATCAGCGCTTATAACTGTGCAGATTATGAAGTTAATTTATCAGCAACGAAGCGGATGAGCAGACACTCAGTCGGAGCTGGGGACGGTGCCTGCTGCCTGGTGACTGCTGCCTGGTGCCTGGTGCCGGGGCGGTTGATTATGAAGCCCTCAAGTGGTAGCTGTTTAGCTTTTTGGCTGCCACATTAGAGCGGTGAGGGGCAAGTGAATTGTTTGGCAGCACAGGCGGACATTCATTAAGCCATCAAATTGCCTAAGACAAATTTGCCAACTGAAATGAATGAGTGCCATGTGCCACGAGCTGAATTTGTACGGGGTAAAGTTCAAAGCACACGCAATAAGAAGCTGCAAAAGCAAATTTAAAAAATTAACTAAAGGTTGATTTAAGTGTGGCGAACAGATAGACGCCCATTAATAATCTATAACTTTCTATCAATCTAGCCAAGGCACAATAAATTTAGTCAAAACGTACATTTTGCTTAATTGCAGAACATCTTTTTAAAAAAATTTTCTTATTAGTTCATTTTTGCTTAAACAGCGCCAAGAACATTTCATAACATTTCGAAATTAATAATTTTGTTTAAGATTTTCCTTAAAAGGGACATCCGTTCAAACTGCGTTTATTTCCTTGAGTTTATATGAAGTTTTATTGGCTGAGATATTTGAAAGTACTTCTTATGCACTTATAGCTATTCCTTTTCCTTGAAAACTGTCTGAAGTATTTAAAAAAAGTTCACACTTGTGAACTTGAGTTGACCTCTTCAATTAAAATAAAATTAGCAAACAATTTCATCTCATATTTATTTTTGAAAAAAAAGTGCATTGAACTTTGAATAGAATCCGTCTTATAAAGTTTCTGGCTTGACTTCTTCAATAAACTTTGACCACGCAGCTAAGAATGACTGCGGGGTTATTCACATCCAAAAAGAAAATAAAAAATATATGAAACCTACAAACGAATCAAAATGAAATCAAAATTCAAAGAGCAGCAAACGAATTCCACAAATAAATGAGGTATTAATTAGCACCCAACTTAGAATAATAAACCCCAAAGAAAAGTGGTAAAAAGAGAAAAACACTGAGAAAACATGCACAAAACGGAATCATATACAATATATATGTATATATAAGGAGAAATGATTAATTACGCTAGAGCACAAAAGAGCGCATTTCGGCAAAGAGACAGAGAGAGAGAGAGGAAGAGAGAGAGAGAGATAGAGAGAGAGAGAGAGGGAGAGGGAGCGATAGAGAGTGGGGCTTTTGGGGGCGTTTGTATGCGAGATCTGAGTATGATTTATTGTAATTTAATTGTGGCACATTATGCGGTCGATTTCGGTTTTTGGAGAGAGAGTGAGAGAAAGAGAGAAAAATACTGAGTTTCGCCTTCTGCATTTGAATGTCATTTTTGTTTGTTTGCTTTTTTTTTTCGTAGCATGAAAATTGCTAAACGAGATAACTCAAGACAAGGGGCAAAAATGTTTTGGTGTCTAGGGTCCATACAAAGTATGCCGCAAGGCAGTTGAATAACTGAGCAGCTAAAGCAGCCGGAACAGCTGAAGATTCGTCTGAGTGTGTGTGTGTGGCACAGTTACATAAAGAAATCGATGCAATGCCACATGCCCCACCCAGTTCCACAGACAACAAACAGACAGGCAAGGCGAAAAGTTTTCGCTGCCAAGAAAACAAAAGCAAATTATCATATCATTGAAAGTGGAAGGAAGTGTGGGCGTAGGGGCCAATGGAGGGGCAGCAGGAGCAGCTACTGTGGCAGCCACAGCTCTGATGGCTTTGTTTGTTGTTTGCCGAACGCGGAGGAGGGGTCCAGCAGGTAGTGGGGTCTGCAGATGTAACCAGGTGAAAGAAATTATATATTCCCTTGATTATAATTTCATCAGCGGCAACACTAAAGCATCATCAGAGCCATGTCGAAGACAGGCGCAGGCGGCGCGCTGCTGCCTTTACTGCTGCTGCTGCTGCTGCTCTTCAAGTCTCTGTTGCGGTTGGTCCGGAACGGGAAGGCACGAGGAGCTGCTGGCAACGGAATGTTGCGATGATTGAGTGCCAGTGGAACCGTTCGCTGGCTGTGTCTATGGCCGGAAACAGCACGCTGCATGCTTCGTTGTACATTTATTGACTGCTTTGGCAAAGAAGCTGTGCTGCCGTCGCCTGTCAGTCAAGTCCTTGCCAGGAGAGCTGTGGCTCCAGCCTGGCCAGACAGAAATCAATTGTTCCCATTATTATAATGAGATTACTTACCTACTGAACGACAAAACGTCGGAGCAAGCAGCCACGACTACAGTCACTCACTATATATAAATCATGTATATATAGCACTCAATCTATATACATATAGATACCTATTTACCTGCTTTTGTGTGCTTGCAAATATAATGACTTTAGTAGTCAGCGGAAAATGTTGGAAAATTGCTGTGGAAATGCTGAAAAATGTTGGAAACGCTCAAGTTGAGGGTTTCCTTGGCCAAGGGATTGAGCTGAAGTAGCTCCTCGAACGTAGACGAATTTTCATTCATGTTTTTTCCCCCTTTTATCCATTTTACTTTTTGCGTTTACTTTTGTTTTTCCCACTCGACTTTTATCAGCATTTGCATTGCATTTGAGCGCTGAGATTAGCGCATGGATTCAAGAGCTGAAGCTTCAGCTGGAATTGCTAAATCGGTAAATCGGTAAATGGCGTTTTGATTTCCCTCGAATTCTTCAGTTCGTAATGCAAGCAATGGAATGCCAATTGAAAATTAATAAGCTGCAAGCTCTTCCGACAGGTGGCTACAACTAATCACAGCTTGGATGGGTTCTCTACTAGCATAGGTATTCAAGCATAGGTATTCAAAAGTAAATTAACTGTGTGAATGTATGCTTTTTAATGAAAGACGTGAGTACTAGTATTATACTGAATACCTATTTAGAACTCAATGTGGTTGAGCCCGGAATTTGAATATACTTATAAAGTACTCCCCAAAAAGTAAAGAAACCAAAACTGAAACGAATAATATTTTATCTATTTTTTTTTTTTTTTAACGTATTAAGGAGTCTTACCTAAGCATGCATAAGTCTTCTATGCAAATAATTTAAAGAAATGAACGACCAACATTAACCCGAAGCAATCGGTTTGAAATTTATTATACACTGTAATAGCCAAAAATTAACGCATTCTGTAGAGATTATTTTTTATTAATTCTGTTAAGGTCAAATAAGTCAAGCCAAACCCCAAGGCAATAAAATTAATAAATATCTTAAGATAAGATCTCCGCGCTTACTTCTAGAAACTATTTGTTTTCCGTTTCTCCCACGCTTGTAACACACTCATGTGTGTATTTTAATATTTCTAGAGCGCTTTCTAGACCAAAAAAAAATAATAATAATAATCACGTGCTCCACAAAAAATTTGTGTGTCAATGCAGCTCTTCAGCCAGACAAAAGAAAGTAAAGCGACGTCCATTTAGAAGACAACACAAAAATTTTGATAAATACTTGAACCGAGGAAAATGCTACAGATACTGTGTTAAAAGTTTTTCGAAGTGCTTGCTTATTGGGCTTAAAATGAGGGAGAGCGACAGGGAGAGCGAGATGGCAAATTATGTGGAGAAAAGCGCCCCCAGTCAAAAAGGTGTGAAACAACTTTCGTTTTTTTCACAGCTAAATAAATAACAATAAATGTGAGTAAAAAATAAAAATAACAAAAGATGCTGAAAGAGCAGAAATTGGTAAGAAAGGGGAGAGACGCAGGCGGTGGTCGTGAAAGAATGGGCAGCTGCTGGGCGCAGAGCAAACGGCGAAGCAGCTTGACGAGCTCTGGACACGGACACGGCTCAATTTCAAGAGACAGACAGCTAGTTAGGTAGACGTTGCAAGGGGGGCTGAAGAGGAGTGGGGTACAAAAGAGTTGCAGAGCAGTAAAAAATATATCGATTAACGAAACTCTCGTAGGCAGCTGAAGTCATTGCTGTCCATATGAGAAGTCGGCTTAAGTGCCGCACAGCACCGGGACTCAAGTGGACTGAGGCGACGCCAGCCAGTGTATATATGTGTGAGTGTGCGTGCGAGTGTGCGTGTGTTAAAGTGAGTGTGCGGCATGTGTGAATATCACATGTCAGTGAGCTATAATTAATGCGGGTCAGACGCCGATTACAATGCGCCAACTGACAGCTTGAAGTGCATGTGTATGCGTGTGTGTGTGTGTGTCCAGACTTGAGACCAAGAATAACAGTGCCCTCAGGCGGAGGGGTGGGCTGCGAGAGGGTGAGTTGGGGCAATGACAAGTCAAGAAACGAAAGCAGCCAAAATCGATGGGCCAAGTCAATTGCCAAGACAGACGATCTGAGACACATCAAGTTAGAAAGAAAGCAAAGCAATGATAAGCAAATTTATATGCTCTTTTTTTGCCTTGGTCACACTGAACGCTCACTTTCTATAAGGCGAACTATTGAACCGCACACTCGAAAATTTATTACAGCAGCAGCCACAAAAATTTGTCTAACAATTCCTTCAGTTTTTTTTCCTTCTTCAGAGTGCGACAAAATTAATGAATTTTCTATGCAAATGCAGAAAAACGCGAAATAAAATTTAATGCCAAGAAAAAATGCGCAGGCGACGTGCAAACGGCAAACAATGAGTGGCATCTAAAGCAGGGGCGTGCGGCAAATGTGTGGTGTGGAGCGGGTGTTGGGGGGGGTAAGGACCGGCCAGTAGGGATGTCAGCAAATTGTAGCATAAGAAAAATTAAACGCATTAGGCCAGCGACCAAGCGCCAAGGCGTGCGCACATCCTACTGCCCTTCCTTGGCCCCTTCGACGGCAACACTCAGACAATAGACGACGCTTTAAACTTGGTTTCTAGTTTTCTGCTTTTTTTTTTTTCGATTTATGCAAAACTGACAGCATGCGCACGTCCCCATCACAAACCCTCCTCCTACTAACAGACCTTCCCCAAGCTGTTTTGTTGTGCCTGTCATTATTATGTACGTTTAGGCCTTGTTGCTTCAGCTGTTTGTTGCCTCATGCTTGAGCTTGGGCTACGACAGGCGCTCATTCGATTTGACTTGCAACTGGGTCAGGCTCAGGCTCAGGCGCTGCTTGAGGCGCTCAGCTGCCTGGCAGGCGACTAAATGTCCTTGTGCCAGTACGTTTGACGTGCAACTGTCAGCAGCCAAGGCGAATGTGAGGCATAGCATGAGGCACCAAATCAATGCCTATTGACACACAATTTGCGTGCAAATTTTTAATGCATTTTCCAAAAGGAATTTTCACTGCTCGATGGACCCTCATTAACTTAATGTGTCCCCATCCAAATGTTAATTCAGCAGCTGCACTTGGGATAAGTTTGTAGTTTGGTATAAATCTCTTGTTATTGAATGCATATACATCCAGACCTAAAGGTCCCTGCTGCCTAGTTGAACGTTCGCATTATATAACCACTGCCGATTTGACACAAAGTTTAACATACAATTGACCAAATTGCAAGGCACCTGTTTCGAATTTAAGTAATGGAAATCAACCTAACAGCAAACGGAGCCCTTTAAGTTTCACTTGATTTTATTAATAAAAGTATTTAAATTGAGCTTTCTTTAAATAGTTAATATTTACTCCACGCCTAAATTCTACTGTATATTGAGAGGCAGGGCGAGCGGGCGCTTTTGTAATGCGTAATAAAAGTTGTTGCATATTTGCGGGCGTTCCTCAAACCTTTATCCCTCGCCGCCGACGAACTATTCCAAGCTTCCACACGCAAGTTCGGTCAGTGTTCACATGACAATGTCGCTGACAGGGCGCAGGAACAGGACGTGCAACATAGCCAGGAAGTGGCAGAGGAAGAGCACAAGGTGCTGGGTTGAGGACGAGCAGTTTAATATGCTTAGAGCAACACTTTGCTGCCCCACTCATGACAACAGCAGCAACATAAATTAGCTAATTAGGCACAATTAAATATCCCTTTTGATTGCGGTTGCCACACACACACACACACACACACACACACATATCTACTCACTCACGCACACACACACACAATCATAACCCGCTGCTTGATGTTTTTATGTACATTGCCCGCCAACTTTTTTGTGCTTCCTGCAATTTTAGGTCCTGGACGACGCGTGTTGCCAGCCACGCCCACATGGCTGCAATGTCGTACGCCCACGCAGATAACAGTACACATAGACACACACACGCAAACAGACACATTCGCGAGTTTTTGCCACAACGTGGCAAAAGTTTTGCCGCCACAGCCAAATGTTATTTTCGACGCTGTTTTTGTCTTCTCTTTGGGGGTTTCGGGAGGGTTTTGTGGGCGCTGGAGTCGTTGGGGAATTTTCCAACCGCAAAGTTTTCATGTAGCTACGGAAAAGTGCTGTGCGTTCAAATAATTGAGTTGGCATTGGTCTCTAAAAACAACATAATTACCATAATTAATTGTAATTATAGTCAAATAAATTATGCGCACCGGCTGCAAATATCGCTTTATATTTTTGTACATTACCTGTACCAACACCAACAATCAGCCCCCGCCTGACCACTTTTGGCCCATTACAAGCCCGCTAACCAGGTACTAACTAAAACTGTAACAACTGTAGCCAAAGTTCAACTGTAACCCGCACCGCACCATTGACACATACAACCGACAACGTTGTTGCCAGCCAGTCAGGCTAACGGTGCCTGACATCACGCACAACAACAACTTTAACAACAACAACAGCAACACGATCGACCTCGAGTAGCTGGCAAGAAACTTACCAAACAGCCGCACACAAAAACAGCGCCTAAAATTTGTACCTACAACTATTTCAGCTAATTTTCAAGCACATTCCCTAACTGGCAGCACTCCACACTCCAAAACTCTCCCAACACTAACCAAGCACACTCCACACTGTGTCCACTTCAATCCTCACTCGAGGTGCTGAAAATTTCTGCTTAAGCCGCAGAACTAAATTCAAATTGCTGCTAAAGCCTGTGGCACAGTGGTTGAGATATCAAAAAACACAATAGGAAAATTAGTTATACTTTAAAATCACGTTATATCATTCTTCGTCATTCAAATGGAAACTACAGATTGTTATTTAAGCTAATAAACTGTATGGATATAAATTCGCTTCATATTTAAAGAATCTGGAATTATTATATTCTTAGCAGTATACTTTACAACTTAACAATCAACCATCGCCATCGTCGAGGACATGACAATATCTCTGCACAAGCCCTGGAATTAGTCACAGTCGAGTAAAAATTAGAATTGCACTAAAATTGATTAAGTTTCAAGAACTAACAGGTATACATGTATGAAAAACTAAAGGAACTTAACCCGAACTTACGCACATACAAAACTGTTCAAAATTTCAACGAAAGTCTATGCACTAGTCCATTTGCTGCTGGGTTCGAGCCAGCGACTTCTCGCGTGCTATTTAGACGTTCTACTCACTTATATGACTGCACTGTTTTATATATTTTCCATTCAAACTTTACAGCTAAGCAGCATTTATCAACTAAAGTCCATTATATATTAAATATTGGAATAAAAGACTCGCTGGTTTTATTATCTTTATGAGGAGAGTGCATTTAATAGTAATGTAAATAATAATAAGTATAATTTATCAATCAAAATTTTGCATAGTTATTTAATTGAATTACGCCTCAAAAATATGCGTACTAATTCGCCAATTTCGCTAGCTCTTGCTCCACTGTGCGCTGTGATTGTTACTTAAGGCCGTTGCTCAGCCGCTGCTTGGTCTTGCACTTAGCTTTGCGGGGCGATGCGACGCGACGCGACGCATGCGCAAAATGCCAACAATTTTCGGCGCAGCTGTGCCCGACTGAACTTATCTTTGGGGATCTGGATCTGTGTGCTAACTATGCTGACAACTCCAAGGCGAAAAGTGCCGAAAACAACCGAAACAACAACAACAAGAATAACAACGATTTTGGTCTGGTTGTTGAGCCGTATGCTTGGCTGTCGCTCATTTGGCATTGGGTTCATTTGGTGTTTGGTTCTTTTTTCTGTTTCCTTCTTGTTAACTCTGTGAAATGGGGGCCTGGTGCGGGGTCTGCAATAAGTGGTATAATTTGGGCTGTTATATTATGTCGCACACACACATCTATACATACACACACTCGCGCAACATATTCCAATGCAATTTGGTGGCACAGCCGCAATTAAACGTGCAACTGGAGGCGTTTGTTTCTCTCATTTTGCGCCGCTTGGCCAAATGAGTGGGTTACACAGTCGGTGGTGGTGCACTGCGGCTCTGATTGGGCATTTCGTGGCATAACTAACTCGAAATGTGTCTAAGTGGCATTGCAATTGCCTCTTTTTGGCCGCAACATGCTGCTTGCTGCATGCTGCACGCTGATGAGGAATGCATGATATAGCTCGCAGATACCATAGATGTGCGAGAGATTAAAAAGGCACAGCGACAGTTAAGCAGCAAGAGAAGCGTGTGAGTGTCTGGGAATGAATCTTTTATAAAGAAAACTGCAGCTTATCATGAAGCTTAAGCTATTTTCTCGGAGATCTACTTGTTTCCATCTTAAATAAGCTCTAACCATAGAACTCGCCGACTACAAAACTAGTTGTATAAAATTTGGTATATGTGTTCTTTTATACAGAGTGATAGAAATAAGACAAAAACCGCAGATTTAATCTTTTTTATAATAGTCCTGTGTGTGGAAAAGTGGGTCTGGGAATGAATCTCTTATAGATACAGCTGCATGCTATACATACATCTTAATGTCATAAAGCTGAACTCACATATGTTTGAAATATGTATTCTAGAATATGCTCGTTTCCAATTTACATAAGTTGTACCCATTAAACTCGAAAACTATTAAAACTAGGTATAACATATTTGGTATGTGTCTACTCTAGAGCAGAATGCAGAATTTATACAGACTGAAATCCCATTGAATATTAAAACTATAAATGTTTTATTGGTAGACATGTAAGTACTTTAATCCTTAAGCTATTGTACTATTATAACGATTAGGAGAGTTTTTCAAGAATTAATTACTTTTATAATTCGCTCATCCTAGCTGCCTTTATTTACACCCAACTACGCATTAGGTTTCCCAAAGTAACTTTTGGTTATTTTCGACGCAATTTGTCATGTCATACAAGAGAGAACCCCCACCGGCAATCGACTTAGCTAACTGGGCGATAACATCATCGTACAAAGCGCTCTATGGGAAATTTATTGTTTCATGTAACATGAGAGAACGACGCGCAACGGAAGTAACAAGGGTAACTATTTGACTTGTGTGTGGATCAGCAGCTGCCACGCCCAGAGGCCTTAACAATGCTAAAGCCACACACAAAACGTGGCTACAAATGATGACCACCAAGTTAGGGATCAGAAACGAAGCGACAACGTTTCGGCTAATGTAACACAAGACTATCTCAAATCTAAGTTAGCCACGCTCGCGTATTGGAAACATCATAAATAACTGCTGGAAAATGTAGATTTGTCCACGCCTATTTGTGGGCAAAATCTAAAGGGCAGCTGCGCATTTGCCTAATGGGAATGCTGCACGCGCGCGTTTCACAGCGCAGAGAGATGCAACAGCCCTGCCGCCCGTCGCATGCCGCCCAACCCACACGTGTGTGTGGCTCTTCCTTATCTACAAGCAGCAGCCTTTTTGTGGGCGTGTGAGCGAGTGGCTGCGGCTGTGGCTTTGGCTGTGGCTGACCTTCGCACACTTGAGTTTGCTGCAGCTGCCAGAGTGATATGATAATGAGGGTTTCCGAAAAATAAAGCGTCTGTCCTAAAACATAAATCATGGTTAAGCTGCACTATGTTAATTGGCCTAAAAGGCAAAGCCCTCAAAGACGTGGCCAATTTTGCAACGCACAAATTCCTGCCAATTTCAACAATTTGCGCAAAAAAAACAAAGGCAAAAGACCGCATGCAGGCGAATGCAGGGCCAGGGGCAAGCGGTGCAGTCGGGGGCAGTCAGTCGGCACTTGAGTGCCTCCAACAAACACTCGAATACGCAAATTTAAATAAAATCATCAAGAATCGGAAATTTGAATTTCCGAAAAGTGCCACTCGGACCGGGCGAAAGGTAGCCTAAACCGCCAAACGAGTGTGCTGCCCCCGCCGTCCGGTTGCATGCCCCACCGTCGTTGCCCATCTCTGCAAGTACTTCAGGTTGAAAATCGCTGCTTGGCAATGCCAACTGTTTTTCTCTTCTTTTTTTGGTCCGTTCCGTTCTGTTCTGTTCTGGCCTGGCCAACGTCAGTCAGTCAGCACCTCATTCAAATGGCCGCGTCGACGACCTGTGCAACAACTGTGCACCATGCCCCAGCCCAGCTGCACCTAAGTATGGCACTTGCCGCTGGCCTCTGCTTTGACTGCCGCTCGACGTCTTCTTGAAATGCTCGTTTCGCTTCTGCTGCTGCTGCTTCTTCTTCTTCTTCTACTGGGTTTTTTATTTCTTTTATTTTTTTATATACTTTTTTGAAGTGCATACAATTGAAATAATTTCCTGCAGGGGCCGCTGCTCCCCTCAAGCTGAGTGCAGCGCGCACTTTTTGCATAATTAAATTTATTTTTTAGTTGCATGCAGCGTCGAATGCGGCGCTGTTAGCCGTTAGCTGGTGCTATGGCCCCAACATTAAGTAGCCTGTAATATTTTAATTAAAAAATAGCTTGTTTCCTTTTTTTGTTGTTTTTGTTTTCCAGCAATCAGCAAAATCAACAAGAAGCCAGAGAAACAGTCAAGTTTCCAAGCGATATTAAACTAGATATGGATTTTAAAATAATGTTTTTATAAAGTCAGGAGCATGCTGATGGTCACTAAATTGAACCTATTTGTATTTGAAACCTTTTACGATCTATTCAAATTATTTAAATAATTTTAAAATATTTTTTTATAACTCAAGCAATTTATTCGTATTTAAAGTATGTTGTATTCCTAAAGAAATATTACGAAACCTTTATTATTAAATAAGTAATATATTTTATGCATATACAAAATCTTAAGAATTGTCTGTTTTATGGCTATTACCTTCTAGAATAATTGCTTCACATTTTTATAACCATCTTCATCTATAGTCGTTATATATTTAAAATCAACCGCCAAAGTATAAAAGCCATTCCACTTTCACATGCGGCCCCATAAAAAGTGAAATTATGCAATTATCTGCATTTAATGGTTTATTTTGGCAACTGCACAGCTGCCTTCGGTAACCCCACGCTCTGTTTCTTTCCCACTTCAGCCTCACCACGTCCACGAACATTCACAAAAAAATTGGATAATAATAGCGCATTGCTCCTGTGCATTGTCTGTAAGCAATTTTGGCCAAAAGTAGGCTAACAAAATTTATGTCAACTGACTGCGCACAACTTTTGTCAGCCACAAACAGAGAAAGAGAGAGAGAGGGGGCGAAAGATCCATTTGCAGAGACTTGGCTTTTTGCATAGCCAAAGATCTAGAGTGAGGCGAGGTAGAGGTATAGGGTGCCAGGAGTTGAAGTAAAATAAAATGTAGCACATTGAAAAAGGTGGCCGGGCGTAGGGGTTGCATAAAAATAAAACTGTCCGGCCGGAAATTTTAATATATCCCCTCCAACAGCAGCCCTGCCCATAGAAACTATGTCACTAGGCGGTGCAGCTGGATTGGAGAGTGGAGGGCGCCGCATTATGCCCTGGCTTTAGAGCAAAGCTCTGCTTTGGCTGCAACGTCTGGCCAGATAAGTTTTCCTGCTGGCAAACGAACCGTCTCATGCACAAAACAGCAAATCCAATTCTGTAGCTCTGCCACTCCCCTTTGGCGAGCGCTCCATCTCACACGCTGCTCCATTTACGTGTCGCAGCATTTGGTCTTTTTGGGCCAGAATTTAATACACGGCAGTTTGTCTTTGACAATAACAAAAAGACAAAAAAAAACTTCGCCAGGTAGCGGCGTGCTGCATGTATACGAGCGCGAATGCGAGTACAAGTATCTACGACTCGCTACAAATGTGCAAAGGCTGCGACTTGTCGCCACTTGCAGCATTTGCCATTTGCCATTTGGCATTTTGCAGCACTGCAGCCACTGCGACTCCAAGTTTTGTGTTTTACATGACAAGCAAGAGCAAGTCGACGAGCTTTATCGCCCGGCTTAATATTTGCCCTCCCCGGTTACCGAATGGTTGCGGCCAAGAGCCGTGGCGTATATATAATATTTTATTGTGATGAACGGATGTCTGGGGGCTTTTTTAGCTATGGGTAACACATTTTCTGAGTGCAGCTTTTGTTGGGATAACCAACAAAATAAGTTAGGAGCCTGCAGAGAATATGCGTTATATCTCTATAATAACAATGATAATTATTTTCAAATGCCAAAATTAGTCCCGTTTCCAGATTTCTGTGGCATATAAAGTCCGTTCATTGAGTGTTTGGCTTTCTTGGAAAATATAACTCAATCTTGACAAATAATAAAATCAAGCAGAAGTTTTCCTATATTTCGTATGAATAACTATACAAATCATTTTAAAGACCTTATGGGTTCAAACTAAATAAATATTAATTGTTATTAATTTAAAAACAAAATCTTTTCAAGAAAGCAAACAAAAATATTTGAAGGTAAAATAGAGGCATAGTTACCTCGAAATTGATTGCTTTCTTTTAATAATTGAATAACGATCTGTAAGGGATAGAAACAAGTTAATTTAATTTAATTTAATACATGTATATAAATTCTATATATATTTTGCTCTCTTGGGCTCTCCTCTCTGACAAGTCGCTCACTTTAACACTGCACAGTGCTGACTCGTTGAGCGTGGACTTCACAGTGCTGACTCGTTGAGCGTGGACTTCAATTGCAGTTACGTGCAACTTCAACCTCGCCTCGTCCTAACCACCGCCTTCGACACTTCTGGCATTTCGCAAGAGCTTTAAATTGGCTTTCAAATTAGGTCGCGCTGGTTGTTGCTCATGTTGTTGGGGCTGTTGCCATTGTTGTCACATTTGGTTCGAATGCGTTGGCAAAAGGCAGCAGCAGCAACAACAACAACACATCAACACACACACACACACACACACACTCACACACACACACACACACACACACACACACACATGTGGCACACACACTGCGTGTCCAATGTCCAGTGCTCGTGGCGTTGCCCAATGCCTTTTAATTGAAAGCGGCATATGCAGAGCAACAACAACAAAAACAAAACCAACAACAGCAGCAACATTGCCGAGACAGACGCAGTTAAGAATTGTAATTTTCATTGCTGCCAGAGAACAGCAGCCTACAGAGCCCACCCCGCCCTTCAGTCCCACACTCCCTCTGTCGCTGTCGAGGGAACGAATTCGGTTTCAAGTTGATTTTTGTTTCTTTTGCTGCAAGCTGCAAGCGCGGCTTTAAAATGCGTGTTGCAAGTTCTTTGGGGCAGTTGGCAAAGTCGCTACTGCCGCCAGTCGCACAAATTAAATTGGCTTTAAATTGACACCTCCGGTGGCAGGATATAGCCGCGTTCACACACACACACACACACACACACACACACACACACACACACACACAGAAACGCACATGCACGTTGTTTAACTTTATTAAGGATTTCGTGCAGCTGCTGCCTAGATTGTTGCCTTTGGTGTTGCTGCCGCTGTCTGTTGCTGCTGCTGCCACGCCCCCACCAGCAGCGGCATCAGTTAATAAAGAACCAAATTATTGTGTTGCTCACACTTTGACACATTGAAACGGAAATTTAATTAAGGATTTTTTCAATAAAATTGCGCTCTTTATAGCCGGCCGCAAATTTAAAAGGCCAGCAGCTGCGATCTGTCAGTGGTTAAACTAAAGCAATTGCCAAAATGTTCTCCAAAAATAACGTTCCCATTATAGTCTTCTATTATGTAAAGGAAAGGGTAAAGGGTTCCATAAAATGAGAGCCAACTTATTTATACTTATCGCAAATCTCAGAAACTAATAAATACATTGTAAAAGCGAGCTCTAAGTATATTCAAGAGTTCCTATTAAACTCTTTACTTTGCAGAAAATCAGAATTTCCGGGGAAAACGTTCAAGGATGTTTCACAAACAAGAAATGCAAATGTATCTCGCGATTCGGCATTCCGATCGAAGGTAGTTTACGTGCAATACGTTACTTTCTTTTATAATAATAATCATATTTTATAATTAGTAAATACATAAATCTTAAAGTGGCCCGCTATAAATACAGTATAGATATATTATACTAAACGTTATGAATTTTAACTAAAAAGTAAGCCTGAACTTGACAATATATCGGGAGAATTGCGTGTTACTGTAAAGTCCCATCCATTTCGCTTACTTTGCAATCCTTTCCCGTCTTGCAGCTTTTTGCCCGATCATTTCTCTAGTACCACTCGATAGTTGCCCCATTAGAGCCAGTCAATTAAGATATTATCACAGTTCTTTAAATTGTTAACCTATTCACAACAAACGCTAAATTAGCCTTCAACCTTTCCACTCAATGCTTCAAATAACTGCTCGTCTCTCTCGATGCATCGGGATATATAAATAAAATATATGCAGAAAAGTGCTCTAAAAATTAGTTTTTGCATGCGCTGCTCGTTGTAATGGATACGACTACAAATGAGCGCAGCTCGAAGAAAACTTGCCAAAGGATGTTTTAGGCTATGTGCCGTGGAGCGGGCGCGGGTGGTTGACTGGCAGAAGGCACTCGAAGGCAACAACAAAAGAACTAATTAAAAAATTAATCTAGCTTAAAGTTCCATTAGAGCGCGAGCGAAGTTTGACGCTGTGGGAGAGGGATGGAGGGAAGCAGCAGCAGCGGCAGCAGCAGCGGTGCGTTGAGGAAATGGAAAAACTTTTTCCTAGTGCAGGCAGCAGCTCTGTGTGCATTTCGCGGATGCCGCCGGCAGCAACAGCCTGCTGCCACAGACAAGCGCAACAATGCCGTCCAAGGGGAAAGCGGAAGTGACAGCGGCAGCGGCAGCCGGAAGTGCAAGCTGTTTGTAAAGCACAAAAAAAGAAGGTCTGCGAAAATAAGGCTGAATAATTAAAATGTCCTTGAACAGCAGCTCGAGTACTGCATAAAAAGTGTGCGAGCTGCAAATTTACAAAATTCAAATGTAAAACAAGATTTTCTACCTTGCACGAGCAAAGTCCAACAATCGCACACCCTGCAGCATCCAATAGATATAAGGCCTGTGGGATCATGATTTGTGTTCATTGTAAATTGTTGGCCCAAAGCGCATTTAGGCAAAGCTGATGAAGCTGACCTCTACTTGCATGCGACCCAGCAAAAGTGAAAGTTCAACAAAGCCAAAGGAACTGCAATTATGATTAGTGAGTGGGTCAGCAGATCGTTAAGGTCGCTGCTTTGTGCCATAACACAGCAAAGATTTAGTGCAAAGCGGCTTAAGTAATGCCTGCCAAGTGATTTATGAGCGCAGTTCAAATATGTAAAACGAATTTGTAAGACAAAGGAGACAGAGAGAGAGGGAGAGGGAGAGAGAGAGAGAGTGGGAGATGGAAGGCAATTTTAATCCAATTTTATTGTAAGTCGTTTTAATTGAAACAAAAAAAGGAAAATATTTGACATTCTCATTTTTAACAATGAGTTGTCGCTCACTAGAATCATTTTTCGTTCATGGAAATTTCTTTTTCGTCATTTTTATTTTTAATAAAATAAGAAATATAATATATAAAAATATAAAAAATATTCTTCTTGATTAAAATGGCTAAATGTTCAGTTTTAGTTGACTGGAATTTATCTCATTTTATTTTATTAAAATTTATGAAAAAAAAAAACATTTCGTTATATTTAAAATCTTAAGTATATGTTTAATTGAGTTGTTTTTTAAGCTAAGTTAAAAATAACAAGCCTTTACATCCAAAATGCAAAGAGAAACGAGATTTTGGTTTGGAATGTATTCCTTTATTTTAAATTAAAATAAAATTTTGGAAACAAATTTCAGTTATGCTTTTAAGCCTTGAGTTTTTGTTTAGTGAAATTTATATTCTTTTCTATTTTGAATCAATTTGTTAAAACTATTCGATTGCATATTTTTTTTATATTGAGTTTTCTTTTGATAGAGTTTCTTTGCCCTTTTTTCAATAATTGTTTTTTAAGCTTTTCTTCTTGAACTGCAAAAAGAAAAGCTTTGTGTTAAAATTCTTAGTTCTGAGTTTTCGTTGTCTGGAATTTAATTAACTCTATCTCGCACCGCTTTTTTCATGTATTTTTTTTTATTTAACTGAATTCTTGATAGCTGGAATTTTTGCAAAACCAAAGAATTGGGCAATGGCGATGTTTTTAGTCAATTAATAGAAATTCAAATATTCATGACTCCCAAATAATTTATTTGACTTCCTTTAATCTAATCAACAACAATCTCTTTTAATGTGTTAAGTGTTTCGCTTATTGTTTTTCTTGTGCTCTAAATTTAATTGAACTAACGTGCCTTTAATTCTACTACGGATGACTCACCATAGTTTTTATTTTATCGTGGCCATAAAAAACTATGCTAAAACGACAGACGTCAGGGCAAATGCCATTTGGTTGACACTTTAAAAGGGGTCACAGAGCACTTCAAAAATTTTCCGAAAAACTTTTAACTTTATTGCGGGACATGTGCGCACAGATGGGAAACCAGAGAGAGAGAGAGAAAGAGAGACAGAGGGCAAGATACAATTTTTTGGCGGGCAGTTTAGTGAAAGTGTAACTGTAACTGTAATTATATACAGCTGACTGTCTGTCTGTCCGTCTGTCAGTTTTTGTGTGTCTGTCTAGCTGAGGGCAGGGCACGTCCAAAGTTTGCAAGTTTATCCAAACGGTTTACCGCCCTCCAAACTACGGCCTAACCTTAAACTCAGCTCCGGCTCAGAATTCATCTCTGTAAACTGCAAGTGTCGCTCAAATGTCGCTGCCATTTCTGTCTGTCTGTCTGTCTATCTGTTTGTCTGGCAGACTGCGTCTGGTTGGGGTGGGCTGTCATAAAATATGAAACTTTTTGGCCAGCCAAAATATATATATATATCTGTATAGTAATAGTATTTATATATATACCGCCTTGTCGATGTTGTTGTGGGTTTTTATTTGTTTCTCTTATTTTTTTTTGTTTTTTTGCTTGCCTACCCCAAAAAGTTTGCAGTTTTTGTTGCCAGACTTTTGTTGGCAACAGTCGCTACTGCCTCCCACCGCCCTTAGTTGCGTGGGTGTAACTCGAAGCGCCATTGGCCCAATTACACTAAACGAGTGTTTCGCAGATGACAAAACCCCCCGGCACAGAACGTCCCAGCCAAGCCCAACCCCCCACTAAGCCCAACTATGCTATCGCTTCAGGCAGTCGCAGGCTGTCTGCCTCGACTAGATAAACGACAAGGATTCGACGAGGATTCCGCATAGACAGGGTTTTCACATGCTGCGCCATCTGTAATTTCAGGCGTTATAATAGAGCTTAATGCACAAAAGTCGTTATCAGTAGCCGGCGTTGAAAACTTTCCGTCAAAAACAAACAGACAAATAAACAAATGAAATTCCAGAACGCGTTTGATTAAATGCATGTAATTTGCATCGCATCCAAACCCGAGCCAAGCATTGGGCCATCAATCGTCATTGTCTATTGTCAAATTGCGCGAAATGAAGCGGTGGAACAAGACTTTGTGCGGAACAAAACACTCCATAGACAAAACAGACAAAAGAACAGATCTTACAATGTTCAACCATCGTAAACAACTGCCAGGAATGGAAGAGCTGAGAGTATGTTCAACGGACCAGTTGCCCTCGACAGTAACTGACTGAAATGCTGAATAAAATATTTATACATAATTATTTTCAAATTTATTCAAATACATTTCAAAAAATTAATAATATCCGCATTTCCTTTTTTAAGTATATACCTCAGGTGAAATAATATTATTATGCCATATAAAATATTTTAGCATACAATATTTGAGTTTTTTTAATATATTATAAACAGCATACTCGTTTTTATTTTGTCACTGATCCTAACTTAACGAAGATGGAACAATGTCTAATAGTTTATTTAAAGATCCCTAACTAAATGTGCATGCTATTTGATAATCCAATTTCATGAACTAATCAAATTTATATTGACTAGTAAATAACTTACCAATTAAACATGATTGAAACAGTTTTAAAACAAGTTCTATAAGCCCAACAGACCCTTTTACATGTTGATTACAGGGTATATTAATCGACGACTGGACCGAAAGGTAAACAAACTCTTCTCAGCACAAACGAGAGTCCAAAGACAGAACTTAACCTGAGTCCATCATAAAGCATCTCTTTGTTGCATATTAATCTCTTCGACTATTTTAGCGGCAACTTGTGAATTCCTTTCAGTTCTTAGGAGACCCCCTCTATATACCCTTTTTCAGCTATTTATGACGCCCACTCTGCAAACATACACTCTCACACACTAGAGAACTTTGAATTGGGTTCGAGTCTCTTCGTGTATTATGTGAAAAATGCAATTTGATTGCTTGTAAAACATGTTAAATTCTTATGCGGCAAGAAAATCCAACAAAATTTTATGTTTCTGGATTTGGTAGAATTTATATGACACGAGGCGTGGTCCAGGTTCAGCCTGTCGGCGGCCTGCCAGTTCCCTAAAGAGCGGTCCATACTTTTATGATTTGTATTTATATTTTCTTGTTGTGTTTGATCTTTGGACCTGCTGACTCACACATGTGAAAACTCTTCACATCTTTGTACAACTCATAAATGTGATGGCCTTGGTAATGTTTTTATTTTTTCCCTCGGTTCTGTTTTTATTTCGCTTAGAATATTGTCTTATGCCACTCATGTGGAAAATATTATTGTATGTATTATGATATATATATATATATATATTTGAAATTGTCAACGCTGCTCGTTTTTATGGCTCACATCATGGTCGATGACATCGTTGACTTAACACGCCTTCAAAAAAAGGACGTGGAACTGCATAGAAAGCACCTTCCGGCAATGGCATAACCCAATGTATAATCGTGTGAATTTACGACCTGTCGATGCGACGAGCTGCTTTTTCCTTAAGAACAAAAGCTTAAGTGACTACATACATTGAATAAAACCATAGAACGCATTTTGCATTACCAATAAACGCTTCCATATCATATGCCAAAAATATCAAATGTAAATGTAATATATGGAGCCCATTCATATTTTCACTTTCACCGAAGTGTAAATACAACTTTTAAGGGACTTTATTCTAGATATTCCTGTTATATACTGACCTTTTAACATTTCCGTTTATACAAGACATTATATTTCGGCCATTTTGGTCCGAAGTAAAATTGTGAAAGAAATATTTCTAATTCAAATACTGCTAAGGTTTATGTTCTTAAAAGAAATAATCTTAGTATGTTTCGCCAAAGATTATTAATTAATCGTCAAGAGTTTTCATTTATAAAGGATATTTTGGAAAGGGTGGAAAAATCAATTTAATTTATATTGCTATAAGAGAAAAGCGAATGTTAAACTGGTTCTTACAAAAAGAAGAATATGTTTATTTTTCTTATAACGCAAATATTAATCAATTTATCATAAACAACCGACCTAATATCAGCTTGTTCCTCCATAGAACTTTTTGTGAGTTTAAATAGTTGCTTGCATTAAATTCTGCATGCAATTGCTACAAAATATCTGGTTAAGTATAACTCACAAGGGAAGTCGAAGCTGAATCATATAGAGAAGCATCCAAAAGTCATATTCGACAGTCGCCCAATATCCGTAACGATATAATGACAATCGATGATATTGTATGCCGCACAAGACTGTCATGTTTTATTTAAATCAGCTTTGATTGCCAGCTACCCCTTGACATAGATATGCAAGTATATCAATGCCAAATAAATGCAACGCCTGCGCGTAATTTAAATATTCGAAGATAATCAGCGTGAGGCTGTGATGCTGGGATGTTACTTATTATCGAAGTGCAAGAGGCGTTGATGACGCTGACAATGAGGATGACGACTTTGCCACCATGTGGCAAGCATTGGATGAGCGCGAAAGATGAAAGCGCAGCGCCGACATCAAGTGAATTGAAATGAATCAGCAGCAATGATGGAAATGGGGCTGAAGATGGGGTAGCTGGCTGGGGTCGGGGTATACCAGGCAGGCAGCGAAAAGGGCAACAAGAAAAAGCAAGCAAAACGAGTGGCACTTGAGCGCCAGAACAAGCCTAAATAAGTGGCCGCATAAAGAGGCGACATAAATATGTGTGCGAAAATTATGCAGATAAGCAGATACGCAGCTCAAGAGACACAGATACATATATACATAGATACATTTATATATATGTGTATGTGTGTTTGCAATTTGCGTTGCTAATTTGACAGCCGTCAATGGATTTGTCTTGCTTGGGTGCTGGCTGCCAAGGTGTTCCAGTTACATTTCCTGGCCGGCTGGCTCTCGGTTTTGGTTTGAGTTTGGGTTGGGTCACGTGCCTGGCTTTGATGTTCCGTTTTTTTCTCTCTCTTAATTTTTGTGTGCCACAGCGCAGCTAATTAGCCAGCGTAGAGCATGCGGCAGCAATCGCTCAACACCACTCGCCAGCAGCTGCTCGCATAGGGCCCGAAATAAAATTTAATTACGCAGATTTTTACGCCTTTCGCTCATTGCTCAAATAACACATTCAAAATGCGAGTGTGCGTCTGTGTGTGTATTTGTGTGTGTTGGCAGCCAAGCGACTATTTCCTTTTGACATAAAAATGCGTTTTTAACAAGCATTTCAACAAATCTGTCCACACTGCACACAATTAAAATGCTAAAAAGCACCCGAAAATAAAGGCGCAAAATTCCGAAGAGACAACAACGAATATCAAATGCTTTACAATACAATTTGAATGGATATGAAATTTTTTAAAAAATGTCACCATATGCTTCAAAATGTTACAATAATAACTATTTTTTAAAATGCTAATAAGCTTTAAGCATGATGAATATAATACCGCAAAGGTAAACTGTTCAACTTGTATTTCGGCTGCAGTCTTACAATCATATTTTTAAGCTTTAGCATATATAATATAATACCCTAGGTAAATTTCAGTTGTAAACAACTATAAAAGAATCGCAAAAGATCTAAAATGTTTTGTAAATTGGATTGCATTTTTAGAATATTTTTTTAAGTTTTTGGCTTGAAATAGAATGCACAAAGTCTGCTATAACTTTTAAGATGTTCACAATTAAGAAACTGTCCTTAGTCAAATGAAATTCAAAGATATTTCGGGTGACATAAGTGGTCTTTAGTACACACAAGTGCGATTTATGGGTCACATGAATATATTCAAATATCACAAAACAATGAACTGAATGTTACAAAAGTAATCAGGAATTTGTAATACCCCTTTTTAATGGCTACTTAATATGAATTACGAGGTGACTGCGACGGCGAGTGAGTGTCGTGTTTGTGTGTGGGAGGGAAAATGAGGAGGATGTTGGGGGGTCAACGTCACCCCTTTTTGGGGCAATGAAGCGCAACCATGGCAGATCAAAAACAGCTGCGCACATGACGACGAGCTGTACAAAGGAGCTCTTGGCACTTGCAAATGCTGCTGCCTTGTGTTTGGCTTCAGTCTGTTGTTCTTTTGACATTTCAACTGTCATAAATGGCAAATGCAGTGCGTCGCCTCAGTTGGCAGCGGCGCATTCGCTGCCAGTTCCAGCCGAGCGCCTTTAATGCTCATGTGGAAAAGATTCACATGTTGGCCCCAAATGATTGACATACAACGAATGCTGCCGCCGTCGACTGACAAAATGCCGGCGCACCTCCAAGTGCCAGCAGCAGCATCAGCAGCAGCTACTTACATATTTGCAATGACTCCCAACTTCAATTGCGTCCCCCCTTGCCCGCCCCTTTACCAGTTGCTATTGCGGCCACGGTTCCATCTGAGTCTCATTCTTGGGTTCTGTGCGCCGCCTGTGACGACTGACTGTCAACAATTGGCGTGAAGTAGTTGAAGCTTATTGTTCTCGTTAACAGCACCCCAACGCCCCCTCCCTGACGAGCCTCAGACCCCCGTTTAGCTACATTTCTTGTTCAACTTTGCGGGTCTCGTTTGCTAGTTTGCTAGTTAACCAGCCATGTCTTATGTGCTGGCTAATTAATTTCAATTAAAATGCCTAGACTGTTACTCAGGCAGCAGGAGGGAACTGAGCGGGCAGCACTCTACTCTCAGTTACTTTGGCAAATGCAAGAAATTCGCATAGACCTTTTAATTGATTTACGGCTGTCAAGTAATTTAACTAATGGGCAAATGGAAATTTTATAATGAAAACATTTTCACAATTGTGCCAGCAACCAATGTGTGTGTGAAATTAAGTAATTCCATAAAGCCAATCAGAGAACAACATTTGTCAAGTTCACCAATTTTAATAGAAGTAGAGAAGTTGACTAAATAATTAAGCAATAATTTGATATAATAGAAAATGTTAACCCATAACATTGACAACAAATGAATTTGTGAACTGATTAAATAGGCTGCCTCCGAGGCAAATACCCAAAAAATGTTACCATATATTGAATTTCTTCAACGATATCAAATTAATATGAGAGCTATTTAAAAATATAATAGAAAACCCCATTAGACTTACTTCATTTAACTAACATTCTCCAATATCGTAAGCGAGCATCATCTGAATGGCTGTCCACACATCCCATTAAGCTCACAGCTGGCTTTACGGCAGGTCCAAGGGGAAAGAAAACTCCTGATGATGCCCCGGCAATTGGTTCGCTTTAACAACTGCCAACTTTGCATGTGGCTCACATTTATAAAAATCAATATTTTGCCCAGCCAATTCGGATGGGCGTGGGGTTAAGGAGGAGTGTGGATGGTGGCGGCAGCACGTTGCATGCCCCATTCAGCTAGACAGCGTCATATAACTCAGCATAAAAAATGTCAACTGTCTGCGACACACAAAACTTATTTGTCATGCAATTTTCTCGAACGCCTTAAGAGGCGGATGAGGTTGAGCTTGAGTTTGAGGATGTGAATCGAGGATTGAGGCATAGAAACATGCGGCACACACGGCACACATGGCGCACGGGCAAAAAGGCAATAGGCAATGGCAATCTATACATGTCGATGGACACAGCCAGAGAACCAGTTCTGCCAGACATAATAACTTATGGCGATTGGGTGGCAGCGGCAAATTGTGGGCTGCGAATCAATAACGTCAATTGATGCGGAGCAGGTGACAGTCCAGGCCGGGCTCTAGGCATCGAGCTCCACTGGGAAGCCTGACCTAGGCTTACAGTTAGTTGCAGCACAAAACCAGTTACACAGTTTGTCAGGCAAATAAACGCGGAGCCAACTGTCTGCCTCTGGTTGACAACGGCCAGCTAATTGGTCATATTACTAAAAACTGTTAAAATATGAGTGGCCAACTGGCCCAGCCACATGACTGCAGTCGTATATTTTACACACAAATGGCTTCATCACGAACCTGACTTAAACTAGAGCTTTGCTCAAATCTCGCTGCAGCTAAAGAAGTTGAGCTGACACAGAGTGAGATATATATATATATATATAGAGAGAGAAAAAGGGAGCGAGAGAGAGAGAGAAAGAGATCCTGCCTCTTAACGTGGCACATTAACACTTTAACGTGCCATAATTACCCAGAGCACACAACCAGGTAAATAAAATCATGTACACGCGTAAAAATGTCAGCCAATGCCTTTTTAAAAGTCAGCGAGCAAGTTAATTGTCCGCTCAAGGTAGCCAAGGGACAGTCAGGCATTGTGGCAAGGTACGGCCAGGGGCAGCTGCAGTCAAGACAGCGACAACAGCAAAAATCATCATCATCGTCGTCATCCTCATCCTCAACCTCATTTGAGTTGGAGTTGGAGCCCTGACAAAGTTGTAAGTTGTTGATGTTCCTTTGCTTGTTAATGTGGCTCGCATTGTTGCTGGGGCCATTTTAATGCGTCTGACAACGATTCAGTGACACAGTGGGGCGCAGCCTGAGTTTTATGGGAAGTTTCCTTGCAAAAAAAAAAACGATCAAAAACTGTATTCCAAATAGCCGCTGGGTTCAGCGGACACTAAAGTTACGTTATTATATGATAACTCAACTTTCTTTTATGAAGATACATTATTAATGTTATTAAAATACTAAAAATATGTCTCTAGTAGTACTCATACTAGTCATACTATTCTTAACCATTTTAACTAATTTTTATTTTTAAATATTCTGAGTTGCCGTCTCATTTCCGAGCATGAGTATTCATTATGAATATACTTATGGGAAGTCTAGTACTCTAATGTTTCTCTTTTCCTCGGGTATTATAGAAGCTGCATATGCTTCACGATATATATTAATAGTGATTAATAGTGCTCTATTAATTAAATGCTCATCCCGTACTCGCATATGCATATTATCAAAACGTATTATGCTTGTGACTACACTCTTATGTTCGTCCTATATTCGAGTATGCGTATAACCGAGATTTATACTTAATAGAACTTGTTTTGCTCAAGAGCAGTCAATGTTCGCCTAGACTTCTCGTATGAGTATTACCAAAGACAATATAAACACTTATATATTATATATTGTCTTTGGTATTACCGATATTCATTCTGCTTATGTGTACTTTAGTACTATACTGTTCGCCTCGTCTTCGCGTATGGGCATTACCCAGGTTCACACATAAAATTAGTTATTTTGGCTTTGAATATTTAAAGGTGTCACAGGCCCAGCAGGCGGACTACTTAAAAGTATATTTTCTGACACTATATTCATAAACCTTATTGATTTGATGACAAGTTCCAAAAAGTGTTTAGTTAAAAGGTTTTAAATATTCGAGCTTTATGCAAAAGCTGTTTGTCCAAATTGAACCATAGTACAGCGCATAATTACAATTCCACACCTCGAAGCAGACACCAAAATCATGCGAAGAGCAGCTACGCGCCAGGAGCGACGCGTCGCTAATGCCAGATCGTCAGATCGTTAAGTGAATTCATATAAAAATTCCTTAAATGTCGCATTATGACAAAACGATCGTTTAAGAGGCGCAGCAAAGCGGGAGGAGCGCTTGAAAGACCAGCGGGCCGTCAGACAAGCCCAAACAACATGATTTTTATGAAGAACTTTGTCGACGACAAACAGCAAACAAAAAATGTTAACTGGAGCCTGTTTGGGGCTAGGCTGGCGGTAGGACAGTTGCACAGAGTGGGGAGAGGGCTGCGTGATAAAAATGCTTAGCACACGGCACATTTTGTAAACATGGACAACATGACTGGGGAGCACAAAAAAAAAATTAAAGGCCAAGGGCAAAGGCAGAAACTCTCGATTCCGATACCAAACTAACGATTCTCAACTTTAGCTCTGTCACAATTTTTGTGTTTCATTTTTTCTTCTTCTTATTTTTTTTGTTTTTTTTTTTTCAAAAATACTCCGCATTATTTTCGTAACGTTCGCAGCTTCGGCAAAAGTCAGAGGCTCGAATCACGAACATTTTGTGTCGTCGCCTCTTCCATTCAAAATCCCTTTCTGCTCTGTTTGCCATTTTTTGTTGTTATTTTTTTTTTTCAAGTTTTATGCAATTTTTGCTTTTATTTTTGGCATTTCTGTGGCTTTTGGTCATGAATCATGATTTATTTGGTTTTTTTGCTTCTTTAACTTTTCGACTGCTGCGCAGGACATTTTCACTTTGTTGTTGTTGTTGATGTTGTGTACTGCTGCTGCTGTATAAGCCAAGTTTGGTATTTAGACGGGCGGCGACAAAAATGGCTTAGTTTGTTGCACACGTTTTGTTTAGCTACCACCAGCAGCAACAGCAGCAGCACTTGGTGGGAACTTTGTACCACCATCCACTGCAATTGTTGTAGTTGTCTGCCTGTCTGCTAGTTGTTGCTGTTGCTGTCGTACTATGCCGGCTGCCGGCATAAATATAACCACATCTGCAGTAGGTTCTGCATGTATTTTGCCAGTCGTGATTTGAAGTTGATTTTGTGCCACAATTGTACAACTTTTTAAAGGCCCAAGCCCAACGCACGATACAAAATTTAAATATTTAGAAAAAAACGAGGAGTTCCTTAAATGTTGTTTAGTTGTTGAGACTCAGGTGAATCGGCATACGAAGGTAAATATATCTTTAGGTACGTACAAGCAACAATAATGGGTCAAGATCTATATCTAAATAGTTGCTAAGTATTCGCGAGAGAGACTAGTAAAAACTCGTAATATAATTCTAAAAATTCTACAAAAGTCAACAATTCTTCAAAGACAAAACTGTAAAAATAATAAATTATAAGCTACCATTAAACTGCAAAAATAAAACTCCTAGCTGAGTGGAAACTGAAAACGATTAAGTTTATTTAAATAACTTTAATGGATTTAACTATGTCAAGCCTAGACGGGCTTGATGACCAACGCAGCGCTTTGAAGCTATGTTTAATTGCATATATTATGTGATATCACAGGAATGTCGGCTCTTGAATTGCCTTTTGCCACGAGAGTGACGGCAATTATTTAATTTTCACATTTATTAATTGATTGAAATTCAATTCGTATATTGATTCGAGCGTCCTTTTCGCCAGAGTCCTGTTTAATAGCCTCGAGCATATTTCACGCTCGTTTCGCCTGCCGCTTTTTTTGCAGCCTTTATTTTTTCCCCATTTATTTTACAATGTTTTTTTTTTTTGTATTTAATGTTAGCATTAAACCGGATATTGTCAGCTTTGCTGAGGCGTGTGGGCCAAGTTAATTTGCCACACCTCGCAATGCCCATTTGAACAGTTGTCAAACGAACTGAACGAGTTTTAATTAGGTGATGCAAAAAATTGAATTTTATTCGCATTTTTCGTTACTTCCAGTCGGAAATTAAAGACATACTTGTCCTTATTCGTATACTCTTGATATGCAATCCTTATATACATATATTCCAGATTAAACGAAAAAGAACACTTACCTTTAGTTTTTGCAAAATATGCTATTAATTTTCACCCCAAGGATCCTCTTGCAGAAAAATGTTTACAAATGTTTTTTATATGGCATGTGGATTCGATACATAAAAAAACCACACATATTTAATTATCAGCATAGAAAAAATATATTCTCAAGGGTATTTAATGTTAAGCAAAGAGAAAATTACTTATCTTTCTGGTTTTCAAGTCAATTAACGGCGGAACAGTTGCAGGGGCTCCGAGAGAAGTTACTTGGTTTCTGCGTGGGCAAGCCAATGGGCTGATATATGCGGCAGGTTTCAGGCAATATTAATGCAAAAGTCATAGGAAATTAATTTAGACTTGAAAAGAAAAAATATTGCCTGTTTGTGAAGCTCTTTTTTCCTTTTTACGTTTGTGAAGGCAAACCAATTGCATTTGCCCGATTTTTCTTTGAACATTTTCTATTCGAGCTGTGGCAAGGGCAACTGCCTTTGCATATGTTTGGCTACGTGCGCTTTGCCACGCCTCCCTGCCCACATTTCCCCTGCGCCAAGTTTCAATTAAAGCCACACAATTTGAGGCACTTGCACTTTAAGAATTGCATTAAGATTCGTTTGGCTGGGTTTTGCTTGGCCGCTCAGGCAAAAGTTCCGTGTACAGAATTGAGTCTGGAGCTGAGACGGAGACTGGGGCTGGGATTGGAACTAAGACTGGGACTGGGTACTGGCTCTACGTGCCTGGATTATATTCTAGGGCCAAAGAGCCATTCGCAGTTGTAGTTGCAGGCGCAATAAAAATTATGTTATGCATTTCACGTGCAACAAGTTGAAATCATAACAAGCCCAAGTTGCACTAAGAAAAATACTTTTATAACGGAAATGCAATGAAAATATTGAAAGAGCCGTTGTAGAAATTGAAAAGCAAACATTTTTACAAATCCTTTGGTTGAATGTGTGTGTGTTGTGTATGTGTATGTTTGTGTGTGTGTGTGTGTGTGTGTGTGTGTGTGTGTGAATGAGTTAATTTAAGTTGGTGAAATACGTAAGGCTGAAGAAATTTTTGGCTTGTTGTCTTAAAAATGATTAACACTGTATTCCAACACATAACATATAACATATACATATCGATTTCAAGAAGACAAAAAACTACAAATAGACTAACTTAAAATTGATTAAGTATATGCTCTATTAAGCGGAGCTGTTAGTAGTAGGCTCATAGTTTTTAGATGAGATGTAGTTTAAAAATCTGGAATGAAACCAAATAAATTGCTGGGAAACGAGTCAGAGTAGTTTAAACCTAAGTCTGGCAGGGAGTACAAGGAGGGTGAGCGAGAGTAGACTACCCACAGCAAACTGCTAGGGTACGAGGAAAAGTAGTTCAGACCTAGGCTTGGAGAGGGGTAGC
Source organism: Drosophila virilis (assembly GCF_030788295.1). NCBI lineage: Eukaryota > Metazoa > Arthropoda > Insecta > Diptera > Drosophilidae > Drosophila > Drosophila virilis. The sequence continues at coordinate 22,564,254 of NC_091547.1, read as the reverse complement.
TTCAGTGAACCAGACTTGCCGCAAGATGGCCATGACCGATAAGCTGCAGATATTTCCATCTCGGGCCAATGCGGTGCTAATAAAGCAAAAGATTGGGGCCGCTAAGCGTGGCATGGGTCTGCTGAAACGTAAGCGTGATGCGATCGATCTAAAGCTGCGGGAGATCAAAAGCGAAATGGCCGATAAGGAGGAGCAAGTGGATAATATGATGCGCACGGCCATTTTCTCGGTGGCCAAGGCTAATCTGTTGGGCACGGACTTCAAGCCCGTGATAGTGGCCGACAGTCGTGTTGCAACTGCATTTTTACGGCGGCGTCAACAGAAAATTGTGGGCATAACATTGAACTACTTTGAACTGGAGGTGAACGAACAGGGCGCCTTTCCACTGGCAGGGCTCAGCTGTGGGGGCCAGCAGGTGCAGAAGGTGCGCAAGTACTTTCAAATAGCGCTAAAAGAGATCGTCGAATACGCATCGCTGGAGTACATGTTGCGCTTAATGCTGGAGGCCTCGCATCAGACCAACATGCGTGTCAACGCTCTGGACTATGTGGTCATACCCCGGCTGATCAACACATCCAACTACATCAACGGCGAGCTGGAGGAGTTCGAACGTGAGGATTTCTATAGACTCAAGCGTTCGCAGGCCAAGCAGCTAGAGGCAAAGATTGCATTCACGGAGCTAATCAAGACCAAGAATATGACGGAGGAAGAGCTGGCTGCCTTTATCAAGCGCGGCGGTCATTTGCATCCCGTCGCCGATGTGGGCTTCGATTCCAACGAATTTGAAAATGAAACCGTGGAGGACCGTATGCGTAAGGCTTACCTGCAGCGCCACTCTCACCATCGCATTCCATTGAAACGTGGAGATGAAATACCGCCACCGGATCCTCATGCCGCTGTCTTCCTGCAGCGCACAGTTATGCGTGATCCCCGCTCAAGCAAAGCCAGTTTCATCTCCCTGCGTGCACGCACCAACATACCGAAGCAGCCAAGTATATCCACATCCAGCGATAGTGAACCATAAGATATTCCCTACTTTCTAATGATTAGTTGTGCTACTCAAAAATTAATCATTAAATATTTTAATATAGATAATCATGAATCATTTTGGTCATCTGTTGGAAAGGGAACTTTAGATCAAACTATTTGGTTCTTATTATTATTATTTTTTGGAAAATGGTTTTGTTTTTCTATATATCTTGGCCATATTTAACAAATATAAGCTAAGACCGTAAAATAAATCCCTAGGAGGGCATCTTCGGCTTGCCGAAGATGTCTTTCCATTCTATTAATATTATTATTACTATTAAAATTTAAATTAGTACTTGGAACCAAGCAAAAAATCTCTGACTCAAACAATCCCAACTTTTAGATTCTAGAGTTTTAATTTTAGGTATTCATTAATCCTAAGATATATCAAATATCTATACCATATGTTACATGTATGACACGACAAGTATTTACCTGATCCTTTTTCACATACGCATAGGCATGAGATCAGTTCATTTTGTGCGGCCATAAATATAATTTCATGACAAATAGATGGCCAAAAGCGGCAACTCTACAGTTTCTATTGCCTTTTAGGAGTTGAGTTGCTCGTTAGCCAACATTTCACCTGCAATTGAAGTTTGCCAACTATGCGGCTCACACATGCTGTGACACGGAGGGAAGGGCAATGGCTGCGATCCATTGCCAGTGCGTCTTTTGTGTTGACAAATGCATATTACAAAATGCAACTGGCCATAATAAAGGACGTCTATTACGACACATCAGAGAGGAGCAGACATTTGTAGGGGTTCGAGGCAGAAAAAATAAAATACACACACACAAACTCATAACACAAATACTGTAAGCATGCAGCACTTTTTGCTCTTGTTGCTGTTGTAAAGCCTGCAACACAAAGGCCAAAGCAACAACAGCAGCTTGCACAACAACAACGACAACAACTTGCAACGTGCGCTGCGGTAAACTCACGTGTTAGAGAAAACAAAACAAAATAACTGCAACAACACAGGCAACGGCAACAAAGCAGGCGCAATGCAGGAAAAAAAAAAACGAAATACATATAAAATGCTGCAACAATTGGCAGCAACAACAATGAGACAACAGCAATAGCAACAGCAGCAGCGACAAGCGCTTGCAGCATCCATAGCGCTGGGGCAGCAACGGTAGCTCCAAATAATAAAAGGATGATAGTCAAAGTTTAATGACAGTTCAAATGATGTTGCCGCCGCAGTCAACGTCGGCAGCGCAGTTGTCGCTGCTGCTGCTGTTGCTGCATTGCTGCACTTTGCAATGTGACGCAGCAAACAAATGCATGAGGTTGTACACAAAAAATAGCGGCTACTACAACTATCACAACAGCTTTGTATAGCAACTAATAATAATAATATTAAGTTAAATGATAATAAAAGTAATTTTTTGTTTAATTAAAAATTATTTAATTCCAACTATCTCAATTCCTAATCAAGCATTTTGAATCAAATCTTATATATTTAAAATTTATTTACAAATTTACCTCAACATTTCATTTATAATAAATAATAAAATTATTGCCAATTTTAAGATGATATTGTGTTAAAAATACAACTTTTTTAAGCTCAACTCCAAATACAATTTGATAATAATATAATTATATTTATAGGTAACTATAATTTATTTTTAATTTACCTCAAATATTTATCTTACATTATTTACAAATTATTAAGGAATTAAACATCACATTTTATAACCTCTGTCCACTGGTTTAAGAAATGTTACATTTTCAAATTTCACATATTGGTGATCCACCATGTACTCACATACCGCTTCTTTAAATAAACAGCTGATCGAGTGTCATTAATTTATATAAGCGCCGTAGATTTCTTTTTCCAAAACTCAAAAATTGCGCTCTCGAAGTAGGAAGGTACACTTTTCAAGATTTCGCCATCTTTAAATTCTAAGAACTGTGGAATTATTCTATTTTGTAATTTCTTATTTGAAGTTGCCGCTTGCCTTCATTGATATATCAGCTGTTTATGTTTACGATGCTTTACCATTTTTCACAACATCAATAGAAATCTCGATTAACTATCGCAAAAAACACGAAATGTTCGGGGCGAACTTACACATTTTTCAATTTTTTTTTAAAGATGTGTGATATGTGTTTCATTTCACACATTTTGCAAAAATGTGACATTGTCAGAAATGTGTAAGAAATGTGTTCAGTGGACAGAGGGTATAACCTACAACAAGTAAACATATTATTCTCAATGCTGAAATCATATGTATTTATATGTTAAAGAGTGTAAAAGATTCGGTATAATTTTATTTTTTTCATTTTTTGCATGTATGATTCGATTCCTTTTTGTGTTTTTGTTTATTTTTTTTTCATACATTTTTTCCGTGTGCGCTGTGTTGCCATTGATATTATTATGATGGTTGCAGGCACAGGCGCAGGCACATGCAACATGATGTTGCAACATGCGCTTGAACATAATAAATTTTTATGCATGATTTCTCACATTGCATGTGATGGCTGCCACTTGATGTGCCTGCTGATGCTGATGGTCCTGCCGCTGCCGCTGCCCCTGCCCTTGGCACATGGGGCGTATACGCGCGTTCGGGAACCCAGCGAATGAGAAATGTGCATTTTAAATATTAAAGTAATTTATGCCAAACATATAAATAAAGCACAAATTGTTAAATATTTAACAGGCAGACTTTAAAATGAAATTGCATAAAAGCAAGCATTTTATAGATTTCATTTTAGTTGATTTTTGTGCCCAAGTTTGCGAGTGTTTCCTCGCACCCATTTTTCACATATTCTGCAATAGAAGTCATTAAAACACTTAAAATGACAACACAAAATAGAAGAGTGCCCTAGTGCAACAAGATCAAAAGGCCAGACAAAGACATCAAATGGGAAACGCAGATGCGCTACACAAAATCAGCGCGAGATTTAACAGTGGGCGGATATGAAGAAACAGTGAATATAAAGGAGTGCAATTCAATAAATGTCAGATACATATACATACTTTATATAGATTAACCAGTTTATTAAAGAAGGAAACTAGAAAAATAAGTTATCGACAGTTTCGATAGCAGCGCAATTAAACAACTCTCTTATATTAGTCGCCCGATTTGCGCTCAGTCAACCATGGTGCAGATGGGCCAAGCAACTAATCTCTGACAGCTCGTTATGCCAAATGCTAAAACCAATGTCTGAGCATCACAGAGCAGGCTCCCCAGCGCCCCAGCCAATAACTACATCATCATTTGTCGGCGACTCTTTTAAGGGAACTGGGTTGGCGTCTGAACCAGAGTAGAGACGCGGAAAGGGAACCTGCTTGTACAATCAAAACACTCATAGACTTGTAGAGCTTGTACACATGGTAAAATGATTTAAGAGCTCATGCCGCTGCGATCATAATGCGGATGTGAATAAATGCTGATCGTGTATGGCTAGAGCCAGAGCCAGAGACAGAGCCATTATAAATCGCCTGGCACTTGTGCATTATGCCGCTCAATCAGCCTGTTCCCAAAAACCCCCCAACTGCCAGCTGTATTCCTGGTTCGTTGGAATCATTGTGCAGCATTTTAATTGCAAAATCACATTAGCATAAATTTGTTAAAAACATTTTCAAGTGAAGTTATGGCAGAGCAGCACTGTGCCCAGCACTGGGCCAGAGCACAATGACATTAATAAGCAATTACAAAACAGAAAATAGCAACTGCAAATTACTTCAAAAGGCTAAAAGCGTATGAGCTGAGCGGGCAGGCACCCCCAGTCAGCCAGACAGACAGCCAGTCAGATTGTGTCCGTCTCTGCGGGCAACATACCTCTCTCTCTCTCTCTCTCTCTCTCTCGCTTTTTAGTTTATCATCATCATCATACTTTATATAGAGACGAAGGCCTGCGTTGGCCCAGCTGTCATACGTCTTCATAGTGGCTGTGATGGCAAAATGACCCCCAGTTACGAGTAGATCGCATTGCAATATGCTATGGCCTATTATACCCTGTTTTAAACGGGCTAGGCATGTATATTAGCTTCAGTGTTTGCATATTTGCTCAAGTTGCTATTAAAGCTACATGCGAACTGTATCTCAATCGAAACCTGTAGCTGCGTATGTTATGTATTTTCATCTGCATCTGCAGCTGTGGCTGCATAGCAGACATTGGACACAGGGTAACTCGCAGCCCTGCTATGACAACAGCAATGTTTTTGTTTGCTGAATATGTGTCTGTATCTGAATATCTATATCTGTATCTGTATCTGCAGCTCTATCTGTATATGTGGCTCCGTTAGCTGGCATGGCACTGTTATTGCTTCAAGTGGCTTCATTCATTCACTGCAGTCTCTGTCTGTTCTGTCTGCTCTCTGTCTTTGCCGCTAGAAAAAAGCTAAAACTGACGCCGCGCCACGTCAGGCACGACAATGAGCTGACTATTTAATGTCCTAGCAACAGAACCTACTCCCTTCGCCCTACTCTCCTCCTTTTGCTCTTCTGGCTAGTCTGGCAAAAACAAGAGCAACCTTTATTAGCAAAAAGTTTTGCCGGTCTAAGCCAAGAGAAAGCGCCGCTGGCTGTGTTTTGTCCAATAGACGAAAAGGGTTTATATTTATTAGCCAACTGAGTTGCCGTCTGTGACTATTGCTATCTTTGGCGTATCAGAGAGGGGGGGTCATGAGCAGATTAGGCAAAGACAAGACACAACTCAACTGATGTGTGGGCAGTGGAGCTGACAGAGAGAATATTGTCGGCTTAGCTTGACATTAGTAAGAGAACTAAAAGCTGGCAAAAGAGTTGTAAGTATTTATTTCTGTGCCCCCAGAGCAAATCCAACCAATCGACGAGTAACTAAATTACACTGACTCTCAAATGTACGCAGACATGGTTAATATATGAAAAATGGAAAAAGGAATTTTCACTGAAATTTTGGATCATACTTTAGCCAGTTAAAAAAAATATTCACCTAATAGTTTTTTAAATGGCTTTTCAATAATATCAAGGAAGGTAAATAATTGTAAATAAATATTTGATCTTGGTCTTTATTACGTATTTAGAACATATATCATTCTTATTCCTATAGGAATATATTTTCCGGTTCTAAAAAGGTTTTATATTGGAAAAATAAGAATTAGATTGTATAATTAAAGTACAAAACATCCATGAACTACAGCCATCTAAAGGCCAAAAAGAACATCATATTACACTTCTTTTGCGCTAATTTAAATTGTGAATTGAAAAAATATCTGGATATATTAACATATTATATATATTTTTATCATATTTTATATGCGCCAAATTTCTTCACCTACTGTTTGATTTCTTAAATTTAATGACAATAGAAACCTTCCCTTATCCAAAAAAAAAAAACAATGCTAATTCTTGTACAACTCATCTGCATAGTAGCTGCCACTTGCAACTGGAACTCGAAGTCTTCTGGTGGTGGCACTGAAACTGGCTGCACGGCCGCGACTATCTGCAGCTATGTTGCATACATTACGCAACATTTGGCGTTTTGGTTGTTGCCACAACAACACTCTGATTATTTGCTGATAATGATAGTAGTGGCCCGAACACCACCCACTTCACCCACCCCAACTGCAACTGTGCACCACCAAAACCCAAAACTACTGGCAGCCACCGCGAAATTGCGTTGACAATGCGCGACTGCGACTCGATTCGACATGTTGGCTGCACTTTTTGCCAATTTCGAAAATGAAAATGGGCACCCAAACAGCAGTGGAAATTGCCCCCGCCGTGCCGCATTTTCAGTTCTGGGCATAGATATGAGCGACAATTAAGTGTTTGCCGCATAATGATGTTGCCCGTTTTTACAGCATGCAGCAGCAGCAGCAGCAAGTGGCAAGTAGTTGTTCGTTGGCAGCATGCAGCATTTCGCCAGTTGCAGTCACAGCAACTTTTTATCGACATTAATACACGTCGCAAATATGCAGAATGCTTTTCGGGGCCGACAACGTTGCGGATGTGGCGGCTCTTTGCGGACTTTTTGCGGCCGCAAAATGTCGCCGCATTGCTTAATGACATAAGTTCCCCACAGTCCATTCAGAAACTAGCTCCCAAAGCTATTTAATACAGTTTTATGGGCGCGATAAGAGAGCAAAAAGAAAAACAACAACGATTAGAAGTTCGTATAAGCTTGATATTAAATTAATTTTTAAGCTGTCTATAATTGTTGAAATACTTAGAAGTTTAATTTGAATTGGCAACTTTATTTACTTAGGAAACTAATTAAAATATTATATTATTTATATTTTTTTTGTATCTATAATTTTTGCAATATTTGTTAATTCATTTATTAATATTTTGTTGTTTCTCCTATTATATTTGTTTAGTATTGTTTAATTTTAGAAAATTTAATTTATTTATATCATTTTATTTATTTGTATTTGTACTGTGATGACTTACCCAGATCGCTCCGATCTGGGAAGAAGAAAACTGTTCCTAATTTTGCCTATTGTAAGTACTCCAAATTTTTGTATCCCAAAATAGATTAGAAAGCAAGACTAAGAAAATTCTTGGCAAAATCAGTTATGCAATTTAATACAGTTTTGATAAGATCATGAAAATCAGTAAGCCAAGCCACTTTTTCGGAATTATTTCTAAACCTAGTCAGATTTGCTTTAGTTTTTCTTTTCTAACATTTAATCTTTCAATTTAACAGCTTAACCTTAGAATTACATTAATAAGATGCAATTAAAGTTGTTGGTTTAGAGTTTTGTCTGCAGTTTTAAGTGCCGTTAGAATTTGATTAAGCAAATCAGTTTCGTGATTGGACAAGTGCATTTCCATGTCCATGCGCTAGTTTTTCTCTTATTTGCTTCATTTTGGCGGGGTTTGAGGCGGCGGCGCCTTGAGAAATATGAAGCCATTTGCGCTGTCAGGGGTGCCATTAAAAGTTGGATAATATTTTGTTAACAAAAATTAAAAAAGTCACAATAAAAGTTAGTGGCATGGTGGCAGGATATTCCAAATGTATGTGGGTCGGTTGTGGGGCGGGTTGCTGTAATGGGTTCTGGCTGCTGGGGATCTGTTACTGCCACTAGGCTGACCATTTTGATTGAAAATCCAATCTCGCCGCGTCTGAGTCTGAGTGGCTCATATGTGCAGTTCCCACAGCAATTAAATTTGAACACAGGACGACGCAGGGTAACAGAGAAAACGAAAAAAAAAACGACCAACAAGAAGAAGAACAGTTGACATGCTCGGCAAACAAACAAACAAGCGCAAGAGGCAACAACAACAAGAACGAATAAAAAAAGGAGGCAGCCAAAAGACAACCGCAGACATGCAGCAACAACAACAACCAGATTGAGTCGCACATACATATGTGCCCCGCCTACCAAGCAGAACAGAAAGGGGCCAGGACTACAGGCCGGAGAGGCGGACACTCTGCTCGGCTGCTTTTCGGGCATGAAGAAGACATCGCAACAACCACAAAAGCGAAGGCAACTGCTCTTCCGCCATTTTTTTTGTTGTTGTCCTTTTGTGTGTCCTGTAGTCCTAGAAACAACAACTGCAAAACTAAAAAGGACAACGGGCATACAAATAACATTAAGCCGGCGAAATCAGCAAAAGGCAAAAGGACTCACAAACCGACTGTCGATGCGGGCCAACAGCCCCCGGGCCAGGACCTGGCCCAGGACCACACTATCAAGCGGAGCTATCGCCTCGACAGACAGGCAAAAGGACATCATCAACAGCAGCAACAGCAGGAGCAGACCATATTGAAGGTGAAAGCGCTCCATAGAGCCATGACAATGACAATGTACTCCACTCCAGCCCGCTCAACTACAGCCGCCTGGCCCCGTATGCCCGCTGTGTGTGACACAAAACTGGCATTAGGCAAGGATTTGCGTTGATTATGGACAGCAATGGGTTTTAGCTTTAGCCATTTTCAAATGAAAAGACAATGAAAGGTTTGTCCACACACCAAATCTCTGCCACCTCTACTCCAACTCCAACTTCAATAAGCAATAAGACAATAATGCCATAAAGAGCCCAATTTAAGGTTAAAAAAACAGTTCACAAGCCGTGGGCCCAATTTAATCGGATTGCTGGGAAAAGTAACGTTGCTGCTCCGGAAATTTATTTGTTAAACTAATTGCATAGCTTTGATCAGAATATTAGGAAGAACTAGGAATCCATATCATGATTTCTGTTATGTAAAAACCACGCGTCTGTGAATTTGCATTTATCTTTACGGGGGCTCGATCCGCACACTTCTAACCAAGCAGTCCACATGACACCATCATACTTGACATAATCAAAATATATAAGAATTAATTGAAAATAAATGTGAACTACCAATATTTTCAATTTCTTTGTTTTTGTTTTTGGTTTAAAATTGTTGCAGAATGTTTATGTTTATGGCAGAAGTAAGTAAGAGTTTTTTTTTGTTTATAAAATATATAAGCCAATATATTATTGTTCTTTTGTTGGAAACTTTTGTGCTAGAGGTCATTATCACGCAATAAATCTACGCTTCGTCTGACTTTTAGAGCGTACGAATACTTGATTTTATTACTTCTAAAGAGTTTAAACTTTATGGTCGATATAATCGGTTGCTCTTTTGCGCTGTGGATTCTGTTTTGGTCACATGTGTTGGTAAGTGGCAGATAACTAACAGCTGGTCACACCTTTTTCGCCTATTGACAGCTTAATTTCCATATGCTAACTCCCAGTGCCAGTTAACAAAAGTTCACACATAACAAAATTAGACGAGCAGCCGAAACCAAATCGAAGACGAACCAAAACCCAGACCGAGACTAAACAAAAGAGCTGAACGAAAAATGTGTGAGCTTCCCATTTAGTAAGGCAGCTTAGGTAAATTTTCGGGCATCATATGATAGCAGGGGCATCTTGTTTTCTCTTTCTATCCCTCTCTCTCGTTATTGGCTTTATCGGCTTTTCCCCGTTAGCATTATGACTGAAAATGTCTTCTAATGACTCATAAGATTAAAAAGTAATTTTCTTGTTATGCTGCGCAAACGATTTTTGTTCCACCGTTAATTTTTATACATATTAATATTGGAAAAGAAGGGAGAGCATCGAAGAAAGCAAGAAAAATAGAAAAGGAAAAATATTCACGAAGCAACCGAATAAACATAAATTTGATGCACAAAATTGGGTCATTATTGGCAGCACCGTTCGTTGGGTTCCCAAATAAAAAATAAAAAAAAAAAAAACAACAATTTGTTTTTCTTCGATTTTTGGTTGTTTTTTTACTGTCGTAAAATTACGCCAAACAAATTGATAATTTTCGTTGTATTTCGTTTTATGATTAGCACGCCCTAAACGAAACCCCAGAGTGGGGAGCCCGACACAATTTGCGCCCATTTACGTTCATTTTCGTGGGAAGGGCAGGGGGCGAGGGCGGCTCTTAATTATTAGCCGGGCTTTTTTATGGCCCGGCGCAGTGGGCGGGGCGCATATAACTTGCTAGCAGCCAGACAGACAGAGTCGCAGAGCAGACCAATTTCTGTGGTTTCCAATTCAACGCACTCTCAATTAGAACGTCCAATAAATAGTCTGACGGGGGCGACACTTGTGCGACACTTGGCAAAGTTTTTGGAATGGGAACGGGAACGGGAACGGGAACCGACTCTTGGTCTGTGGAGGGGTTCTGTTTTGCCTCTGGGTGTCATTTCTGGGAGTGTGGTGGGGGTGTGCCATGTGGCCTGTATCGCACATTTAACTAATTAACAATTAAAACTGCCAGCCTCGAAAAAAAAAAAACAAAGAAAACAGAACTACACAACAATATGCGCCCCATTCAAAAACGCCTAATGAAATAATAATAAAATATTTTTTTATGTCTATGGCAGTGGAATGGCTTTTTAAATGATGCCTGCCACAATTTCAAATGACAGCCAAAGAACATCATCTACATAATGTTCAAAAGCTAATTATGGTGCCTTGGAAGAACTGCGAGAAGAAGAAGAGCAGAGCATTTAAAGAGCAAATAGTTTGGGAGTGGGAGGAATTGAACAAGCTTCCCGTTAAATGCTTTTGCTTTTATACATTATGCCAGTTTTTTTAAGATCTTCGAGACATTATCTTTCGTCTTCACAAGGTTATTCTTTGTGGTTAATCTATAAAAGATAAAAAAATAATACTTTTTGGCAGACTTTGGTAGATCATTTCTAATCTTTTTACCGCTAATGCTTAAACGAGCAATTTTAACCGACATAGTTCTTGCCAAATACCTCTTAATTCATTTTCAGCCAAAACACAATGCGAATTTTCGTGCAATTCCGTACATTCATACTTAATTAGATACGTTTCACATTAATGGATTTAACCTCAAGATTGCGACGCATTCATTTGCAACCTGGGGGCATAAAGCAAATATAACTCAAGCAAGACGAGTTGCCTCACCAAGTGCGACAATGTTTCCGGCGACCTTTGACATGCAGCTGTGCCAGCTTCAGAATGAGAGTGTGTGTACCATATGCCACATGTCATGTGCCCCGCACAAAACATGTCACTGCCCATTTTATCCTTGCTTCCTGCCACCTTTTGCCCAAACATTAAGAACCTGGTTTTTGGGTTTTTGGTTCTGGCTCTGGTCCTGGTTCTGGCTCTTGGCCACACAATGACACAAAGACCCGAGAGCGCACATAAAAGAAATTAATCAGATTTGTATTTAAACGCCCAGCCATGGGGCGTCCACCAGCTGTGTGTGTATGCGTGTGCGTGTGTGTGTGTACGTGTGTAAGTGTGTATGTGTATTGTGACCATTGTCCCTAACAAAAACCTCCAAATCTCTCAGCATTTTGTGTGCAATTTTTGTCAACATGTTGCCCCGCACAACGTTTGCCTGCCCAGCCTCTCTCTCTCCAACTCCTTCTCTCTCTTTCACTCTGATATCTTTGCTATCTATACATATACCATCCCATCCCATCCCATACTCTTTCTATGCCCGAACACTATTTTCAGCCCTTCTGTCAGTTTTGTCAGTTTTCTGTGGAATTTTTCAAACCCCTCATGAATGATTTTAGCAGATTTTTATATTTCCACTGTGCTATTGTATAAAAACTCGTTGCGTCCAGCCAAGCGCCCATCCATCTCAAAGCATCTATACCGATCTCTACACATACACACACACACAATGTGATAGTCGTATCTATGTAACTCGACGTTTATCCATGCGTCGTTCCTCTATCTCTGGCATATTCTCTTGGTTCGTGTGGTTAGTTTGGTTTTGTCATTACAATTGTTTGCGTTTTTCCACCATTCAATGACGGTCCTTTGTTGTTAAGGACTCGCCACAAAAGGAGTTACGAGCAGCCAGACGCACAGACAGATAACGGAAGCCGCTTCGAAAAGTTGCTACCAAATATTTTGCTGTAACGTATATAAAAAAAAAAATGAAAATAAATAAAATAACAACATTTTTGTGTGCAATTGAGTTAGGGGCAGAGTTCTTCCCAGAGAGTTATGGCTAGCATTTGCATTATGTGCGAAAAAGAGTTGCATGAAATACAAGTGAATCATAAATAATTCACATAAGTAGCTCGGCATGAATCACTCAGCGTATTTTGGTTTTTGCTAGTAACGAGGCGTTGTTTTGTTTTCATTCTTTGCTAATCCTTTAAGCCAGTTTTCATTTTATTTCTCATATGGCATTTATTTATATCACCCTGCTTGCATCTATTATCTAAGTTCACCTTTATCATTTGTCAGAAACAGCTGCATGCTGTTGTCTTTATTCAATAAATAAGTCATTAATAATATTATTCATTTTGATCGGTATGGATAAATTATATCCAAATAAATTATTTTCCCATATTCTATATCCTTAACTTTTCTACACGTAAAACGCTTGAGTAATTGAACTTATCTTATTTGAAATATTTTCTCATTTTTTTGTACATTTTCATAAGATTTATAATTTTCTTGGCCTACATTAAAGTTGGTATAAAAAGTTCTTAAATTGTTTGCTTTTTTGCACTTTTGTAAATTTGTTTTTATTTTTCCTCTCTTTTAGTTCCGTCTTTTTTCATTTAAGTGTTTTTTATCTTCATATTTCTGATCGGCTTTGTGCTTGTAAATTTTTTTTTAATATTCCTGGTGCCCATCTTTACAGCTTCTTAATTCTAGCTCTTGTTCGTTTTTATATTTTTAATCCATAGTTTATGTGCTTATTTTCCTTACCATTTCTTGCCTTCCTTTCATTAGGCAACTTTCGTTTAGTTTTTTAATGCTTACCCCTGCCATTATTATCTTTTTCGATTTGACAATCTTTTTTCTTTGCTCTTCTCATTTGCTCCTGCTGCCATTCCACGTATTTTTCCCGAAATTGTCACAACTTTTTCTACGCATTTGCCCACACTTACAGAACTGGCAGCACATTGCACCACAAAATGATGGCACAAATGTGTTTTTAAACCGAAACTTGCCAAGAGCTCGAGTATCACACTCATTTTACAGCATATTAGTTATTCGCCACAAACAAGATGCGATGGCCAAAGCGGCGCCACGGAGCTACCGCTTCTGAAGGAAGATAGAGAGAGGGTGAGTGAGCCAGCCAAGCACAAAATTAGGGTTGCCTGGCAGGATTGCCACCAGCACTGATATCATCATCATTATGAGCGAAACCTGCGACAACTTGCAAAACACAAACCAAATTGTTCAATGGCGCCGCAAAAATGACCAAAAATGCGCTGCCAGCAAAGGCGCCACCGCCGCCGCCATTTTTATTTGCAGCACTGCCACTTCCGGCGGCCATTTGCACGACCGCTCCACGCCCCCGCCCATTCAATTTTGTGTCATCTTGCAGTGGCGAGCCAAAAGCTGCAAATTGATGGCGACTGGCGCACATTCAAAACGCTTTCATTATTGTCATAAGCTGCGGCGACGTCTTCGTCTTCGTCTCCATCTGCTTGTTCTTTTTCCTGTAGATAGCGCTGGAAAAATTTTGCAGCGTACTTTTCGATTTCCGCTACGTAATATTCAAGTGATTACCAACGCAGCCGCGACAGCCTCCAACAGGAAGCAACAAAGTGCGCTGCCAACTTTTGTGCTGACGTGCGCTGATTTCATCCATAGACTCGATTCGGACTTGCTACTACAACTGGCCGCATTATTATACCCTGTAGCCTAAGCCAGGTTAAAAACAGAGGGTATCATATGCGTAAGCCAACCCTTTTAATCACTGGACTCTCGGTAAAAGAACCTCTTAGACCACCAATGGCCCTATTTATCTCATAGTGCTTTACAGCTATAGCCATCAAATTTGCTGTAGGCATTCCTTAGAAATTTATTAGTTTAAAAATCTTTGACCATGCCTTAAATTACATATGTTCTATACAAAATTATGGATAGTCTTGATAAAAAAGCGCCACAAGGCAATTGCTAGTCGGGCATGCCCAACTCTTCAGTTTCTTGGTTGTTTGTGTTGCTAAGTGTACCGAGTATTTCGGACCTCCGACGGGGTTCAATGACAAAGTTTACTACCACTAGGTATTTATAACTATTATTTATGTGGTGGCCCTGGACCTGCTCCTCCATTTTAAATGCTCACTGATGCGCAACGAATTTCTTAATGGTGCAATTTGGCGTTTTATGTCTGAAGTTTAGGCGAAAGGCGATTTCGGTTGAGGGGGCGCGGCAAGGGCGGGCTCTTACTGCAGCATTTTTGATGTACGCTATCGCTACGTGCATAAACTTTTTGCAAACAATTATGGCCGAGGTCGAGCCTGATGGCCTGGCAGACGACCAGCCAGGCGGTAAGCTGCCTGGGCCTGGGTCTGGCCAACATAGAACCCTCGATATTTGCCGTTTTTCATTAAATTCATGGTGTGATTTCCGCAACGCTTTTCGGCTTCCGGCAAAACGCAAACACAAATCACAGTTTCTTTTTTCCGTGCCTATCGAGTGTTGTCAATTTGAAAATATGCTTTACGAGACAATATAATAATAGCGGGCGGTTCCCGGCTCGTCCCCTTGCTGTGGTCCACAAATAACACAACGGAAGAGTCTTAACTGATATACTTTACTTGTAATAAGGCGCTAAATTATAAAAGTTTAAAATGCTTTCGAAATTTAGAGCGTTTTAAGTAAAAGCTTTCAGAAAGCGCTTAAAATACATTTCTTTCTATAAGTTTAGGATTTTATAACTCTCAGCATAAAAAATGTATGATTTAATTGAGGAAAGAGAAAAATGCATTTGAATAAGCCAAAAAATGACGAATTTTTTAAATATTTCCTTCCAATTTCCAGTACTACATTTTAAGTTAATTTTTTCCACTTTTATTCTACATTCACATGACTTGCTATTTGACGGGTCCACAGCTGGTTGAAGCTATTGAGAAGTGAAAATAAAATTCAATTGATAAAATCAATATACTCAACGCTAACAAAAAATCAAGTCAAATATCAAATATTTTGCCTATCTGAATGCATTGATTAAAATACTGAAAACGCGTATGGAAAACAAAAAATATATGGCTGCCAAGCATTTAATGGATAAAATGCGCTGTGTGGCACTTATGACAATGGACCATTATGACACCTTAAATCATAACGGCATAATCTGCAAATATCCAGGAGAGTATGTGCCAGCGTGTGTGTGTGTGCTTGTGGCTGAGGGGATATGAATATGTTGTCATAAAGAATGAAAATTAATTGAAAATGCATTCTGTATGCCATTGTCTTCAATTAATTTTCATTTCAATCATTTCCAATAGCAAGCAAATGGAGTGTGTGTGCGTATGTGTGTGGGAAAAGGAGTATGGGAGTCCATTATAATTTTGTACAGTTGCTCTAGTCAATGAGATTATCATTATGGTACACGGTCAAGCAACTGGGCTGTGTTATGCGAAGTATAATAATTCATTATAGCGAACTATTTTATTCGTCCAATCAAACATAGAGATATTTACTCTAAATATTTATGTAAGATAAATAAATACTTTATTTAATATTTGAGCATACATATCAAAAAAGGGTTTCAATACAAATAATACTATTATTAAAATGTCTTTTACTTCATTTAATACAGACAATTGATGCAAGCTTAACTTCTGCGGCTAATCATGAAACTGTTAAAGTGGCGGCAGAACAGGGATTGTACAAGGCTTACTTGCCTACTTGTTGGCCTGTTTAAGTAATCTTAAACAGAATTATTAAATATATTTATACAAATATAAAATAATTCTATTCCTAGCATGTCTTCATATTGTTAAGGTGGCGGTCTAGCAGGGTCTGAATTCTCCCTCTTTCTCTCTCGTTCACTCTGTACCTATGGCCAATGCCTTGTCAAGTTGCTTGGCTCAACTATGGCAAGTTCAAGCGGCTTAAGTCTTAATTGGCTCACAACTAGTTCAAATAACATCCCCGGCCCCCGTCAACTCGTCAAATTCATCGTGTTCTGCATGTTGCCCTGGCGACCACAAATCGTTTGCACTCTTCGATTACCAAGAGCTATCATAATGTATTCAAAATCTTTAATGTAATTAATGCTGTTTGTTTAATGAAAGTTGTCGAAGCGCCAAGGCCTAACATACGCACACGCACACGCATACACACAAGCACATACGCAGAATTAACACACATATTTGGGTACCTAAACACAGCCTATGTTGCGTAGGATATACAAGCATGCAGCCCGGATATTGCATAGATACTTTTCTTGTTGTTCTTGTTGCTCTTGCTGTTGCCAGTCGTGTAGCGGACGTGCAACATGCAACATGCAACAACAACAACAATAACAACTTGTGCCCCACACAAGCTGTTGTCGCACGCACCGTTTGGATGTTTCAGCTTTTGCGTTCATTTCTAATCATCGACAACTCTCCCGGCCATAGATTTTGGTAACCTTTCCCCGCCACGCCCCGCCAAAACCGGCGCACCCGACCACCTTCCGTCTGCTGCTGCTGTGGATCGAAGCCGGGATTCGGGGTTCGGTCCCCGCCGTGGCCTTCTAATGCGCTAAAGTGCTTTTTCGTAAAAACAAGTTACACTTTGCAATTTGCACTAAATCCCACTTGGCTGTGGCCGGGCATCGCTCCACTGGGCAACGAATCCATTGCATAGGCCAGCCCTCATGCCCATGCTCATGCCCTTCAGTCCCCTCGCACACCCTATTCAGCCATGCCACTTTTCTGCCTCCTGCTCGGTGTCTCCTCAGTGTGTTTGTGTGCAAATCCTTTGGCCGTTGCGTGGCAATTAAAAGGGATTTTCATGGCTAAAACGTATTTATTTTACACACACACGCACGCACACACTCCCACACGTACACGCACGCACACCCATATGAACTTCCTGCATTTCCGCCCTCTTCCCCAATATTCAGCTCGCTTAATATTTGATTTTTGATTTGTGGTCTGTTGTTGTGCTGTGTGCTCTGCAGGTCCGTATAAAGCAGGAGTTTCTGGCGGAGCGGGTGTGAGGGGTTGGCTTATTGGAATGCTGGTAAAAAGCTCCAAGGAGCGACAGACAGTCGGGCAGGTGGCAGAGTATGTATTCAAGTACTCATATTAATTACTATTGATTTTAGTGCGCTGTGCGCGTTAATGAAATTGAATTGCACGCTACAAAATGCCGAACCGCACACTTCCGCCCGCCCTGTGCCGTTCATACGAACACCAAAAAAAAAAAAGGGACGAACAACAAAATCAATAAAATAACCGCAGTGGCACAATTTCAGTTTGTTTTTTCTCTCTCTCTGTCTGTTAACAAGGTGCACTGAACTTGTCCTTTACACAAATGCCGATGAAGTCTAAAGATTTTCAGTTAAGTTTTTTTAGCGAAATATTGCCAAGGAATTGGCTAATGTTATGCCTAAGTATTTTCGTGTATATTCTTTTATTGCGTTCGCAAGCTAAAAATGTAAATTAAATGTGTGTCAACAGCCTTCAAGGCTTTTTATTAGTTATCCTAAATTTATGTAATTTGTTCATTAATTCACTTGATTCATGAAAACTGTTCTTCCAATTGCATTGTTCCTTACAAAAGTTCGAATACCAACTCGTCTGAACTTCCGCTTGCCATAAAACTTGACGGATGTTCACCAAATGGGTAGGCAGTTTGTGCGTCTGACATCACACAGAGAGCAGCCCTTAGCTGCAGCTGAAGTATAAGTCCACTAATTCCCAAAGTCTGGCATTCGGCTGGGCAGAGCCAATGCTTTAAGTGCCGCACCTTGCCTCAAAATAGCCACCGCAATAATTTGTTAAAGCTTTAATCGAACGGCAACTAGACCCAGCCCCAAAGGGTGGCTTGAGCCTGGACAGCCGTCCAGTCGGTGGCACTTGCCACCCCCAAACGCAAACACCTTGCAACCACCGTAAAAGAGAAAAATAAGAAGAAAATGAGCGGGCAACATAAATTTCATTTCATGCCAATTTATTCAATTGGGGTTAGAGGCTTAGATAGCACCAGCTGCGGCGCGGGGTTGGTAGTTGGCCAAAATCAAAATAAATGCCGCCCCTGCAACCGATAAGCGTTTGTCACATGCGACTGAAATTAATTCGTTTTTGATTAGGCGCAAAAAATCAATTTCTCGACCAAACTGAGTTTTATTTGTTTATGGCCAGCATCAGTTTTGGCCATGCCACGGCCCCCACATTTTGGCAGCTGTTACGTCACATAATTTGTTGCTGTTGCTGCGCGGCAACAGTTGAGGCCAAACACCGCCCTACCCCTGTCCCAGTCGCTTAGACGTTTATTTGTTTTTGCTGTAGGTAAATGCAAATTCAAGTGGGCGCAACTTGCAGCATGATTGCGGGGCAGGAGACAGGGCCATCACTGCCGGGGTTTATAAATCAACGCCGTGGGAGCAGCAGCTTGCGCTGGCAGCTTCTCCACCAGCCGCCATGTTGACAATTTTTTGCGTCAGCGACCCCTTGACCAGCAAACGATCCAAACGGCCAGACTGCGAGCCCCATCCAGACCCATCAGTAATTAACACATGCAGATTTCAAGGGGTGGGCGGTGACCCGCAGGGTCGGGGGGGCTAAATCTGTGCAGGCTGTGCGGGGAGACAGGACACTGGCACTGGCCAATTTGGCACAACTGTTGCCAGGCAGGCGCCCAATTGTCCGTTTGCCTTTTTGGGGCGATTTAATTTCAAATTCAATATTGGCAGCAGCATCGCATAGACAGGGTTTAACAGACAGGGAGACGGGATGGAGGGGGTCCAACTGACAGTCGGACAGACAGTTGGCAATTTGTTGTCATATGTTTGGTCGATTTTCATTTTATTTGTGCAACAACTTTACATAATTAATGGAAAGGGGGGTTTGGGGGCAGGCAATCGGGCATCAAATGTGAAAACGATTTGAAAGCAGGCGCTGATTTTGCTGAACCCTGCCAAATTGGCTGCGAGCTATCAATAGATTGGACTTCTATTGGTAGATACATATTTTTGC
Source organism: Drosophila virilis (assembly GCF_030788295.1). Taxonomy (NCBI): domain Eukaryota; kingdom Metazoa; phylum Arthropoda; class Insecta; order Diptera; family Drosophilidae; genus Drosophila; species Drosophila virilis. The sequence continues at coordinate 22,544,869 of NC_091547.1, read as the reverse complement.
TAATTAAACTACGGTTTTAAGCGGTTTGAATTTTAGGTCGACTAAACAATAGAACTATGCAATAAATTGCAAATAATTATTTGCGTTTATTTATTATAATAAATTACCAAGAATTAGAAAATATTTCTAATTATAATTTTGTCTGTCTGTTTCATTTATTTAAATTTACTTATATAAAAAATAATAATGAAGAATATATTAAAACATTTAATATTAAATTTTTTATTTTGCAACCAACAAATATGGGAAATACTAACTTGATTATTTTTTATATTCGTAAACGAATTTAATTTTCGGGATAACTCGAATTGAGTTGTTTAAATAATTAACGTTAATTGTTTCGTGTTGATAAAGGTTTTTCGTGACATATTTCACACATTCACATTCAATTGCTTACAGGGTATTTGCTAGGCCAGACAAATTAAGCCACACATTCCTTTTACAATAAGATAACTTTAATATTTGACGAGCAATCGAAGCAAATATATTTGAAAATTTGCGCACACTTTTAAGATACGAAACTTAAATAATTGATTAGAAGATTGCTCGAGCCTGAAAAATAAATAAAACGCAATAAATAAGGCTATCTGCAACTTAATGCATACTTAATTATTCTATTTATTGCAAATAATACGCAATAAATTAATGCATATATCGCATTCAATTTAAGTAATTGTGATTTATTTATGCGAGTGCTCCACATTGCTGAAAATGCTTTTTGTTTCTCTGTTTTTTGGCAGCCACTCATTGATTACGTAATGCATTTCAGATTTCAGCAAGTAGGTCGCTCGCATATTACGCATACGCCGCGTGCGGCAGCCCGAAAATATGACACGAGCTTGTCATAATGCAAAGTTTAAATAAATGATATACGATATATGAGAATTGCATATAGAATTAGGCATGTGTGTTTGTATGAGTGTGTGCATTCGAAAAAGCCCATAAAAAGCAGCCATAAAACCCTTTCCGCACAACGGAAATCCCGCTTCAAAACAAACGCCATTAAAAACGAGGTCAGACAGAGCAGCAGCAGCAGCAGCAACAGCAGCAGTAGCGGGAGGAGGGACGACTGCAGGGGTTAGCGGCGGCGCTCTGCCAGCAAGTGAGTGGGAAGTAGCTGCTTCAAGGACTACCAAAAGTCAAAAAAGAAGAAGACAATTTAGAGCCTCGAATGGTGCCACAAAAAATATATATCAAAAAAATTCTTCAAAGTTTTGCGCAACAAACAAAATATAAAAAAAAAAAAAACAAAGTGAACGAATATAATATAATATTTTAAGAGTGTGCATAGGGAGTACCATAAAATATGGGCGCAACAAAAAAGTTCAAGTTTAGGCATTAGAGAGTGAGAGACAGACACACACACCCACACATACACACACAGGAGAGCTGTCTGTGTGCCAAGGTATTTATTTTCATAACGCAACACAACATAAGGAAGCAATAAATTTAAGCTGACTGACGACAGTTTGCTGGGGCCTAACGGGGGGTGTGGTAGGGTTGATACTGCTAGGGGCGGCTGCTTTGGCTTAGGCGACAGCATTAGGGCAGCTGCGGGTGTTTATGGCGGGGGCATGCCATGTGTCGTCTGCAACTCTCGTGTAGGTAAAATGCTAGCAGACGGGTTTGCACACATATTGCATAGTTATTGTTTTAAAGCTTAAGCTTTCCCCCAACACATCCACCCACCCGTGCCCTTATCATTTAAATAAATTTTATGCAATTTAGTTAAGCTGTTCCCTAGCTCAAACCCCACCGCCCCTATGCGCCACACCCACCACCTGACTCCAGCTGCAGCGGCTGAGTGAGTGAGTAAATGTCATTTAAATATTTCGCTCTCTACTCATGTGCTCCACATGCTGCTCATGCCCCAACAGCTTGATGTTCTTCTCTGTGGCATTCCAATTTCTTTTGCGCCGCCTGCTGCCACGCCCACAGAGTGCCATAAAATATTTAGCCGAGCTGTGTAGGGAGGCTATATATACCCCATATATACCCTGACTAGGTTTCCTGTTGTTAGCTCCTGCTTTGGCTTTGCGTTTGTGTTTTTCCAGCTTTTTCTGACTCTTGTCGTTTGTCAACGGCGACTTGACGGAGTTGTTAGTTTTACAGTTGTTCTGTACCTGATGTTGTTGCTGTTGTTGTTGTTGTTGTTTTTGCAGCACATCATAAAATCATATGTGAGCAGTCGGTGCTCTGTTCGTTCCTCGTTTTGGTTATTTATGTTTGTCATGTTGCGTTTGTCAAGTTTTTGCACTTGAAAGCATTATGGCTTAATTCTTATATGAGCGCCGGCACGAGAGCTTACATGCCAAATGCGTGTATATATACATATGTATGTGTGTGCGTGTGTGTTTGGAAATAAGCACAAGCAGGTGTCACAGACACCCCGTGAATTTTAACTGTAGTTACGCATTGTTAATTCACATCAAAGGAAATGTCAAAATGATGTCGGAATCGGCAACTGAATTTTAATATCAGCTGGCATCTTGAAAATCTTGAGAATTTCTAACACTAAACAGTTTTAATATGAATCTATTTTATAATATTTTCCCTTCTTGAAATATCTAAAGAATAGATATTCCAAGTTATCTTAAGTAAAAAAGATACTTATTGAAAATATGTATCCAGAAATATTGTTAATTATGAACGAAATCCGGCATCCATAGAAAGTTCTAAACAAATGATGCCCTTCTTCCAACTTAAGAAATGTCTTCTAAAATGTATTCAAAACAAGACATGCGAAAATCCTGACTTAATGCCATGTATTTAAAATGAACTGAAAATGAATCAGTTGTTTTCTATTATTTTTGGTTTTTAATGCAAACTTGAAGGTTCATTTTATTCAATTGCTGCTATTTTAATTGAAAATTCCATAGAAAATGCGGCAAACATAGTTGAAGAGTAAATACCAGATATAGTTGCAAAAGCAGGCTCCACAACAAGAGCTTAATTGAATCAATCTTAATTAAAAATTGTTATATATCACAAAAAATTAGTCTCAAGTTTTATTGGGATTACAAAAATGTTGTTGCACGAAGCTTGCCGCAAGGTGAAAAACGAGGCATATGCCAACAGCTGTTGCAACAATTTATTTGCACAAAAAATAAATATAAATATGTATGTATGTGTTTGTATATAGCAAATGTCAAATGTGTGTTTACATTGACCAAATACACAAAGACACACATACACATATACACTATGCTATTGAGCGTTGCCTTTAAGGAACAACAAAGAAAATTGCTTTAGTAAATCCAAACGAAAATAAACACAAAAACAGAACTTGAGCTACAAAGCAAACAAACTCATATACGTGTATATGCGTCCAGGGTCTAAGGTGCGCCCAGGTGAGCAGGCGGTGGTTGGGCGGTGGGAGGGGGCCCACAGCTAGGAGCTACTCGTTGACGCTTTTAGTTGGCGTCACATTTGCCAAAGTCAAAAAGGGTTGAGCTTCAAGTGTTTATGTCTCGCAGCTATGACTGCTGCCCCCAATGCCACGCCCACTTGTGGCAGGTTGGGCAAGAGGCGACAGGCGGGGGCGACGACAATCATATTGCGCCTTATGTATGACACTTAAACATGCAAAGCTGCTTGCCAAGATGATTTATATTAGCCATGATTTCTAACAATTTCTAGCACTTTACCTCAACCACTGCCTCTTTTCTTTTGGCCCAAGCGTCGAGGTGTTGATTGTTGCTGAAATTTTGCACACCAGATGACGGACCCGGAACGTGGCAACATGAAACAGAAGTGGGTAATTCACACACACACACACACAGACACAAATCTAAGCACACGTGGCGTATGACATATTTTTAGCCATGATAATAACAACTTATTCATCTTAACTTTTTCGCTACCCTTTCTGCGACCCATTTTTTACAGCACGTTTGAAACGCAAGTTATGGCTCGCTACTTATGGACCCAAGGACATTTATAAAGAGGATGAGCTCAGTGTCAGAATGTGTATATAGCAGAAACTTATGCCAATAGCAAGTACTTAGTGAATCCAGAAACATATGCCAATAGCAATTACTCAGTGAATCCAATAGAATCTTTTAGGCTTCGTGTTCCAATAAGAAATCAGTTTATACCCCACAGTAGACTAGAAAGCAGCCTGCATAGCAGGTGTTATAGCTATTTATGGTAAAAACGGTAATCTTAATGTTGACTTTGACATGTATTGTCTGTTTAATGAAGTTTTTTTAACTCTCTGAGAGGTCGACATTAATTGGTTTCTTTGCTTTTGTTTCTAGGAAATCTCTTTGATAATATTCAATTTCCAGGCAAGACAATATACCTTGATTAACTTGATATCATTCATAACCAAGCACTTTCACAAATTTCAGAATATGTGAAAAAAATTATCCGATCTGACTATATATTTATATTTGTTTTGTTTACAGTCCCATTGAATGCTGGATAATGATATTTTAGTTTTTTCCCTATACGTCAACTTATTTTAAAACAGTTCTTGGGATATCTTTCCGAAACAATGTCTGCACTTAGCTAACAGTAATGCAAATTGAATGCAAATATCAGCAACAAATTCATAAATGCCAGCGGAAAACCCGACGACATGCACATACCAAGTCGCAATGGAACCAAGCAGTTTCTTATAGGCAACGCGACCGGTACTGGCCACAGTACCATGTAAACAAAGCGCGTGCACAAGGCAGTTAAAACAATTACAGGCCACAAAGCAATGCCGGCGGAGTGGAGAGGGCAGCCAGCTGCTTGAGCCACGCTACGTATACGTAATGTTTACAGTTTAAGGGCGGCCGTTAAGGTGCCTGCGCAGGGGCTGGCATGCAAAGAGATGGCACACACTTGGGCTATCAAATTAAGTAATTGCATAATTGTTTCACTAGCATTTTACTATGCCCCAATGCCCCACGGGTGACTTAACCAAAAACCAAGCGACTAGCTAAGCCAGCAACAGCAAGCCCCTCCAATCCCCCACCCACACCGCCCCTCACCGAAGCACTTTTTCGGCTTGGCTTTTTATGTGTGTGCGGCGCGTTTTTCTTTTATTTGCCTTCTGCCTCAACTAATCCCCGCGGCCTGCTGCTGCTGCTACGTGCTTGTCTTTGAGTTTTTGTAGGCACTTAGTAGCCCGCCCGCACCACACCCGCCTGCCCGCGTCACTCATAAATCAGCGTCAAATCGTCGAGGGCTTTGCCAGAGCGTTGTCGTTTCTAATTGTTTTGTTATAGACACATATCCGTGAGATTCCGTGCCATGCCAAATGCCAAATGCAAAATGCAAATGCCCTGTAAAGCAGCCCTGCAAGACCACAAATATTGTAAATGCCCACCGTTACCAGCCCGCCCCCTTGTTGGCGACCACATGTACACATACGAGCACTTGCACCTGCTGGCCAGCCCTGCGGTTAGCCAACATTGTTGCCTCCAGGCAGTAGCCAGTGCGGGTCCGGTTCGGACTGGCCTGGTCGAGTCATGATAACGCCAACACGGCGGTCAAATATGGCGCTAACATTATTAGCTCAAACTTTGGGCCAGGAAGCTAGAGGCAGGTGGAAAGTACAGCTAGAGCTGGCCCATGCGATGTTTCAGCGCTTTCTCTGGGAGGTTGGGGCTGTTCGGACTGGTTAATTGTTTGAAATAAAGTGTAATTGGAAATTGTGCATATATTTTCATAAAATATAAAGCAAAAGGTGGAAGGTAGAGCGTGCGAGCAGCGAAAGAAACTCTCCACAGCACTTACTAAAGCAGGAAATATATGGTGGGTAAAATGTAGATAAAAATCTTGCACAGAAAGTTAATTTAACTAACTTTTTTTTAGGAGAGGTGGGAGATTAAGCTTCGAAATCTTATGAAACATTTTTGCCATAACTTTTTCATCACTATCTGTTAACAAATATTTATTTTAAAATATGACCGCATGCCTAACTCGCACATTCGTACCTATATCCATATATATATGCATGGTTCCCATTATCTTAATATACCTTATCCCCCTCGTAATATCGTATTGTGTGTAAAGCCCACTTAAGCTGCCCAGACACACCCTTCTACTCTACCATAACTCTACCTTAAGCCTGCTTGCTTAGCAGCTCCCACATCCTCTGCCATATGCCATGCCTGCCCCAAAAATCTTAATTGCCTTTCCTTACCTAACCTATTGATGTGCCTGATGCGCCAGTTTTCCATTTAGTTTTTTACCAGCGCACGCATTGCCCAATTTGCTGTTGGCTCTGGGTTATTTTTTGTCTTCATTTTTATTTATAACCCTTTCGCATGGTAGCTTTAGCTTCTGTATCTTCCTTTGTGCAGTGCGTTTTCAGCATTTATCATTCCTAATTACTGGGACTAAGCTGTTTGTCTGTTCGACTGTTGCTGCTGGCTCTCGGCTGGGGCAGGCAGCAAACTGATTGATCTATGCCTCTCCGAGGTCTGGACGTGCCCAGTGTTCTGCGCTCAATTTATGGGATAAGTCAGAGCGGCATGTGGAAGTGCAACTGCAACTCGGTCGAAAATCTCATTTGTTGCGCTTCGTTGCTAATTTTAATATTATTTTTGGAAATCTTATAACTTGCCCTTCAGCTGCCTCTCTCTACCCACCTATAAGCACCCTTTTAGTGGTGAGCGTCTCGCTTGATTCTTTGATGCCTCCGAACTGTTGATGTCTTTATTGCAGTTGATGTTGTTCTTGCTGTTGTTGTTGATGTGCTCTCTTCATATTATAATTTTCATTTTTCGTTCATTCATTCAGTTCTCGTGCCAGTGGATCTTCACTCTGGCATCTTTACGCGACTTTGACTATCTATAATTGGCTGTCTGACTGCCCCCGACTGGATTTGCTATGGCTATGTGCACTCTTCTCTCCCCAACTTAGCCAATCTATTCTCCTTAGGGTCTTTGGGTGCGGAGAATTGCGGGTGTGCGCTTTTAATCAAGATCAAGCGTAATAAATTAAAGTTGCTCTGGGAATTGAAAGGCGTTGAGTGTGGGCAGTTCTGGTAGCACTGATTTTACAATGTCTTTGGGTTGGTTTCTCTTTATACAGATAATAAAACTACAAAAAAAGCAGTTAATATATTAAATGAAGGTCATCTATGGAATGGGAGAAACAATTTAAATCTAATATTTACAGGGATTGTTATCTCAATAAATTTTATTTTATAAAATACAAAATAGTGTAACCTCAGAATAGTTGCACAACAATTTAAATGTCAATTATTTAATCGATTCGAATAATGGGAAAACAATTTCGAAAAATATAGATTTTTATGAGAAAATCCGATAATGGCAGAATAATTATGTGCACAACTTATATTTATTCAGCACAGCGATTATATTTTATCCGTAAATATATTATATATTCTTTTAATCTCAGAAGAATTATGTAATTGTTTACCCGAATTTAAAAATTTAATTCAAGTAGAAATATTTTTTATGGGAAATGGATCATTTTTTTCCTACCCAAAATATCGTACCAAAAAAAATATTATTTTATTTTAAACAGTATGTATTGAAGAAACTATCACAAATGTTCAATACTCAACCTTTGAAGCTATACAATATATCGATAGCCATTGCCATAAGTAAAATGATTACAGCTTTGCAAGCTTTCATCTTTCAATGTTTTAATCCGGTAAAAACATATCATCATAGGGAATGGCTTGTACAAACTTATTGATAAGATTGACAAAGCTTCGGGTATAGACAGGCAAAATGGTTGATTCGATTTCGTTCCAAAACTCAACCCACCTTTCGTTGATCACGCGATTGAGTAAAACAGTTAGATCGGTATTCTCCTTAAACAGATTATCAGCTGACAAAATCCAACTATAAAAAATAGGCGAACTTAAAACTCAACTCCAGAAAGAACTTTAGTTATGGCTTACCGATCCAGTTCGAAGATTGGTGCCATTTCGTAGACCTTAAGATAGCGTTTCTTATTGCGATACTCGATGAAGCCCTTGATTGTGATCGTTATGCGCACATTCTGCATATCCGATTTCGTGGAACCACTTGAGTTCGTATAAACTATAATGCCACGCCCACGCAGCTCGTAGTTGCCATGCATGACGAGACTTGGAATTTTCAATTTCACTTCAAATTTATTTAGTTCCGGTTCGCGGTCTAGTCCCGACAAAGAAATGATAGTTGCATTTTCAAAACCCTTGAGAACCTGATTCTTCAATGTGTAGCTTATCCAAAGGGGACCAGGTGAGTTTATGAGTGTGATATCGTCCACTTCAATATTATCGAAAGACGGTAAACCAATTTTGGCATCGCCTTTGGCATAGCGACGTATAAATTGATTTGTACTTTTTGCAATGCATTTGCCATCTCCAAAATGGCATTTCTCGATATCTGAAGCTGTGGATGGTCAAGGTAAAAAGTGATTTTTGGGTACCTTTGACACACTTCAAGCTCACCTACGTATCTGTAGAGGCACAGCAATGTTATCTTTAAATATATTTCAGCGAAACACTTCATAATGCTTTAAGAACTTGTTAGCACAACAGTTCACACAATAATATTATTTAACGTCTGATATGCACTTGCAACAAGTCTCAGTAAGAGTGTTTTTTAAAAATTAAAAACCTGTTTGGCTGCACGGGAGCTGTATATAACATTGAGAATCTAAACCCATTCACCTTACACAGATCATAGGAAGTGAGAGTGGCAGCTACTAACTGTTAGATGCTCTGTTCTCTGTGTGAATTTTTGGGAGGAGCTTTAGGAATATTTATCAGAGCTTGCCCTGACTTATGGACTGATTGGTGATAAAATAACTTCCAGATTTAAGTATATAACTGCAGCTATACATTGAGTCGAATGGCAGCACATACTGAACTTTTGAGTATGTACATAATAAATTTGCTAGCCACTTTCAAAAACTAAATTTTAAGCAAGTTAACACAAATGCAATATTTCGTGCTTGGTGCTTTGCTTTGCTTGGTGCTTTGCTTTGGTGCCTGATATACCCCTATTTGTCATGTAAACAGTAAACAACAATAACAAAAGTAGCAGGTTTAATAGCGTAAAATGTAATAGTACTTGAGAATTTTGAGTCAACAAGTTTGACTTAAATATTATAAAAACATATCATCGTATGAGAGAGTATCAAATATATTATTCAACAGCTGGACACCCGACCTGCTAAAGCTGGGCAATACTTTCGGTTCAATATCATTCCAGAGCTCCAGCCAGTTTTCACGGTAGACGCGATTCACGGCAAGCGTTAGATCCAAATTGTGTTGATATAAATCGCCCAATTCCAGAAAAAAACTGCAGCATATATAGATAATTAATTACACTTTTTCGGCCCATGCCATTTAACTGACCGTCCCAGTTCTAGTTGCGGCATCAATTCATAGATCTTTAGATAGCGCTTCTCCTGCCTATATCTTACAATCACCTTCAAATTGAGAGTAAGGCTAACATTCTGGAACTCCGCATAGCAGGGTCCCGTAGTGTTGGTTTGCACCATGGACAGCCAGCGCAGTTGCATGTTATATTGAGATCTATGGACTAGTCTGGGTATACGTAGCCCAATCTCTAATTTGGCCTTGGTAGGATCCCGTTGGAAGCCACTCACGTGGGTAACGGTTGCATTCTCACAGCCGCTAATCACTTGATTAATAAGCTTAAAATTCAACCACATGCTACCAACTTGGGGGGCCTGAAATAATTGTAGATCACCTGGTCGGAAATCATTAAAAGGAGATATGCCCAGCTTCGGAAGACCTTTGGGATAGCGTCTTATGAGCTGATTGATGGTATTTTTTATACAATTCCCGTCACCATAGCGACATTTCTCTATATCAGTTGCTAATGGGTTATTTTGTAGAGAAGGATGTTAGCAAGTATCCTTTGAAATCACCTTTTAAACTCACGCAGTTTGGCACCAGAAACCATTTCAAGGCATATTACGAACGTGACTAATGCACGCATAATTATACTCTTATAACACTATTGAAACTTGATTGGAGAACCTACTAAGTACACAGCTAAGCTATAAGTGATTCAATATCAATTTATACATAAAATGAAACTGTCGACTGCTAATAAAATATCATGCAAGCCGTTAACCAGTTTCACAGAGTACTTTGTTGCACTGGGAGAAAAATATCTGGACAAGACCTAGAGTTAGTTGGCCTGAATCTATTAAAATAAATAAACTCATATTTTAACAGTTTTTCAATAATTTGTTTTTTATGCTTAAATAGTCTTTTTGGCTTATCCAGCGAGAAAGCTCGGTAGCTGTTTTTTACAATGGGCTTTTGTGTTAACAGGTAAAATATGTAAAATAGATAGGTGCTAGAAGTAGATGTAACTGAAAATCGTTATTTTCAAACTTTGAATACGTAAAGTTCAACCTGCAGGGATGTGAATAGTCAAAAGGAATGAGGTATGCAGCCTCTGGGATATAGATATGGATAAGATATTAATTGCTATATCATAACAATTTCAATGAAAAATCTTAATAGTACTTCCCAGCCTTGCCCTCTCCAAATTCATTACTATAAATTTAAGACCTTAATATCCTACCCATTTCTCGGTTATAGAAAATCAAACATCTATAACGCCCAAGTAGACAAATGTACAAATATTAGCGTTCTTTTCAACATATCGCCTTGCTCTGCTCTTCTCATTCGCTGGGTATTGGTATTCAGTATTCAATAAGCAACATTTTCTGCGTACAAATCAATTTATTACTTTTGTTTTATGTAACATTTATAGCTCGGTGCTGCATATTTCGACGCATTTCACAATGAAACTGCCCAAAAGGCAATAATCATCAACTTGCACAGCACATGGCCCTGTTGTACGGACATATGTACGAGTGTAGATGTACTGAAAATCAAGAATAACAAGAAAATGTACAGAAAAGAACAAAAAGAAAAACAATAACAATTTTTGCTGCTGCTGCAACATAAACAAATATCAAACGTGGCCCGACTGCAATGGGCCTCCGATTCTGATACAGGCCTGTCAGTCAGCGCCTTTAGTGCATACCAAAGCATACTCAATATGTATTCCACATATATCAAGAAATACTAAGAAACTTTTGCGAAAGGCACGTTGTGCTTTTTTGCATATAAATTAAAGAGCAATGAATGCGGACAATAAACGACAGAGTCCAAAAGACAAAAGGCCCAGAGCCGAGAGACCGAACTAACCCAAACCCAAAGTAAAAGGCAAATTGCTGTCAACCAAAGCCATTTGACAGGGGCTAATAGCTAAGGTCAACAATTAAACTCATTTTTCTGGGTTGCACTAAAACGTCTGTCTGTTAGCTTTAGCAAAAACCCACCCCTCCCTACTCACACTCTGCACTGCATTTATTTTAGTTTGCCCAATGCTCCTCGCAGCCCCCAACCAACCCATGTTACTTGACTCTGAGGCTGCTAACAAATATACCAAAAACACAGGAAAAATCAATCGCCCGCACTGTCAATGCGCCCGCATTTTCCGGAGTTTTACTATTTTGTTTTTTTTTTTTCCTTTTTTTTTTTGGGAGGGGTAGTGCACCAAAAATTTTACCTACACACGCGCTGGCTATGTAAATATTTATCATGACCGCCTGACAATATTTGTGCAGACTTTGATTCTGTTTTTAACAGAACTTAACAATGAGTCTGTCGACTGTGACATGAGGATCGCATTTGAGATCGGAAAAAAAGTTGTACCAATTATTTGGTTAAATATCGAATTTAATTTAATTAATTTTAAATGATGTCAATTATGGCAAAGTTTTATATGAAATATATATACCATATATCAATAAATGTATTAAACAGCAAAAAATGTATTTTAATTATAGTAGAAATTATAATATTAATATTAAATATATATAAGCCAGTGAATAATATATATATATAATAAGAAATATATTTTTGACTTACTCTCACTTTTTGTTAATAATTTTTTATTTTAATAAAAAAATAATATTTTTAATAAAAATATTGAAAATTTTAAATAGTTTTGCAGTAACCCATTTATAATCCTAGAAACACAGCAAGCAGCTTTTATGAATTATTATTTCCGTATTAAATAAATGATTGTAAAATTAAACTTAATTTAATTATATATATATATATATTTATTAACCAATTTGTATAATATATATTTAAATCAAATTAAATTAAATGCTTACTACAGATAATAAATAAATCTTCAAGGATCCTTACAACGGAACTGCTTATGCTGATTACCATTTTTAATTAGAAGAATGTATAATAGATTTTTTTTGTTTTGTTATTTTATACATTTTATTTGATTTATCAAAAAATTATAATAATTTAAATAAGGTTAATACTACTGTGAAGCGTATTCTAGCTTCGGCTACCTGCATACGAATTTGTTATTAGTTTTCATGTTGTTTCAAGTTTTCGAGTAGTATATAGAAATTTGTCGAGCTGCACAACATTTGTTGTTTGTTGTTTTTGCGCAGTTGCCTGTTAAAATAAGTGCATTCTGTGTGTATGTGTGTGCGCGTGTGTGTGTTTGCATTTATGTTTGTGAGTGTGTGTCGCATTGCATTTCCGCTTTGCAGTGCATCACAAAAGTATTTCGAATTAACAGTAGTAAATCAGGCGGCGCTCGCAGCCATTGCACGCGCCACGCCCCATGCTACAGTTCTATGTCAAAGCAAACAGTGAGGGAGTAGAGGAAGAGGGCGTAGCAGGGGCTATGGGGGGAGCAAAGAAGAGAACGCACAGCAAATTGTTGGGTAAACAAATATCGAAATGATGCGTGCCACAGTCGCTGCTGCGGGCTTTGTGCATTTGGTTGCATGTTGCAACAACCGCCAGCCAGCGAGCCAGCAGACACTCTCCATCCCCTCTTTTTTGGCCTGTATGATAAATATGAATTTCTGTATGTCTGCCACGAATAAAACATTCCCAACAGCAGCATGTCAGCGATGCACTTCCCCAGTCAAATCTCTGACAGACGTCATTCAGGAAGTGACAAGTTGCTTGGCTTACTCCCAACTTGAATTACGCGTCGTGCAGCGGACAACAGGTGGAAACTCCTTTTTTGTTGCCTTCGATAGGAAACAGCCTGACGTATTGGAGAAAGTTGGCAAAAACTCATGAAATACTTGTTCAGATATGTAACTCTTTTATATTTCATATTGACAACAAAAAATAAATAAAAAAAGTAAAAAACAGATAAATAGCTTCCTGAGCCTAAGACAGTTTAGAATTTGAAATATTTTTGGTGAACTGGTTCATACTCTCTCTCGCTCTATATATTCATTTCTAATTTAATTTTTAATTATTTTCAAATTAATCGAAATCTCACCTAACCAAAATGTTTATATGTTTATAAATCCTTTTTTATTTCACAATGTATATTTTCTGCTTTGAATAAGCAATCGAAAGCAATCAATTACAATTTTCGCCCGCTTACCAAATTGAATATAACAAATTCCCAAGTTTCTATAAAATGATGCCCAAAATGTTCTCGTCGCTGTTCTTTGGGAACCAATCAATTGACCCAACAAAGAATAAGGGTTGCGAGTGCTGGCGCCCCGATGTCAAGAACTGTGGACAGGTGGATAAGTCCAAGAAAAGTGAGTACTTTGAGAGCGACCTCGAAGACATCGCCAATAGCCTGATGAAGGTCATGAATATCTGCCGGCTGCGCCCGTGGGAGGTGAAGCGCAGTAAAGAGCTGATCAAGCGCGCCTTTCGCCACTACGAGGAGGTACGCTACAGGATGGATCGGGTGCCCAGTAAACGCTTTAACAAAGAGAACTTAATGCACGATCTGGCCGTAGAGGCGGGCATGAGTCGCATGGACAGCCAGCTGGCTTATGGCATAGTCAAGCGCGCCTTCCGAGCGTATTATCACGGCTCCGGGGAGGGTGGCAAGCGCATGGAGACGTTGTCCACACAGCTGCGACATCGCTCCGAGTGCCTCTGGTTGCATGCGGCCAAGCGGACGGCGCAGATTTTTGCCGTTCATGTGGGTCTCATGTACTCGGAGGAGCGACAGTATGAGGAATGCATCGAGTGCATTTACAAAACGCTCTACGAAGAGCTGAAGTCCCGCATTGTCAACGAGGATGCCGATGTGCGCGGCTGCGTCTGCGGACAACCCGATCAGACGCAATCGGAAAAAAAACTAAACAAAGGTTGGGACACCGTATCCGCTGCCACAAATATGAGCGCCTCCACTGTCAAAACGATGGAACTGTTTTTCAATAAACAAACCTTTAATCTCAGCAAGCCCACCTCGCCCATCTCCATACGCATGGAATACACGATGATATCCATGGAACAGATGGTTACCAAACTCGAGCAGTCATCCCAGAAGATCAACAGCTCCAACCAGTCGGTGAAATCCAATGCCAGCAAACGAGTCAAGAAGAAAAAGAAAAAGAGGGAGACCAAATGCAACTGTCCCGAGTTGCAGTGCTATGCGGATCGGCTAGCGCCAGTGATAACCGCCGAGTGTAGCCAAGGCCCGTATGTTTGTCGCTGGGTGCCCTTCAACGAGGAGGAGGAGACTTTACCCAAGCACCATGTGCCTTGCCCACCAATGGACGAGATTTGTCCGCCCTGCGAGAGTGACGGGCGTTCCTGCGATGATGAATGCACTTGCACCTGCCAAATTTGCCAGTGCCGCCCAGCATACGATGACTACGAGGAGGAGGCACATGGCGAGAAGTTATCAGGCTCTGGACTGGAGGATCACGATACGGATTATTGCTGGCTGGCGCCATTCCGCGACTTTCCTAGGGTAGAGGAGAAGGAGGAGGAGCAGCTGCCAGAAGAAGAGGTGGAAGAGGAAGAACCCGAATGCCGTTGTAAGTGTGAATACAAGCAACGTGGTTGGCCGCATCTCTTCACCTATCTGGCGCCCTTCAAAGACGTAAAGCCCGAACCCGAGCCTGAGCCAGTTGTAGAGACGGAGCAGCCAAGACAATCACCGCCCTACGGCATTTCAATGACATGCTATCGCTGCTGGAACGACCCAACCGAATCAGTTGATGAGGAGGATTCAAATACACCAGTTCCATACATGGAGCTGCTTAACGCTGTGCACAATCCGCCAAAAGTAGCGGGCATCAGTATGGATGTCACTGTCAAGACCCAACACCATCCAACACCGGACGCTTCGCGGGGCCAGAATCAGCCGGTCAAGCGACAAGCGCCCAGGTCGGACAGATCCTCGGTCATCGTCAAGCGGAGCACTATTGCAGCTCTCGAATCGAACATGAAAGCCATCCAGAATCAAAAACCCATTCAGCCGCCTACCAAGCCGGCCGACCAAGTGAGGAATACGCCGCCCCTGAAAGCCGTGCCCGCACCTGAAGCTAAACCTGTGCGGCCCCCAGCAGCACCTGCGCCTGCTCCAGCGTCCGCCAATGCACAAGACGATGATAAGTTAACCAAAGAGGATATTCTGGATATGTTTGGCCTAAATAAGTAGATTAACAAACTGTTCTCTCACCATGTCCAAGGCTTACAAATTTTAGGTATATTATTAAAATTTTGTCTTTTTCGAAATACTTCCTCTATCCGAATTGGGCACAGATGAGCAGCTCGTTTGACAGTCTGTTCTAATTCCTACAATTATTTCACATAGAAGTAGACAAGTTATACCCCATAATTTATATATAGTCTTGATCAGCATCGACACAAGTATATATTGTTCTTTCTAAAAATGGGGATATAATTAAATAACAGCTAAAACTGTTTTTAGTCAACATTTTTAGCAATCGAAGCGCTTAAATTAATATGAATTTCGCAAAGTTATAGTTTTTTATTCCGTTTTTATCCGCTGGTCCGATATACGATTTACATTTATGAATTAGTTTAAAAATTTAATGAAATATCTGAAAATGTTGTCACCGAGCTCTGTTTAAACTTTATTATTAAAAATATCACATATCTGCGCTTCCGTTCGCCGGAAAAAATGAAAGTGTAGCCATTTGATGTAGCAATATTTTAGAGCCGAAATCCCAAAAGGATGCATAGTTTTTGTGCTCCTTTGAACAGTTGTCAATCTGAGAGGCATTCAATTAGTTGTTAAATGAAACATAAGAGGCCCTTGAATTGAATGGCTGAAATATGCTTTGAAATCGTTTTGGCCAAGTTATTTGATACTTTTTATTTTTGTTGTTGTTCTTTGTTGCTGCATATTGTTTGTCAATAGTTTTGCACAAATTTCTAAGTGTGTGTTTGTATTTACCAAACGAAACGTCAATTGATTGTCAAATTAAAAAGCAAAACGGAGGGCGGGCAAGGCGGTGCCAAACTCAGGACATGGGGGGTTTCCCTTTTGAAATTGTAAACTGTTTCGTGCGGCAAATTTTGCAACTGTTTAAGGTGGCGAGGAGAGGGCTGCTCCGAAGGGGCGGTTCGAACCACTTCAGCTGCAAAACTATGCGAAATACTATACAGCACGCACACAATAAAAATAAAAGCCAAAAAAACCTAACAACAAACACGCATCATTTTGGCATTTTTGACACATAATATTTTGTATTGTGTGTGTGTGTGTGTGTGTGAATCTGAATGGGCAGACAGCCGCGCCCACAATGGACAACATTTGTTCGCTTGGTTCCGGTCGCACAGTCCAGTAAATTACAAAATATGTGTGTGTATATATGCGATATTTGCATTGTCAATAGTTTTCTTTGGGCACAAATCTCGTTAAAAACAAATCACGTACGGGGTTTCCATTTTCGGGTTTCTCAGAACTTTTCTGACTGCCCTCCCACCCTGCCGCCCGCCACGTCCAAGTAATTGCAGACAAATTGTAAGGCAACAATATTACCAGACGACCATTTTGTCGGTTGACAAGGGCCGCTCCAAAGTTTTGTGACAGACGCTTTTAAGCAGAAAATTGTTTGCTCATAACTTTTGACTTGATATCAGGGTTTTGGGTGCTGACCCTGCCTATCAAGAAATAAGTATAACAATAAACAGAATGCTTTCAAATAGAACTCAATTGAATTTTATAGCGAATTGAAGATCAAAGCTCTGTGGAGAAGGTGCATATGCAAAAGAAATAAGATTTTAGGTACTTTTTGAAAGACAGTCTGGAGTGGGTTTACCACAAAAGGGAATATTGAAATATCGATTTTATTTGTAACTTAACGTAAATTTGATTTCAGATTTAATTAATTATTTTTTAATTTTTTGGAATTGGTTAACATTTCAAATCCAAATATAACGGAGCTTTCAATATAAAGAGATTACCAAATAGTTATTTTATCCTTAATCCATCTGCTCTAATCAATATATACAACTTGGATGAATCGATAAATATATCGAAATGTAGCTGCTTTGTAAGTTACGATACACATTTTTGGACTTGGCTACCATTTAAGTGGCAACTTTCGCCTTTGCATGGTACCTAAAAAGATTGTTGGGCGGATCTTGCAGCTGCCGCTCTGGCTGCATGCAAACGCCCGCAACCGCCTGCAAGAGTCGCAACACCCTGGCAATTACGTGCAACACATGAATTACTTACGACTTTCTCGGCGCACAGAGTAAAAGTAAAGGTGCTTTTTTGTGTATTTTTTGGGGGGCAGCCAAACATTTTGAAGAGAGACACGACTTCAAATTAACACGTAAATTGCAGCAACTTAACGCGCTGCTTCAAACAGTGTTGGCCAAATGCAATTGCCAATGGGCTGAGGCTCGTTAAAGGTTGCCCGACTGGCTGGCAGCTAGTTGGCCAAGCTGG
The DNA here is from genome assembly GCF_030788295.1 of Drosophila virilis. NCBI lineage: Eukaryota > Metazoa > Arthropoda > Insecta > Diptera > Drosophilidae > Drosophila > Drosophila virilis. The sequence goes on along the minus strand of NC_091547.1, from coordinate 22,527,179 downwards.
CTGGCGGGGCCTTGTTACAATTAATTGCATATGCCAGGCAACATTTTTGCATACCGGCAACATGTTGCAGTTAACGATAAATTAGCGTTTAAAATGCAATGGGCGCGCTGCATGGCCAACAGACACTTGCCACTTGGCACCCTCTGTCTGAGGTATCAGCCCTAGCCTTAGCCCTGGCCCTGCACTTGGCCTCGGCTTGTTAGCTCAAGAAGATCAGGCTGCAGTTGGCTGGCGGTGATCAATCAAGTGCCTGTAATGGCGGTACCCGCTCGCAACATGATAGTTTACTTGAATTGCGCAATTAATTAGTTTCGTGTTAATGAGCAATGCGATGTGCATCAACATCATCAGCAGCAACTTCTTCATCATCGCCTTTGTGTGGCTAGAGATACAAGAAGAAGACGCTTTGGCATTTCAAAAACGCTCCACACACTCGCTTGATACTCGCTTTTACGTCCAGGAATTTCTTTAATAGCCTTCATGGCCTTCGGGCCAAGTCAACGCCAGCTACCAACTGCAGCAACTAGACGTTTTATGACTTTGTTTTAGATGCCTTCAAAGTGTCTGTGCACCTTCAGCTTAAATTTAAATAGTTTATAGACGAGTAATTCAATAGATAGTTCGTCTATTTTCAATTAAAAACAAATTACATGGACATTATTTCATAGAAAAGAACATATATCAAAAATGTTGTTTGCTGCTGAACGTTTCGATTAACCTTAATAAAAAAAGATATTTTAAATTATCAAGAAATTTAAATGCATATTTTTTTTAAATGTATAAGACAATTGCAAATCAATTCAAATACCAAAATAAAATGCTTAACTTTTCTAATTAGTTCTTGTTTCGCATAACATTTCAGCTGCGTTTTGTGTATAGCAGATCCTCCTCATCAGCAAAATATTCATATTTTTGAGTTAACTTTGGATAACAAATAGTTAGCCTCAAACCGAAAAATAGTTTTTAAGCACTCGCAGCTGGCAACTATATCGGCAAAAATTCGAAAATACTCGTATGTATCATTTTCATCACTTTTCAGCATTCGGTCTACAAATCTGTTAAGTCCACACTCCAACAACTTTCCCTATTTTCCACTTCCCTCTGTCTCGCTTACAACGCGCCTGCAGCTGGAGCCATCAATCAAAACTGAAACTGGCTGGGGGCGGAAGGGGGAACTATTTGCAAAATCAATAAATACCCATAAACTTGATGATGAAATGAAACTTTGGCCGCATTTATCTACTATATCTCAATATAAACTGCATTTGTTTTTGCCTCTTCTTTTTGTTGTTTTTTCTTCTTTTTTTTTTTACCAAATAAATGCTGACAGCTAAATAGTTTTGAGTACAAAAATGTTTGGCATAGTTGGGGCCAAAATGTTTGAAAAACTTTTACGCAAAATCCCCGCCCCGAATCCCGAACCGGCAACTAAACCGCAGAATGCACATTTGCGCCGGGTCTGGCTACGGTTTCCAGCTTTAGATACGGAGTTGTTGGCTGTATCTGAATCCGAGGCTCAAAATGCAGCTGCAACTTGTTTGCGGTTTTATCGTCGTCGTATCTGCTGGCTGCAAGATTGTTTTTGCGTAGTTTGCGATTGCAGCGATTCGGGCATTTTTGGCGGTAAATAGTTGTGAGCACCCGGCCCAAAATGTGTAACTGCAGCAGCGGGCGGCTCCAAGTAGCGCTTTGTGGCCACACACATGACAAATCTCATGGTGCTTTATGCCAGCCAACATATGTTGCCATTCAAAATATTTAACCGCAGCAAAGCTGCGCGCGGCGGGCCTGAGGGGGTGTTGCGTCAGCTTGATTAATGGCAGCATTCAATGCAAGTGCATGAAAAGTTTTCAACTGCTGTTTTCGGGGCGTTTGCCGCATGTATCCATCAGATACACAGTTTGTCAACGACGCTTTCAACTGACATAATCATCAATTAATGCTCTATTAATAGAGGCTTTTCCCGCTTGCCGCACTCTCCCCAACTGTCTACTGTTTGCAGCTCGGTGTCTACGTTTTGTAGGCGCGACAACACTTAGGGCCCCAACATGTGTTTATGTCAATTTGATTGAAGAGGCACCCGAAGAAATAGGAAAAACTAACAAGCCCAGCAAGATCAACGTCTCGCCCAAAAGCCGAAGCTAGAAATACACTTCAATGAATACTTTATCGTATAGTAAATATATCCTTCTAATACTATACTATACTTTAATTTAGCAATAATTTTGTTTGAGCCCAAAATATAATTATAAGAAAATGCTATAAATTAACTTCCGAGTTGTTTAATATAAGTTTTGAATTTAAACTTATCAACACAGGATTTTGGGGCGAAAAGATACAGTAAAAAATAATAGATATTTACTTAGTCTTGAAATTATTCTAACCAGTTCCTTTTCAATACTTTTCAACCAAATTATGTAACACTTAAAAATTTGTTTGATTCCACATATGTGCAGGAACTTGAAGCTTAAGGAAAATTGCATCCTTGCCTCCTTTTAAACCCATTTTTTCATTGCTGAATTCTCTATTGCAATCACATTTTTTTTTTAATTTAAGGTTTTCTTTACAAATATTTGTTTATATTTATATTTTATTTCTGTAAATCTGTAGCAATAAAATGTAATACTCTTTCTTCTGTCCTACGCCTTAAAATTTTTACAATGCCCTCACTTCACAAGTAACGAGACGTGTGTCTTGAACTTAGATTATGGAGTTTTGTCTTTGTATCTGAGTTATTTAAATTGCTGCTAAATTTCGAAATCATTAAAAATTCAATTCATAGCCAATTCGAGTTGAATTAATCAATCAAATGCTTGAAAAATAAAGTATATCCACCGAATTCTTATCAAAAAAAAAACAAATAAGAAAAAAGTAAAGCACTTGCGTGTGGCTCAGACCTCAAATTCAGCTGGCAATGAAGGTCGCCAAGCTAATTTACTGACCATAATTAGCATTGGGTTCGAACTCGGGCATGTTGGGAACGTTTTACAGTTTTCCAAGCTGCTGCTGCTGCTGCTGCTGCTGGGCCGGGCTCATAGATTATTTTCAATAACAGCCAAAGCCATTTGCCAGCCATTAACTGTCTCTCTGAGTGTAAGTGTGTGTGTGTCCCACACACCGTTCACTTGGCCCAGACACACATATGCCAAGCATTAACCCTCTCTCAAGCGTCAATCGAGTGGCACGCAATGGCCTTGCCTCGCCTTACCTTGCCTCTATGCCCGAATCCCTATACCAGTTTCCAATGCCCAATGCCCAATGCTCAATATTTAATTCAAATACCCAAAAGAAACGCATGCGTGTTGTGCCTTCAAGTGCATTTTATGCTGGCCTAAGGGCAAAGAATTTTAAGAAACATTTACTTATTTATATTACCAATTTTTTGTTTTTTTTTTTTCGACAGCAAATGGCTTTAATTAGGCAATGCGGTTACCAGCTCTTTAAAGTGCGTTGCCTGCCCTGAAGGGCAATTATTTACATACCTCTTGAATAGGTACCGTTTAATTTGGGCTCCAATAGAAGTTTAGTCTATGAGTTGAGATTAGATGATATCAAGAGAAATCATTTTTAGAGATCTTAAACTGAATAGGGGCTCATTAAATGCTAATAATAATTTAATATTATAAATAAATAAATGTTAAACCAGACAGAATCGCAGTCAAGATTCGATACTAGTGAACATATGTCCACGATGTATCGATACTTGTTTAGGCTTTTTTCTATTCTCCTCTTAACCGAAATCTTGTTTCTCATCAAGACTTCTTAACTTTTATGTGATTACAAACAATATTTTACTCGATTATGCTCTGCACATCAACATATGTTGTTTGTTTAGTGATAGTATATACCTTTTGATCTCGAGAATAATTTATATGCTGGGCATATTCAGCCCTTTTAAAAAGTCGCTACAAAGGGTAAGAAACATTGTTTTGCAAATAAAATGATATCAAATAAGCAACATATGAATATATTTCCATTAAAAAGGAAACGCAAAATATCAAAAGGAAATGTTGAATGTATAACTGTGATGTATCTGCACCTGATATTACGTTGAGGCAAGCCTAACTCCTACCCACAGCATTTATTTGTAAGTTAAACCATATCCTAAACGTACTTGTTCGAGGCCTGTTAATTTATATGCATGCCAACGGGGCTGAGCAATTGTGCGTTTCTTCCAGCCCTTCGCCGTCCAATCCAATGAACTTAGTGAAAACAACGCATACAACGTATTTTAAAGATGCAGAAACTTTTACATTTAACCGCATTTATGAAGCCGATGCCAGCTGCTTGAACTCAAGACGCCCAACCTAGATATAAGTATGCCCCATTCCCCCCTCGCTGCTTTAGCTGTATAAATCCAAAAGCTTGGGCAAATGTTTCACGCGCTGCGTGGGAAAACAAAACCTTTTGAAGCTTTCAAAAGATTTTCACCTTTTATTAGATGCCAAGAGTTTATTGTTTAGCCCAAGTTCGCGATGATGGCAGGCGAAAAAAAAACACATACACATGCCATGCGAAAGGATTTTATCCTTACCAGAGCGCACATGTGTGTGTGTGTGTGTGTTTGTGTGGGTAATATGTAAAATTGATTTGCCTTAGCTGCTGACTGCTGCCGGCCTGACGCCGATGCTGATGTTTTTGTTTTGTTTTGGGATAATCCCATACATTAGACTTTTGTAAGGTGCTTGTTTGATTTTCGCTAGTCTCAAAAATTTTCTCCTTATTTTGGCTTATTTTTTGCTTATGTTTTTGCCATGCTGAAGGAAAAAATCATTGTGCATTCTGGGAAAACAGATGGAAAAAAATTGTATAACCATAAATGCGCCAGATTTGCGTTTACTCGAGAGGATTATGCGCCGGCTCCCTGTGCTCCAAAAGCAGCAGCAAAAGCAAACGAAACTTTCTTCTAAATTCACATAAAATTAGCAAATATTACATTTGCGCTTTGGAACAGCTCCCAAAAGGTTGCTGCACGTCCACATCAGCCAACTCTTGGCAGTAGCTCTTAGGCTCTCGCCTCTTCCCGCTGCCTGCTACATCTTGAGTTTATTTTGTATATTTTAAGGAAAAACTTTTTTATTGCCGTAAACAAAGTTTCGGCGCGCAACGGGGACTTATTTAACGTATATAACTAAAAACAAAACAAAAAAGTTGCTAGCCCAGGAAAAAAATAAGTCAGCCATGTGGAAATGGTAAGCATCCTGCAGCTCACATGCCGACAACCCGCTGATTGACTTCAGGCCCAGATACAAGGCTCGCCTATATACATATATCAACTCTACCCCCTGGCCAGGCAACCGACGCACTTAGGACTAGGGTGCCTCTTAATGTGCGACAAAAAGTTTTCACTTTCCACTTGGCAATTTACAGTTTATCGGTTATCGGTTATGTCATCTAAATGGGCAGCCTGCGATTTGTTTGGCATTATCATTAACCGCTACGACTTGTGGGTTTGCTGATATGCACATTATGAACAGTCCCAGGAAGCCACGAGTGTGCCAAGCCATTATAATCTATAAAGTGTGCGCCAGTATTGACTTTAAATGGGCGTCATAAAAGGAATCAAAAATATCTTCAAGCGCTCAAATATTAATATAATAGAAAGTATTGAGTTTCATAGTAAATGTTACTTCCAGTAATCACATTTTCATAAACTGAATGGATTTTAAAGCGTTACCTTCGTTTAATTTGGGCTTGTTATCAAAACTGACTTAGAGTTTATGGAAAATTTGATGTATTTTTCTACTAATTTTTAAGAGATTTAACTTTTTGATATAAATCTGCAATTATAATTTAAAATATTATTTTTTTAAAAGGATGTTAATAAATATTTTGTAAATTTATATTAATTGTAGACGTATAATCTATTCTGATATATATTTCATATTTTAAAATATATTTTAATATTTTTAGACTAATAAATATATTAAATGTTTATCTTATAGTATATTTATTAAACATTATTAAAATAGTTTAATATATTTGAACGTTCTTTACATATTGTATTTAAAATGTGTAAATCTTAATTATTAACTTAATATAATTAATTAATATTTATTTATATTTTAAACGTTCCTTTGCCATTCTGCATTCCTTAGGTGGCGCCTGCTACTCCATTCTCTTGCACATCTGACACTTCCTGCACTTGTGGCAAAGCAATTTCACTGTCCCATGCTCCACTAGTAATGGCTGGATACATGGCATGTATATGATGCGAACATATATATATATAAATATATATATTTAGGCATACATATACCCAACGTAACACACGATGCGTGGCTAATTTACAATTTCAATGTCACGCTCCATGCAAGTGACGATAAATTTGCACTATGTAGACTTGAGAACTGAGAAGAACTGGGAACTGGGAGCTGAGAAGAGTTGCGAAGAGCTGGGAAGAGCTGGGAACTGGGGGATACGCTTGTCGTTGCTTCGTTTTTCGTTCTTGCACTTAGCGAAATTACATGGCAGCAGCTCAAGACTTGTTGATTCTGCCCGTTGGCTAAATTTAGTATTATTAAAAAAAATTAAGCTGACAACATTTTGTTGTTGTCATATAGACCGGAAAAAAGGCACACCAAGTGATGGTAAAAGTTGGAAAGAGAGGGAGTGTGAGTAAGAGAGCGGGCTAGCTAGTAGAGCGTGAGGCAGCAAAATGAGACATGCGTGCGTCATGTGGCAGTTGCTAGAGTAGACCCGAAACGCCCGACACTTTGTTTAATTTCTAGGTGCCGACGAGAGCGCCTGCCAGCCCGAAAAACTGGAAGCGAAACTTCAGTTGTGGAATGGCAAGAGACATGCCACATGCCTCGCTGATTAATTATATTTTTGTATACTATCTCGCTACTTCTTTACTTTTTTGAGTTATTAAAGGAATAGGGAGAGACTGAGAGGGCGAACTTAATTAAGTGCAATTTTTTATCCACATTTAATTACGCTAATGATCTAACATCGGTCAGGCAGTCAGCAGAATAGTCTCCTATGCCAAAGTCTGACAGTTGTTGTCCACCTAATCTCTAGAGGAACTCGAAAGACTGCTGTTAAGTATGCTCCCGACTATTGTCAGGCAATTTATGCTGTTCTCTTCGGCTGCTGCTTTGTTGTCTTTGCCTTTTATCTAACAGAAAAATTTCTTTCACGTTCCGAGCAACTGAGTCTGGGACTGGGACTAGCACTGGGATGGGGACTGTAGCCTGGGTGCCTCCTCATGACATGATTACCAGTCGCAAGTGCACTGAAAAGTACACGAGTTGTAAGTCAAACTGACACTGAAGATTATGGTTTATGTCGACAAAGTTGACACGTTGTTTATCAAAAATGCAAGTCAAGGACTTTGCCACAGCATGCACAGTGGAGTCGCAACTTCAGCTAGAATGTGTTTGTGTGTTGACGAATGCTTGGCAAGTGCATGGCAACAACAACAACAACAGCAGCGGCGACTCCCAGACAAAAGATGTTGCCACTGACTACAACAACAACAACAACAAATAGAGCAACAACGAGGAGCAGAAGAAGACAAACAACAACTGCAACTATCACTACTTACAACTGCCACATGGGGTGTCAGAGAGGTGGGTTGTTGTGGCGGTAGCTGCCTTGCACCCCCCTACACAACACAACAACACAACATATCGATGCTGATGGGCTCTGATGTGGCAAACTTGTAACGCGTGTGTCTGACAAAATTGTTGTAATTAATTTAATTTTCTTTTTTAGCTTGCCATAAAATGCAACATGTTTTACTTAACATTGTGATAAATCATTGAATCATATATCTTAGTGGAAACAACAGCTGCTCCGTGCAGATGAGTTAAGCATCGAATCCAATTTATACAAATTTTCAAAAATTTAAAATAGTTTTAGCGAAATATGTTTGTGCGTCGAAGAAGAAGAAGAAGAATTATTTAATAAGATAAAAGGATAAATGCTTCCTTCGCAGCAACCCTGAGTAATTTATTTAGTAAAATATTTAAGAGAAACACCAGAAATAAACACAGCACACGCCTTAATTCCAAGTCAGGTAAAAAAGAAAGCAGGCATATATCAAAAGAAATCGGATCTCTTTAACATATTTGAAGATTTGCAACGTTTGTTGTACTGAGCTGGGAAAAATCTCAAGTGCGTTAGCGATGCTAATCACATTCTGTTAAATCATACCGCTGATGGACAAGGCGTGCTAAACAGAAACAAAATCCAGTTTGCGGCAAGAAGAGGCCACTGCCTCGACCTCGGCTTTGGCTGCCTCCGATTGTGATTGCGATTGTGCCAGGGCCAGGCAGCACCCGCCCAGGAGAGTGCATTGTGCTCTGAAGTGCACTTAAAGGATATTTTTTAGTGCGCAACGCAGCGCACAGAAAGCAACGAACGAAAATCAACAAAATAATGACAACTACCCCAGCTGAAATTTGTCCTGATGTTGTCCTGTCTTCTGGCTGGATGCTTTCCTGCCGCCTGCCTGCCTGTCTCAACGTCGAGTGTGTTGTTTGTCCTTTCAAAATGTTTTTCTTTTCTAACAACTTAAGTGCTTGGCGTTGTATTCTACTACATACATTTTTTTTGTATGCCCCATGGACAATCCTGTTGACAATCATCTCAAATGTGCGCTCGTCCATGCTGTAGGCATATATCCATATCCCTATAATGATCCTCAGCCCAATGACAGCAGGCAGCAGGTAGTCTTCCCCCATTGATTTTTATTCGCGCGTGTGTAATTCCCGAATCAGCACCCGGAGATCTTCAGATCATCGTCATCGTCGTCGTTTTTTGTCATTCATTCGCTTTGCGTTCTCTTTTTTTATATTTTTTGATTCGTGTTTTTTTTTATGGACTTTGCAGCGCTTTGTTCCGCTTTGTTTGACAGCCGCTGATCTTATCAACGTTTTGTTTTGTGAGGCATTAAAAATTTGTCATTTATTTTGCCCCTAACGTTCCTCCGTTTCGGTTTTAGCCTTCTTCGCCATTGAACAGTTGCTTCAGAGAGGAAGCAGCTGGTGTTCCCGATTTGTTTTTGTGGTTTCTCGATATCAAAGTAAGCATGCCTGGATCATGCCCTCAACTGCTTAGCCTTCTGTTCAATCTTGGTAATTGCTACCTTTTCGTCTTGTTATCCTCGAAATTACAGTAGCTGCATTTTTTTTTATTATTTGGTTGCTTTAAATATATTATCCTCCATACAGTTTAGCATATGTTCGAATTTTCTTTTTGATTTGTTACCCGTTTGGCATGAGTTTTGATAAAAAGGGTAGTTTGAAAGCTGATTATTAGCAAATAAATTGGCAGGATATGAATTTCCGTTCAGATAAATTAGACACAAGGAAAGCATAGTTCTACCCTAAGAGCTTGCTAGCAAAGTGTAAAACTTTAACTTGATAAGAACTGTTCGAGAATTAGAAACTAAAATTCGCATGTGATACAAGCCTAAATTATAAAATCCTGTATTTTATTTTACCAGGGCCAAAAAGAAAACGATTACAAAAGAGAGTTTGCTTTCGACATAAGGCTTACATACTTTCAAGAACAATCAGCTGCGCCCGCTTCTAAACATGTAAATTAAACAGGTTTTTGCAGCCATGGCACAATCGAGATACCACAGATCAATCGCATGTCATGCCTCAAGCCCTCTCCAGTTTTGTGCAAACCTTTGGCACAGAGTCCGGCACAGGGGCAGATGTCAACGCGAAATTCAACAACTATTCGATCAGTTAACATTTCCCCCTATTCGATTTTTGTTTTGCATACCAAATGGAAGCGGGTTCTTGACATTTTGTGCTCTGCTGCACTGATGAAATGAACCTCAGCATAGAGTTTGGCCAGTTACCAGTAAATGAAAACCCATTGACGGTTCCGATTACAAATCGACTCTATGAGTCCTTTAAGCCCGGTACCCACTGCCCACAGCACACAGCCACCCGGCAACTCAGCCGTGTCTGTCTGCATTTCTATTTGCAAATACTGATTATGTTTACATGCATACATCAATGCACGATGCCCAAACAATGCTGTCGCACACACACAATGCTCCCCCTCTCTCTCTCTACCTTTCTCTTTCAATTGCAACTCAATTGTATGCGCTGGACAATTGGTCGTATGCGTAATGCCATATGAGCAATGCCAATGTCCAAATGCGTAATGAAAATTGCGCCACCAACTGACGGACCTGCATATGAGGCGCCGCATCCCTTCTCCCAGATCCCTGCCTCACTCTTCGTTGGTGTCTACTGCTGGCCCATATCCTGGACTTGAGTAGACAAAATCAATTTGGTTTTGCGGTTTTTGTGCCCTGTCCGAAACGAAGCAGCTGAAGCTGTTGTCCAATTTGCCAGCCCTGCCCTGCACATGTCTCACACATCCTGATGCCCAGCTGTCCCAGCTGCTCGGCCAACGAACAGAAGTCTCAGCTGCATTTTAGTTTAAATACATCAAAGCGAATTATAACAAGTAGGAATGTTGTTGCAGCAAGTACGTGGTACTAAGGAATACTCTATAAAGCTGGCAGTGTAAGTTGTTCCAAAAAGGATACCGATTTTTGAAAACTAAATAATGAGATTTTCTAATTGATTTAGAGTATTTTGTGGGATAGTTTCTGAGCTAGCTAGATAGGCATAACAATTACGGAAAATTTAATTTTATATAAAGCAATAATACGAAACAAATTTCGTCGGGTTTAACCGATTGCCCAATACTCTATGCAGTACATCACCCATCTGATTTGTATTCTCGTTCCTTAAAAATACCCACAAATGTTTCCAAACCTAAAAACAATTAAGAAGTTAACCTTTTTAAGCTATGTTTGGCTGTTTTCTTAATGTCTTTGTGTGTAGACCATTTGTGCTTTGCAAACATACTAAGTTATTTGTAGCTATTTTAACCATTGTTTGATAAAAAAATGTTTGATAATTTAATATAACTGGAGAAGATTTAAAACAAAATTCCAAACTTCGGAGCTTCAGATATACCATATACACCAATATACCCATTTGTACTTTGTTAACCGTCTAGACAACCCATATAAAATCATGTCGAGCGTTATTTTCAAAGTAGACTTTTACCAAATCAAACATCATGAATGGACGTCTTCGTGGTATGAGAAGGAGCCTCTTGACAGCTGAGGTTGTCGATAACCTTGCTTTGGATGACGAGGAATAACGTAAACAAATAATTAGCTGCGGTAAGAAGTGTCAAGAGAATTAATCAAATTGCAATACGAATTTAATTAAAATAAATATGATTGACACGCCTAAAATTTATAGGCTTTGAGATCGATGACGACCAGGCTGAAGAATATTTAACCTTATAATGCCTATGATTTTTTTTGTTCAATTTTTTTACAGGGCAATTAATCAATAATGATTCCAGGATACGCAAGGATATGGCCGAGTTATAGCCTATTTTTTGTTTACAAAATTGTTCTTAAAAATTTTTTGTCCGAAGGACTTTCGTCCTTTGGGCAGTAAATTCTATAATGGGGGAGTGAGAACAATCTGCTGGCCAAGGACATCCCGATGGTCCTTCAAATGGCGAAGTTAGCCCGGATATTTTCGATTTTGGCCAATTTTGAGACTAACCCCTTAGGATAAATTTCGATGAAATTTTTTGTCGAATTCTAAAAATCCTTGAATGCCAATCGATAGACTTTTCCCACGAGTTCAAAACGGTATATCCTTCCGATATCCTTAGGGGTTTGGCCGAGTTATGGCTATTTAAAAAATGTCCTTTTTCGAAAATTGCGCATTTCCAGAAAACGACTAGGACGATTTTGATGTCCTTTGGCCAGTTTATAGTCCTTGTTCACACAAGTTGTTTGACACAGAGCCTGTCAGGATATGCAAGGATACGGCCGAGTTATGACTTTGTTTATTTACAAAGGAATTCTAATTATATCTAGGCAGTCTGAAGGACTTTCGTCCTTTTTATTGCATATTCTGAATCGGGAGGACGAAGATTATCAGTTAGCCAAAGGACATCACGATATGCAAGGACATGGCCGATCTACAGCTCTCTTTTTTTACAGGCAAGTATTATTTTAACTCAGCTCCTTAAAGGATTTTTGTCCTTTTTATTACATATTCTAAGCTGGTAAGGCGAGGACTGTATGAAGCCCAAGGGATGAATGTCCTTTTTATATCAATAGCCATATCTTGAAAGCCACAAGGACGATCTTGATATGCTTTGCACAGGACTCTAGACTTAAAAAATTGCCTGTTTCAGGTACCGTCAGTATCAAAAATATTTAGACGAGTTTTGGCTTACTTTTTGTACTAACTTATATAGAGTTTTCTCAGCCATTCAAAGGACCTTCGTCCTTTTCACTTTATTTTTAAATTAGCGGAATATGGAGTTTCTATTGGGAAAAGGACATAATGATTTTATTTGAAATGGCCAAGTTTTGTCCGATTATGTGTTTTATAAACAAAAATCATATCCGGAAACCACAAGGACGATTTGGTGGTTTAAACGTGCCGTTTAGTCCAGGACTCGTCTGGATCGGGCAACAGCATAGTTCATGAAGTCGTAATAAGAAGCCCGATTTTGTATTTTGGCTCAATTTTTGTCCTTTGGTCAAATAGCAGCACTTTTAATACAACTCCGCACGAATGCAACCTACTTACAATGTGACTTCCCTAGATATCAGCAATCTGCAGGTCGTCCACGCAGGAGGCCCAACTTAGTCCACAGTCCGTAGCCTAATCTTGCCTGATTGCCGGGCAACGCCTACAAATTGGCAACTCACAAGAATTTACAAAATCAACGAAAGTTGCCAACGTCAGCGGACCAATTTTTCGGACTTGAACAAAGTAAATGAAAAAAAAGAGCAGTTTTATGTTTTTTATGCAAGTAGCTGTAGGAAACTATTATTTGCAGTTGGCACTTTTGTTAGATAGTCTTTGGAGTGTATTTGTGTTATTGAAAAAGTTTTGTCAGACTGCGCCGCATGCAAAATCCAGTGCCGAAAATGCTTGAGATTTAAATGAAGTGAAGTGAATTTAATGGTCAACAGACATTTGCCATACAAACATCAAAAACTGGATGTATACGGAAGTACCTAATGCTACAGCGGGGGCAACTCCTATTTACATAATGGGGGCAAACGTTGCAGCCACACTCGAATGTGGAGAGTTTTTCGCATGGAACGCAACTTGGTATCTATCTATCTATATTTGCATAGTATATATTTCGAGTGCTTGTTTGTATGCATGAAACACAGAGCCAAGCTCTGCTCTGTAGAGGGTGTGTTTAGCTAGGGAAGGCGGCGAGAGGTTGCCACTACCCTAAGTTCTGGCTGTGAGTCTGTCCTGGCTGGGTGTAACTATCAACGCAAATGTACTTGAAAATTGTAATGAGCTCTAAGCTTAAGCGTCAACAACAAACATTTGCCCATCTGAACACAACGTTTCGCAGTGTGGAACGGTTTCAGTTCGGTTTCGGTTCCAGTTCCATTTTAAGTTCGGTTGGGTTCTCGTTCATAACCATTCAGCCATATGCTCGGATTAGGCAACATTGATAGCAACGTCGAGCACTTGCAGTTACAGTTACAGTTACAGTAACTGTTACTCCCAAAAACACTTAATGCTGCAGTCTACAATACGATTGGAGAGTTTGTGTTGCAAATTACTTTGGCTCGGGGCAGCAGCTAAATACTTTCTGCTTTTCGTGTTGGGCTTATGTGATATAGTGTGAGAAAACGAGGGAGCTTAACCAGTTAACTAAATTTAGTATTAACTAAATGAAGCGCAATAGGGAATGGATAATATAGAAACACATTTGATTTAAAGAGCGCGGCTCAAACGAAACTGACTTCGACATCATGCATAGCAGACAAATTAGTTATAATAACACGTTAAGTTCTAAAACAATTTAACCAATTTTTATGAGAATTATTTTCGGAAATTCAATTAACACTAAATGACGCATTCAGGACAAGGAAGCCTGTTCAAGTTTTTCTTTAATGAAGGATTCAGGACAGGGAATTATCATTTTCTATAACATAAAAAAAAAAAATTAATAAATTGATTGAAAGTTTGACAATTCAATTACAATTGTTAATGAAAATTTGGCAATTCAATCAAAATTGAACAATAAATAAATTAATAATCTTAATAATTGGATCTTAATCAAAATCATATGTAAAAAAACCTTTTCCATTTTTAAAGCAATACATTTAACTCGATTTTGTACCAATCTAATACACTTGTGATGTAATAATTAATTATTTTTTTTTATATTTAAATTTCTGTTATATTAGAATATTTAAGAAAATTAAATACTTCTTTGAAAGCGTCTAATAATATATTCCTTTAATGAGTAGCAAAAGCACGAAATAATCAAATAATTAATTACCTAATTAGTTAAATAATTTATTAAATATTTAATTTAAAAAACTTTTTTACAATTATAAAAGAAAATGAAGTAAAAACTAAAGATTTCTTTGAAACTCATGCCTCTGGAAATAGGAATACACATTTAATGTTTATAGGATTTATTTCATCCATACCAAGTTTGAAGAGTTAGACAGTCAGAAATACCTAAATCAACTCTGATGATAGCCCCTTGCGAATTAATAAAAATATACCGTAGTTTGTTCAATAAAATGAAATTAATGTATTAATCTAACTAGACCCGTTTGCTTGTAGCTTCTGGCATTTGTACGTCATTTAAACTGTTGAACGTGCTTGCATATTATTGGGCAGATGCCACTTGAATCTATTCCCATAAAGCAGCCACATTCTGATGTCCAAATCAATTTAGGCTAGAGCATAGAGCTGCAATTTAGCTTTTGAAATCGAATAAACTGAATGGCACTAACACTCATTAGTTGCCATAAAACACAACCAACCGGGAGCCTTTCGTTGAAAAGTGCATTGCAAAAAAGAGAAGAAAAAAATGAAATCACGTCGCGCCAGTGCAACAAATTCAAGTTAATTGAATTCCAAAGTAAGCATAATTTGAGCCAACAACCAGCAAACAGGCAAGAGGCAACACTTTTGCCTCTAAAAGCGAGCAGAGCAGAGCAGAGCACAGCACATGCTTGGAGAACTCATGATGGAACTAACGCGAGAGGTAAGCTCTCGTACTACCACATAACAAGTCGTATTGGGCGACAGTCTGTCAGGAGCAGGAGCTGCAGCATTCATCGCTCTCTGAACGGGTAGGCACTTAAACTAAATTTAGCCTGAAATTGCTTCCTTTTGCTGACTTTTTGTGTGATGCTGGCTGTTGCTGCTGCTGTTGGCCCGGCCTGTTTGCCACTTTGCCGACAAACACAAAATTCAATTACAATTGGCAACAGCAGCAGCAAAAACGAAAATGAAAGTCGCGCTTCAAGCTGCCAGCTTGGTACCAACAACAGCAGCAGCAACAGCAGCCGCAGCTCAGCTCCCGTTTCGAGCCGGTTTCTTAATGTTTTCAGCACTTGCAATTATTTTGTGCCGCCATCGTTTAAAGTGTCGGAAATTTGGTGCGGTAATTAAATAAAAAATCAACGGCGACCAACGCCCGGACAGCAAACCAAGTCAGCCAACGAAAATTATATATATACATATATCCAAGTAAAAACGCAATATGTGAGACAAAAACGAACATGAAATACCTTTGCCAAAGGCAAGTAAAAAAATATATTTTATTCGTTATAATTATGGAGAATAAAAAACGTACATGATTGTTAATAATAATAAGAAAATATATTAAGAATATATGTGTAGATATATTTATCAAAAAGAGGCCTCAATAAAATTCCCAAATAGTCAAGGATTTAGATATTTAGTATAAATGCCATCTTTATAAAAATATAGTATACATAAATAATTTTATACTTTATATTTAAGTTTTAATGAGTTTGTTTTTTGTTGGCGCGTTTATAAGTGGTTTTATTTTTTACAATCTTCTGCGAACATAGCTAGCAGAAAAACTTGTAATGCCCATTTTTGGAGCTAGTGTACATCAATAAAAAGAAATATTTTGCAAGACACAGCCGCAGAAAACTCCAGCTGCAAATAAACTAGTTCAACATGTTGTAGGTTGTTAAAGCAACCCCCCCGTCCGTACACACTTCTGTCCCCCTTTTAGTGTGTGCTGTAATCAAAATGCTTGTGCCAATAAAAACAACACAAAAACTGATATCAAAGAGAGGAAAAGCCAAGCCGTGAAGAAACCATAACAAATCAAAGTACTAATGAATATTGAGAGCCCACTAAAAGGAGCGCCGCGCAGTAGCAACAAATTAATATAGAACAAATACACATAATAATAAATGCAGCTCAAAGCTCCGCAAGGGAGGGCGGGAGTACCTAATAAAAGGGCCAAAGTAGCAGAGCAACTTTTGCCGAAAAGGATAATGAAGTGGCGCCCAGTGGGCGGGGCAGGAAGTACAGTGCGCACCTGCCTAACAACCCGCACAGACGGCAACGACGACAATGGTAATAAAAATCGTATAAATAACCAGGGGTAAAGACAACAAACGGGACGCGGGGTTGCTTGGCTGGCTGGGCTCGTTAATTTGCAATAAAATCCGATTATAACCACAAAAATGCCCCCATTGAAGATATATGTAGACTTAAGCAAAAGCCAAGTAGGCAGCAAACCAAAACGAATTCAAGACTGCGGCACAGGTACAGGCACAGGTGGAAATGTAAAGCCTGGAAGCAAAACGCCAACTTGTATCAATATCAATAAGTGCGTATCAGTCAGTAGCAGTCCCCACTTCCACCCCTACACCCAGTTAAGCAGGTAAAGGGCTGCCGCCTGGAGTGGCACATAAAACTTGCATTGATATTTAAGCCCGGCTATAAATAAGACGCCCTCAAGGCATTCGAAAGCCCACAAATTATAGCAGCCAAGCCCATGACCATGCAGCGGGGTTGGTTTTCTTTTCGATTACGACCAGGCCAACGCCGGTTGGGGCTACAGGTCACCCCCTCTGCAGAAAAATATTGAGATAGCATTCGAATTTGCATGGTACAAATTGCACCCTTTTCTAGTGTAAAGTAAACGCCCAAATTATGTTTAATTTGTGCGCGTTAAGCAATTCCGGCAAACCAGGGCTGCAGGCTATGATTACTTTTCGTAAAGTAAACCCTTAAACGAATAACAATGCGACTTGAAATAAATTTAATAAAATTTAAAAAAATAATTAAATTTAATATTAAAATTGGCTTAGTAAATACTTATAAGCTTTTTATATTATTTTATGTTGTTATTTTAAATATTTAACAATTTATGGAGAGTTCGATGCTCCAATTTCAATTTATATTCTACCACTTTTACTATCTTTTGCCCTTTTTAATTTCTTAGCTTAGCTTTTCTATGAAATCCTTACAATGAACTGATTTTATCTTATAAACGCCTTTGCCGCCCTGCTTAGCAGATCAGGTACTAATTTAGATATTACTCAAAAGTTTTCCGCCCTCCAAGTGATGTCTCAACCAAAACTTTTTCTGTTAGTTATGACCGCAAATAACCAAGGGAAATGCCAAGGCCCCATTGCCAGGCCCCCCAAAACAAATAAAAGTGTAAACACTGATTTGGCACGCGCCGCGTTGAACGTAAATTTATGCATAAAAAGCTCCCCACAAGCAGATGCAGAACCAGCCCCAACTCAACCCGACTCACCCCCTTTCTCGAAAAAAACGAAAACCCCTACGCAAAACCCGTTGGCCAAACATGGTAATTACCTGAGTCCTTTTGGGCGAAAAATTCACGCATATAAACACGTTGTGTTTGTGGGCAGGGTGCGAGTCCAGGCCAGGGCAATGTCTGGCAACTTTTTCTTTATCATTACTATCAGGAACACACCTAAACACACACACACACACACACACACACACGTACACACATATAAACTCTCAGGCATAAGCCGTAACATGCATATGAATATGGCCTCAAGTCATGTCTGCTTGTCTGGCTGTCTGTTTATAGGTGTTATGGCCGGCTTCCGCAAGGACTTAACGTTTTTGTAATGCATAATTTTACACAGCTAACAGAAGAGTGAGCATGAGAGGGTGAAATAGTGAATTCGAGAGTGGAAAGGAGGCATGTGTAAGTGGGGCTAAAGGTTGGCCAAGAGAGACATATGCATAAATAATGCGAGTATTTTTAATATTTTTTCTGCAGCAAAATGTTGTTATATGTAATTATACGCAAATTAACTCGACAGAGACAGAAAGAGCGAGAGAGAGAGAGAGAGAGAGAGAGAGAGAGAGAGAGAGAGAGAGAGAGAGAGAGGGAGAGAGAGAGAGAAATTGAGAAAGAGTGATATGCGGAGACTACAGCTAGATAGAAAGAGACAGCAGACAAACTAATAGAGATGGCCCGGCCAGGCACGAGCACGACAAAAAACCGGGCCCACACGGGCTATTCTTTATTTATAGTATTATTATTATTAACATAAACTATAATACATTCATATTATTAATAATGCTATAATTAATTACAACAAGAGAGCGCTAGCGCCCAGGTTTTCAGCTGTCATTCTTAATAAAGCCCAGCCCACGCGAAAACCAAATATGCATCATATTTTAAAACCCTTTTATTATTAGTTATGAACGTACCTTCTTCTTTTAATGGAGCGACACTATTATTGAACTTTGGTTAATAGATTTGTGAAGGATTTTATCGCCATATTGTTTCGATAGTTTGAGGAAGACGTGAAAGAGGCTGCGATATTTAGATATTTCTCGAGCGTTGTTTTTTTATAGATTTATCGTGCGTGAATTACGAGGCCCGCGCGCATCTTGAAACATTAATGTGTTTTAAATAAACAGTGTGGCCAGGATTATTGACTTCGCTTAGATCATTTCCAGGCGCACAGAGAAAGAAAGACAGAGGGAGAGGAAGAGCATTTACTACAATCATTTTATAATTTCATAATAAACAATTTAGCAACAATTTAGTTAATTTATAGGCGGAGAGCTGAAAGATTTGAGCTGAGAGCTGCCTTTTGGCTGGCTTTAAAATAGCCGTTAAATGCACAAAGGACACGCAAAGTTACCAGACACAAACACACAAAACTGAAAGTCAAGTCTGAACCCTTTTTCAAACCTGCCACAGCAGCCCTGCAAGGGCATGAACAGGGTCCGGGGGTCTTGCAACTGAATCGGGGGGAAGCAATCAGACGATAAACTTATAAATGTTGCAGACGCCGCAAAGCGGGCAGCCATATAGTAATTATAGCCATGGGCTAAATTCTCAACAGAGAGCAGTTGGGGCATTAAGTTCAAAAACACAAAACCCGGCATAAGTTGTGTCCTCCTTAGCAGGGAAATGGGTTGGTGGGGGACAGACCTGTGACTGCTCTATAGTTATATAAGGTATACGAGTTGAAGAATTGAATGGCAAATAAGCAGACAAGAGACGAGCTGAGGTTGGCTGAGGCTGAAAGGCCGCTTAATGCCCGACAAAGTGTGTGGAAGCCGCGTAATTTAAGCCAAACTTCAGAACATTTCAGGTGATTATTTTGTAATTTGATTTTGGTTGCAGCTCTTGACGATATTAACAGCAGCCAAATCAAATTAAGAACTTGAAGAGTTAACCAGTTCAAATAATTGTTTAATAATTTTGAAGTTTATACTCTTATGGAATCAGGTGTTACATTTAAATAGATGAAATAGCAGATATATAGTATATCTATATATCGAAAAGTTTATTCGTATACAAAACTTAAATTCATACATTTTTTTATAAATTGATTACTAAACTGTACTAATCAAACAAACAATCCGAACGATTTCTCAATTTAAGCTATAAATAATTTCATTTCCACAGAAACTACCAATATTTTATTGAATTTAAACATTTTTAAATATTTTTGTGCTCATAATGCTGCCTAAATGATTGATAAATGCATATATATGCATATATATATAGATGAATATTTACATATATATATTTATACTCAAAGAAGGGTGATATATACCATATATCATTATTATTGACAGAGTGTTCGACTGACACGCCGCAAGTGACGAGCTGTAAAATAAATGGCTTTTGCCCGACAAAATGAAAATGAATTATGAAATATTCGCCAAGTGTGTCGTCTGGCCTAATGAGCCAAGCTATGTCAAGTGGAGCTGAGTTGAATTGAGTCTAAAGTAAAGTCGAAGTCAGGTCAAGTGGCTGTTGTGGCCCAGTAAAAGTAGCTGTCACATTAGCACCTTAACCGATGTAAGCCCAAGATAAGTTAACGACAGTGCCGATAGCTGACCCAGGCCAGACCAAAAACTCGACCCCCTGTCGTGGCCAAGATGAAGATGGACCCGAAGAGGTTCAGAGTTGGTAAATTGTAAATGGTAAATGTTGATGTTGATGGTGTTAGTGTTGGCGACCTGCCTGCAAGCGACGACTTCTGCTCACTTTTATTTTTCACAAACGGCAAAAAATAAATAAAACAAAAAAAAAACATTCGACAGGTAGTCAGAAATGTGAAGAAAATGATGTGATAACAAAAAATACATTCGCATATACATATATTTCTGCCAGTTTATGGCGCAGAAAAAAGGTCAAAAGCGCCCTAAGACATCATAAACGAAGGTTCATCTACGTCGCAGCCCAAACGGGCAAAACAATAACTGCAGGCAATTTGGGAGCTCGAAACTCTGTTTATTTGTCAAGCATTTTTCTCTTTTTGACATGTCGACTTCCAGCGGCGCAGCCCATGCTGAAAACCTCGGCCAAGACGAACGCAATTCAAGCACGCGCCGAATTTTCCTTTTTCGCCCGCTTCTGCTTCTCAAAATGGGCAGTCGCCAGATATACGTACATATACATTTTCTTTGAAAGATGTCCGAAAATTGTTATCGATGTTTTTGTCATGTTGGCCTCAAATTAAAATCCCCAATAAACGAGAAAAACTGTCATGTCCGGACCTTAGCGTTGATATATTATTATCCGGTGCCTGCCAGCATACGCATGCTAAGCAGCACTTGCATCCTTGAGGCAACGGACCCAATGTCCTGTGACGTTTTTTAATTGGCTTCAAGTCAAAGCAACTGGAATATCAAACATTTTGTGGCAAATGTGGCTTCAGAATAATAACAAAATAACATTTTCTGACCTAGAAGATTGACTCGAAGAATTTGTTAAATATTGAACATTTTTTGAATATTTTGGTTAAGATTTTGTGTGAGCTTAAAACTAAACTATTATTTGAACAATACAATTTCGTTTATTTCTATTTATTTACAATTTATTTATTAAAACAAGAAAAATAAATGCTTACTAAATATATACTTTCAGTGCAATCAATTAATTAATACAAATAAAATACATGAAATACATGCAAAAAAAAAAAAAACTAAATACTTTAAATACAAATCTTTTAATACAAAAAAAATAAAATTTAATAAATACTTCTTTTATTTTTGTGATAAATATTTTAAATTAGATTTAAGTTTTTGTATTTATTTTAAACATGATTTCATAAAAGCCTAAAACCAATAAAACTATTATTTTTTTCTATTAATGAAAACAAAAAAAAAACATAAAAATTGTTAAATAAGTCAAAAAAAAAAAAAAATTAACAAACTACACCTGAATTTATTTATATTATGTAAAATGAAATAAAAAATATTTTAAAATAAATATAAATTAGGTTTTATTAAATACCTCTAAGCATTTTTTTATAATTAATAATTTTAATAAAATGAAGAAGTTGTTTTCAGGCAGAATGTGACCAATCCCTAATATATTACGAAAAATACAAACTAAATACCGCGAATGACTCATAATACGCTATATAGATACGTAAACTAAAATATCTTCTTCAATTTGATTATGGCCATAAGCGAGACAAGCAGCAAACTTTTTCGCAAGCGCCTCAAACTGGAAAAGTTGGGCTCATTCAGTTGTTTTGTAGGGAAAAACAACAGCAGGAAAAATTATAAGAAAAGCTGAGAAAAAATAAATGGCCTTTCAGATTGCAGCTTCATTTACTAATTTCGCTGCTATCTGCTAATCGAGCGCAAAATAAGCAAAAACAAACGAATGCCAAAGGGGCAGTCGGCATATCGAGTTGCCACAAATAAACTGGCTAAGAGGGATTGTGTGTATAGTGGGAAGGGAGTTGGGCGGCGAACGAGAGTACCCCTGCCAAAACTTGGAACGTTAATTATACGAGCAAAGTTTGTGCAACGCACTTGTAACTAAAACCGGGCGATGACGCACATTAATTAGTTTTTATGATTATTGGCGAAAGCATTGAAATACAATGCGCGAATACGAGATAAAATTTACATAAGCAGCAGACAGTTTGGGCAGTGGGTGGTGGGGAAGGGGGAGGGGTTTACGCCAGGATAAAGCCAATATGTGGCGGCTTTGGTAGTTGAATTTGTCAATTTCTAATGCCAGTTTATCGTATGGGGCTTATTTACGAGCTACAGATTTCAGACAGCCGCCAGAAGACGGCTCTAAATGGCACACCCAAGCACACACACACACTGGAACACACACACGCACACAAACAGTGTAGGCGCCTGTGCCATAAATATGCAGAAGCTTCAGCTGCTGCTTGCCAGTAAATCCATTTGGCTAAATAAATGCCAGGGCTGACATAAATAAAAGACAATTAAATTAAGATAATCGTTTTGACTTTGGCTTCTGCCCGAGTTGCCATAGATGGTAGGGGATTGCGTTGCGGCTTAATGCGCTCAGCTCTCCCTCCCTTCTATGCCATAAACATAAAAACTCAGCAAACCCAACAGCTTTAAATGCGCTACAAATTAATGACAATCGCAGCCAACCCACCCTAACCATGCCTTGCTCCAGCTCCAGCGAAGCCCCAATCTGCGACAATTGCCATGCACTTTGATTTGGCTTTGATTTTTGCTTAATTACTTCTACAACTGTCGAATTGTTGTTTGTTTGTCTGCTTTTGTTGTTGGTTGTTGTTGGTTATTGTTGTCTTTTAATTGCGTGGCTTGCTGGCTGCATGAGTCAAATGTTGCATGTTGACTGCTTAATTGTCGTTAACCGCAAAAAAAGGAACGTAAATCAAGTATTAAAGCCAAAAATGAATTCAAATGACGTCAATCATATCGTCAGCTGCAGACGACTTGCGCCAACTTCCTGTCAGACAAGCGGCTGGCTGTAGTTGTCAAACTTTAAGTTGACATTAGGGTTTTTTTTTGGATTTATATACATTAACATAATATGATAGTTTACGTATGATCTATTAATTTCTCCCAACTATATTTGTTCTTTAATTCATCTATATTTATTGTATCCTGAAAAATAGCTTTGTGCAAGTGTGTGTGACAGGCCGAAAATAAAATCTCCAAGTAGACTCGCATATTTTGATGTCAAATTTAGGCGCTGAGAATATCATAAAGATCGGACAGTA
Organism: Drosophila virilis; assembly: GCF_030788295.1. Classification (NCBI taxonomy): domain Eukaryota; kingdom Metazoa; phylum Arthropoda; class Insecta; order Diptera; family Drosophilidae; genus Drosophila; species Drosophila virilis. The sequence continues at coordinate 22,503,850 of NC_091547.1, read as the reverse complement.
AAAACCGAAATTATACAAGGACGTACTTCTCATAGTGTGGGGTCAATAGAAAAAACTGCATTCGAGCGTGTTGCATGTGTTTATGTGCATACGAAACGAGAATTCTGACCTATTTGTCTTTATATACAATAAGCTAGCCCAGTTAGCAGACTACATGAATACTCTTAAATTACAATATTGCTTGCCCAATTGATATCTTTTTCTTAACACAAATAACCTTAACATACAAACCTAACTAGCCCAGTTGATATCTTTTTCTACACATAATTGTTCAGCTTTCGATTGACTCAAAAAATCAGCAGCTAATATATATTCCCCGAAAAACAGGGAAAAAATAAATATGAATAGAGATTTCGAAAGTGAAAAACATGCCTAATTTTCACTTTTTATATTTATTTCTCCCAACAAGAAACATGACAACAAGCGAACACACGACCTGCATAAATTTTGTAAGCAAATAGAAGAAAAAATCTTAATCAACTTTGAGCCTACAAATGAAAACATAATTCAGCCCAAATGAGATTTGCATAAAACACGACGTTGCAGTCAAATAAATTTCGATTAAAGTTGAACATCAATAAGCGACAGATAACTTTATAATTTATATGCTCAACAAATGTAGATACAACGTCTATTTTTTCTTTAATGGGTGATTAATAAAAGAGACAGATACATTGTCGAATGCAGATACTTTTCGAGCTGCAGTAACAGCAACGGCAACAGCAACTGCAACTGCATTTAGCCTGGCATTTAATGCATCTTGATTAGCAAATCGTATTTTTTTATATTGCCAAAACTGAGTGCAAATAGTTGTCGCCTGAGTCGCTATTGGTAAAGGGGTGGGAGAGGTTGCGCCCGATTGGAGGCTGTCGCTATTGAACTTTCGAATCTGACGTGCCGCCGTGCAACAAATACCTGACACATTCGACTATATCTAACACACATAATGTATGGTGCAGGGGTCTGAGGGGTCTCTTGGGGTTTGAGTTCTGCATATGAATTTTAGCTGGGCAACTGGTTTTTAGGTTGTGTATACCCTATACTAATAAATAATATTGTTTTATAAAAATAGTAAAAATATTATGGAAATAAAATATTCTTACTATTACATATTAATTTATACAAATAATAAATATTTATTAAATATAAACATCAAATAAATATATAAATATCATTTAACCTAGTAAAATTATTAATTTTAAGTTGTATTATATATTAATATTAATATACATAAAAGCTAACATAATAAAATGTAATTAAAATCTACAAAATTTATATATGTTTAATTATTACTATATTACTTAAATGCTTAAAAATTACTAAGAGCGTGGACAAAAAACATTTCAATTTATTCGAATTTTAAGTTATTTTTTACACATTTCTACATTTTCAACAGCCCAGGATATATTCTAGTCGTATAGTTCCCATTGCAGCATTTAATCTCGTTATTTTTATTTTCTCGTTTTCTTTTTATTTTGGAACCCATGCAGTCTGAATCGCAGTCGCAGTTGTAGCTGGAGTTATAGTCAGAGTCAGAGTCAGAGTCGCAGCTATCTACATAATTAATGCATGTCTGAGGCCACACGAAACATGCAAACGCTGACATATTGACCCAATATCTAGGCAAAGGGCTTGACATTTGTGGAAAACAAAAAAAAAAAAAAAAAAAAAAAAAAAATAAGCACAAAAAACAAAACGATATCACAGTTAAAACGAGAAACATCGCGTGCCAAAAAGCCACAGCCAGAGACGTTTATACAAAATTTATGCCTCTGCAGCTCGGGCAAATAATTAAAACAGACCAAAAACAGGCAGAAAAAGACAGGAAAAAAATCAAGAAAAAACCCAAATAATTATGAACAGATATGGCCACAAGAAGGCAGAGATAGTTTATGCATTGGGTGAGAGCAGCAGAGCTTTGGAAATGACACAAGACAGGGAAATATCTTTGCGTGATTAATGATGGGTCGTGCGGACCTGAACAGATATATATTTGTTTTAAATTTGTTATTAATTTATGTGAGCGCCAGAAGAAAAATAACGCTGCTTAGTATACGATTACAAGCACAGCAAAGCTTTCAAATTGGTGGGTTAGGTAATCGTGGCAGGCGAAATAAAGTTGGTTGTGTCTAAAAAATATGATCAAAGCATAAATGTGACCACAAATAAAATGTACATGAAGGCGCGGTGGCTATTGATAAGTAATACTAATCATATATGATGCTTGAACTAGCAATGAAGGTTACAGAACTGCAGAATGAATATATAACAGTGGATGACAGAAGTGTATAAAGTACTTAATTCCACACAGGGTTGCGAATAGAATTTCACAAGCGCTGAATAAAAATATGCGCAAATAATGTATGCTGGATAAAAATATGCGTAATAATGTAAATCATAAGGAGTAAAGATATTAGTTGGAAATGATATCTTTGCTTCAACCTACTCAACAAAGGCTTAAATAACTACCGCTTAATATTTATTGCCGAATACTTAAGTTGCCTAGCTGAGGCACTCAAATATCATATAGTTTTTGTTTTGATGATTGTAAACCACCCGGTCAAGCGAAATGCATAACTTATTTCCAGTAATCCAGAGAATATGTAATCATAATAAAAACTGTAGAAGCCCACACACTAAAAATCAGCCTGGCATATCATCATAAATTATCTAATATAAAACGTCATCAATTATATGCAGGAATTTATTGTGGCAGCTCTCAAAGCACAATTGATAATTGCTGTCGTCTGGGACTGGGTCTGGGTCTGGATCTCTGCTCTTTCCCACTCGCTTGAAGACCAATTAAAACGGTTCGGTTCCATTTTCCGATGAGCTGTGTTCTAACATTTTTGTGTATTTTTATGATTTTGATTACGATTTCGGCGCCTAAGCGAACGACTTGGAAGCACAATAAAAACTCGAAAACGAAAAAAAAAACCAACTGAGCTAAAAACTCAATTTCAATTTGAAATCAATTTTTCAACAGAGTTGTTTTCGGGCCGTGCTTGTGACACCTCAATAAAAAACCAAAAGTCTTTGACCAAGACCCACTGAGCAGGAGGCGCCACTCACTGAACGGTGTCCAATGGGCTGGACAAGATGCGCATGCATAAGTTAAGAGCTGTTTTGGGGGTAGACACAAAAATCGACCCCCCGTTGGGGTATAAAAATTAAAATTTTATTTGTTTAGCAAACGGCGTGACAACAGCAGCAACAACAAAAATAAAAGCTACAACAACTCCGACAGGTATCGAACTGCTGCCGTGAGGGTCAAGTGGTTTTGAAGTCCCCCAGCGATATTTGCCCATTGGCGCATTAATCAAAATTGTAATACAAGCCCAATAACAAACAATCTAACACTTTCGAAAACTTGAAACCCAACTGAACTCGTACAGAACCTAACTCCGCTCGACTCAAATCCAATTAATAAAATCAACATTGTTGCCGACGTTTCAAATATCACAAGTGGATATCGGCTGCCCACGCTGAGAGTTTCGTGTTTATTCTGTATTTGGTTCGCAAATTTATTAAATTATGCTTTATATTTTAAGCATTCGCGAGAGATAAATGTGAAACCAGCTGAAAGTTGTAGGGTACAAACAGATAGTGTTGAGATTAAAAAGATTCGATTAAGCAGCAAATAATTAGGCTATTCTGTTTTGGTAATTATAATAAAAGCAACATTAAATAAAGCTAGGTTTATGATAAATAAAATAGTTTAAGCAATAAATTTGTGAAAAAGTATCGATTATTTAAAGAAATATAAAAAAATATTTACAAATAACAAATTTATTTATGAAAATTAAAACTAAAAATTCAAATTTTAATTAGACTATTTGTATTATTATTATTATTGTACTTATAAAAAAAAATTTTAAGTTACGAACTTTAAACTAAGGGGAAACTACTAAACTAAATATTGCTGCAATGGTCTTTAAAATATGTAAGCTTTATTTAAATAAATTATTGTTAAATGAAATTAATACTCGAAAAATTTGCTTGTTGCTCTTTTATAGAAAGAGCATTTGAATTTCAGTCAACGTGCGTTTTAAAAACTCTTGTAGGTGCTACCAAATTTGGTTAAATGTTTATCGCTAATTTTTATATAGCCAAATTATTTAAATCATTAGACGGGCAAATAATTTATTGTCACATGGGTAAATTAATCAAACTGAGCAGAATAGTTGATTAATTTAAGGAAACGCACATGGCAACAAAAATAAACAAGCACACACACACATACACATACACACACACCTAGATACAGCTGAAGCAAATCCAATTGGTTGGGCAAAGTTGAGCGGATCGTGGGTTAATTACCATGTCAAATTCAAACAGAAACAGCAGCAGCAGCTACAACAACAGCCAAAAAGGTAGTTTATCATTAAAACAACAACAATATAAATAATAGGCTGCCAAAAGGCACTATTCGACGCATTCAGTAGGTAGGCCCGTCCGGGTCAGGTAGTTTGAGCCTAAGTAAAACCTTTTCTTATCATAATTACGCACAAAACGACGCACACAATGGCAGCGTAAGTTGTGCGAAAGAGAGGCAGATAGACGAGGTAAATTAGAGCGAGTGGGCGCTACTCGCACTGGCTGCTAAGCGCCGCCGCGACAAATGCAAATGCCCAATTGCGAGGCGAACGGAAGTCGCAGCGTAGTTCGCCTTGGTTAAAATGAAGGCGTCGCCCGCATCGCAGCTGCGGCCCTGTAGCACGGTGGGCGAGGCTGCCGCCCAGCTCCCTCTTTTGCCCACGCTTGACTGACGTTTCGCGTACTTAAACAGACGTCCATTTATAATCGACGGGTCAGCCGTGCGGACAGGCCGCACTTACGATTATGTTTGTCCGGGCTCGCACTTCGGGACAGCGGGACGGCGGGTCTTTGGTAGTGCGTTTATTATAATGAAATTATGCATACAAAACATCGCCCATATATCAAACAAAAAAAAAAAAAAAAAAAAAGAAAAGGCACTGCGCATCGTCGCAAGTGACGCCGCGTATTAAAATAATGACTTAATTTCGTTTATGCATGCGTCCATTCCAAGTACCAGCGCCTACCCCACCCCACAGGGCCCATCTGTCTTGTCTCTGTCATCTATATACACCATATAAGTGTATATATATATGTATATATATCACATCTAGTCCCAGACGCACTCGTCTCCCAGTTGCAATCGAGTTGGCGCGTTAATTGCCATTTGGACCGCCGACATGGAGCCGCATTTGGTTATCAGCACGAAAATACTAGTCCCTCCACCCCCCGTTAAAAGCCCGACGCTCCACGCTGCTGTTCAGGCCATTTAATATTATGCATGACAATTGCGTCCATGGAATGGCGCATAATCAAGCAGCAAATGCGTTATGAATGACAGACGCTTAAGCGGGACAAGTGCGGAGTGTGCGAGAGAGCGGGGGTAGAGACTAGTTAAGGGCGGCATGTGGCATGTACTTAGAATATGCTTATCGGACATATAGACACACAGTTTGAGCAGCAGATAAGTACACACACACACACACGAGTCCTTAGTAACTTGAGATCTATTGGGCTAAGCAACACCTTTTCAGGCACGTGTGAGCAGAGCTGAGTCATCGCTCAGGTCGAATATTTATAGATGTTGTAAAAATACTCAACTAGTTTCAAATATCATCAAGTATTTGACGCACCTGTCAGCTGGCAATTGGAACTATAAACATAAACATTTATAATGATATATTATAACTCGAATTCTAGAAATTCGCTTTTACCAGAAATGTGTTTGGCAGCTGTACTTAAAACAAATGTGTCCTTCAAAGATTATAACAACTCAATATGTTGGCTAGATGTATCAAAACATATGCGACATATGTCTGAAATTTGACAAAGATATTTAGAAACATAATATGCAGATTAACTTATAAATTTTAAAATATTTTTACAAATATGACAATTTCAAATATATCTATTAAATAGTAAAAACACTTACCGCAAGACAATCTATGTGTTGACAGAGATTTCACATCAGACTTATTATATTTTTAAGTTTTCGCTTCATTTCCATATTTTATCTGCAATAAACAACAAAATGTTCAAGAGAGTTTAACTAATTGAACCAGTGAATCATTAAGTTAACTGCACTGACTCCATATTAAGCAAAACTGGTTCACAGCTACAAATTAGTTTCTGACACAGTTTGATCTACCGTAATGCAACTCCGTTGGCACCTGCCTCCAGGCTGTATAGAAGAGAGCATATTCAAATGGCATAAAACAGAACATAGAATCCATGAAGAACAACAAGAGACGGAGAAGATGACCGTCTGTTGTCACTTTTGGTATGCTTGACCCATTTCATGATTATCATGCGCTCATTCATTCATTCCTTCATTCATTCACTCTGCCAGCTCGGTCATTGTCTTCTTCACTCACAATTTTGTTTGTCAGTTGAGCTTCGGCACACTCAACTGACAGCTGTCATAATTAATTTTGACGTTTTTTGTGTGGTAATTAAATATGCTATCTCTCCCTCTCTCTCTCTCTCTCTCTCTCTCTGTCTCATCTAACGCACAGGTTCTCAACGTTAGGGAATGCGTCGTCGTCGTCTTGTTTTGAATTTCATGAAATGCCAGCTCTGATTAGCCTTTTCAAGTGCTGTCTGAGTTCGGCAAGTAGGCTCATTACGCACCACATTTCGATAACAACTTAATAAAAAGCTGGCCGAGAGAAACAGGTGGGCGGAGAGAGGCTTATTAATACCCCGCAGTATTAAATGGGGTGGAGGGCGTCGGCTACCAAATTGAAATTGCCTACGAACGTCCGTTAACATCTACTTTGTATACCCTGAACCCAATGAAAATTATTAAAAAGGGTATCATCGTCTTGCGCAACATTATGTAAAAGGCAAAGGGAAGCATTTGCGAAACCATATAATATATATACATTAGATCTATCCATTTGTGCGAACGGGATTGAACTACAAGAGCCGAAGACTAGGAATTTAAAATATATATACTCTCATGTTACATGCAGACCGAGTTAATCATTTTGTATGAATATGCAATCAAATTCTTGATAAATAGTTCACTTATAGGAAATTTTCTTTAAAAAAGCTGTTAAGCTTAAAACGCTTAAATGTTTGTATTTCAGAAAATATTTTCTAAAAATTTTATGAAATTAAAATCAAATCAATTTTTGTTGGTAATTGTTTAGCTTTGCGCTTTGATAAGTACACACATTTGAGCTTCATATTGTTGTTCCCCTTAAATTTCATAGAGATCGGACAATAAACACCGAAGCTTTTCAAGAATACATTTCCCAAATGGGTATGTTTGTATAAAAGTAAGCTAGAATCTATGTAAGAGTAGCTCGATAAAGAATTCAGGGTATAGCGTAGTCGGACAGTCGTGACTTCAGCACTATTGGTTGGTCTTTTGTGTGCTTGGCTACCACCGAAATGGGTTTTACTTAAAGACTTAACCGCCTTGCTCTATAAGGCAGGGGTGTGTTTGGGTTTGGGCGGCACATCCTACTAACCCCAATGCATTGTTTGAGGCTCTACGGAAGGGCACTCCGGCTGTGCGGTTCATATGCACGCGGCCGGAAACGACCTTGGCACGTTATCGTCGACTTTTCATCACTTTCATATTCATACAATATTCGAAACGTAGCGCTCGGCCCTTGCCGCTGCCCAGGCATGCATGCACAGGGGCGGCGCAGAGCGGAGGTTGGAGGGCCAGCCAGCGGTAGCTCTGCATATCTATGTAGCCTTCGGTATGTCGTGTCCTGCCCGTGTCCCATGTCCTGGTCAACGTCAACGTCAACGTCATCATCATCGTCGCCGTCATCGTTGTGGGCCAGTTGGCAGCCACGTTGTTCGAACCACAAGCTATCTGTGTCAGAAAATCTCAACTACCCAAACATACGTTATGAGTTTTCTTTGTTCAACTGCCCGGTTTGGGGAGGGGGTGCGGCGGTTGCGAGTGCAATTGCGTCTCTGCCCGAGCGATAGGTAGCGCACACAATTTCACTGAAATCTGCTCAAATTTCATATATTTTTCTCTTCTTGTTTTGACAGTTGCCCTCGGACCTGGCCGACTGCTATGAAAGGCGATGGGCGTATGGCCAAACAATTGACAGTTAAATAACATTCTAAAGTGGATATATTTTTACCTTTTTCTATAAAAGGAAACAACTTAAAATATTAATAACAATAAATTTCATGTGCTTCATACATAAAATATATGCATTTTCTATAAAGGGCAAGCAAAATGGGTTACTAGAAAGAATATCAGTTAAAATGGTCTAACAATGAAGGCTACAAAAGTAATCAAATAGTTTGATATTTACCTGTAAAAACTAATCAAATAGTTGTTAGCCGCAAAACTTTTGCACTCTTTAACATTAACATAAATCTGAATATTACTATGATCTCTGTAACTGTAGGAGGTAGAGATAATTGCAAACGTGTCGTCTATTTACCAAAGTATTTTATACTAATATAAATATTAATAATAAAACAAAATTATGGATTTAAATCAAAAAATAAAAAAAAAACAATCAAATAAATTTAATATAGTATTTAAACAAGTTAGAGTGTTATGGTGCCCGGTTAGGAAATACTTTGAACATTTTTCTACCAGATATAACTCTTGTAAGAGGGGAGAGGAGTATAAACGGTATATACTATAGAAGAAACTGTATATCAATATTAGGGACTCTAGCCAATAAGAAAAATGTTCTCCAATATCTGATTTCGATATCGATTTTCATCGATTGCTTGCACACGGTGCAAGTTATCTACTATCGAAAGCCAGCTCGCACTGCGCGGGCACTTGGAGAGATTTGCTCTTATAGGTTCTGAGGTTCAAATGGACAATCTCAGTAAAAACAAAACGAAAACCATTTTTTTAATATGCCAAACATGAAATATTAAAACTAGTTTGTTTGGCCATGTATCAATTTGAGCCACTCAATTTGCGTTTAATTGATATTTCCTATTTTATGATAACTGCAATCGTGGCCAAATTATTATTACCTTGCCAGTTGTAATTTCCATTCAATATCATCGTCAAAAATTACTGGGAATATTTCAACTTGACCACAATTAAAAGGCCATTGAATGTTGTAACATGAGTTTTCGCATTGGTTTATTGGGGGTTTTGGGCTGGATTAGAAGCAAAAATGTTTCGGTAAGCCACAAAAATAGTTTTTACTGCTGGTGTCACTGCAGCCGATGTATCTGAACGTGTTGCCCACGTAGGTTTTGGCCCTCTAGGGGGTACCTGTAGCTTATAGTAGTTACTTTTAACTGCCGGCCGTTAGGCAAACAGTTATTGCGCTCAGTACTCGCCCCATTAGAATGACACTGTTTCCCCAAAAAGCAACAACTTGTCATTAGACAAATTCAATTTAATGCTGGGCAACAGCAACAACAACAACCAACTGGCGACCACAACATTTTTCGGTGGGGCGATACCATACAAATTCTATTTAATTTGGCGCACACCCCCGCCAGCCCAACGCAGCGCCACACACCTACGGGTCAAAATGGAACAGACATGGAAAACTCCATCTAATGTGCACATTGGCACGTTCACTTTGTTGACACAACTGTACAATGAGGCGCGGGTTGTGGCAGGAAGGCTACCCCATCAGGCGGGTAGCGGGTCCCGCAGCCTGGCGAAGTTTATTTCGAGTGGAATCGCCGCTTTGTCGTATCTCAAAGGACATTACAATGCAGATAGACCCGGACGAGTGAGTGACTGGAACGACACAGCCAATGGAGTTGAAGCCCTGGCAATAGCAGCAGCACTGAAAGACTACATGCGATGCGGCACAGTGGTGCCAGTTCAAGCAGGAATTGCAGCGAAGAAGCGTACGCCACGCACACAATCTCCTTTTTGATAGAATTCTTCTTTGAATATAACGATTTTTACAATTTTTTAAATGTTAATTCAAAGAGTTTTAAATCACAATTTTTTACATTTTTAATAGATTTAATGTATTTATGTTGTAATATTTATAAAAATGTAGTTTTTTCAAAACTCTTTAAATCAATATTTAGAAATCTTAAATTTAGTTTCTCTTCAATTTAATATTTTCAAACTTAATATATAAATTAATCCGAACTTCATGCTGCATATTTTTCAGCTTATATTTATTATACTTAAAAATACTTAAAATATTTTATAAATCTCTAATAAATTTATGGAAAAATTTAAGGCAAACTAATTTTATTTAAATTTCTCAGGTTAAAAGAGAAACGACATACCATTCAAAGTGTACAAAAATTATTCCCACATTGAAAAAAAAACTTATATTCTTTACTTTACTTTTATAGAAAAAATATATTTTCCATAATGTTCCCAAACATAATATATTTACATTTTTTATAACGATCCCAAACATAGCACAAAATCCACTTGAACTATTCATAACTTTCGATATGTGACAAAATCTCCACATTATTCGACAAATTTATTTTAAATTATTTTTAAAATGAAACGTGCTTTGATTTTTTTTTGTCATATTCTGTAGTTCAGCAAGCTACTCATATTTTCATTAATTTGCAACTAAATTGTGAATCAGTGTGCGAGCATGTGGTTGCCGTTGAGACTCGAGTGTTGCTCAAGCTGACGGCTTTCTGTGGCGTCTCTCCTTTTTGGGTTCAGTTAGTGGCATTGTCACGACTTCTTAATGTCATTTTATCAAAGGCAAGTCGCGGACGCGGCAGCCACCCAGGACACGGGACACGGGACCCTAAGAGCCTGGCGAGGCGAAGCACACACGTGTGTAGCAGCCGCACAACGCTGCGTATACGTGATGGGGTTATTATTGTTGCCGTCATTCTGCCAGCTGTTGTTGTTTTTGTTGTTGCTGTTGTTGCTGCCGTGTCTCGTTGTGTTCGATATGTTTATATTTGTTGTGCGGTTTTGCGTGTCTGCGTGGCCCTTTAACATGTGCGTTACGTTCACATTACACACACACACACGCACACACACACGCACATTATGAAGTCGTAATAATATACATATTTGAGTGTATGTGTGCGTTTCTGTGTGATAAGCGTGTACGTATCAAACGACATTTGGCGAAAATTTTATGGCTCATACCCTGCACACCGAAAAATTGGTTGGAACCCACAAAAGTTGCCACCCAGACAAACGCCCGTTTTGTGTAGCTCTTCTGCTTTCTCTTTTTATTATGCGATTTGTTCAACTTCATTTTATTGCAAGCACACTCATACACACACAGCTGATGTGTGTACGCGTATTGGTGTATTTAAAATTTAATAGCTAACATTTTTATACACAATCGATCGAAAGGCTTCATTACATTTTAATGAAACGGCACACAGATATTTCGTTTGAGGAATTTTCAGTTTCAGTTTAGGTTCAGGTTAACAATTCCAGTTCGGGTCAAATTAAGTTCAGCTTCAGTTGCGGTTGTGGTTAACAAAAAGTTGGCTGTTTATATGCCAAATTTACTTCAGAGTTTTTTGTATGCATTTTGTGGCCCGGCATTCACTATATAGCTTCAAAGCTGTCATGCGTTCATTGAAAACCTATTAAAATGGAGTTTTTATATTTCTCTTTTTTTTTACTCAAAGCTCATTTTCATGCATTGAAATCAGGACAAACAGCACTCAGCAAACCGGCGACGTGTCCTTAACAAAGTCACAAGCAGAACCTTGACATGTCATTCAGTTTGAAATCCTTGCAATTTCTTTTAACCACAACATATATGCCATTCCTGCCCGTCTCCGCAATTCCCTTCTCTCTTTTCCCACTTAAACATTCCACTAAATGCACCATACAAATATCATTTAGCATGACATCAATTTTATATACTACATAAAGTTGACATACATTTTATGTGCAGCTCATATACATCGACGTGCACATATGATGTGTATATATATATAAGCATATAAATATGTATATATTATAAATATATGCATATGTATGTATATGTCTACCATTTGGAGAGCCTACAATTTGAGCTGATGCTTCCTGCGCTCCTCTTTACCGCTAGCAGCAGCTGCCAATTCGCATAAATGTCACGTACGTCAGTTTGTCATTTGTGTAAAAGATGCAGCCGCCAATGACAACGTCGCGCTGCACTTGAGTCCTTCTATGAAGTATGAAATAAGTAAAAATTCCAAATACTTGTAAGCTAGCATAACAGATACCTCGTAAACAGGGATGTCTCGCCTGGCAATCGCGCGTTGACTCGACTTTTCGACCTACTCTACAAAGTAGAAGATGCCTGTTGCACATATATGTACGAATTCAATATACCCACTTTCACCTTTTATTACTTCAGGGTATTTTTAAGATAGCAGAACAGCATCAGACGTTTGCACATACAATTTCGAGTTCGAGTCGTATGAATAACGCATACGCACTGTGAGCCGCAAACTTTTCAAACAGCTCAAATTGGTGGCACGCAGCAACAGCGGCAACACAAGCGACTAATTAAAATTTTATAACGCCCAAAAACTCAGCAAAAAGATGTTGTGCTGGCGTGTGTGCGTGTGTGTGTGTGTGTGTGTGTGTGGCAAATTCATAACAATTTTGTCAAAATGCTTTCCAGCTACTTAAATATTAAATGAGTTGACATTTTTGGCCAGACTTAAATATCAGTTAACGCATTTTGAGCTGAGCTTTTGCTTTTGATACCCATGCGTTGATTGGGGATTACATGGTTCACGTTTTTGTATCAAGTACTTGTACAGTTTAAGCGCTCAGTATTTATTTATTAATTGTGGAATTGTGGAGGAAAAGAAAAGACAGACATTTGCAAAAGTCTAAAAAAAAATTCGATTAATACTATAACTATGTTCATGATAAAATATATGTTTTTTAAACCGTCTCCAACATATATCATAAGAGAATGAAATACAATTCATAAATAAATTCAAGAGCCTTTAAACTTCATCCTCAACACAGGAAGCTACCATTTTTATGCACATAATTATCAGTAGCTCTGTTTCAATAGGAACACTTCCAGCTACTTATCAAGTAATAAGTATTTCAAAGTAAAATTACTTTTTTTATTATTAGAATTTGTGTTTTGTGATAAGATGTTTCTTTCAAAGTCTACCGCAGCATTTGCACGGATTTTTCCTTTTCATTTGCCATGTTTATTTTCTCTTTCATTTTTATCAAATTTCAAAGCTCATTACACTTTATGTGGATGGGCTTAAGCCGTGTCGCCGCCGCAGTTATCGATGTCGATGTGGGGCATTAAACGACCTATAAACGGCGATGTCGCCGCTTCAATTGACAATTATGTTAAACAAAGTTATTAAATTACGCAAAAATAAGGCAGCCGAGCGTGCCAAGTGAATGGGATTACACATACGCACCGTCAGCGCCAAAAGCCAAGCGACAAATCAATAGCAGGCGGCGGGGGCCAATAGGAGCTGGGGGTAACTGTCACAGGTGCCTGACTTTGCGCAACTCTCCAAAGCCAAGCAAATTGCAAGCTAAAAAATTTCCATTTAGCATAAAACTCATGCTATTATCACACGACAGAGTTTTGCGCGGAGCAGACGGGCGAGGTACATAACAAAAAATTACGCCACTCGGCACACTACACACTAAAATATGCAGAGAGAGAGGGAAAGTAAGAGAGGGGCTACAGGCAGGAGTGGACCCAGTAGACACTTTTTAATGTACCAAAACGGCGGTGGCACAAAGAATGTCTGCTCCATTGCCATAGACATCATAAAAATTCGTTAAAAATAAAACACACGCCACAACAAAGACAGCCAGGGCGGGGTGGGGCTGGGGCGATAGCGAGCCGACTTCCGTGTAGCTTAAACCTTGGCTAAGAAGCAACTGGAGCTGGAGCAGCAGCTGGAGCTATGTGGCACGTTTACCGGCATTTCGGATTACGCATACGCCACCGTTTTCGGGGCGGGGACATTGTTTTCCGGCGCCTTGGCCTGCGGGGGCTGTTTATGCGACAGACGCTGAGCCTTGGCGGGCGCCATAAGTAACAAATTTTATAAATTATTTAAATTTTTATTCATGCACCGCCGTAAAGTTAAGCCCGCTGACAGTTAGCTAGTTTGGCCAACAGCAGCTAAAAAATTCCTGCCAGCCGCTTTCATTCATAACTTTTTCCTTATTTTCGGGGGACTGTTGCTTTTGGCCATGTGACCTTGACTTGTTGGCTTTTAAATATTGATACCGGCGGCCTTTGATCTAAGCCCAGAGTCCAACGGCCCGAAACCAGCCACAAAAATAAAAAAGAACAAAAGAACAAAACCTGCGCTTAGGCAAATGCGTTGCTTACCAAAAAAAATGCTTTGCCTAATAAAATGTTACGATTCGGCGACGTATTTTGTATAACAATGCAAATACTCTTAAAACCGATTCAGAGGGTATTATACACTTTTGAGAAAATATGCGACGAGTTTATGGGGACATCATTTTCAACAGAAAATCTATATACATTTTGTATTGGATAAAGTTAAGTTTCCATCTATTCAGACATATCCATTAGGGTTTATATACAATTTGTATAAATTACAAATAATTCTAGAATTTTTTTGGTAATTATCTTTAGCAAGACGCAATTTTGAACATGTCATTTTAGCTATCACCAGGCAAAAACTGACTGATCAACTTTATTCCAAAAGCTAAAAGCTAATAACGAGACATAAAAAAAAATAAAGAGCATTTGAGTTTCAATGAGAACAAAGCTATTCTCGCTTTCTCATACTTTTCCTCTTCATTTTTTTTGTTGCTGATTTCATATATTCGCATGATTTATAAGCAACTGAAAAGATACAATAAAAACGACTGTCGCAGTTTTATGAGCCCCGGCAAATGGCCATAAAATGCCAAAGCACATATGAGAAAATATAAATAAATCGAACGATTATTGACAATTATAATGATATATGATGCATTCTTAAAAGTCATAAATTGAGCCAAAGGCTGGGTAAGTATATTAGTCGAGCAAAAAAAAAAAAATAGAATTCATATCAAACAAATAATACAAAATCTGGAGCAATGTCGCTCCTTGTGGGTCACTTCTTAAGTGGGTGACGTGGCCACAAAGTCAAGTATTGTGCAAAATGGCACAAAATAAACGAAATGAAGTGAATGTGCAATAAAAATGAAAATTTATTGACTTTAAAGTAGTTATTGCATGTGGGAAATGGCTTCCTAAAGAGATGGGTCTTAAAAGATAAGTTAACTTAGCAAGAGCAACAAGAGGTTTTTGGAGCCTTAATAATGTTAATATACGTAATTATTTATATTTAATAATATATGGTGTAACATCATATAAATATAAATATGAGGAAAAACATAAATATAAATACAAATATATATATTTATTTATGTATCAATATAAATATTAAACAAATTCCAATATAAATGTATTAAATTAAACTTTAAATAAGCTGAAAGCTGAAGTTAAAAAACAGTTCGCAAATGTTATGCAGTTTATTTTAAATTTAAAAAAGCTATTGAAAATTTACTAATTGAATATTTTTAAAATGCAAAATGGTTGAAAAATTAAAATATAAGGCTTACATTTTTTTTGGCATTATCAATAAGAGAAAAGAAAAAAAATTGTAAATAGAAGAATTCAAATAAAAAATTCAAAAAGTTTGATTAACGCCTTAAAATAAATAATTTAAACATTTTTTCGTAAAAAGGCATAAAACGGAGAAATCCAGCTCAATAGCTGCAAAGTAGAATTAAATTCTTGCTAAATTACACCAGCATATTACGGCTTATTATCAATGCCCAAATCGGCTTTAGCCCAGTTTTAGCTTAGTAGTTAGAATTTTTGTAGAACCGACTAATTTGCAGCGCTCGCGGCGTTTACGCCAGTTTCGACTACCCCTAACCCCTGCGGCAATTCTCAACAAACAAAAAAATGCAAAGCCGCAATCTATGCAGTGAGTACACACTCCGTCTCGAAACATTGCCCCGGCTAATTATCAATTTAGTGCAATTTGTTTCGTTGGGCTCGTTCAAAGTGAGCATTTCCAGAGCTTTGGGGCAAACGAATAAAATGTGTACAAGTATGAGTGGACTCACAAGTTGCACAGTTGAGTTTTATCACAGAGTTTGTTGTGACTTAACAGCCTTAATTTGTTTTCATATTTATTGAGTGTGTGCGTGCGTGTGTGCGTTGCTTTTAAACTATTAAAAAGTTCGAGTTGTCTGCTATGCCATGCGCCACAAATAATAAAACAGCAGCCGCATCAACTGCTTCTTAATGCGCCTCAATGCAAAATAAACAACAGCAGCAAAAGAAGCAGCAGCAGCAGCAGCAGCAACAGCAGCCGCTCTTGAAAGTCGTTTGTTGCAGTTGTCTGCACTGGAAAAATATTGTTGTTGTTGTTGTTTGTCACTGCCGACTGCCAGCAAAACTGTTTGTTAATAAATTAAATGTTTAATTTACTAGCCATTATGGCTAACAAGTTGCTTTTTGTGTCTGTGTGTGCCATTAATGATGCATACAGCCAGACATTTTCTTATTGCAATTGAGCGACAATTTTGTCGACAGGCATCACTTAAAAATTATTAAAACATATTTAAATAATTATGTTCATTTATCAAGCAGCAAAAGAAAGTTAACATTTTTTTGTGTAATTTGACATCCAAATGAAGCTCTAAATTAACAGCTAATAGCAGTGCTTGATCTCCCAAATAAGAGTCTAAACATAATCATATAAATTAACACAACTAACTGACAAAAGTAACACGTTTTATTGTTGTAAACAAATATTTTCGCTTTTGTTTGTCAACTTGTGTTGCGATTGTGAATCCAAAATTGAGTTATAACAAAAAACAGTTATTTTCTAATTTACTTTGTTGTTATGGGGAGTGTCCGACTAGGGCATACCCAGTACCATTACTTTTACTCTTGGCAAAAATAAATAATTAATCACTGTCATAAAATGAAAGATACATGACCTGTAGATACCAAACTAAATTTTTAGCCCTTAAAATCTCGTAGCTCAAAAAGAGATTTCCATATCGCTTTAATCGATTGCTTGGGAACGCTTATTGATTATAGGAAACTCAATCGTCCTGCGCGGGCACAAGGATGACCTACGTTCAAATCTCTAGCTCTTATAGATTCTGAGATCTCAGTGTTCATACTTGGCTGGATCGACTCGGCCTTTGATGCTGATACTTTATGGGGTCGCTGATGCGTCCTTCTACCTGTTCTGCCCGTATATTCGCACAAAAACATTATAAACCGCTTACCAATTTTCAATGGGTTCAAAGTATAATATTTAAAATTACAATTATTTTAAAATTGTTTATTCCATGTTTGTTTTAATTTATGTTTATCAGCCAAACTATATAAAAACGCAACACATTTAAGCATATACAGGGATTGTCAATACTTTTGAAATATTAAATTACAAATTTGGACAAAAATTGCAGAGTTTGAGGATCAAGTTTTATGGCCAAGTCTCTCAGAAGTGTTCCTCACAGACTAACAAATATATTGTCAATTAATTTAATTTCCTGTCATTTTAATAATTTATTTTTTGTCATGAGTTTCCACATTGATAAAATCATAATTTACATTTTTCAAATTTCAATTTGTACAAATTTTTACCTTTTCAACTTAATACATCTCGTGGCAAACTTTGTGTAATAATTGTATTTGAATAATTTTAACTTTTTAAAATATACAGGGTGTGTGTAATATAAACCGCAACAGGCGGCAACAGGCAGAAATAAAAATGCATTTAAATTGTTGAACGTTAAATGAGATTTATGCATTTGTTTTATGTCACATTTTATGCAAACCCAATGACAATATAAAACATTCGCATATGCCAGTGACAGAGTTTTTAATAAACTTGCCAGTTTTTCGTATTTTTTGTTGTTTTTTTTGTTTTTTTGTTTTTGTTTTGGTAGAAATTAAACGTGTATTTTATGTGGAGCTTAATTGCAACGTTTTTCAACGCTGGTTAACCCAATTGCGACCGTAAATTTATGAAATATTTATTATACGTAAACAAATGCATAAATAACAAAAAATAAAAAAGTTAAGAGTTGTACGCAGTGTGCGTGTGCACATTTGGTAGATAATTTAAATCAATTGCTGAGTAGCTGCAATTAGCAGAAAAAGATAAAAAATTAAAATTTACAAACAAAACAAATGGCCCAAAGACCACAGAGAAAATAATAAAAAGTAAAAAACACACAGCCGAGCCCTAGCCGCAGCTTTTATGGGCGGGCTTATAAAGTACATGTACATACTATATATTAATGGCGCAGGCTCCATAAATTATGGCGCATTTACTTAGCCAGATAGACAGATAGAGGAAAAAAGCCAAAGAGTTGCGAGTCGATAAATGATTGCGGTCGAGCCTGGAAATCCTTTAATTTGAAACCCAAACTCAGCTGCAGCAGTCGCAGTCGCTGCCACAGCCAAGTCAAAGGCACATTTCACAAATGTCGAAAGCAAATAGAAAACAACTAAGGATGCTACTTGATGAAACTGATCAACAAAGAGTTACCCTATATAATCGATTACTGTATACCTTTCAGTGTTAGCTATAGAGCTGGCTACAAATTTGTAGTCTCTAGCTTTTAGAGTCTCCGAATTCTTGAGACAGGCCGATCTAAATTGAACTTTCTAAGCTCATGGCATTTTATAGAGCACACGTACTAATTTTAAGGTATCTAGCTCTTATTGTCCCCAAGTTATTTCAGACAGTCAGCTGCATATGGTTAGATGTACATATTTGTGGATACTGCTAAAAATGTATATACTCTTTGATGTTGTATATATGTTATGGAGCCTGCATACCATTTTTAATGTCTGTAGCTCTTATAGTCTCAAGCTATTTATGGATACATGGTATCAAAACTTTAAGTTCTCTGGCTCTTATAGTCCCCGGGTTAATTCAGGTAGGCAGAGGCATTAGATCTAATGAATGCTGCTTTAAAACTATGTTCTTTAGATAGCATATGTCATGATGTGACCGCACACATATCTTCTTTGCCGCTGCATTTTAAATAGCTACAGGGTATCAGAAATAACTAAAAACGAACCAAAAGCCAAAACACACATTAAAATGCATGTGTGTAGTCTGAAGAAATATGACCATAGCAAATTGCTGACTCTGGCACAGAGTTGAAAAACTTAAAAATTGCTCGGATGCCCATCCTAGTGGAGGCGGCGGAGTCCTTTCTGTGCGCCTGCCCGCCCGCCTGGTTCAGTCCCTTTGCTGTGCTGCTTTTTAAGTAAAGAGCAGCAAAACGCAAATATCATCGAATGGAATATAATTTATGTGCTCCATTTGCAGTCGGCAGTTCGACACACACACACACACGCACACACAGATCCAAGGCACATATGCTATGGTCCCATACGGGACAACCCCGTGCTCTGTCCAGCTTTCTATCCCTTTCGGTCATTTAGGGCGCTTTTGCATATGGGATACCGCTGCCAACAGTTGCCGCAGTTAGCAATTCCCCAGTCGCGTTTCTGCACTCGTTTTGCTTTTTTCTCTGGTTTTCAGTTTCTGCTTTTTTTTTTGGCAAGGTTGCGCCTTCAATCCATAAATATCCGTTGGTTAGTTCTTGAACCCTTTGCTAACCTGGCTCTTTGGCTCGCTGCCTTTTTCGCTTGTATTGGGCTTTTTGTGTTTGCCAAATTAAATCGTTAAATGCTTGTTAAAAACTTTGACTGCCATTTTCTATATCTGTATCTGCGCATATACGTATCTTTCCCTCTCTCTCTCTCTGTATATAGCTAGTGTATCTGTATCTTTGACCGTTTCTGGGTAACTCGCCGTCGTCGACGTCGCCGCCGACGCTTATGATTTATGTCTGCGCATGTTTTTGTAGTCTCTTCAGGCACAGGTTGGCCACGTAAACGTAAATAAGGCAATATCCGACATTGAAACAATAAAAAATAAAAATAAAAAAAAGGGTTGCGTTTTAATGCGACTTCGGCTTCGTTTGCCGCAGGCGCAGCCAACAATAAATTAAATGCAAAAGGAATTAAACTAAACTTTTCGCTTGCGTTTTAGTCATCGATGATTGCAAGTTGCTTAAAAGTTCCTGGGAAACAATATAAAAAAAATTAAAACGGTTCTGGATTAGTCATGCTGGCCAACTCAGGCCCTGAGTTATGGGTAAAAATGCAAGGAAACGGAGGGACATATTTCAGGTAAAACGCAACTATATAACTAGCATAAAAGTGAAGTAAACTAGGTTTATAAGTTATTCATAAGCAGCTCATATATCATTTAGAGACAAGTCAAAGAAGTGGTAGAGATTTTACGTCTAAGGCCTAGGGCCCAAGACCCAGAACATCCAGCAATAAAACCTACAATTACTTTTGTAATCAGTGTTCTGCAGCTTTCCATTAATTTGTTTAAATTCTTCACTGATTAATTTTTGAATATACGAATAAAAAAGACAACATTCCTTAAGTTTATACAATGTTTTGCTAAGCGGGCGAGGAAAACGTTTCAAATAAGTATTTGTATTTTACTTACAACAATAATAATTTTGCCAAATTTAGATGCCAAATTGTTTTTTGAACAGAAGACTCCTGAAATTAAATTTTTTTTATATTTGTATGTTTATTGTTTTGAATCAAAACAGGCACACCTTTTTATTAGAACGCAGTTTACTTAGGTGATATTTCGCCAAGCCTGGTTGGGTCCTCAGGCTTTATCGTTGAAATTTGCTAATAACTTTTGTCGTTGTTTCTAATTAGAACAAGTGTCTTAAAATGGCTTAACAAAAGATCAATCGCTTATAACAAATGCCTAATTATAAATACGCCTCTAATATTTAGCATGATCAATTGTCTCTAATTTTTGGAAGTTGCCTTTTCATCCCTGCTCAGGCTAATTGATGCACCTGCATATTAAATTGTTACCGAAAAACAAAAAAAAAATATATAAACAACACACATGGCATCTATCAACCGCGCATGATTAACGCCGCCTGCTCTACCCTCGATTAATACATCAAGAAGACATTCATAAATACACATGTACCTGCATACCTTATGTAAGTTGTGCGTGTGTTTGTGTGTGTGTGTGGCTGGCTGTGCAGCGAGAGCAGCAGAGAAAAAAGCTGTCACAATAAATTTAAATAAATTGTTGACAAACGTCAATAAACATAAATTTTCGTGTGCAGCAAAGCAAAGCAGACCCAAAATGAAAACCGTGGACAACAGCAACTGGACCGAGTGGATCAGGCAGACGACCGGAAACCGCAACGCTCGCTGCCACTCAGATGCATTGCGTCAATCAAAAATGTACGAAACGGTCAGCGAGCTGCGTGCGGGGGGGCAAGGTGAGGCGTCCGAGCAGGCATTGGGAGCGCGGCGCCCGAGCAGGGACAAACCGGCTTAAGAGAGTCTGTCGCACGTGTGGCGCTTGGTTTTGACTAATTAGCAAACGCGTCGTTGCCAGAGTTTTTTTTTTTTTTTTTTTTTTTTTTTTTTTTTTTTTTTAGTTATGCAAATTGTAATAACTCAATTAAATGTTGTGCCAGGCCCGGGTTCGATTGTCAGCGAGTCTTGTGGGGATTGTTGCATAAGTTGGGAGCGATTTGATTTGCTGTGATGCGGGCACAACTGGCACATTGACCGATCGCTGGCCTTTTGTAAACCACAAGCTCGCACACACGGACACACGCACACACGCACACACAGCTCACACTCGAGGGTCTCATTTTTATTGATGTCCCGTTGCTTTTGTGGCGAACACAATTGTAGAAATGTCGTCGACGTCATTTAATTGTAAGTGAAACTACGCTTTGTTGGCGCACTTCATGGATGCACACAAGCACACACTCAGTGTCAATATGTGTGTGTGTGTGTGTGTGAGGTCAACAACCAGGCAGCCAGAGAGCCAGTCGGCCAGCCAGCCAGCCAGCCAGCCAGCCAGCCAGCCAGGCAAGCAACACTCAACATCAACTGACATCCAAGTGCTGTCTATATATTTATCTATCCATCCACATCCACGCAGCGCTTTCAGCACTGGGCACTGGGTTTGCAACTGGAGCAGGGGCAGCAGCAGTGAATGCGCGGAGAGTGAGAGAGAGAGAGGGGGGGCGGGAAGTCAGGAGAGTGGGAGCCGCAGCATTTGCTGTTGTCAAAATAAAGCACACTTTAATTGACACATTTGCATTTTATTATAGCTGCGCGTTCGTAAATGCCACACTGAGAATTTTCGTAGTGTTTGCGTTGCATGAATATTTATAATTATCAATGGCTCAGCTCGACTTTAAATGCTCTACAAATGCAGTCGCATTCGCCCGGCATGGGCGTGACCGCATTTCATTATATTGCATATGGCCTCGCTGCATTATGACTATTTGCCAACACTTAAGCGCTAAATGAAGCGGGTCAAGAATTGTGAGTAGTTCAACACTGGCATAAAGCTATTTGATTGCAAAGTGACGGGAGGAAACAATTGAAGTTCTTTCATATACAAGTATAAATTATATGCTAACTCAAGTGCAAGTCCGACGAAAAGACATTGGTCAAATCTCTTATTTAAGCTTATAAGCTAATATAACACACTTTTTGTCGGTTCTAGAATGTCAACTCGCAATTTTTCCCCCATTTTCGACACGAAGTGGCGGATTTGTCATATTCAATGCGATCTGTGTACTTATACTTATACTTATCTAATGCTTACTCATAGTTATACTAAACTCTAGCTAAATCCTAAGCAAACTATTTAAATTTTTAAGAAAATTCTAAGAATTGTAGTCCCTGCTCGGCCGCGTGCTATTCATATTACACAAAAAACTTTACAACTTCATTTTAACAACTATACAAAAAAATACAAAAAAAAAAACATCTACTTATATGCTTTGTATCTAAACATGTTAACAGTGTTTTCTATACACAGCTCTACCTATTTGTCTAATCGATTTTGGCGCTAGACGAAACCATCAACACAGCCCGAACAGAAAAACGCAGCTGGAGCTGGCGTTGAAACTGGTGTTGGGCAACGTCAAAAGCGCAGTTCTAAATGATCGCCGGCAACTCACACACATGACTAAGCGATCGCGGCAATCAGCATACAGAAAAGTGCATGAGCTTGTTTTTTTTTTTTATATATTTATTATTCGTTTTAGGTGGAGCTCCAGATCACCTTGCAGCTTAGACACTCCACTTAGACACTCTATTTTGCGTGTGAAATTCAATAAGTTGACGGCTGAATGCGGCACAAAGCAGCAGCGAGTCGAGAGCTCGGGCCACAGCAGAGCTCAGAGTCTGAACCCAAGCCAGGCCATGCTACAGATGCATATCTATCTGTATTGACTAAATTGTTGCTGTTTGTTGTTTGTGTTGTTGTTGGGTGTGGCGCAAAAAGCACGACAAAAGCAACAACAGGCCAAGTCGTGTTGTTGCTGTAGTTGTTCCTGTTTGTTTTTGTTGCTGGCATTGTTTAGCATGTTGTAGTTCAATTTATGACGCTTGTCGCGCTTGACTTTTGCGCAGGCGTTGAAAGCCCAACAAAAATGTTCAATTTTCTGACATGGACTTTGCTTTGGCGCTCTGGAAAATCAAATTGAGCTGTGGCTAGAGCTCTTGCGCTATTGTTATAGTTCGAGTGCTTGCTCAGTTTCTATTTATTTTTTGTTTGTTTTTTATTCGTTTTCGTGTTAATTTCTTTTCAACACAATGCGTCACAGTATCTATGTGTGTTTACAATTTCATTTAGTGTCCGACAACCATTTGGCATTTCGATCCATTCCGGGCATGACAAGTTGCACGATCGATTTGATATGTTTACATGTGGCTGGGGAAATTGATATGTCAACAAACAACAAGCAAAATGTTTGATTTTCTGCTCTGTCTGTTGTTTGTTGTAGGTTGTGAGTGCATTTGCTTCAATTAGAAGAGACAACTTTATTATCAACTGATATTTGTTTTGGGCACTTTTAGTAGGTTATGTGGCAACATTGCAAAGAAACACCTGCTTAAAATAGGCTTTAAAGCTTTTAGGAGCTTTATTTTTAATACAAATCAATTAACAAGCAGCAGGGCTCAGTTAACGTAACGTGCAAATATAAAGTGTTCATCAGATGGCATACTTTATTGAAGTTCTTAGTAACATGTCTGACTGTCTAGCTAGACAGCTATAAGCACAATAAAAATGGCGCCCGAACAGAGACCAGATGCCTTAACTATTAGTAAAAGTTCAAGTAAAACTGCAAATGGGTTAATTGTGCTATGCAAATCGAAATAAAAGCGAGTTGAAACTTTCTTTTTGACACAGATCTCTTTGGACGCCCACATCAATGCCATTTGAAAGCCGTTTTCATTAGGGTCATCTAATTGAATGGCTAATTGTATTTCCATAACTCTGATTGTCTACATGCGATACGACGATACGATACAGAGCCGGCTATTTGAATCAATTCGCAGACCTCAATACGTACAAACGTTCCTCAATAACAAATCCATTATCCACAGATGAAGCTGGTTGATTGTTTTTTATTTCTCTGAATCGTGCTTCACACATGCGGAGCGCTGCACTTGAGCTAATTCCCAAGCACTCGAGTCACACACGGGCACACGCCCACACAACACAGCAGCAGCTGAACAATTGGACTCCATGTCTATCTTAGCCATATATGAATTGTACATATATATCGCATATCTTTAGAGTGGGGGCCTAATCACAGAGCTAAGGCCATTGTTCTGACAAGGCGTTAAGCAGTTGCCAGCGTCGTCGATTATGTGGAAGGCAATTATTTGTTGTTTTCCGCCGCGGAGGCAACCTTGAAATTAAATATAATTATGAAAACCGAAAATCGCAGCAGCAGCAGCGGCAGTTGAATGATATTTCATAAGCTGAGCTATGCCAGGCAGCAGACTCGGACGTGCCTCAAATGAAAAATTATTTAAGATGCCGCGGCGCACACACACTTCAAAAGCAGCAACAACAGCAACAAAAGTAAAATAAAATAAAAACCCGAGCGCCGAATCAATAAAACCAACGACCTGCCTTTTTTCATTGTTATTGTTGTGGAACTGACTCCGTGAACCGAACCTTTTTTTGTTGTTACTTTTTGCCCAGGCAATTATAATTAACTTCGCGGCAAGTTTTGATTTTTTGTTTGGCTCTGCAGCAGCCACTTATTTTCCCGCTCGCTCGCTGTCTCCCCCTCTCTCTCTATCTCTCTCTTTGTAACTGCTGGCAGCATCTCTCTTTTTCTCCCTCTCTCTCATTCAACGCATTCATCTGCATCTGCGTACCCGTCTGTGATAATTTTGTTCGCACCTGATCGTGTTACCCGACTTTAAGAGTATTTTCAGTTCTTCAGTTTTCTTGAGTCCGTTTCACTCTGCTTCTTCTTCTTCATCATCATGCTTCTTGTTTGCTTCGTGCGTGCGCGTCATTAACTGCGGCTGCGCACACGCGGCCAATTCATTAAAGCACTCCGTTCTGGCCAGATTGACTTGGCCCAGCTGCGACTGTGACTGCCTAACCAAACACAGCCCGGCTTGTTCGTCCGGCTAGTTCTTTAAGCCTATTTCTCATGTCTCCCTCGCTCTCTCTCTTACTCTCTCGCTCGCTCGTTCCGTCTCCACAAATTAAACTTTCGTTTTTGGTTTTTACTTTTAGGTTCCACCAACGAAAGTACAAAACCCCAAACGAGTTCATTTTGCTTTAATGCTCTAGAGTAATTGGTATATAAAAATTAGAATACCCATGTGAAAAGGAAAGAAAATAATGGCTTAGTTGATAAGACGGAAGTCAAATAGCCATCAGTGCTTAACTAAACTCGTAAACCTAATTCTGTGGATTTCACCAACAGCTTGGGGAACACTGAGCAGAGATACATGATATGATTAAAGATCTTAAATATATTATTTTACATAATATGATTTAATATCTACGATAAATATAAATCAACAAATAGGTCAAATTAATAGCTGAGGAAATCTTTAGAATATAATAATAAAACAATAATAAATAACTATATATTCAAGAGTTTGAACCGTCCAAGCTAAATGAGATCAAATCTGAAATTTTTGCAAGACAATTTTTTTGGGCCGAAAGTAAACGATAAATAAGGCAGAATTTCGAAAAAGGGACCTTCAAGTGGGAAAAACATAAAACAATTTATTAAATGTGCTTTGTTAACTAGGCGTCTTTAGATTTCGTGCCTCAGACCAACAACCGAAAGTTAACTGGTTCAAATCTAGCAGCAACATTCAATTTTTATTTATTATATTTTATTTTCTCTTAAAGCACATTTAAAGCGTCGAAATAATATCGAGCTGAAGAGCTAAGAAAATTTAAACATTTTTAGCACTTCCTTTAGGAAACATTATATCGATTCCGGGTCGTAAGTAAAATGAGAGCTTAGATTGGCTTTGACAATTCCAATGGCACCTTGGCAGACGGGTAGGGAGCAATAAAAATGAAACCGATGCCGTCTAACCCTCATTAACCAAAAGACCCGGTTGCCAAAAGAAGAAAAAAAAAAGGTGTAAATCTTCCCTGCAGAGACTTAACTGGAAATCTGCAATGTGCAGGAGGCGCGCTATAAACCGAACCTATTGCAGCTTTGACAGCCGCATAGCCCCACACACAAAAGGGTCTGGGTCTACGGGGCAGCGAGGGTGCGAGAGGGGCGTACCTCTAAAATTTACAATGCTCAAAAAGGCCGCCGAATTTTATGACAGGGCGGCCAAGAGCCGCAAGAGAAAGCGGCCAAAAATAAGCGAAAACCAGCGACAGAGAAAGAGAGGGAAGAGAGACAAAAAGAGAGAGGGAACAGAGAAACCCGAAAGCTGCCGTAAAAAGCGTAACAAAAGCAAAACAATGAAGGATGAACCCAAACATAAAAAAAAAAAGGAAAGAAACAACCAACTCGCAGCCAAGCTAAAGCTGAGCGGGCGGGCGGGGGTCTGCGAAGGGGGCGAAAATTCAAATCACAAACTCGGTATTTATTTGCGAAGCGTAAATGATTACCACTTAAAATGTGCTCGACTGCCACCTAAAAACCAATTGTTGGGAAAAGCACAACCGACTCCACGAGCAGAAGGAGTAAAAGGACCCAGCACGGCAACATATGTTTTTTATGCCTGAGCTCTCTAAGTGGATGTCAGACTGCAGAGACAGAGAGAGAGAGAGAGAGAGGGGGGGGAGGGGGGTAATGGAGAGAAAGTGAGGGGGTGTAGAGTGCAGGAACTGTGGAATAGCTGCCAGAATTCGTTAGAGACCCACATGTCCATGTCCACGGGCTTATTGTGTGTGTATATATTATGTATATTGGGGTTTCTCCAAGTGTTACTCAGAAGCGTGAAAGCAATCAGGGGTTATAAGTACTTGTATAAATAATATGCAATATTATGATTACAATCAAATTATAATGAAAAGGCAAGGTTATAGTAGAGTTTTGGATATAATATTAAAGCTCGATAGCCAAAAATGTGGACTAAAATAAACGAAGAGCATATATTTATAACACAAACATATCTAAGAGTATATACATATCAAAAATATACAATCATACATAAAAGCAACTTTTCAGCTGTTTTGTGATTTATATGGTAACATTTTATATTTCAGGGAGAAAACTCCTACTAGCAAGCGTAGATAAGTATAATAATAATTCGTATCAAAATTTGTTCTCTTTTGAGGATTTTATAAAAAATTTGCAAGAGACAATAAGAATGACGACAACTAATTCTTTATAGTGAATTCCCCCAATTATAATAAGGATAGGAAGTTTTTTGCAACTGCTTCTGGGTTTTAACATATAAGTCTCAAATATAGAACAACTAATAAATATATTGTGTTAACTTATTACAAAAAAGTAGAAAGAAAATGAAAGACAGTGAGAAAGCGACAAAAAGATCAGCCAATTATGATTGTGTCAGAGAAAAACTCTGGTAATGAGTGGGAATTCCTCTGTAAAATAAAACGGAGATTTTTGAGAACTTAGACAAATTATGTGAACATTTTGCTGGACTTTAGAAGCATTACAACCAAAAAACATTTTATAAAATATATTTAACTAAAACTTTTGTCAAGTTTATATATAGGTTATATTTATATTATATTTATGCTTATTTACTTACATTATTTTTGTATTATTATTTATTACATTCTATTATTATTATTTATATTATATTTACATTAGATATCAGCACAAAGAGCATTCGGTAGTCGAGTATGACCGCCAAGTGGCTGCAATTTCTTTTGTTTTGTTTGACAATCGGACTCAGTGCGAGGTGTCTCAGTGGCTTTTCATATTTTCCATTGACGCCATAATTTCTTGCGCACTTTCAAGACACTGCCCTCTCTAGCCCCTTTCGGCACAGGCAGCCCACGTCGCATACGAAATGCGCGCGTACATGAAAAGCAGACAAAACAAATATGTTAATGTATCGTGGGCGCAAGGACACGTATTGGTTTCAGCCTGCAATCGTTAGGATCGCATATAGAATGAGTTGAGTTGAGTTATTTTAGCCATGTGTGTGTGGGGGCTGTGGGGGGGTGGGACTGTTACAACAAATGGGTGGCCCGTGCCGGCGTCGCCTTTTTTCCTGCCTGCGAGTGTGTGTGTGTGTGAGTGTGTGAGTGTGCTTTTTTTATGGTCGTCACGGGCGTCGCCCCGCGGCGAGACAACCCCATCGCTGCCCGCCCGCTGCTCGTCCGCTTGCGGCAAGGACTCCACCCACATGGTGCACGCCCTGCTGGCACATTATTTTGCCACTTCTTCAACTGAATTTGAATTAGATCTGTGTGTAGCGTCTGGCGTGCGTCTTGGCAACGTGTAAAATAATATATTTATTTTTATTTTGGCCAACAAAGGGGCAAAGGCAGCACCAACAACAACAACAACAACAGGAGTAGCAACAGCAAACAACAAAAAGTGTTTTGTTTTCCTTTCAATTTGTATTTTTATTTCATTTGTATTATTTTTGTGTGCTCATGAATAAAAAAAGAGGCGGAAAGCAGCCAAAAAAAAGGAGTAGGAAGCAGCCAAAGCGACAGCCTTAGATGGCCCCAAAATTGTATGGCTTAGCCCTTTTGTGTCCAGAGAAGGAGAGCGAGAGAGAGAGAGCGCGGGCGAGCGCGCCTCTAGAAAAAGTTAACAAATTTTCGCATGAATATTTCGTTGATTTTTCTTAAGGGTGACCCGTCGTAACAGGCCGAGACAGGGACCATGGGCCCAGCCCAAAGTACTGGCCCATGTTTTGGGCATGTTGACATTGTTTGCCGCTGACAGCCAAAAAGTTTTGAGGAATTTACTTTTAATGGACAGACGAGACGAGACGACGTTGTCGGGCGTGAACTTGTCATTTAAATAAAGCGACGACGACGATGGAGGAAATCTATTGATTTTTCGCTGCTTGTGTCTTAAAGCCGCGTCAGGGCTTTAATCAAAATATTTAGTTAAATAGCTGGTCCAGAAAAAAATCAAGTAGAAGATTTGAAAAAATTACTCAATCAAAGTGCAACAATCGGTTGGCGGCGGCGCATCAAAGTTGCCGCCGCATCTTGGTTCGGCGGCAGTTCAAAGTTCTTAAAAGAGGCGGCAACTTTCAAATTTTCACCGTGTTACCTAATTTTAATTGTCATGCCACCTGATGACCCGCTGATCATCTGCTACCTGACCAACAATCGACCAGTCTCGCTCGCTGACTCAGCTCGCCCGCTTTTTATTTGTTTTGCTATTTTTTCTTCTTTTTCTTTGCTGACCTTAAATCCGCCGCTCAATGGTTATAGGCTCAACAATAGCCTGAGAGTCTGGGCTACTTACGACTACCGATTTCCTTTGGCCCTCTGACACCCCCCTCGGGCTGTCTCCGCTGCGCTTTTTATGGTCAGCGTGTGTTGCATTGTGGTTTGTCGCTTGTCTTACGTTGCGGGTGAGCCGAGGCTTATGTACCAAATATTTCTGGGAATTTAATTGCCTTTTTGTTGTGCAATTGTTGCCCAGTTTCGTTTTGGTTTCGGGCTTAAATCTCTTCTTTTACATTTTTATTTTTTGCACTTATCTTAACGTTTGTCAAACCTTTTTTGAGCTCTTTTGGCAAATGGCCCGCAGCGTTTTTGTAGCAATTTCTATGGAGTCTTACGGAACTCATGATCTAACAATGCCCGAGGATTCCGCTTGCTGCATGAAAAGACATTAAATAAATGAGTATATACAAAAGATGCAGTAAAATCGCTGGCAAAAAAAAAAAAATGGCTTAAAAATAAGCAGAAACAAATTTAAAATTTAACTGTTTTCATTTTCAAATTTTCAGATTTACCTTTAGAAAGTTTTAATTTTAATTTTAGCTAACAATTTGAAATATTATTCGAAATAATCAAATTTCTGTATGTATATTCTTTTTAAAGATTTTAAAATTATTATTTATTTTAAGTTATTACGCTTTAATAATAAAACAAATACAAATTTAATTTTGATATCTAAAGTATCATTTGTGCCTTTATTCTTCTTGGGGTTTCGACCCTATATTAGATGCTCAAGCTCAAGCTTTACAACCCTGTTGATTTGGTAATAAATAAGAATTGAGAATATTTTTATAAACTATGACTTAATCCTTCTGTAATTTAGAATCTAAAACGCACACGTTGGCTGTTCATTATGATTTAATTACCGCTCAGCTTCTAACTCTACTGATATAAAGTTATCCAGGTACTTTCATCGCCGGGTTCATCTGCCCACAAATCATGCAATTTCAGCTGTGCCAAGGCAAATATGTGCTGAAATTACCCAAGATTTATGACTGTTAAGCGCTGTTAACTGTCAACTGTCAAACCCGGCTTGCACCTGGGAAACGATACAAGTCATAGGCGGCTCCACTTCATGAACCTGGCGCCTGGCTACGCACATTCAACCTCTAAATACTGATACAACACCTACATTTACAGCTACAACTATATCTACACCTACAACAAGCCCAGTCTAAGCCTCATCAATGCTTGAGGTTGCAACCTGGGTTGTTCCCTTGATGCATGCATAGAACGGAGTCATAAAACTTCCGCTTTACCTTTTAGTTGTTTGCACTTGGCTGATGGAGTGGAGACAACAGCCGCCTACATATCAGCACTCCATGGCCCCTTCACTCCCCTAGGGGCACGTTGCTATTAGCAGTACATTTCATACATTTTGTAGTGAACATAAAATGCTACGTTTGTTTTTCTTATTGTCGTTGTTTGTGTAAACTGTTGACAGGCAGGCTGGCAGGCAGGCAGGCGGCGCAGCGGGCGAGTCAAATGAGCTGCAGTCGTAAAAAAGACAATTGAGCTCATATATTCTACACATAGGAACGGCGTTGACAGATCGTAAAAGGCCGTCAACTGAAAACCCGGCCATGTAGACTACGACGACCACAACTCCCACATAAATATTAAGCCCCTGGCCAAAGGCATCGTAAAAAACACCACCAACAGACTCCCGACTCACAGACCACAAGTTCAAAACGCACACACAAGCCAGCGAAACCAAAAAGTAATAAGAAAAAAAAAGAATAACAAAAAATTGATTAATCTCATTAATAAAATGCCAACCTGCATGGTGCGTGCAATCAACGAGCTGTTTGGCTACTCCTGTCCCCTCTTTTACATTCCGAGGTCGAGGCAATAAAAAACGCAATCGTAAAATATGAAAAAAATAAAAAATTAAAGTAGAAACGATCAAGGCGAGAGGGTTTGACAGACAGATACCCTGTAGTACTGACAACAGCTTTAGCAAAATTTAAAGAATTGTTTTATGATAATTAATGCGGCTTTTGGCGACCATTCATTGATTAATTAATTAATTAGCTAGCTCGGGCTAGATCGAAGTTTTATAAATTTATCGTATACTAATTTTTATATAACTATAAAGCCCGAGTAAAAGGACACTCTCATAGGGCACATAATGGGTATAGGGTATTCATTGTCCGAAATCCAAGCCCAAATTGAGCGTTAGAGAACCATTCTTTGCTCCCAAAGTTTTTTAATTTTTTTTGCTACCCTACTAGTCGCACTTATGACCCAAGTTGGGTTAATTTTTCAGTGGGGTTCAAACTGTCAACGCGCATAAATTTTAATAAAGACAAACTCTGGCATTATTTTCATAATTATTTCTATTCATTATAATTACTCCCTGCATCTCTCTCTCTCTCTCTCACTGCATTTATTGTGTAATAGTTAATTAAAAAAAGTGAAGGAAAATTTCAATAATAAAATGTGTACTCATTATGAGCCTCTTATCAGCCTACATCTAACTGGGCCTATCCGTGGCGAGTCTGTGAGTTGTTTGCCCTAACCCAAAACTTAAAGTTTGACTCACAAATGAGCTGCTGGCCGGGACAGGGCGGGCAGTGCGGAGCTGGTTTGAGCCGGCTCGTATTGGCTTTGGGGCAGGTGGTTTTACATTTGATATTGGTTTGTTTTCATTACAAACGTTGCGCTGCATTTCGATAAGCAAATGTTGTCGTTTTCTATTTTCAGTTTCAGTTTCAGTTTATGTTGTTTCACTTGCCAAAGCAAATTTTCGAATTTTGTCTAAATAAACAAATATATATTGCCTATGTTTATTGAGCACAAAATTAGATATGCGCGTAGATAGGCAAAATCATGGCACAGTCTATCAAGGTAAAAATGCTTTCAAATTATTTCAGTGCCTCGCAAACTGCATGCCGCATTAAATTGAAAATCGTATTAAAAATTTGGAAAAAAGAGGTTATGCGGGCTGTAGATTCCGCCTAGCGATATCGAAAATATAACATTAAGACTAATGATTCGAGCTTTTGATGGTGTTTCCATTGGGCTTTAATTGAGCTGTGATATTTAAATGGGTTCGCCTTACTTTATTGGGCGATGGCGCAGATCAGGGTCTTATCTAAGAGATGACTTTTTCGACTTGGGTTGAAAGGCATTGAAACATTTTTATAAACATATTTCTCAAATTTCCATCAATTTTTCTAGTATTCATTTATATTTTCCTTTCATAAAAAAATGCACAAAATTTTACAAGACAACATTTCTTACCTTTGCAACATATATTTGCATTTCCAAACAGAAATTCAGTTAAACATTTGGGCATAGTTCATTCTGCGTCTGTTCAGATGATCCTAGAAAAAAAAATTTTTTTTTAAATAAATACAAGTAATTTGTAACAAACTAAGTTTGCCGCGCCCGTTTCGGCGATTTCCCATCAATGTCATCTTCAAATTATAAAGCCTATTTATAATTTTCATATAGTTTACCTTCATTTCTAACTTTCTACCTTCTGGAATAATATGGTTACTTAGATTACCTTCCTTTCATTTAAGCTGCACACTTCAAATTTAGCTGTGAAAAGGGCCTTAGCTGGCAGGACAGGCGAAAATTATACCTTTTGCGTGTCGATTATGATATTAAAAATATTTGTATTCTAATTAGGATTTTAGTTTTTAGCTTTGCTATTTTAATGTAATGTGTACTTAGGTTGACACTCATTTTGTCGACCATAACTAAACAAATATATAAATAAATATGTGTATATAATATATTGATTAAATTTATATTATATATTTTCTTCTCATGTAGATTGACAATCGCTTGAAAAAAGAAAGCAAATGTACATCTTAATTTTATCTTCTTTAAATAAAAGCTTCGGAGAAATTTATACAATATCGGACAACTAAAACCTACGACTTCTAACATATTTCCAACTAATTTTAGGCAATTTGAACAATAATTATTATTCATATTGAAAAGAGCTAAATATATTTTAATAATAGCAAAAGAAAGTTTAAATATATAATATAATAAAAATACCATTAAAATTTAACAAATATCGATGGCTCTAAGCACAATACTAAATATACAATAATAAAAGCCTAACTGCCAAAAACCCGAATATTTTTGTGATTACACACAGCCCGCTGCGTATGAATGAAATCAAAAAAGTTTTATATTCTATGGATTTGCTGGCCAAAAACAGAATTTCATTAGCTTAGTTAACCTCTATTATTAGCCCGAGCAAACAAAGGGCCAAGTTTTGACCACAACTATGTGAATATGTGTAACGTTAGCTTGGCCGGGCCCCATCAAAAACCCATAATGTCTTCGATTATCCAAAATAGCCGCAACTTTTGGCTTTGGCCTGCAGCACTTTTTTTTATTGTTGTTGTTGCCTGTTCTTGTTGCTGGCCGCCATCAAAGTATCTCTCAATATCCATCAATAGTCAAGATACTTATCGGTCAGATAATAAATTTCACCGTGGGTGTGCCCCACTGTCCCCTCGCGACCGACACCCACCCTCAACCATGCTGGGCATTTAATTTTAAACGTTTTGGCTACGCGTGCTGATTTTATAACTTATCTTGGCATAACATTTTTTACGTTTTATGTGGCTTATGAAATCAGAAACTTTTTGTTGCTTTGATCAACAGCAACAACGACAAAGAATCGAAATAAAAATATGCCCAAAAAATTCGTTGGTCAAGTTAATTTTTAACTTGAGTTGAGTTGCGGCTGCCGCTGCGATAAGATCTTCAAATGCTTATGACAGACGCACAAAGGAGCAGCAGCAAAAAAAAAAAAAAACAAATAGGAATCAAAATTCAAAAACCATAAAAAATTATAAAGCAAACAAGTTTTGTTGGCGGATTTGCCATATTACTCAATGGTTTTGATGTTGCTCATAGTTTCTATTGATGGACAGTTCTTGACAGGCTGTCTCGTTCAGTGTGGCTTATAAAATAGTTCTAAGCGCTGGTTTTGATTACTACACTGAAAGAAATTGTAGGGCTATTTTTAAAGAGAATATCAGATGAAAGACCAAGAGCTTACCAAGATTGTATCCCGAGATTTCAAGAATGTTATGGGATTAATATAATAGACGTTTAAGTTTTTCACTGGAATGTGATCTAAAGCAGAGAGACGCGGGTAGGAATCAAAGTCTTATTCCTCGTCGTACGATGCCAGGCTACTTGGCCCGTATAGGCGTCGTACCACCGGTGGTTAGAAGAGTGGCCTATTAAGCCTAAGGCCACAAACTAGACACCCTTCTTACACCCAATGGTACGACAACGCGCCAATTGACCACCCTTCTTACACCCGGTGGTACGACGCCGGTTCTATGTCTTACGGAAATCCTTATCACATTATATTTCCTTCTAGTTTGTTCAAGTATCTATGTTATTTTCTGCGTGTAGCCCTAACTCTGCATATAAAACCCGCTAATCCTACCGCACATAAACAAAGCCTGCTCCATTTTTTATGAGCGCCATAAAGTTAGTTCAGGCCATATAAACATTAATGGGCTTTATATTTAAATCAAAATAAGCATAGTTAAACATTTTGGTTGCCTTTCGTTGTTCAGTTCGCTGCATGCAAAATTAGTCCAGCTCCGCTTATAATAGCTAATTATGTGGTTATAGTTTTATGCATTTTTAATGCAAGCATATAACAAAGTCACCTATCCCGAGTGCCACATAAAATGTCGCTGATTAGAGGCGACGCACGTTCGAGTTGCTGTTGTTGCTGTCACTGGCCATAAACAATTTTATTGTTTAATAAAATTTATTAATAAATGTTCGGTCTAACGGGGCATTAGTCGTTGTCACACGCTTCCAACACAAATCAAAGTTTTAATAAACATGCAGTTTACGAGAGTTGCGGGACCCGGGTTCGGGCAACCAAGGGTTAAACCAGTTCTTATACAACGGCAAATTAACACTTTATAAAGTGCAGCCCCGGGCGCTCGCTCAGCCGGTTGCAGGCAAACAACCAAAACCAAAGTACAAAAAAAAAAGCTTTCGGAAAAGTTTTTTCTGCTGCATGTAAATAGGCAGACCCGAAATTTGAGTAAGCAAAGTAAATGAAGTAGAAACGAGCTGAACAAAAAAAAATAATATAAGAGAAATAAATAAAGGCGAAAGAAAAAACAGAATGCCCCGAAAATGTTAATTACTTCCTTGTTTACACAAAATAAGTGTGTCTACACGTGTGTGCGTGTGTGTAAGAAAGTTTCGGCTAGGGGCTTTTAGGAAGATGCGCTACCAGAGGGTTACATGTATACTCTAGTAGTGTGTGCAGCGGGACAGGCGTAAAGGGATGGGCATATTTAAATTTTAAATAAGGAAAAAATTTGCATAACTAGAGCTCATATCAATTATTCAATAAAACTTGATAAGCTACAGATTATCCGATAGAACTTTCTTAAAGCGGTTGCTATCGATAATTATAACTACAATTATTGTTAGATATCTAGCTATTGCTATTGAGACCAGCTTAAAGACTTAAATATCTAAGAGTAAATACCTGAGTTCGAATATCATTGGTATTTTCAATAAACCGCAAAAGGTTTTAAGTATTTATTTGAATCTTTAGTAAATCACTGGGCTATGCGTTTAGGGTTCAAGCCCCCAATCACCATAAAGAGGGCAGACAAAAATGTTTTTCACATGAATACAAATTTAACCTTCAACCGACTTAAGTCTTATTAACTCTATACAAAAGGAAAATATAAAAATAATAATAGTAGTCGTAATAATAATAAGAATAATAATAATAAGAGTAATAATAATACTAATAATAGTCATAATAACAATAATACAATAAATTGATTCGCACACAATATGTATGACCGGATAGACCAATTCATGGACTTAAAGAATCTAGTAAATGCTAATACAAGAATGTTGTGTAGTAAACTGGTACGAAAACGCGCCCAGAATAAGCATTAAAGAGCCAAGATGCCAGATGTTTAACTTTTAGAGTCTTGCTTTCACACTCTTGACAATGTAGAGCACACAGCGAGGGGTGTCAGCCTGGGCTGTTAATTCAGGCAAATGTAAACGCAAATCAACTCAACTCTTTTGGCTGATGGTGTTGATTACACACGATTACAAAGCACTTGACAATACACGAGTAGTTCTCCAGAGAGCACTGTGCCATGCACACCCCGTTCATTCGTGCGCCCCACTCCTCCCGCCATGTAATCATTCTTACAGAGCTCTGCGTCTAACTGTCTGCATTTGCTTAGACGCAGGGCCAACATGTAAGTCCTATCATTAAACTTTAGCAAAAGTCAAACAAAATTAAGAAAGCGCCCGAGAGAGAGAGAGAGAGAGAGAGAGAGAGAGGAAGGGAGAGGGAGACCAAGAGAGAGAGAAAGGCAGACTCCTTTTGCTTGGAGGCCACTTGACGCTAAGTAAACCGAATTAAAAAGCACACACACTTAAGCCGGCACACACATACACTCTCACGCACACAAATGAGGCACTCGTAGCTGCTTTGAAGTTTTTTAAGTCTTTAAGACCTGCTGACCAGCTTAAGGACATGACTGGGCATCGCATTGACTGCTTATTGGACTGAACATATGCCAGCGGTCGGTCTGGTCGGGTCGGTTGGTCAGTGGTAAAGATTATCGATCGTTGGCTTTTTCAATTGAATTGTCTTCGAATCTCAATGCAAGTCGCAGCCATGTTTCTAATATAGCCCATCTTGCTAGCCATCTCACTTCCGCACGTTGTGGCGCTCCCTTTTGCTCCAACACATGACCTCGTTGTGTGCCATGTGCGTGTATGTCCTGGCTTGTCCTGGTCTGTGTCCTGGGCAGGTTCTGACTTTGCTTTGTTTGCGTTTTATTCTTGTATTTTGCTTCTTGTTTTCCCCCTTTTTTGTGCTGCATTCTGCTTGGGGTGCCTCAACACTTGCTCCAACGAAATTTAATAAGCAAAAGGACATGTTTTGGTGTCGTCCTCGTCGCCCTCAGCCTTTGCATTGCGTGTAAGACGTCCATCAACTGAAGCAGCCGGCTCATTAAACTTGTTTTTTTTTTTTCTTTTTGCTCCTCTCTGTTCTTGGAGTGCCCAATGGCAAATGGCATATGAAGCTGCTGGGGTTTGACTTTAAAAGCTAACAACCATGTCCTGAACTTATTGATTTTTCGTATCCATTTTCGATTTTTTGTCCTCCATTTTTTTTTTCTTTCTTTGGGTAGGACCTATACGAGCCGGTTATGAGAAACTTAAAATTGCAACATTTGAGGAAAGAGCTCAAATTCTTTAATTGTGAAAATTAAACGATTTTGTTTTGAACAGCTTTAGTAAAATGAGAAGCGATTGTCAAGTGCTTAAATTAAGTGAAGCATGTACTTTGCATAATTATTTAGATATCAATTATTATGTATATATTATATATATTTATTGTCTTATATAGCTTTATTTTTAACGAATATATTCTTTTTAATTTTAATAATTTTTATATTATTTCTATTTCAGTTTGTTTTTAATTATGTGTATTTTTTATTTAAAAGTTGATAATATTTTGTTATAAAAAAAAAAAAAAAAAAAAACAAAAAATTCTTAAATAAACTTTTTCTAAAAACAGAAAATAAATGGCCAAAATTGTTCTACTATTTATATGCACCGATATATAATTATATTACTTCGTTACTAATGATCTTTTCTTATATAAATAAACTCAATTGTACAGAGCATTTATGAGTATATCGCCCATAATTAACTACACACACACACACAAGCACATATTTTAGCTTAAGTGACATTTCTAATGTCTCAGCAAGAACTCGACTTGTTTCCAAGTAGTTTACACAAATTGAATCTAACCAATTGAGGCTCTCAACTAAACCGAAACTCTTGGCTCAAGCAGCTCTCTTGGCCAAGCAGTTGAGCTGGGCCAATTTAATAAGCTTCTAAAGGGCCGCCATAACGCAAATGTGACAAGTGCCAACAGGCAACACACACACACACACACACACACAAACATACGCATACGCACAGACAGGCAGCTATAATATGCATGTATGTATGTGCATGTATATATATTTGTATATTTGAGTGTGTTCATCTGTGTGTGTGTTTTGTCATAATTTCACGTCCATTGTCAGCATTTATTCAGCGTCGCATTCAACATGGCGCGCAGCAGAAATGTCGCAGGACGAGCAACAACAACAACAACAACAACAGGCACAACGCATTGTCCTGAGCCTGCCTCGCATTTAGCTGGGTTTGTTGTCCTTGCTGCTGATGTTGTTGCTGCTGCTCCTCCCACATCGTAATTATTTGTTTTGGCTTGCTGGGTTCATTTACTTCATAAAAAAAAATAAGAGAAAAACCCCTAAAGAAGCGAGCGACACACACACGCAAACAGAAACACAAATCTACATGGCCCCGTGGCAAGGGTTTCATCGTGTGGCATGCCCCACATGTGTGTTTTGTGTTTATGCACATGTGTTTTAATTTTTGTTTGTTGTTTTTAACAACGACAGCAGCAGCAGCAGCAGAAACAACAACAAGAACAACAATAAAAACTGTTACACTTTTGTCGCTGTTGTCTTTAGCGTGGGCTCAAACAATTACAAATTATGGCTCAGTGTACGCTTAGGAGCTTCCTACCAAACCTGCCCCGTTTCGGGTTACCTTTTTTAATTGTTTTTTCCTGCTGTTGCTTCTGCTTCTGCTGCTTATGTTCCTGTGGTGTTGTATTGCCCAAATGTTGTTGCTGTTGTTTTTATTGTTGTTGTTTCTGTTATGGTTAAGTGTCACCTTTGTTTATTTGAACAAGCCAAGTGTTTTCAAGTGTAGCTGCGGCCTAAGCAGGTCAAAGTTGAACTCGCGTCCAGAGCGCATATACTTGAAGCAGAGACTTGACTCCTTTTGAAAATCTTGAAATACTTTAACAATATTGTTAAGCAGTTGCAAATACTACAGATCTATTTTTTAGTTTTAAGTGAACATTTAGTTTGCTTCCAAGGATCATTTCAATTGATTTATTTTAATATTTAATATTTGTTGACGTAAAAATTTGTATATTTCAAATTCATTTATTTTTTATATAATATATTATTACATTTAATTCATTAGCATTTAAATTGTTTATATTTAATTTTTTTTCGTAGTTATCCAAATTAAGTTGAAATTTATCGCGTTTAAATCAGACAGTTGATATTTTACACTAATTGTCATTCTTCGGTTATTGTTAAGCGATGCAGAAAGGTTAAACTAATTAAAGTTGACTTATCAATAAAAATAGAAGGAAATTTATTTAGTGCACAAACCCACGCGCGAATTTCATTCCAAAATAGACAATGTCAAGAGATGGAAGCCAGAGACAGTCAGATACAGAGACAAGCAGACAGAAAGACAGACTCTGATTTGCGCAGTGTTACACTGAACTACTCACCTTTTGTGCTGTTGTTTATGTGTTAATAGAATATGCCAGATATATACATATATATACATGTACAGATATATATGTATATCCATGTATAGAGCAGCATATATGGAGCTGTACACAGTTGCCAGGAGACCGAAGCGTTTATTATACAGATTTATTTGCCTATTTCTACGCGCGGAACGTGACAAAAAGCTCGTTTTACTTTGTATGAAAAAATACATAAAAAATGCCCAGCAGCAACAATTATATATATATATATATATATATATATGTGTATGTATATGTGTGTATATGAAGTCAGTTTGAAGTAAATCTTTATGCAAAATGTTTGGGCAATGACTGGCCCACATTTTGTGCACACATTTGACACCCGAAATGCCTTTGACTTACTTTTTTTTGGTGTCAAAGCAAATATTTTGAGCAACCTTTTTTATTACATTTAAATAATTTGATTGCAAGTGCTGACAGGGTCCGGTCGGAGCGTTTAAACTTGCACCGCGCCCGCACTCGCCTCTGACCTTTTTATTATTATTATTATTATTCTTTTTTTCTGTATTTTTTTCTTTTTTTTTTGCAACAGTTTTCAATTCAATTTAATTCACTTTGCGCTCTGTGTGGGCGTCTCAGATACATTTTCTTATTTAATTTTTTTTATTTTTGCTTTTTCTGCTCCTTTCTGTACTCAGTTTTATTTGTTAAGGCATAAAAATTTATTATCATAATAAGCAGGCGAGCCGAAAAGGCCGAGCTACTTTTTTAACAGCAGCTACCCATATGAGATATATATATATATCTACTTTTTTTTGCTTTTCTGTGTTTTTTTCCAGCAACCCTCGAAATGTTTTTTATGTGTGTTTTTGTTTCTGTTTTGATGGAAATTCGATATTTGCAACATGTATTGAATTTTGATCAGTTGCCTAGTAAGTAATACGGCATATATATATATCTTGTACGATATTCCTTGCTGCTGTTGCCTGCCTACATTGATTTAAAGTGCGAGCAGCTAATTCGGCAGCTATTGATTTTGTGTGCTCCAGTAAAATGTAGCTCAACGCCAGCAGATGCGTATCTGCAAACAATTAAAATTCTTAAATGAAATTTACGAAAAGGAAAAAAACATTCCGAAACTCTCTACGCTACACTTCCTGCTGCTGCTACCCATCCAAGTGCCGGCGTTTGCCCGGGCACAGTAGCAACTCATGTCTGTTACCATTTGTATCTAGATACGCATTTATAGTTACGTTCAGTGGAGGGTTTCAGGTCTGATGTGTGTGTGTGTGTGTGTGTGTGTGTGTGTATCTGTGTACTTCATGTGTGTGCTGTTTCTTTGTAGGTTTTGTGTGTAATTCTATTAGTTGCAAGTTGTTGTAGAGTGTGGCACAGCTCTTTTGACGCAAACAGCCAACGACAAACCTCAATGAAAGCAAATTAAAAAACTTTTGCCCTGCCACCAGGCAGCACAGTGGAGTGGGGCGATGGGAAAGCCGTGGGCCAGGGAGGGGGCACAGACGAATAACAAACGAATGGCAGGTTCCCCTCTTTTATTTTTAAAATCGTTTTTCCATTTGCCAACGAAATCGAGTGCAACTGTTTGTTGTGCAAAAATTTAGCTACTTTTTTGCACTCAATTCGAACTAAAATAAAGAGAATGTGGGCAACACAAGTAAAGAATGGGAAGATGCAATAAAAATTAATTACTAAGGTAATGAAATTTTGTGAATTAACTTTAATTACAAACACAATAGTTTTGTATATTCTAAGTGTGCATATATAAAATGTACTAACCACTTTTAGTTTTAGCTCGTTTGTTTTTTATTTTAATTATTTAAGTACAACTAAAGAAGTAAATAAATGGAACGTTCGCTCAGAAAATTTTATATTTCAATATCAATCAATTAGATAGGTAAGAAAATAAATGCTCTAACTAATAACTTTTAATAATATTAATTATACGTGCAGAAAGTAACTCTAAAAATTATAAGTAAATACAACTTTTGAGACATGCAATAAAATAATATTGTAATTTCTAAATATACTTAAGAATTGACTTTAAAAACCTTACATAATTGAAATTGTAATTAAAATTGGTTTTTATATAAGCAGCATCATGGTTTTGCCAGCTTTGTCGCCGTCTTATTGGTTTAGTTCTCAAGTTGTTATAGACTTTGAGTTAAAACAATGCCTTGCAAACCTAGACTCGATGGAAAAGTCTGCCATTCATGGAACCGGGAATGGATAATGATACAACTTAACATAGATACACAGACAACCGGCTCCACTCTTGGTGTTTGCACCTTTGTGTTGTTGGTCGTTATGTTCAACACTGACCTTGAGCCGGTCAACTTACTATTTACTTAAAATTTCAAATTTCTTTTGTGAAGTTGTTAAGAATGGAAAATCGCAAAAGAATTTCGCAAGAGCCAAATACAATTTTACTTATTTCTTTTGCTTGATTTTTACGTGTTTCTTATTTAATTTGCCCAGTTTCGGCCAGCAATTTTAGCTATTAAATTGAGGCGACGCATATACAAAGTTTAAGTTTAATATACATTTTTTAGCCTATTACACCTTATCCTTACCTGTGCCTTGTAGCACATGACAGTTCTTTAACCTGTTATAAACCACTTCGGTAGACCTAAACCTTACCACAAGCCACTCTAAGGTCGTCCAATGCTTGGCAAAGACAAAGTCGGTGTCTTTTTTCAAGTATCTTTTTCTTTTTAACGCGTTCTGTAATACTGTTACCAACTCTGCCGCCACTTGTGGGCATCAAATGTAGCGCCTACTGCTTACTTACTCAGCTCTTTTTGGCCGCATAACGCACTTTGGTAGCACTCGAGAAGCTGAGCTTGGCATAAATGCAAAAAAAAAAAAAAAGACCGTCGTAGAGAATGTGCCTAAGCGACTATGAGAATTTCTATGAGTGTGTGCGTGTGTGTGTGTGTATGTGTGCTTGCTACCCTTCAATTTGATGCACAGACATGCCGTCATTTAGGCAGACAAACACTCCGCAAAACTCAACTGACAACCAGACAGAGCGGACCATACCGAGAGCACCAACCACTGTAGAACTATGAAAGGGTATAGGGTAAAAGGGTAAAGGGGGGCTGGAGGCATGGAATATGTCTGCAATGCGAGGCGCATTTGTATTTTGGTTTCATATATTTTATATATATACACATATATTTACATTATAGAGAGTGAGGGAGAAAACAAAAAATGATTTATCACTTTGGTGCGCGGCGTGTATCTGAGTTACGTTTGCTCAGTTGACTTTGACAGGCCGCCGACTGCGTGCAGCATCTCCCTCCCCGCAAGCACCGCACCATTCGACAGGGTTGCCGCACTGCGTGAGGATTACAAAACAGCAACTCATGTGCATGATGAATTAAATTAGCAAAAAAATATATTTAAAAGAAAAAACTAACTTAAAAACCTGTCTGAAATTGTAAAACACCAAGCGACTGATGGAACAGAGTCTTTTCTCATTATCAAAAACGCGGCTTGCTTTTCGTTTTATTATAAAAGGTTTTTCACATATTAAAAACCTGCCCCAACATTAACAGCAGCAGAGCAAAATACTAACAAATGTAGTTTTAAGTTTTTGCATTTACAAAATGAGCTCTGTTTGTAAAAAGAAAATCTGGCTCAACAATTTTGTAATAAAATGTAAAAAAAACACTTGATATTGGTTAGGATTTAAAAAAAAATATATGTTCATGAAAGGAAATCTTCGTCCCTTTGCCAATTTAATACCCTTGTCGATATTTGCCTTTTGAGGCTCGTAAATGCTTAGTTTTATTAAAGTACCTTGGAAAACAGAAGAGTTTACCGTAAAATTACCTGCTTTTCGACCAGTTGTTCCTTTAGACGCTATAAGAAAGTCGGACCTATGCAAAGTTTCAAGACGAGAGCCTCAAGACTGACAGATTAGTAGGCATAGAAACAGACAGGCGGACAGATGTACTTGGCTATATCAACTGACCTAGAATATATATGCTTAATGGATGCTGAGACGTCTTCTTGATATGATATACCTTATGAATACACTCTACAAGCGAATAGTAAACTAAGAAGTTCAGCCTAACATCAATATAGAGTTAA
Organism: Drosophila virilis; assembly: GCF_030788295.1. Taxonomy (NCBI): domain Eukaryota; kingdom Metazoa; phylum Arthropoda; class Insecta; order Diptera; family Drosophilidae; genus Drosophila; species Drosophila virilis. The sequence goes on along the minus strand of NC_091547.1, from coordinate 22,459,620 downwards.
CAAGAAAAGTTCTTTCTTGAGTTTCTGGCTATGGAACACATTATTATTTATAAATAAATATTTAATAAGCTGCAAAAAAGAATCAACATCATTTGGAATTTACCTTTGATTATACATTTTACTCAAAATACATATTTAAGTAAGTGCCTTAAAAAAAAACCCCCCAATTATAAACTCGGAGTCCCAACCCAAATTCTCAACATATAAAACTGACAAATTTGTTTAGTTTTTAAAAAAAGGTTTTTCATTTCATTTTTCATTTTGCATTTGTTCGCTTGCGAAACAGAAAAATATCTTTGTTTTGTCGTACATAGATGTATATAATAGTTATATATATATATATAATATATATATATATATATCAATATATAAATAGTTATTCACAAGAATTCGAATTATTCATAGAGTACATTATATATATATATATAAGAGTGGCATTAAATTATAACTTAGAACTTAGCATTGTTTTTTAAGGTATATTATATATTACAAAATAAAAAATAAATAACAGTTTTGGGCTTTCATACTGGTACAAGTGTTTGCTTCTCTCCACAACTTCCACTGCTTCTCTCTCTCCCTCTCTCTCTCTCTCTCTCTCTGTCTCTAGCTAACTAACTTCTGCTAACTCTTTCTAATTTGCTTCGCTTGTTTTTTTTTTTGTTTTATTTGTATTTATTTATATGCTGCTTAGTTTGAAACTGTTTTGCTAAAACTGTATGACGAGTAGGCGAGTTTATGATCCAAAATATGACATATACATACATACGTAATTTTCTTAATTTTCATAATTTTTTGTTTTGTTTACTTTGTTGTTGCTTTGAAATAAATGCTCTTAAGTGTTGGTATCTTTCGTACTTGCTATAGGCAGTTGTTAAACATTTACTCTTGTGCATATACCATATATATGGATATATGTATACATATATATATATATATAAAGTTTATCTCATATAGGTTTGTTTTTTATAATATCAGTTAGTACTTTCTTTTGTTTTTACAGTCACATATATATATATATATATTTAGTATTTTTTTATGCATGTGTTTATATTGTGTATACGCCATGTAGTTTTAACCCATTTATGAAACTTCTATTATTATTTTATATCGATATTATTATTATAATTATTACAATATTTTGGTAAGCGTAAGTGTTTAAAATGAGCTTTACTGCATAGTTTTTTTTATTATTTAGAGTTTTATACGTTTGCTAGCTAATTGTTGAATGCTTCTTTTTTTTTTACACAAATTCAAGTTCTCTGCATGTGTGTGTAAGTGTAGATGTATGTGTGTATTGAATTAATTGTAGGAGACTACGTATTTGCAGTGGCATTTACTTAGATTTAGGCATATCTATATAACTATTTTAGGCGTGTTTTTCTTTATATACATATACAAGGATTTGCGCTTTAGGGGAGGGGGAGCAAAGGGTGCAGAGCAGAGCAAAGAATAGGCGGCAGTTTTTTTTTTTAAAGCTCTATAGAAATAGTCAAATAAAAGTTTGCTTTAGCTTTTTTTTAAAGATAGTTAAACAAATCTTGGCAGCACATTTTATAAAATGATTTCAAGATAGAAAACTGTTTAGATTGTGAAATTGGAAGGAAAAAATGATGAAAAATAACCAAAATTATTACAACATGTTGCATTAATTAATTTACATGTCAATGCCAGATTTCTAAGAAATCAAACTGCCAATTTTAAACGATTAGTTATTTTATAAATGAAATCAACTTTGCTAGCATTATTTAAACCTTGTCACCTTGTCAACTGTCAAAGCGTGTTTAAATAGACGGACATTTGAGATACAAAATCTTTGTGCTGTTTATAAATCTTAAGCTTGTTGCTTGGTCTAACTGATTAAAAGCATATTAAAAAGTTAGCTGGCAAATGCACTAAACGCATTTTGCAGCTCTGAAGGGAAAATGAATGAATGAAAATGCTGTTTGGCAAAAGTTTTCTGCAACTGCAGCTGAACTTTGTGGAAACTTCATTTTAGCTCACACAACAACAATTTGACATTGCCACGCCCCCCCCCCCCCCCCCCCTCTACCCATTCTGACTATTCCCTGCCCCTAAGCACAATTCGTGCAACACATGCGACTTACTACATAAACACAACACAACACAACACACACAACACACACAACACAGCAAACAGAACACAAACAAATGCAAGTGCAACTGTATTTGTATCTTTTAGTTTGTATCTGTATCTTTTGGTCGTGTATGTCTATGTGTTTAATGTACTTGGATTTATGTTTGTACAGTGCACTAAAATGACTTTACACTGGGTAAACAAAATATTTGTTACGCTGCGCGCACTTCCTGAATGGGGTTGAAGCGGGGGGGGGGGGGGGGGGGATACAGCTGGGGGCTGGGTGCGGGGTTGTTCGTTTTTAGTGTGTGCGCCATGTTAGGTTTTTCTTTGGGTTTGTATAACTGCAATTTTGGACTGTAGACAGAATTTATAATTTACTTTAGCTGCCTTGCACTCGCACTCGCACTTGTTCTCTCTCTTTCTCCCACTCCCACTCACACTCTCTCTTTCTTTGTCTCTGTCTCCTTTTCTAATGCACCCTTTGCTGTCTCTCGCCCTTTCTCTTAATTTTAGCTCGCACATAATTTAGTAATTAAAATGATGCACCAGGAACCAGTCCCTATAGAAATCACTGTCACTCTGTCCAAATGCTGGACAGGCATCCTCCAACATATATATCTGCTTCTCTTTCACTTAATGCGTCTCCTGCTTTACCTTACGCTGTCCCTCTCTCTTCATACCAGATACGCCTGCACATGTGGGCCCTGCTGTTGGCCACTCGCCTGTTGTTGCTGCTGCTGCTGCTGCTGCTGCTGCTGCTGTTGAGGATTGGACTTGACCGCTGTGCTGGGACCCAGTGTGCCCGCATGTGCCGTCTGCAGCTGCTGCTTGGGCTGTGGTCGCCAGGTCTGTGCCCGCTGCTGTGACTCGAGCGAAGCTGCTGCTCCGGCAGCTGGCATCATCAGCATGTGCTGCTCGTTGTCCAGCGTGGAATAGTCCGAATCGATGCTGGAGTAGATGTGCTCCGAGGGCGGACGCATGCCATGGTGTTGATAATATTGTGCATGCAAATGATGCGGCCCCCCTGGATTGACGCCCACGCCAACAGCCACGCCCACACCCTCACGTTCACCGCGTCGCTGCGGTCTGGGACTGGGCGTGGCCGTCGTAGCCGTGGAATAATTTTGCTCAGCCACGGCAGCAGTAGCAGCAGCCACGGCAGCCGCCGCCGCCTCCGCCGGGCCACAGTAGGCAGGCGGCGGTGCCTGGCGATAGAGCAGACCCGGACTGGCCGGCTGCTTGATGCGCTCGTGATTATGGTCCAGCGTATAGTTGTTGCCCCTATAGGTGGGATAGTCGACGGGCAGAGCATAGCGCAGTTTTTCCCAGAAATGACGATCGGTGCGCCGGATGCGATGCACCGCCGAGGTCTTCAAATATGGCAACAGCTCAATGTCGCTCTCCGCCTCAAAGGCCACCTCGGGCTCCTCAATGATGACCAGCTTCTGTGGGCGACCGCGCAGTGCGTCGTGCAGGGATCGGCGCAGCTCACAGCGTGACCATTCCGTTTGCAGGAAATTGCGTGTCAAGAGGATGACAACACGCCGGGACACACGACTCGCCTCCAGCAGCTGATAGTGTGTGGCATCGTGTGCCAAATCCCGATGCTGCAAACAGACGCGCAACGCCGGCCGACCCGTTTCCAGTTCACTGGCCAGATGCTGGCACACAAACTCCGAATCCTTGGCGGAGTGCAGCAACAGGGCATCGTAGAGTTTCTCCGATTCCTCGCAGCGTGGCCCGAACACGCGCACCCCGTAATGCGCAAAAAGCCAAATTCTCAGGGATTCCCGGAAGACAAACACAATGATGATGACGACCAGCAGAAAGATGAGCGCCAAGGCGGCCGCCAGCAGCGGTATATAGGATTCGGGTATGCCATGCTGCAGCATAGAGCCACCCGAATAGTAGTCGGTGCAGGCCGCACCAGTTGAATTGAAATCCAATTCCCGTTTCTGTGTGCCAGCGCCCATCGAGCTGCTGTCCGCATAAGCTGCAGCCGCCGTATTCGGTGCCGCCATGCAGTAGATATCCTGTGCATCCTGGACAATCAGCGCATTCTCTGCCACATAGGAGGTGAGCGCCTGCAGGAACTGGCAGCGGCAGCTCCACTGATTGCGCCCCAGCGATATGGCGCGCAATCGCTGACCAAAGTGTGTCGCATGCAGCTGCCAGATGGGCAGTGTGACCAGGCGATTGCCATCGAGACGCAGCAGCTCCAAGGAGACCAACGGCGCCAGCGTGCCATTCTCAATGTTGGCCAGCTGATTATTATGCAAATACAGCTCCCTCAGGGCGGACAATTGCTCAAACTCATAACCATGCAGCGTCTGCAGGCGATTATCGGATAGCTGCAGCAGCTGTAGTGTGGCCAGACTAGCGAAAGTGCGATTTTGTATGGCTGCCACCTGGCTGCCATTCACATACAAGGCCTTCAGATTTTTGCGTCCAATGAAGGCGTGATTCTTGAGCACCGGGAAATTGTTGCCATCCAAGTAGACAATGCTCGAGTCCATGGGCACACGACGCGGCAGCTCCATGGTCAACTGATTGCCGCAATCGACCACATTGGTGGACCAAATCTGATCGTGATAGCAGGTGCAATTGTGCGGGCAGGTCATCTCGCAGTCGCAGGCATCAAAGTCACAGCAATGGCACAGCGCAAAGCAATGCGATTCGTAGCGGCAGAGAAAGTCCTGTGGACGCAACGCGCTTAACGGACGCACTGCAGCACCGCGAGCATGCGGCATGACGCACTCAATATTTGGCATATCCATGACACGCGGATGCTGGCGTGTTGTCAGATTATTGATGCGCTGCAGCCAGTCCATGGTGCAGTCGCACTCAAAGGGATTGCCGCCCAAATAGAATTCCGGCAAAGGTTTGGGCGCCAGCACCGGAGCGATACGCAGCTGTTGCAGCTGCAATTTGCTCAGCTGATTCGCATAGAGATCGACGCGTGCCAAATTGGATTTGTCGACAAAGGCATTGGGTAAAACATTGCCAATTAGATTGTTATTTATGAACAGCAGCTCAATGGTATTCGGTATGGACATTGGGCCAATTTCCGTAATGCGATTATGACTGGCATCGAGGGTCTTGACGCGTATCTCCTCCTGCAGCTTGTAGTAATTGCCCAATGCTTCGATATAATTGCCATGTATATCCAGCCACTTGAGATTGGAGGGTATAAATGCATAATCAAACCAGACCAAGTGATTCTCGGAGAGATTCAGCCAGAGCAGCGAGACCAGTGTGGCAAACACGCCATTTATGTCGGAAAGAAAATTACGATCCAAGCGAATCGCCTCCAGTTCATAGTTCTTATCAAATGCGCCGCGCTCGATGCTCTGTATGCGATTCTTGGCCAGATTCAAGACGCTCAAACGTGGCAAATCCGCAAACATGCCCACAGTTATATTCCCTATTTGATTATCGATCAGACGCAGACCGGTTAATTGATGCAAGTTCTTGAAGCTTTGATTATCGAAAGTGCGTATTTGATTCTCGCCCAGATCCAAGGTGCGCAACATGGCCAAATCCTGTAGAGCGCGCGGCACCTCATTCAGCTGATTGGAGCTCAGATCGAGCTCCTTGAGATCCGAACAATTCTTAAAGACAGCTGGCTCCACCACACTAATAAGATTATTATTCAGCGTCAGCTTGGAGAGCACATAGAGGCCATTGAAGAGCTTGTCATCCAGCGTATGCAGGCGATTCTCGGCGAGATTGAGCGTGTGCAGATTATAGAGCGGCAAGAAGGCATTATCCTCGATATGGCCAATCGAATTATTGCGCAAATTGAGTATTTGCAGAAAATACAATTCCTTAAAAGTGCGATAGTCGATGCGTGTCAGCGCATTGTGCGCCAAATTGAGCACTATGAGACGTATGAGTCCGGCAAATGTTGTATTATCGACATGATTCGAGGTCAATTGATTGCCCGACAAATCGACCACAAGCAGCTGCTCCAAACGATGAAACAGCCCCTTGGGCAGCTCATACAGTTCATTGTTCTGCAAGTGTATCTCACGCAGCTCCTTGCTGCCCGCAAACAGACCCTCCGGCAGCGTCTCCAGATGATTGTTGCTTAGATTCACAATACGCAACGAGGCCAAACCGGCCAGCGCCTCACCCGACAGCTCCGAGATATTATTATGCTGTAAATTCAAATGCTGTAGGCGACGCAGCCGCGAGATGCCCCAACTTTCCGTTATGGAGCGCAGCTCATTGTGGCTGGCATCGAGCAGCTGAAGCTCGCTGCCACTGCCAGTGCCTCCGCTGCCGCAATTCATGTCGGCAAAGCCCAACTGTTCGGCGGTGCGTATGCGATTGCGTGTCAGGTTGAGCGTTTGCAAATTGCCCACGGGGCACAGGAAGCCAGCGGGCAGGGCACGCAAATTATTATCGCTCAAATCCAGCTCTGTCAGCTGCTTCAGTCCATTTAACGAGTCCGGGTAGAGTTCCAGCGCCTTGGCCGGGCCCCATTCGGCATTGCGTGTGCTCAGCTTCAGGGCTTTCAGTGTGCTCAAGCCCTCGAAGGCATTGTTGGGCAACTGCAGCAGCTTGCAGGACTCCAGACGCAGCGTGTCCAGCGTTTGCAGGCGGGCAAACACAGCCATCGGCAGCTGCGATTCAAATAGATACAAATCGCTGCATTTGATGGTCAATTGGCTGCTGCCATCGGCACCCTGCAAATCCAGGCCCGGCTGACGCTCGATCAAGCGCAGCGCACAGTAGACCGAACTGGTGCCGTTATATGTCCAGGTGCATTGATTACTTGGCCCGCTGTGTGCCGGTGCCGGAGACGAGGCCACCGGCTGCATGGCGGCGGCCAGCAGTGAGCTATAATCGTTGGAGAGGCTAACGCTGGCGGCGCCGGCGCCACCTCCTAGCATCGCATGGCTGGCAGCGCTATTATCACTGCTGGCCGAATCCTTGGGCGCCAGAGCGCACAGGCAGCTGCCTTTTAGGAGGAGCAGCAGCAGAAGTAGCCGCAGCTCCATGTTCTGGCTTGGATTTGGGTTGGGAATCTGAAGGGGTTGGGGTGGTGGGGCTGTTGCCTGGGTATTACACGTTTGTATATTTTTCACGTTACGTTTTTCGCGTTTTCACTGCTCAGTTTTTGATTGAAATTGACATTTTTAATTTGGTTTTTTTGTTACGTTTTTTTTTTTTTCTTTCAATTTTTGATAGCCTTTCGATTCTACGCACAGCACTTATGAACAAGAATTTTTTAATACTTGTATTTATTTTTGCTTTATTATTTTATGCACTTCACCATTGTATTTTATATTCATTTCATGTTTTCATTTTAGAATTTCTCAACTCTCATTTTCATCATCGTTTGAAACGCTTTGCGATTCTTTTTCTCTTGTATTGTGTTTTTATTTGAATTTTGTGCGTGCTCCACACGTCCGTACCGTACGGCGCTCGCACTCGAACTGTTTGTTGGTTCGCTTAACCAACTGGCCGTAGACCGATGATAGGAATATCCAACAGCCGAACAACTGCACAGATACAATGTGCAGTTACATACAGAGAGTGTAAACGAGCCCGTGTGCGTGTGTGTGTGTGTGAGAACGAGAGAGCGCGACAGGCACGAAGGAGGCGCATATGCCCGTCGGGTGGGTTTTTTGTTTAAGAACGAACACGACAACACACACGATATAAACGGCTCTCGCACGCTGCCACTCTCCCATGCTCTCTTACGCTCTCGCGTTAGTTACATTTCTTGCCGCTGCATGGCCAAATGGCGCTAGTGTGCCGCCGCAAAAGAGAGACACGACTTGCGAGAGAATGTGAGCGCATGAGTTTTGAGTCACATTTTGAGTGGCTTTTTATTTCGGATTTATGAATTGAACGCAAAATTATGAATAAGCAAAAGATTTATAAGAATTAAGGCCAATTTTTGGGCAGGCATATATAAAGCTTAATTTAAGTTGATATATATGCGTGTTTTTTAATTAAAGATATAATTTTCTATAAAGAGATTTGAGATTCCAGAAATAAAATACATTGAAATAAAGAATTGAATGAAATAAAATAGAATATTAACAAAAATAAAATTAGCCTAAGCTACACATCTTAACCCTAAGCTTTCCCGCATATTTATTATATAAATATTATTGCATATATTATGCAATACGTCTTAAATATTTATACGAAAAATCAAATCTTTTTAACTTAATTATTCGCAAATTTTTCCCATACCTAAACTTTTAACAATATCATCGGACATATGTATGTGCTTTGTTTTTGATAAGAAGTAATTCAAGAAAAAAAGATATTTAATAATAATAGTAAAACTTTTCTTTTGAAAAAGAAAACACACAATGGCCAAAGCAAAGTCTTATGTCTCTATAAGCTTATATAATATAGTATTACCGAAAACTCTATGCAATTAGTTAGGAAAAATTAGGTATCAATTATTTATATATATAATCTAAAACACGAAAACTTTATAATTTCTATTCATTTGTATAAAAACTCAAATTCATGTTAATTAAGTTCTATCTTAAGCTACTCTCTCTCTTTTCACTCCTCACTCTCTCCGCGCTCTTTAGCTCAACATCAGTCGAGAGTCGCCCATCTTTGCCTCTCTCCCGCTTTCAACTGCATTTCCATTCGTTATTGTCGTTGTTGTTGCTCTTAACTCACACGCGCTGCCATCAGCAGCAGCAGCAACAACTTTGAAGGCGCATCCGTCAGATACGTTTCCTATTGCGAGGCAACTTCTAATTGTTGCAGCTGCAGTGCAAAGGCGGTTCGTGCAACGGGGGTAGGGCACAGGGGCAGGCAGTCTGCTAGGCAATTTTGTCAACGCTAAAAGATGTTTAACACATTGCTAGGATAAAGATAAAGATATACAGTTGGGATCGCGCACTTTAAGATACATTAGGCAATTCGCCTGGCGGCTCAAGTGTGTGAAGTAAGAGAGAGAGAGAGAGAGAGCCAAGCTATATTTAGTGCAGGCATTGTTTAGACAAGCCATGAACAGCAATTGGGTGCTATTTCTATATATGCATCTGAAGTATCTTCAGTTGGAAGCTGTTTGAATTTCAGTTGTTCTCCTTTTCGTATTTGTTTTGCTTTAAGGCCAAGGCCATTCACAAATGCTAGGCGAGCTGAGGCGCAGTGTGTGCTTGACTTTGCCACAGTGCGTGGCATTTGAAAATTTATTATTTATACAACGCATATGTATGCAACGGGCACAAACTTTTGTTTGTATGCAGCAAGTTTTCGTCTAATGCATTTATTATTCATGCCAACTTTTTCATTAACTGACACAGAGTCGCCCATAGCGCGCCCACACATGAACGGCAGATGCTTGTGGTGGCAACCCACCCATTCTCAATACTCAATTCGCAGGTCCTGGCCAGTCGTCATCGGCAACAAATCTACAAAAAGGCCAAAGCATAAAAGTGAATTGCCAAAGGTGGAGAAAAAGACGCCCCACACCCCTCGCTTTTACCAAGAGCGTAAAGGTAACTAAGTTAGTGCCCATCGCCGCCCCCTGCCACATCTTCTCCTGCTCTTGACCAGCTCTGGCTCTGGCTCTGGCTCTGAGTAGGTTTCTACGACAACGCAGACGAAGACAAAGTCTCAACACATTGGCATTGTTTCCCATTTTTTTTTTTTGTTTTTGTTTTTTTTTTCGGCTGGTGCTAAGGTGTCGGAAACTTGTTCAACTTGTTTCCATTTTACTATTTTTTCCCTCACGCGTGTGCCTGTGTGTGTGTGTGTGTGTGTGTGTGTGCGAGGCTGTAAAAATAGCAACAACGCAAACTGCTACCTCATATTTAGGCATGTAGCCGCCCGGGTTTCCTATTTGGAGTCTGTTGTTGCTGTCGCTGCTGCTGCATCAGTTCGCAGGACACTTTTTTGTTTTCATCAGCAGCAACAAAAATTGTCAGCCTGGTTGTCAGTTATCAGTGAACAAGCTCTATTAAGCGCAGTAATAACACGTTTTAGTTTAATGGAAAATGTAACTAGGCCAAATACATATATTTTCAAGCTACCCAACCCAAGCCGAACTGTGTAAAAACTGACGAGATTTTGATGCTCTATGCCATTTCATACAAATCTTGGCTTTTAAGTTGAAATTTTATATTAGAAATTGATTCATTTTAAGAGTATTAAAATTTTATTTAGCATACCTAGTTTTATACATTTTTTAAAACCTTTCTAAAATCATAAGAAGTGAATTATTCTTGAGCTTTTTATCAAACTGGTCTTATAGATTATTTTTGTCTTTTTCTTTTTTAATTACATTTTTCATACTTTTTTTTAAAAATATTTTTGAGCATCTACGAAACCTTCAAACATTTATTTTTTGTCAAATGCGTCACCAAATCTCTAATCTCATTCCTAAGTTTGTGAAATCTAAGTCTACTTTTATCATAACTATATGTTTTAATTTCTTAAGATTTTTATATTTTTGAGAATCTACGATAATCATTTATTGCCAATTTTTTCATGAAAAACACCTGGCACCTTAATCTAGACTCCTTTCAGATACCAGTGTCAATTTTTGAGATATGACTTGATTCATTTTATAATTTTTTGAGAATCAAGGGTTAATTAAATTAAATCTATATATATTTAGCGCATGCATATATAAACATTCCATTGGTATACATAATATAACGACAACGACCTCTTCAGACGACAACAATTGCCCGGTTTGCGTGTTGTACTTTGTTGTTATCTACGCCAGAGTCTGAGAAGTCATAGCCCACCATGAATTATCTGCAGCCAAAGAAAGTCACAAGTACAAAGACAACTCTATGCCGGAGATGAGGAGCCAGTCGAGGGTTATCAGCTGTCGCTTTGCTGTTGCTGCTGCTGCTCTCTGATATGACAGCGCTTTGCTGGTATTATATTTCAATTTATAGTTCATATTTTATGGCTGTGTTATGGGCTAGCAATATATTTAAATATGCATTAAATTACGTAATAAATTTAACAACTGATGCTAAACTCTCTTACGCTTACTGCCTCTCCCGCAACCTCCCTCCCTTAAACTCTCTGTCTCTCTCTAATTAGAGGGCCGACAATAAAATGCATCGCAGCCAAGTTTAATTACCAAAAGTGCGACAAACGTGGCGCAATTTTTCGATTAGAGGCGCCGTTGTGAGGCCCCAAAGCGATTCCGATTCAATGGAGCACAGCGTCTATATATATGTATATCTGTTTCGGTTCCATTATCAAGCACGGCGCAGCCCTTGCCCCACCAAAAAAAAAAAAGAAATGGAAATTTGTCATCAAGGGAAAGAGCACAAACAAAATATTGTGCAATAGGAAATGCTGCAGCCAAAGAGCTGATATAAAATATGCCCGAACAGGCCAAGCCCGTATAGATGCGGCCAGTTTCACGGCTGGACACAGAATTTTGACCAAAAATTGAACTAAAAACAAATTTTAGCAGCAGCTGAAATTGACAGGCGCTTTTATAGGCTGGGAGGGGGGGAGTACAGGATGCGACTAAATGGAGCTGTCGCTGCACCGTGGCACAAAAAAACTGTAGTTTGATTCAATATATTTGATTTTTGATATAAAACTAAATCATATTAATATATTTTGGCTGGAAAAGCAATTAATATTACAACAACATCAAATTATATTATTTCTGACTATTTTTGTTGGGAGCGAATTACCTCTAACTATTTACAGTGTTTAATTTGGCTTTTATCAATAAAAAAAAAAAACTTAACACAAACTTGAAATAAATTTCCAACATTTATATCACAACATTTATAACTGAACAAACTGCCAATCGATTATGAACCAAAAACTCTGAAATAAGATCTTGTTAAAGCCAGATAAACTAAATGAATCCAGATAACTATGTAAGCTTAAATGGAATGTTGAGGCATACTTAGAAGTACTTTCAAGTATCTACAACTACTGTAACAATAAAAATATCGCTAAGGCTCTACTTATTTGCCAAAAGAATATATATCCAATTTGAACAATTGCCCAAAGGTTTCAGATTTTTATTTAATGAAAAATATCTACTACTAAAATTATCTACTAGCAAAAATAGTACTGTCTAAAAAATACAGAGGGAAAATTTTAATACTACACTCGACAATAAATAAATAATTAATTATTACGAAAAAATAATAATTATTAATATATATTTTAAAATAAATTAAATACAATTAATTAATAACAAATTAAAAATAATAATCAATTAATTAATATTTAATGTATACTTCGGTAAAATGTTCATTTTTGGTTTTTAAATAGTTATTCCTTTAATGATTGCTAGCTTGATTTTTATATAGTTTCCGGTTCCTGTTCTGATGCTAAGCTTCACTATAGTGGTTCATAATTCTACTTCCTGTTGGAGTCCCTGACTAAAAAACGACTGAGAAATTCGTGAATTATGTAATTGAATGTACCACTGTGCGCTCTGCACTTGGCTCGCCTTGGCCCTCGCAGCAAGTGTGAAAATTGCTGAACTGCTGTAGTTCTTCTTCTTCTTGGAGCACCAACACACTGTCTCTGTCTCTGCCATCATCTTTGTTGTTATAGTTGTTGTTGTTGTTGTTGCTGTTGTTGTTGCTGGCGCTGCCATGATATAAATTGCACAGCTGAGCAGGCAGCATAATCGCATGCAATTATGCCCCACACAATCACAACGGCAAAAGTTTGCAAAACTCGCCAAGCAGCAACCAACTCAGCTGGAAATACTGTAGCAGCAGCCGCCGCAGCAGCAGCAACAGCAGCAACAGGAGCAAAAGCAGAAGCTTCAATTGGAGAGGGAACTGTGGGGAGGCCAGCAACAAGCCGGCAATAACAGGTGAGTGGGCTGGGCAGCAGCACGCCGAGTTAAGACACCGAATTGAGAGAGCGAGAACGCCCCAGAACCACAACAATGCAATGGCTATAGCCACAGTTGCAGTTTTTTTTTCTGCTGCAACAGCTACCCCTGCCCCATCCGCCATGCCGTCTCTGCGTGCTGCTCTCGCCTGTTTTGTTTGTTGCACAATCTTGTCTAACTTTGTTTAGCCATCGTGGCCAGTAGGTTTCCTGTGGCCAGTCTTCAAGCTCACTCTCACTCCGCTTCTCTGTCTCTCGCTCGCTCGCTCTGTGATTTTAGCCATGTCGTCCTTGCCTGATTTTTGAGGCCTATTTTTGTGGCGAGTTTGACGGCGCGCGCTCTTCGAGCTTTGCTTAACTACATTTTCTTTCCCTTTTTGCCACTCGATGATTGCAATTGGATGCACCGTGTGTAGCCATCGTCCTGTGCAGCTTTGATCTATTGATGGATTTTCAGTCCAGCTAGTTCTACTGTTGTTTCTTCAGCTTGTTGTTGTTGTTGTTGTTGTTGTCTTATCCAGTTTTCAGTTTTGTGCCACGCTTTGAGCAAATATTGCATTTTGCATTTTGCGTTTTCCAATTAAACTTGAACAAGTGCCGCCTTTTTTGCCTACTCGTCACGCGTTTTCCTTTCACAAGTGCTCAGAGAAGGATTTCAGTTATCGAGAATGAATTTCGCATCCTTTGGGTAAGCTGAGCGGCTGAGAACTGAAGATTCGTGCTGATTTAACAGAAGGAAATTGAAGTGGAAGCCTTCCAAGCTTTTTGCATTGGTTGTAGCAGCAGATAAATGGATTTTAAGAGTATCTTTTGTTTAAGATACGAGCACCAATTACCATAAATATATATAATTAATACAACATCGTTATCAAATTGCAATCCAAATTAGGATACTTCTAGTTAAATGTGTATAATGCAAACAAATAATAAATAAATACAATAAATATAGTAAATGCTTACTGAGCACAAAGCGAAGAGCTCGAGCGCCCAAGCAGACGGTATATTCTGCTCTGTTAGTTAGTCTATACGTTTTTTCATGCTACAAATTAGTTTGCTCTCTCAGAACTAAATGCTGTGCCTAATCTTGCACATCTTTCTCAACACTTAAGCCGAACAAAATTACATTTATCTTTTATCCATTTTAAAAGATTAAAAAACTCCTAACTAGTCTTTAACTCATTCATAGAAAACTAAAACGTCTTTCCGTGAAAGCAGGAGTACAATAATTCTTGGAAAAATTCATGGCAGTATTAAATCGAGTACAGCTGGTAAGAAAAGAAAAAAACTGAAAATAAATAAATAATAGCAATTACATACGAAACGCGCCGAGCTAATAAAACCGGCAGCAGGCAGCATTACATAAAACAAGCGCCTCTTGGCCAAGTTCGTCTAGAGCCGGCTTAGAGCGCGCACTTGAGCGCGTTTATAGCACTTTAAGAGGCCCGGTAAATACATAAAACAAAGTTCTAGACAGACTTTGCCCCCCCTCAATCAACGGGAGTGTGCCTTCAATTTGGACACGTGCAGCTCTCGAGTGTTTTACAATTTTTCATTTAGCAAAAGGAAAATTCCTAGAAATTGTTAGCAGGCGTCTAAACTAGTTTACGGTAAATGCGCTCTAACTAAACTAGAAAAAAAATGTCCAGTTGCTCACATGTTGCTCTTCTCACATATTTTGGAATTTTGTCATGCATAAGAAGGCATAACTGAAAATCCAAAGATAATTGTTAGAGAATGCCGTGCACGTAGCTCGCTCGTTAATTCTACGAACTCAAAAATCATATATAGGTATGTATACACAATAACCAAAAAGCAAGACAATTAAAGCATATTTTTTTCCTGGTAAAACGCCACACATAACCTTGCCTGCATTTTAATCATCAAGTTTTTTTTTTTTTGTTGGTTCTTTGGTTGGTTTTTATATTTTTCTCTTGTATTCTCGCATGGTTTTGACGAATTTCAACGAGCTAGTTGCACGTGCTGCAGTGTGAGCCACATCAATCAAAAATAATTTATTTGAGAGCAGCCAAAGCCAGAGTCTTGGCCATACAGCCAAAGCTCGTGGCTTGGACATCTGAGATAGCGTTATGGTTATGGTTAATGGTTACAGTCATGCTGCCTGCGCTGCAAAAGAACTACGCGTTGATAATACTTAAAAAACAAAAACCCAAAAAAAAAAAAAAAACAGAAAAAAAAGCCTCAAATGCATTTTGTGGCAACTTTTCTTTGTCGAATTGTAATTGTGTTAGAGTTTTTTGTATGCATGACAATTGCTCTCTTATAATTTACGAGCTCGATTTGCTTACAAGCCTGTCCCCAATTAATTGATTTATTGCAGTCCGGAGCTAAACGTGTCGAAAAGTGGGAGTTAAGGGAGAAATTGAATAACAAAATTTTAAGAAAAAATACACTGAGATACGACAAAAGAAAACTATGGAAACTTCAAATGAAAACTTTAATACTTCTGAGATATGGGCAAACAAATGTTTTTAAATATTTTGAAATATTACATATATATATATATTAAAATAATCCTATTATTATTCTGCCTAACATAGGTCGGAGTTCTGTTCAATTTCTTCGCCTCCAAAGGTTACAACCCTGAGACCTAACTACAAGACGAATCATCCGGTTCATGGAAAATATCACCTCAATATAAATACTATATAAACTAAAAAAAGAATTGTTACTATAGCCTATTTCACAGTCTTATGCTTCATCGATTTCTAAGCATAATAAAAAATATGAAATCTTAAAGCAAGTAAATATACTATGTTTTTATACATTTTGAAAGCTTACGCGAAAAAATTGATTGAAAAAATTGTAAAATATTAAGAATAGAAAAAAGAAAATGTTTGCTACGTGAGATTCGACAGTCACGACTCGCAGATAATCATTTTCAACGCCTTAACACATGTCTTCAGCAAAGGGTGAAATTTGTGTGTGTGTGTGTGTGTGCGGGTGAAGGGCTCGGATTGGAGACTTAAGTTCTTTAAATATATTTAGTCTGTTTAATTCCTTTATCTTGTGGCCGCAGAGTGCAAAATGTTGGCAGCTGCCATGGGCACAAAGAGTTTTATTGTACCCGAATCGCTGTGTGTCTTATTTACAAAATATTTATGCCAAATGTCTGGCCCTATACGTAGAGCCGTAATTAGATAGTCAAATAACTTGACGCTGAGGCCAAAAATCAATAGCAGCCACCACCAAAACCAACACCAACAGCAGCAGCGAGTTCGAGCCGTGAGCTGACAAAAGATGCTCGGGTACGTCCATTAAATTTGTCACCCGCGGCTAAGCTAAATGTCAAATAGTTGGCACACAGTCACACAGTCACACACACACACACGCACAAACACTCGCACTCGCACAACAATAACAGCATCAATTTGACACGTACAGGCGCTAATGATGGGAATGACCAGCCAACTGAGCGATCGAATCCCATTGACCGACCGCTCAACATGCCCACAATTGTGCCTCGACCCCGTACTCTCTTTTCCCAACCATCCACCGTTCGGCTGTGTTGGGAACTTTTGGACATCCTGCCGTTTCCTGGCTCAACCAGAAATGTGGCCCTAACCTATGTGTCAGTTGACATTTGGAGTTGTCGCGTCTCAGCGACTGCCAATTTAATTCCCATTGACAAAATGCACAATTGCTCTCTAGTCCTTTGTCCCGCTTGCTGCCTCCCGCACCCTATGTCCAGTTACGTTTCGCCTTTTGTTCAGCTTGTAACTCTTGTTGTTGTCCTCCAGTAATTTCTGTAATTTCTGCCCGTGACAGCCGCCTCATCGCACCGCTTGCTATTAATTATTTTCGAAAATCGCTTGTAATAACAATAAATTTTTGGCCCATAAGATTCCGTCTGCAGGCCCGCTTCAGCACCCTGCGGTTACCAGCCTGTACAGTCAGCCTGGCTAATTTTTTTATGGCAACACAACTGTTAAATTTTACACGACTTTCAAATATTTGCCTGTCCAAAAAAAAAAAAGTAGAAGAGAGTATCTTTACTTTTCAACGAAATGCAATCAATGCAAATGTTTATATTGGGCTTTTCGACTGTCTGCTCTATTGGGGAGTTAACCTTTCCCTCTCTCTCCCTCTCTCTCTCTCTCTCTTGCTCTCACTCTAGCTTGTATCTGTCAAGGTCCCAGACATGCGAAAGCAACCACTTTCAATTTTGACGGCATATCGATTTAATAAATTTGCGTGTGCGTCCCTCGCGACAATTTGATTGACAAGCCACGTCCGTCCGTCTCCCATTCCATTATCAGTCAGTCAGTCAGTCAGTCAGTCATTCATTCATTTGTTGGGGGGTTTTCCAAAAAGTCCGCTGTTTACATTTCGAGTGTGTTCGGGTCAGGTTTTTGCTCTGTAGCTATGATACTGCTGCTGCTGCTTCTTCATTATTTTTATATTGGCCCAAGAGCATGAGAAATTGGTTTAATTTTGTTACAAATGTCAATGTTGGGTTCTGGTTGGGACTGCAAAAATTGTTTGCTAACGATTCATTTTTGCGCTTTTCCCATGATTTTGCTATGCTAGGGCGTTTTTTCTACTTTCAAGTTTTTAAGAGCGGCGTAAAATTGATGAACCTATTAATCCCTGTTCTAATTTGTAATACTTTTGAGACCTCCAAACACATTTGTTCCCCATATCTTTACTTTTTTAACTTTTCCTTCAATCAATATATAATAAATTAAAACCACACTTAAAATTAATAAATATAATTAAAACATAAAAAAGCATTTGTATATATAAAATACAAATGAAATAAATGCTTACATAGTTATATAAAAATATTCACCTTTATATGGGAAGAAAATAATAATAATTTATCAAATATTTTTATTAATATACAAAAATCACAATAATAAAATATTTTATGTAATGGAAAAATGTTATTACATTTTTCATTTCATTCTTAACTGATTTTCTACTATATCAATTGTCAATTAAATAAGTTGGCATGCGACATGCTTTATAAAAGTATTATTTGGCTTTAGATAGATCTCAATACGCTGATACGTCGTTGGCGCAGAGAATTAGCTATTTTTGTGACAGAACTGGAACTAATTTGAAGATGGGCCTATAAGACAGCGAGCAGCGTCCGTCCAGTTATCAGCAGCTGCTGTTGGCTGGCTTGACAATTGTCGCCCCTTCTGCGGTGCACCCCTTGGCGCAATTTACAACACTTGCTGGCTGGTTGGCTGGCATACCAGCATTATCAACACTGAACGATCTTATTTGGGCGATGCATTGCCATAGATACGAGCTGGGTGATATGAGAAATAATGGACGCGTAGACAGGCGTGGCTGTTGCTCTGTCCTTTGGTCTTTCGTCTTTCATATAAAATGAATTTCAATTTTGAAAAATTGCCTTTCGAATGTTTGTGTGAAAAACGGAAATGCCATTTTCCCCCCAACCACCGCAACTCCAGCCCACACCCCCGTCCCAATGCCACTCGTCACTCGCACACTTGGCCCTTTTGTTGTTTCCTCTCTTGCAGTCGGAGCGTGTGCCCAAATTAGAAACCAAATGCAGAGGCGTCAGCGCGCGCAAGGGGGGATGGGGCTTAGATCTGTGGCAGGGGTTGGCCGAGCAGACGTTTGACACTTTTAGTTTTGTGTTTTTCCACATTATGTGCGGGTACACGTTTGCTACGTTCAATGAAAAGTAACGGAACTGGCAACTGCCAACTGGAAACTGTGACCTGTAGAACTAGGCGAACTGGGTACTGTTTTTCCCGCGCTGCCCGCTCAAGATGCACGAACACGAAATGCTGCACCGACCCCTGACGGAAATTTACATATGCATAGGTACAACACCTAAAAAGTTTTTATTGCTAAATCCTTATTATGTGGGAACTGTGTCTGCCTCTGTGTGTGTGTGTGTGTGTGTCGGTCTGCTTCCCAGTTTCTGTTTAGAATTAAAATTTTAATTATCGGTTGCATGTCACCGCCTTTTCAATACCTTCATTATAGACGCCTACTTTTTGAACCGACTTGCTATAATTAAGCGCGCCTAAATATATACCCAAAAAAAAAAAGTAAATAAAATCTAAATACTGAGTTTTAATTGCTCGCCCCCGTTGTCTATTTTTATCTACCAAAAATTCAAGAGCTCGCGCGTCGCGAGTGATAAACACAATTTTATTCAAATTACCCGGATGTTAACAATTTGCTGTGCATGGTCTTTGAGCGCAGGCAGCAGCCGAAACAGCAGCACCAAAGTTGATTTATGAATATAATGTTAGGTTAAGGTGGGTCTAGATCTAGCTCTGAGAGCTAGCAATCGGTAACATGCGAAACTGCTGGTAACAGGAAAATAATAAAATCGTGAGAATTCGAAAAACTTTACCTCAAACGGTTTTTGCTTCGATATATATACATATACATTTTAGCGGTAGAAGGGAGTTTCCTAGAGAGCTTGCTAATAGGAACTTTTGACACTCAAAAGGTGTATATAACAACAAAACAAAGTGCAAATGTACATAGGCTTTTCGCGGGGAAAACCTAAACTTCCACCAATTTAGGCCAATGCTTACAAAAGCAATAAAAATAGGAGTCTTACTCCTAGGAAAAGGACAAGTGTTGACTAAATATATATAAATATATAAATAGCAATAAATAAATATAAAATATATCGGAAAATAAACATAAAAATAATAATAACATAAACTGTGCTCACATAAGATGATTCCTTTTATAGGCAATGATTTAATTTAGATTATAAATTGAACATGCTCTGAAACGAAAATTTTGGCTTAATAAGAACTGCATATTTCATTTTATCATTTTAAAAACATTCCATTCGCTCATCAAAAATAGTTTTAAAAGATATAGGCTGGCCCGTCTTTGCATAGTATACTCATCACCATAAACAACAACTGTTTAAAATTCTTGGCAATATTTTTGCCAAGTCATTCAGCAGCACTTTGGTCTCCACTGGCAACCATTGAGAGGCAATCGCAAGTCGAAGCAACCGCCCAACTGTGCAGATGCAGCAACCCTTTCGACGAGGCTGAACAAAAGCCTAAAAACAAATCAACAGCAACTTTTACAATATATCCCATTGAAAGGCTGACTTTAGCCCAGCCAACGCCACAGCACACCCCACCACACGCCACACCGCACCACATCGCACACCCTCTCCTGCTGGGCACCGTAACTACGTACAAACAATGAACTCATAACTCAAGTGACACTTTTTAACTTGACTGCATTTCATCATGTGGCACATGAGCGCTTCTTCTTCTTCTTGTTCATATTCTTCTACTGCTGCTGCTGTGGGCATCTTCTTCTGCGTCTTGGACTCAAGTCTTGCTGTTTGCCGCTTGGTTCTTTATTTTTCGTCTACCTTGCATAGGGTATTTTAATTATGTCACGAAATGTGTAACGCATGGATAAGGAATAAACTAATTTCGTCCTTCTGTTGCATCTATATATATATATCTATCTATATCTATATCTATATCTATATCTATATCTATACCTATATCTATATCTATATCTATACCTATATCTATATCTATATCTATATCTATATCTATATCTATATCTATATCTATATCTATATCTATATCTATATCTATATCTATATCTATATCTATATCTATATCTATATCTATATCTATATCTATATCTATATCTATATCTATATCTATATCTATATCTATATCTATATCTATATCTATATCTATATCTATATCTATATCTATATCTATATCTATATCTATATCTATATCTATATCTATATCTATATCTATATAAATATCTATCTGCATCTATATCTGTATCTTCCTTTTATGTCTACATCCTACTTCTATATCTACCTCCAATATCTATATGTATCCTACTTCTATATCTACCTCCAATATCTATATGTATCCTATATCTATATCTTCAAGTGTGCAAGAGTATATAAGCAGCGGTATCTCGAAGACAACATCTCCATATTGTTTTTTTTTTTGTTTTGTTCAGTTTCAACAATATTCAAATTGAGTTTTCCAGTGCAGGCAACGACTGTAGTCATCCATCGTCAAAGTTTCTTTTTGTTCCTGTTGTTGTTGCCTGTATTTGTTAGTTGATAAAAGGCCAAGCCATTATATGCATGGCCAAGCTGCACAATTTCAAGTGCCGCTCTGTCCAGGTTGTGGTGGGCGGCACGGGGAGGGCAGCGCAACAAATTTGTATGCATACGGCTGCTATGGCTACCGCCTGGCCTGGACTGGGCTGGGCTGGGCAGGGCTGGGCCGAACTTCAACTCCAACTACGACCCGACCTTTCCTTTCAATTCAAAGTAGCTCAACTTGAGCCGCAGCGTACTCCGCTCGAATGTCTTTTTTTCCAAATTGTCATTGGCTTCGGGTCGTTCACTGTCCTTCAAAGAATTTCTTGGCTTTCTTTTCTTCTTTAGTTTTTTTAACACACGCGTACAAAATTTCGTTGTCTCATGTCGCCCGGGCTTGTCAACCTGCGGAGCACGATGCCCCCTCCTGCCCCGTTCAGCTTCGTCATCTGCAGCATCATCTCAACCCCATTGCAAGTGCAATGAACTGCGCGTTGCAGGCTGGCGGCGTTGATTTATGTTACATCTTCTATGGTTACATTGGTCCAAAAGCCCCCCTCTCTCTACCCCCTTTACACAAAACTCCAATCCAGCACAGTTGCTTGTAGCCCATTAGGCGCAGCTCATATGTTATGGAGAGAGAGAGCACGGTAGAGAGCGCGGTTGCGGGGCACACACACGCACATGTGAAAATGATTTATTAGCGGTAATTGGTGTCACAATGTTCCAAAGAAAATGGAAAGGATTGCCATATCCCATTGCCCATGGCCATGACCAGGCTCTCCAGCTACAATGTCCCGCATTACTACCTTCAGTCACCCAGCCCCCACTCCCCCATGTTCTTTGTGCGTTGTTTTAATTATCTTGATTTTAAACTTATTAAAATTGACAAATGATATTCGTAGACAACATCGCGCTGTCGTCTTGTAGGAAACAGGTTGTCAATGGCTGCTTCCTAGAACTCCGTGCGTGCGCGCTCTCAAGCGACTCTTGATAAATCACATGAGGCATATTCCACTTGGGACCATCTTCATCTGCTGCTTACTACCAGCAACTTTTATTGGAGGTATAAATGTCTCTGGTCAGTGGAATTGTCGGTGCTGTGTTGTCTGGCTTGTCATCTCTCTAGGATGCTCTGGGCTTGGCCCCAAGAACATTTTTGGAACACACCTTGCACTCTGATTGTTTTCATCGCAGAATACAATCTCATCGATTACATTTAAGATAAGCAAATACAATGATAGGTTTGGTCTTGGGAGATATTGGGAATCAAATACTTCAAACATATTTTTAAGTTTTTATAGTTTTAAAATAAAAGTAAAATAATTGGGATTTTTTCAGTACTTATCAAATACTAGAAGAATTTACACGCGCATTACTTGATTCTAAAGAATAATGTTGCTAAATATTGATAGAAAGCCGCTTAAATTGTCTGGTTGAATAATCACATATGGAAAATTTGCTGCTGGATTTGAACCGGCGACCCCCGTCACTATAATCCGACGCTTAGATAGCAAAGCCACGTTGTTGTTCGTAAGTTACTTCCAGTAATTATCTTACCGTCTATTCGATCAGTTTCTTATATAGATTTGAAAATCTTTTTTCGAGCACTTTCACTTTTGCCAAAAACCCAATACCAAAAATATTTTCTTTAATGCTTCATATAAAGAGACAAACAAACATTTATTTAACATTAATCTAAAACCTCCGAGCCCTGCTGAATTGAAAGTGGGATATGATTTGATTTAGTTATATTATTGTGGTCCCCCGATTGCCTTGTGTTCCTTTAGACACATGGAGATCTTGAATGCAGTATCGCAATCATCGGTGCCCTTAATGTTCCTGCATGCGTTCACACCGGACGAGATTTCAGGCATTTTATCCTTCATTTGGGGCACATCCTTGAGGCTATTGAGCAGAGCGTCAGCGTTGAATTGACCATTGACCAGGTGGCCTTGCTTCTCCATCAGGCACTTGGCGTAACATTTGAGGTTCTCATTGGGATTATTGTTCATGCCACTGGACATGAACGCCTTCAGCTCCGCCTCTGTCAACTTAGTTTCGTCCAAGCACTGTTTCATCATCTGCTGGTAATTCGGATTGCACTGCAAAGGCCGAATAGTGGAAGCTCTACATGAACTGTTTTCACTGAAGGATTAACCGTCACGTTACCTGGACAACCGACATAACGACAAAGACTAGAGTTGCTGAGAAAAAAGTTGGCTTCATTTTGCTATGAGGTTTCAAATGTGACTGATGTGGACAGGCTAAAAAAGCTGCTGTTTATATACAGCCCACACAAGTGAGTGCAATTGAAGCAATTAGAGTTTTTACAATACTGTTTCAGTGTTTGATTACGCACAATGCTTCAATTATTGAATAATCGAATTTCCCTTTTTAATACCCCGTAATCCATAGAAATGGGCATGCGTGCGGCAATGTGCTATACTTTTAGAAATGGAGCACACATCGAATAGTATTTAGTATAAGCATTACTAAATATTCTTCAGCTGTATTCATTATGGCCTCATTTAAATCAGAGGTTTCAGCTTGAGTGCGAAAATAAGTCATATAATACCCTGACAATTATCAAATTAATAAAGATAAAATACTGATTGATAATAGTCAAATTAAAAAAGATTAAATATTAATTTCTTTTACATGCGTATCTTAGCACAACTTTTGTAAATAGTCTACAGAGCATAGTCTAGTCGAACACTCCCGGCTAGAACTTTTTTTTTTGATATTGTTATTATATTTCAGCTAAAATTAACAGCTATATCTATAACGCCGGCGACTGGGATTGTTAATAGGTACACACACACACACACCCAAATGTAAACCAAAATAAGTGTGTGCACACATAAACATAAACATGAGTGTGCACACATACGCACACAATGGTCAAGCACAATTAGTTTTCTGCTTAAACAACAGCAGATCAATTATTTATTTATTGTGTATGTGTGTGTGTGTGTCCGTGTGTGTATGCTGATAATTTCAGCTTTTGTTTAAGCCTTTGTCTACATTATGCAGCTGGACAAAAATTATAATTTGTCGTGAACACTTTACACCAATTTTGGCCAACAAATGCGCAGGTGAATAAACAATTCGTTGCTCTCCAATTTCGAACCAACTGGCAATTGCAGATTTTTGGCAAGGTCATTATTAACCAACCAAACCAAATTGTCAAAGCTCTCCCCTCCTCGCCTCGTTTCTTATATAGTACTTGAATGATGCGAATTAACAAATTATTAGTCATGGTGAGGTGACAATTGTTTCGCTATTATTCAACATTGATCAAAAAAAGAAAATTTCATTTAAATTTGTAGTTTTAGAGTTTGGATGAGAGCCAGTCAATTAACATAATAAACAGTCAAGTATACGCTTTAATTGACACGTGTCGAAAATGGGAATAAAAAAGAAACATGTAAAAGAGACGGAAGCTTTCAACCAGGAAATACCCTGCGCAAAGTGCCTGCGCTCTTAAATTCAGATTATTTAATTATTTGTAAGATTCGGCATAGCATGAAATTAGATTTGAACTCAAGCGTTGTTTAGATAACATATCGATAAGTATCTATGTAATTGATTTATCGATACAAACCGAATGCATGGATCGATATATCAATAATTAAGCGGGGGCTTTACGAATCTCACGGCTAATGATGTCCAAAAGTTAAATATTCTCGATCCGGGTATACTATGCGAGAGTGTACCAAATATGGAGATCTAAGCTCTTATAAGCTCAACATCTATAGGCACATGCTTACGCAAAGCAATTATACCATATTTATCCATTTTTAATGTGCTCGGGGCACAAAATGAAATCAAAACCAGTAAAATTAAATTTATTTATTTTATTTAAATATATATATTTCTCTGAAAATAACGTATGGGTCTGTTTACTTTATAATTCGATAGAATTAGATAAATATTGATCATTTGAGACGATTGAGATTATATAGAAGATAGAAAATTCCTGTTTAAATATCTCTATTTTAACATAAGAGTTATCAATAAATTAGCTTCTACCTAAAAATTATCTCAGGACTTTGCTTGTTGCGCAAAAGTAATATGTAGCTAGCATTAAATATCTCAAATAAAACTATATTTATACCAATAATCTGTGTAAAGAAGCCGCATCAAAATGTTTTCTATGGAAACCAAGCTAACAAAAACCAAAAAAAAAAAAATTAACAAAGAAAATCAATTAAACAAGCAGCGTGTGGCCCCGTCCTCACACTCTGATAGATGTGAACTATATAAGTTATCTAATACTTTGGGCAAATTCAAATCAATAGGCCAAACAATAAGTCGAGGCAAATGCCATTTACAGGCCCCGTTCAGACGGCTATGCCGAAAGCAATGCTGACAGTGAAAATAATTTATGCCTTTGTTATAAAATGCGCACCTGCCTCTGGACTTGGACTCTGGGCTTTGGCCCTTGCCACTTGTCACGCCCATTGGACGGGGATTGGGGTGCAGCCCCTGAGTAGTAGTTGCTGCTGCTGCTGCTGCTTGTAAGTTGGCTTTTTACCAGGCAGCAAGAAGACAAACGCCATTAAAGCCAAAGAACTGGAACTGAAATGGAGATGCGAAATGGAGTTTGTGACGAAGACGGAGACGGAGACGTAGACGTAGTTGGTTAAGCTGGCCAATGACTATGAGTAAGAGTCGTTGACAAAAAGGCAAAGGGACACCGGGACGACGGGGACAACCAGGAACCGGCAGGAATTGGCAACGTGCTGCTGCCTGGCTGGCTGCTTGTCATTAGTCAGCCCGGGTTAAGCAAAAGGACATGGCCATAAAAAGGGCAATGCGAGCGAGGCAAGTGCTGGCCAACTACAAGGTGTGTCCTCTGTGAATGAATTGCTGAGTAACCAATAATGAAGTAAACTGTGCTAGAGTCCTGAATGTGTCATTGTGGCAGGACGAAACTCAACCGAAGCACAATTCACTGTCAGTTGCATTGTTTTGACCTGATTTACATGCCGAACCCAACTACAGAGCGATACTAGAAGGAGACAGATAGAGAGAAGAACTGATCCGAGCTCGTACTGTGGACATTTATAAATTACAACAAGAAAATCTATTTGCGATACGACGAATATAAAATACTCTTAAAGATACATGGCTAACGAGCTTGCAGTTATGTAGGGAGATGTTTAGTCGGGACATTTTGAAATTCCGATGTTAATAAGATATAGCTCAAATATAAAAATCAAAGTCAAACTAATTAATGCCGACTTTGATAAACATTTATTCTTATACAAGAAGGTAATCTTCGAACGCACCCTTCTGATCCACCCAACAAAAACTTTCCTAACAATAGATTTAAGACTGAGAAACTAGTTTGGATACAAACAGGACTTCTTATGAAGAATATATATATATCTTATGGGATTGGAGATATCATCTTCTATACGCTATTCATTTCATGACAAAATTATAATACACCCTAGAAGAGTACAAAATGTACTGAAACGACGACCGCTTCCTGTCCTGCCAGCAGGACCCGCAGACGCCGATGACAGGGCCAAAACAAAGGCCAACGTTAATGAGCCAAGAGAATGGCGCGAGCCGTAACAAACGCACAAGGAAAATAGAAACGGGCGCAAATTGTAAGAAAGCAGAACTGTGTCACAATGTTTTGACACAGAGCAAAAGGCTAAAGGAAGCGGGAGAAAGAGAGAGAGTGGCAGAGAAAGGCAAAGTGAGACAAAGACAGAGAGAGAGAGAGGGATAGCGCGGCGCAGACGGCAGCAGGGACCACAGCTCGGCCATGTAGCTAGTTAAGGCCGGGCGGGCGCAAAAGACAAAGTTGATAAAATTAGATTTGTATGGTAAATAGTTTCGTGGCTTGGCGGCAGCCGTTCCAGACTCTGTCGTCCTGCTGCTTCCCCGGCCCCATCCACCGCCTGTCGTGCGCCAAAAGTTTAATAAATGTATAAAATTAATTAGCCAGTTGAATGTTCATTAACAGCTGGCGAGACAACAAAACAACTGACAACTGTATTAAGCCCATCCCCCCTACAACGCAGCACTCCTTCCAGCTCTTAAACCTGGTCGCTTTAAGTCGGCGCCTTTTGATGATCGCATCGGGTTCTTAAACTGGAACCAAATTCTGCTTTAATACTCATAATTCTATTTTTTATAAAAATCCTCATGCTTTCGTATTTCCTGTAGTATTTTTCACACCTACCGCGACCACACCACCCGCTGTGTGCGTTTTTTAGCCAAATAAAACAAGAGTATTATAGTCGGGATTGCCCGACTGGAAGATACCCTGAGCACAGCGCCAAGCTGTCGTTAGATACTTTCTAGCCGTTAATTGTATACAAAAATACAGAAACATACACACACATGCATACATATAATCACTATAATCAATCTATAATGCATCCCTTATTATAAAAGAGTGTATATACCAAGTCTCTAGCCATAAAATATGTTTTACTTTTTATAATTTAAAGGAAGAATGGATTTCTGGTTATACATATTGAGAAGAAAAACACTTTTCTGTATATATGTTACGCTAGCCTACATACAATCACAATCACAATAGATTAACAATATTATCAAAATGGGAAAAGATATCGAAGAAGAATATGATAGCCCATTTTTATCATGCGGTAAAGGATATATATTTAATTTAAATTTCCAATTTCCAGCATTTCTAGTTTCTGTTTCGGGTTGGAGATGCTTTCTTAGTTTCTGCTACACACATTTGCACATTATACAACATTATACCCTTATGCCCATTTTCGATGTGTGCAGGGTATACAAATAGAAAATAAAAACGGAAAGTGAAAAACTGCCTAAAAATGTTGACTGACCTTTAACAATTGCCCAATCCACGTGGGCTCTTTGTGCCCCTGGTTGCAACAATCGGCTGTTTGTTGTAGTAACCTCATGTTGTGAAGGTTTTTATTCATTTCTTCTTTCTTTTGTTGTTACATTTGTTGTTGTAAATGTTGCATTGGTTGCAACAGCGATGACCACAAAAGTGCCGGACAGCAGGAAACGAAATCAAAATTATTTTTGGGCATTGTGGTAGAGTAATTGGTTTTCAGTCAAATTCCATTAAACAAGAACATTTGAGACGAGGGGTTAAGAAGCTAGTGAGAAGGATATTGAACGGAAATAATATTTAAGAAGCATACCCAATAGATGGAAAAAATATGGAAATGAAGCAGAAAATTTAAACCGAATTCTAATTTTTAGCATGTTTTATGGGTAATTTATTTATTATGCCCATTCCTTAAATATAATTCTGGATTTATTTATTTTTGTTATATTTATATATATTCGTAATATTTTCTTCAAGACATAAAATGCAAGTGCATAAAATGATTGGATTCATTATTACAGATAAAATTTAGTAAATAATTTCAATGAAATGTGTTGAGAATTCGATAATCGTTTTTCGAAGGGCTTTCTATTCGATTTTCAAGAAGCGTTGACAACTTAAGTCTGTACACTCGAAAAATTTAATTTACGTAATTCACAGCCAACACTTTTCGCCAATGGCAGCTGTAATTGAAATTGGGTGTGTGTGTGTGTGTGTGTGTGTGTGTGTGTGTGTGAGTGTGTGTATGAGCATTTTACAGCACTTGAAGCTATTTGGCAGTCAAAGACACAAATGCTCAAGAGAGAAAAAAATTGGAAAAAAAATAAAAAGGAAGATTAAAAAGCGAGCGCACAGAGTTATTGAAATTAAACATCAAATGTCAGCAGCAGGCGAAAACGAAGGCCAAAGCACGCACAAAAGCGCAAAAGTCCTGCCACATGAAACACCGAGGAGAGGCAGCAGCAACAAGAACGAAAAAATGGCTGCCACTTGGCTGACAACTTGCAAAAGAGCATGGAATTTGAATTTTGGAATGGAGAGCTTGCAAGTTTTTTGGCAAAAATAAAGTCGATGCAAGCGCCAGCGTCGAAGACAATTGCCCCAGCAAATGAAATCAAGCACAAGCAGGAAAGCGCCCGAGCGGGGATCCGGCAAAGGGAACCACTAAATACGACGACAAGGGCTGCGCACAAATACAATTTACATGCGTACGTGTGACAGCAGAGGGTAAGGATGGATGGACGGACGGGCAACGCTCTATAACATGTCCTTAGGATATTTGTATGCAAACAGGCACAATGCGCTGAAATCGATATGCGGGCGGGCGCGCGCGTCCTCGTCGTCGACGTCTGCGAAGAAGCTGAAGCTGCAGCTGGCTGCCGAGACGGCTCAGGCCGCATCTACTGCTGGTTGCTGGCTGCTGGCAGTTGACAGCCATGTGCAGCGGCGCAATAAAATGAAAAATAGTGCGAAGACGAACAGGACGACGCCGCCGCCTGCAGCTAAAAGCCTGCGGGGCAGCGACAAAGAAACAGATTTCTGATATGCCCATAAACCGTATCGATACGACTAGGGATGGGCCGCAATCGACTCTGATTTTGGCAGTTATAAATTAAATGGAATCGGAAGTTCAGTTGGATTTTTCTATTTCAGACTAGAATTCGCAAACGATATAGAAATACAATATTTTTTTTTTAATTTTGTATAACATTTTATAATACATATTGACAAAATCTTAAAATATATAAAAATATATTAAATGGGAGACAAAAAAAGCCAAAAAAAATTAATCAGTGGTAAATAAAGCTAACGAATCTTATATACATTGGCACTATAAATATGGCAAAGCAGTGTTGATAAAGGTAAACTTACAGCCCAATGTTAGTAAGGGGACTTTAAATCTACGGTAGCACATATAACATGTAACATCATGATTTAAATAAAATAAAAAAAAAAACTATTTTGATTAATATCAAAATTTTTGAAAATTTAACATTTGGTTTTGGAGACCATTTAATAATAATATATTTTATTTAATAATAACATAAATATTAAATAAATAATAAATAATTAACATCAATCTACAAAATTTAGGCTTGCTATATCTTAACACAAATAGTTTTGCTCCGAAACCCACAAGATGTGAGATAAGTGTTGGTAAATGAAAATATTGACCCAGTTGCTGTTAATTAGAATTTTTATGTATACATCCATTCTCTTTAGTATTGCTATAAAAAGTGCTTTGAAATTTGCGAAGTCCAAACCTTATTTTCAATAAAAATCTACACATTGACTGGAAATTACATAATTAATGCCATAATTTCACAAATACATATTTGCCAAGGTTCACACAGGCTGCGCATAGCCTTAACATTAACATTAACATTAACAGCGTCACTTTAACATAAAATGTATATCAAATTCGGAAATTCTGTTTACTGCACCCATCCCTGGTTGCTTTTGCTGCCATAGCTGTTGTGTGTGGCAGTGTGCCGCATTTGATTATATCTGAGCTCTGTTGCTTGATTTGTTTTGCACACATTACCCAACTGATTGTCTATGCCACGTACGGTGCTCCACTCGGTCGCGTATGACTTGCAGTCAACAGTTGCCCTCTATGAGTGAGTACCTCTCGATGCCCGAACTCAAACTCAAATATTCAATGCTCTCAGTTATCCAATACCCATTACCCGGAGTGTTGCCTCGTTTTATGCTGGTGCGTCATGCGCTGCTCTTCCTCTTCTTATTCTTGTCTTGATTGTGCAACTTTGATAAGCAATTTTGAGCGTCGTTCGTTCCCCCTACAATTGTGCGTGTGTCACCAGCAGCAGCTCCCTCTTCCTCTCCCACATTTAGATAGTCATCAAATTAAGGCCGAGGCAAATCAATGCCTTGGATTTGCCCTAAGGCTGCGGCTGCTTTTACAATTCAGCTCATTGTTTAGCCAGCCTAATTGCCAGTTTTACCTTTTACGGACAGGTGAAAATTGTTATAAGACTTCTTTCTCTTGATCTTAACCCTAACACACATGTTCACTAAATGCAAATGAAAAATTTTAAAAATATGCCAAAAGCCGAGCTGCCTGCGCACTTACATGTGCTGTAAAATATGCTTACTTTTTTTGGGTGTGTGTTTTCTTTTTTTTTTACGGTAGCAAATTGGTTACAAACACAGCTGTGGACCCTTACGGGCCATAAACTAAAAGACAAAAGGTATTTGCTTCTTGTTGCTTTTTACCTTGCCCCAAAAATTACATTAGATTGCGAGCAGAACACGTGACCGAGAAGCAGAAGAAACAAAAAAGATGAAGAAGAAGAGAAAAACGCAGAGTTAAAATAATGCGGCTTCGAAGTTATAAAATGTTTAGGTATTTTTCATGGGTGGTCAAAAGGTTCAAGTGGAATGCCAATGCAAATATCGTTGCCGGCCATTACAAAAGTTGTATAAATATTTACGTCATGTTGTTATTGTTGCTGTTGTTGTTGTTGTTGTTGTTGTTGTTGTTGTTGTTGTTGTTGTTGTTGCCGACTGTTGACCACAAAAGAACTGTAACTATGTGCGGTTGCCATTTGTGTAGGACAAGCCAGACAGAGAGCGAGAGAGATGCAGATGAATTTGAGTGGGCTCTTGAATATAGTTATCATATTGTTTCTAGTTATTTAATATATGCATTGTACATACTTGACCCACAGAGTTGTGTGCGAGCTATTTGCTCTACTAAAGATACATTGTTCAGCTTTGTTTCCGAATATTTACACATTGTCAATGGCTTTAATAATCCAAAAGACTTGCAAAAATTAACTAAAATATCTTTAAGTTAAGTACTTTGGCAAAGTTTTGAGCTTTCTGCAATTGATACAGACAAAACAACAGCTCCAAGCATACAGTAATGGTTGATAACAGTAGCATAAATTAAAGAAATATTAAAATAAAGAATACATTTATTCAAGCTTATATCTAAAATAAAGTAAATTATTGAAAAATTGGAATTATATTTTATATTAACTAAAGAACAAATAATCAATACTTGATATCTGAATTTCCACATTACCCAAATTTTAAAGCCTTGCCAATTGAATCTAATCGTAATTAAATGCCGTATATACTAAACGGTTTATATGGTGGCAATTATGTATATCGTATAATATCGCAGGTGCATTTTATTAATATTTAAATCGAAAACAATAATTTTAAAGTTTGTAAAATCCTTTCTAACCCATTTGCAAGTATTGCATCAACAACTTTCTATATACACATCTTGTGATAATTTATAGTTGAGGCTTGCATTTTATGCAGCACACTTGATTGTATTCAGTTATTCCTTTTTTCGTAAAACCAAACAAAACATAAATATTCACCATCAGCTGTTGAAAACTGGCACAACAAACTACAGAGCACACACAATAAACATTTCTGTTGGGAACCGCCTCTTTGTCTGCCTGTCATCGTCGGACCAAAGCACAAATATATATGCCTATATATCTATACAGAACAGCAAAAGATATATACATTTATATATACATTGCATTCCTATATGTATTCCTTTAGAGCTGCCTTCGAGCTGATTACGATTGCGAATTGCAAATCGATGCCGACGAGATATAAACGTAAAAACCGCACGGTAGGAAATTTGAATAAAATGCAATAAGACAAAGAAATCAAGACAAACACATGCATGATAATTTGTAACCGTCGCTGCTGTTGTTGTCGGCACTTTGGGCATCTCAACCTGCCCTCGGCCCCCCTCTAAATCCTCCCTACAACAATCCCTTCCTGTGTATATGCAAAACTGAAGGCAGACGCAGCTCGTGCGTGTAACTCGTGATGATGATACAGTAAAAACAACGAGCTCTAAACAACCTCAGCCACAAAATACATCAAAATGATGCGGTTAAAACCAATGCAAAAAAACAAGTTCTCAAGTGGTTAAGAGGTGTCTGAGCTGTATGTGTGTGCATGTGTGTATGTGAGAGAGGAAAACTACACACACACACACTCAGAGCTGGGCATGGTACAATGAACCACTATCGAAGTGCTTCTTCGACTATTTTAAGTGGAACCATGTTCTTGGTTTTGTTGTTGGCAAAAAGTCAGACAAATGTGTTTAAGAATCAAAACAGAAAACTTGATTGGAGTTCGGAAAAGTTATAGGGAAATGCAAAGGGCTTACATGTGTACAATTTTTTTCAGTTAAAATATATAGTTTAACAGAAGTTTAACATGAGTGACGAACCGACTGATTGGGGATCAACGCACAGCCCAAATCGTAAGGGATGGGGATGGTTCTATTGAAAATTCTTTTTGGAAACTTTTACTTCCAAGTGGTAGAAAATATTGGTAAAAAATTACAAATCGTTCTCTCATTTTGCCAATATTAGTTAAAATACAAAAATATGTATTCATTTTTTGTTTATATAATCTTTAAAGTTTTTAAAAATTCTACAGTTAATATAATACAAAATGCATTTTGATATGATTAAGCACACATTTTCTATGTTCAAAAGTATTCATATTTTCATATAAATAAAACTGTTCTTAAAAAAAATTAATTTAAAATTGAAATCTAATGTATTGAAAATCCAGAATATAAATGCTGGACAAATTAAGAAAACAGCTTGACATATATTTTAATTTTTAGACGATTTAAGAGTTTGCTTCAAGCTAGGGCTGAGCACATGAGCTCAGTTTTCGGTAGATTTAGATCAAGTACGAAATGGAAAATAACAAGATTGTTTTTTTGATAAATATTTTGTCCATTTTAATACGTGCTCTCTGATGGTCTCTCACTCAGAGTGCTCTTTCAGAAAAGTGGGCGTTACGAAACATAGCAGCATTAGGTTTATTACCAAAATTGCAAGGGAGTAGGACAACTAATGGTAGTTGTGCAGCGGTCCTTGGGGGGTGCGCTGTTGGCAAATGCAACTGTCTGACCTTACGAGCTGTAAATTATGCATCTATGCATAATTTATAACTTATGCGTGGCTGGGGCCGAACCTCCGATACATTTTGCCATAGACAGATGCACAGACAGACAATGATTAGAGCCCACACACACACACACTCACACTCACAAGCACATACCTATTATTAACATTGTAGACCGGGGTGCACTGTCCAGTCGTGTGGACAATTGCAATTGCTTGGCAGTAATTTTCAATTTAATTATAGTAATACATATACACACACATACACACACACACACACACTAATACACACAGAGAAGCAACACAGTCACTTGTCTAAGTGCAGATTTGAGCGCATTTGCACTTAAGCCAAAGTTTTATGGCTTGACTTTGCCTTAAGGGCGAACCGACGGCCTGTTTGCCCTGGAGGCTGTGCTGCGTGCAGAGATGAGCGCGTGACACGAACATTTAAGAGCAGACACGACGTGTTCAAGTTGAAAAACTTGATATGGTGCGTGCTCGAATTCAGTGGAACAACTCTTCATGCAGAGATTAGACTAGACACGACCTGTTCGTGTTAAGAAATTCGACTAGGTTCGAAAACTAAGCACGACCTAACACGACATAATAAAATCGAACAGGCTCGGCGAAACCTCACCTAATCCAACAGTGTTGTAAAATAAATGTATGCTATTTTTGATCCAAAACAATCAAACACGACAATAGCTAACACGAATGAAAATTACGTAGGTTTCTTAATGCAATACAAAAATTCAAAATTACGTGATCAAATTATTAGTGAAACTAAATAATTTAGTCCCCTTTCGTAAGCTTCTCACGCACCCATCTCTCATCAAGAGCATTTGCGAGCTCTGAGGAATTGTTCAGTGCGTAAATCAAATGCAAATGTTCTGTGCGTGTAACTGCACTGACAGCATTGTCCTTTCTGCCTGTCCAGCCTGTTCTGTTTGTCCTGCCCTGTCTGTCAGTCTGTCAGTCTGTTTGTCTGGCTTGCATTTCGCCATATTAATTATGCGGTAAGTGCGGTAGCTGGCACTTAAACGCTTGCACTCGCAGTTATCTCCCGTATCCACCCCTACCTCAAAAAGCAATTGACTTTGATTGTAGTTTTCTGACCTGGCCAAGTTTTAGTAGTTTTCATTTTCGCACGTAGCCCTAGACCCAAACTTATCCACATACTATATCGCAAATGAGTAATCAAGCGGCATAGAGAGGCGGTACAGAGTTCCAGCTCGTAAAATGATGCTCACGTAGAAGGTACGTGCTGTTGATTTGATGGTCAGTTAATTATTATTTTTTGCGTTTATGGAGCTCAGCTCTGCACCACCTGGATATGCATGCGATATACATCGAAAATCAGAGTGGGTTACATTTAGTTAGATTGGGTTTGGCTTCAGTGAGTCAAGAATAGATTATGACTGGACAAGCTGCGTTATGAAGTGTCCCATAAAAATGAGACTAACAAGATATTAAAATAAAAGCAAAAATATGCGATACAATAAAAGCAAGAGATATGGCGAGTACGCTGATACGTGTAAATAAGAACTAAAATTAAACGAAAAATTGGATATATGACTAGCTATAAAAGAATTCAGCATAAGAGGGTATAAAATCATGTCCTCTATAATGATTGACCGTTTTTTTGTAGCTAGATTTAAGCTATTTATGACTCTAACAAAGAGATCCACTGCAGTAAGCTTTGGTTCTTTCCGTTCAGCTATGGTTTGAACCAGTTTCCTGGGTTAAGATTTGGTTCGTAAGCCTGATTTCCCTTAAACTCAGGTTCTGATAACATATATTTTAAAAACTACGATCAAAAATGTAATTTTTAATTTGAAATTACTTGACAATAAAGCGTGTTGTTCATAGAGAAGGCGAAGACTGATTAAGAGAGGTATCAAACGCTTTAAAAGTTCTCTATTTGGACTCAACCCAAAAAAAAAGAATGAGGTTCATTGGGGTTTGGGTTCGGCTATATTTGAGCAGCTGATTTGGTTTAAGATGTGATTCATCTTAAAAATTGCTTTTAATTTCGGGCTCGAACCGATTTGCAGTCTTTCGACAAACAAGAATTAAGACTTAAACCTTTTCGATTATACCTCAATGAAAAGAGCTACCACAATGTTTTTCTGGTTGATTGGGAGCAAGTGGATAACAGCCTAAAACTGGAAACTGAACCTTAACCTAGCATCAGGAAAACAACCTTCTCACTATGAGGCAGCATCGAGAAAAACACTTCCTTAATACTTATGATTAATAAAGTTTTTTTTTTTTTGTTTTTTATGAGCCCACGCCACAATCCAAGTTAAATTTGGTATGCCACTGCCCTGCCCTGCCTTGTTGTTTGCGCCTAATACCACAAAATTCACTGGGCCGCATCGTTGTAATGAGATGGCGAAAACCACCAACGCCAGAGAGCATTTCCTATGCTCAATGCCAATATTAATCAATTCTATATGGAGCGCGCGCAACGCTGCTGGACCATAACAATCCCTAACTGGTTATCCTTGTGCAGCAACAACAACAAGTCAAAACTCATTTCGTGTTGCGACTTTTGATTATGATGATTATTACGCGTAATCGCCGCTACATGTGCTACATGCAGCGCCATCGCCCCAGCCGCTTATTGATGAAGTACGAAGCTGATGTTGCCCCACGGCCAGAACCCTGGGACACCTGTGTGTATATTATTATTACACATGCGGCATGCGGCATGCGGCATGAGGCATGAGGTATGGGGGACATTGAGCAAGGGCCAGGTACTGGGCAGATGAATTTAAGCAAGATGCACACGCTGTAAATGGCCACTAATGTGGGCCCAAGCATATGAGCAGAACAACATAAACAGTCTTGGGCATTTATATAGAAACAGCTTAAGAAATGGACTCTGACTTGCATGCTGTATTTGTAATTTCTTGAGGCTTTCAAATCTCAACTAGTTTGAGCTTTTCAACCGATATCACAGTTTGCAAATGAACCGAGAGCTTATTGAGTTATGATAGTTTTCTCTAGCCTATTACACAATGTACCGATTATGTTTTAATTTTTTTCATAAGCTTTTAAGTTGAAAACAGATTCGATTTTACAAAAGGTTTGCTGAGATTATTAGAGGAAATAGTTATCAAATGAGTTATACATAAAACAACTTCTGACTTTAACAAAATGCTTGGTTTTTTCTTAAAAGAATTGCTAAGAATTGAATTAAAGAAGCTGTTACTGTTCTAAAACATAATAATTATAAATAAACCAATCGATGCAAATATCTCGCAATACAACGAATTTGTTTTAGATTGACGTGAAACTTCTTCGCCTGCCTCTGGCTGTTTTACCAGCAATCAAATGATCATCAGAGTATGTAGGACTTATATAGCAACTACAATACAATATATACAAGCTCAAGAGCAGACCCACTGAACGGCTGACGTAACAACAAGTTAACAAGATAATGACAGTAGCGGCAGCGGACGAGTAGGTTTAGTTCAGTTCGGTTCAGTTCAGACCGCGACTCTGGACTGGGTGACGCTCTGCGAGGTTGCAACTAAGTTGCCTGCGTTGTGCCCCGCTCTGTTATTTAGCTGGGTGTGTTGTCTGTGCATGTGTATGTGTGTGTGTGATTCGTGTGGAGTGTGTGTTCGCTTTGAGTGACGTGCCGTGCGCATAAGTGACTGATGGCCGGCGACGTCCAGCGCCCAGCCCCTTTCTTTATGTTGCTGCTGTCTCCGCCTCTGCTCCTGCCCCTACTGCTGCTGCTGCTGCTGCTGGCCAAAGACCATAATCAAGTATGCTAAAAAGACGCGCAACCAAAAAGGAAATTGAAATGAAATATGTACATACATAACCGTATATATATATATGTATATGTGTATGCGATACCTGTGTGTGTGTATGCAAGTATGTGTGTACTATGTCCCAAGGTAGGCAGCGACCATTCGCGTTTACTCTTTCATGGTATTTCGCACCTGGAGCGGCTGCGAACGGCGGCGCTCGCCTTGTTAAGCACAGCGTCGTTAACACTTAAGGCAGTTATACCCTGTATACCCATTGAAAAGGGATGTTACATGCATATTGAGGCATAATCAAGTCTGTCCGCTTGTCTGTCCGTCTGCGCGTATAATATCATATTTGATATTAGCTAAAGACAAAATCGAATCAGGTTTATTATCGAATACCGTTTTCAGGTAAATAACAACTTTACCCACAAGGTATCCACTAGTCGGGCACGACCGACTGGAGCACTTTTACTTGTTACGAGTTGTTGTTGTTGCCCGCTTCGTGGTGCTCGTGCATTGCCAACAAGCTCATTAGTTTCATAATTAGCTTTCGTTATGCTTTTCGTGTATTAATTAGAAGTTATTGCCAGCTACAGTCCAGGCGCCAGCGCACGAATGGGTCCACTCAACACCCAGACTGAAACACTGGACATACTCAACCACGCCCACAACATTGCGCCAAGCACTGCACTTACGAGACCTGCGACTCGACCATGAAAACAAAAAAAAAAAACGGGGAAAATAGAAAAACTTGCTTATCAAGAGCTTGTTTTCCGCACTATAGAGTTAACCTCTTTTTATTACAGATTACAGCTTTTCCTTCTTTAGTTCGTTGTTGTCGTTTTTCTTATTTTTTATCATTGGCCAGCCACAACTAATGCGCAGATAATGATGCTGCGGCTTTGATCGATTTGATAACAATTTAATTTCGAGTGCACGCACAACGCTTTTTTTATTCTCAGGCAAGATTGGCGCAAGATAATGCAATGCGGTGTGCAAGGCACGTAGGCAGATTAGTTGATGGGAGCGACGGGTAGAGGAGTATGGGAGAGAGGGGAGGTGGCAAAGTAATGGATGTACACACATTCAATTTGGCCAGTGGTTCGTGTTTTGACAGAAAAGGTGTCGATAGCCATAACAGAACTGTACAATCAACATTATTTAGTTATTGTCACAATTTATATAATGTTGAGAAGAAAATGCCACAAGCTATTAGAGAGAGTGAGATAGAGCACCAGAGTTCAAAAGAGAGAAACAACTTCTCAAAATACTTGTTGAAAAAATACAACAATAATTTATCTTTAAAACTCTGCTTAAACTATTTAAATATATTCCGAAATAAAAGTCAAGCGACAAACAAGACTCAATTTGATTAAAAGAAAAGAATATAATATACACATACCACAAATAAATCAAAGTGATGCGTTTATTAAAGGTTGCACTTTTCCAGTCCAAACATGATTAACTGCAAAGTATAAAAAAAGGTATTATGAAGCATAAGTTTTAGTTTGAATAATACATTTTATTCAATACACTTACACAATATACATTTTTAGCAAGCGGGTAAAATATAAGTAAGGGCTATGACGTCATAACAAGCGCTGCAAACAAGGTCACAGCAGGTAATGAGCAGCAGACACTTTGGCGGCCTCCAGAAGTAACGAATAACGGACCGCAAAGATTTGAGCATGGGAATCGCATTCATTCAAGCAAAGAATGAAAGTTAAAGAAGAGCAAAAATTCCATGTGTGTGCATGTGTGTAAGTTTGTATAGTATTGCATACAAATAACTGTTGTCTGCTACGGCTTGCGTACAGAATTACATACATACGTAAAAACATATGTATATATGTACATACGCACGCACACAGTTGAAAGCACTTTAGAATTGTATATTTTACTCTTCGACTTTTGATATGCAAGTGTGTACGCTTAAACAGTCGTATTTGCTAATTACACACAAAACCACAAATTTATTTCACTTAAAACATGAAATTGATCACTTTCCTATTTCCTAAGCTCGTTTAAGCATTGCTGCGTAAAATTCGCGTGCTTCTTCTTCCTAGTCGTCCAGCAGGTGGCTTGCAAACATATCAAATTCTAAAGCAATTATAAGCATTTTAATAACTCGATTTCAATTAACGGCACTAACACAATTATAAACGAAATTTTCAAACTCCAATTAACAATAAATTAACACCTTTTTCGGTATTTAACCAATAGGCCCGAACGACACATAATGAAATAGCAAAACTGAATAATGTGACCAAATTGTGAAAAGTCAAAATTATCCAAACATACTTGTTACTTATCACGTGATCGCGTTCCAAAGCTGCGATAGTAACGATGAAAAAGCACTGCCTCTACATTACAACAGATCGTGACTGCTATCGAACATTGTTATTGGTAATTGTGATTTTATACAATGCAGCGATAATTATTTTTGGAAAATACCACAGACTCAACGTGCATTCTTTGCAAATACCAATTTTTACGTAAATTGATTTATTGCATAATTTAAGCTTTTGAATGCAGTTGTATGCGATTTTTGTAGTATTTAAGTTTTTGTTGTTAACATTGTAAGCTGCGCTTTTCAATTTGCTGCGCTTTTAGATCCACAAGCGTAATCAAAGTTCACTTCTGTGCTTTGTTATTGTTGTTGTTGTTGTTGTTGTGTGATTGCACAATTGCTTGCACATAACAAAAACCAAATCTCGCATAATAAACATGGCAGAAAAAAGAAATACAAAAATGCTGAGTAAACCTTATTAAAAAGGGATAACAGAGCACGAGCAACGCTAATGACAATGCCTGCGAGGATGGCCTGAATGAATAAATGAATGGTTGGGTGCGAATGAATTGGTTGTTTGTCAGTGTGTCTGTGTGTGTATGTGTGTGTGTGTTCCCGTTGGTTGTGCAAACACACACGTCACTCAGCCACGATTTCCTTCCGGGAGCAGTGCAACCCGGCCGGGGCTTAACGCCGTTAATGACCAAGAACAGCGGCCTCGCCCTTGCCATCACGGCCGGGGCACTGCACGGGTCGACTCGTTATGACGATTTTATTACGTGTATTCTCAACAATTGATGCTGCATGTCATACGTCAGCAGAAGGTGCGCCAAATCAGGACGCACAGGACGTCGGCAGGATAAACAATTGTTACACTAAACAACATAAAATGCGACTAATTGCAATGGCTTGTAATAAAAGTAGTTATTGCTGCTTGAGCCCGGCAGCAAAACTGAGTTGGTATTTTTGTTGCTATGTTTGCTTAAATCCAAAGCTAGTATTTAATACAACACGTTTCATGTTGTTTAGTGTACAGTTTGTAAGTAAACGAAAAAAAAGTGCAGCATAATGTTTATTTGTCCGGACAATGGAAATTGATGTGTTTCTGCCGTCTGGCCAAGGCATTAAAAAACTTTTGCCCAAGATTTTGTTTGTGAAAAGGGTTGCGCCCGACCCACACACCCCCTGCTGACAGAGACCTGGGACAAATCTGCGTGGCCAATGCAACTTAATTAAATTTGAAAATACTTTGCTGGCCCGGAACTGAAGAATTATGATGCAAACTGTTTTCGCTGTTAATTACAAAATTGTAAAACTCAAAGTTCAAATTGCAATTTGTATTCATTTGTGAAGCCGCCATTAAATTTGTTAAGCGCCGATGCCTAAGCCAACGGCGCAAAATTATAAATTAATGCGGGCGGTCGACTGCGGCTGCGGCTGTGGCTGTGGCTGTGGCTGTCACAGCGGACACCTTCGGAAAAATCGCGGTTGTGAGCTCCCCCGGTCCTCCGGTAGCCCCCTCTACCAGTGCTCAAGCATTCACCCACATAATTTAAATGCATTTCCTTCGGCGCATTAATTTCCTAAGCTTTTTTGCATACCAAAATCCCCGCACAAAACTGCGTTGAATGTAATCCCATGAGCTTTAAAGTCACGTGTGTGCGCCCCTGCCCTTGCCCTGCCCCCGGCACTTGGCTAAAGGAGGCGGAGTTGGAGGCGTGTGTTTCGGCGAGACTGACGCAACACAACAAAAGCGACGGCGACGGCCGCTGCGACGGCGACGGTGAATGCCGACCGCGACGCCAGCGCTGGCATCGTTATTTGTTGTTGTATTTGCATGTAATAAATGTATTTGTTTATCCCCTCGTCTAATTTTTAACTGCATGTGGAAAATATTTCACAGGCGCTGGCCACAGCCAGAAACAAAGAGATGAAATGCTCTGTTGCTAGGGTTGTGTATTGCGTGTTGGAATAAGAGAGAGAGAGAGAGAGAGAGAGAGAGAGTTGTTGTTCAACCAGCTAGCTTTTGCGTAAAGTTTTTTGTAATATAAATTGTCCTGCGGCTAGGCACGGGGCCAAAATTCTATATGCTGGACCCACTCTATATATTTTATAACAGGCTGCGTATTTTCAAAAATATGTATGGAAATATATGGTGGTGTGCATTGCAGAATGCAAATATATTACTGAAGGTCGCTTTAAATACCACTTTCACTTGAAGCTCTTTAGACGGTATTAAATTTTTGATTGAAATAGTCTCATGGAAAACGATTTTCGTACAGAAGAACTAATAATCCAAATCATATTATAAAATTTGTATTTATATCTATAAGAAAGTTTATCATATTATGCAGATCTTTTTATTAATTTTTTTATTTTTGTATTTAGCTTATGCCGTTTGATAGAACATCGGTCCTGTGGCGCAATGGATAACGCGTCTGACTACGGATCAGAAGATTCCAGGTTCGACTCCTGGCAGGATCGAGTTGAAAGCAATTTTTTAAATTATATTTTGCGTTTATTTTACTAAAAGAAAACACCTTTGTG
This sequence comes from Drosophila virilis, assembly GCF_030788295.1. Classification (NCBI taxonomy): domain Eukaryota; kingdom Metazoa; phylum Arthropoda; class Insecta; order Diptera; family Drosophilidae; genus Drosophila; species Drosophila virilis. Next base: position 22,417,234 of record NC_091547.1, on the reverse strand, counting down.
CCACCAAGAACGCGTGTTTTAATAATATGAAAAATTAATTGATTTTTAAATGATTAAATAAGTGTATAAACGAATAGTACATTCGAAACGCTAGCTAGTGTGTACAATGTAATCATTCACCATATTTCATTGCTATTATAAAATTTAAAGCACACTGTGCAAATAAATTGTATTTATAAAATCCAAAAAATTTGTTTCGCCCAACGTGGGGCTCGAACCCACGACCCTGAGATTAAGAGTCTCATGCTCTACCGACTGAGCTAGCCGGGCAGTTGATGATGAGATCACCAATTCGTTACTAGGTCTGACACACACACACGCATTAAATTATAGTAAATACATAGTATATTTATGCTAGAGAACAAATTTATTTTTGGTCGAAATTCTTTTGTTTCTGTGATATTTTAAATGTAAATGCATAAGTATTGAAAAGGTGTTGTTGTAATATTTAATTGAATTTGCTCAAAAGATTCTGTAGAAGTTTGTCTTTATCGAAAGTTTTTCAAATTTGGTTATATATACATGCTAGTAATTAAATATTTGATGTTAAGAGTTGTTAATTGTGAACAATTTTAAAATTAGTAAATTCCTATTTATTTAATAATATAGAAAATCGTATATGTGAATGAACTTTGTACTTTCTATAAGGTTTAACAGAACTCTTCGTCATCTCGACGTGTTCATTCATAAAACCTGTAACAAATGAGTTTCGCTCAGCTCGTTGAAGATCAACGCATACATTAGCTCACAAAGGGAAGTACGAGCTTAAATAGCCCAGCGGCATAAATTCCATTACGAGTACAATTCTGTTCCGTTTCTCAGGGCAGAGCTGCCGCTGCCAAAGAGGTGCCAGAACGAGAACTACACAAAATATTTTGTGCAGAGAGAGATGAAGAGGAAGGAGGGAATGAACAAAAAATGGTTATTCATAATCATTTGTAACGCTTAATTGTTGTCTTTGCGGTTTTACCTCATGGGCTGCTTTTGTATTTTGTTGTTTGCCCGACCGCAAATTGTTTTTAAATTCATTTCTCGCTCGTCCAGACTCTCGGATTCTTTGTGGCGCGCGGCAAATTACAAAGCCCAAATGGGTAGCCTGAGAATTTTTGATTATTGTCATTACATATACTTATATACATATATTGAACCAAAACCATTTGGAAATACGAGTATATTTTCTGTGGAGTCATGTGTGAGGCGTTTCATACTCGAGTTATTTCCCACCATGGCTGTGAAATGCACGCCCAAACTCGAGACGCGCTCGTCTTTTTATGTCTATCTATTATACCCTGTACATTAATGACTGCGTCCAGGCCCAACGAACTCGTAGCCTGTCAAAACTAAAATAAGCAAATTTGGTGTTAAGTTTTCCTGTATCCTATGCAAATGTATTTGATGTGATGGTTTTTCGTATCTCTCACAGAAAAGCGTCTTGGTTTTTGATAGGATAGTATATGTTTGCCTTGGCTATAGGGCATCTGTTAGTCGCTCTCGTTTTACAGTTATTTGTTGCTTATTTTTGTTGAAAATTTAAATCCGCACGCGTTCAGATTTTTGCCTTTGCCCGACCCTGTGCCTCGCCCTGTTGCTGTTGCTGCTCCTGTTGTTGTTTTATTATCCTTTTGCTGGCACTTTTTTATGAGTTAAGCCAGACGCGGCTTATCTATGTGACAATGCGGTAGGCGCCCAGGGGCGGGGCTGCCAGTGTGTATATGTGAGTGTGTGTGTGTGTGTGTATGTGTGGCAATTGCTTTTATTGCCAGCCTACTACCCTCCCCCCACACCACATTTCATTCATAAATAAATTAAATAAAAATATTTTTCCAAGCCGCAAGCCATGCAACAATAACAAATAAGGAAAAAAAATATATATATGTATATAAGAGAGAAAATGTTGAACGGCAAGAAATCTGCATAATGAAGCGTAATACGCAAATGGATGCGGAGTTTTCTGATTGGGGTAGCCGGCAACAGCAACAGCAACAGCCACGGCAAATGACAAGGTGAGGAGTTGGCTTTCAGAGTTCCTTTGCGGGGGAGGGTTAAGTGCGGTTTATGGCCCGCCATGCTCACAATTGAATGATTTAAGGTAAACAGCATAATTATGCAAAAAAAAAAAAAAACCAACAAAAATATAAAATATATGTGATGAGCAGGTGCTGTTGATTTTCTATAGATTTAAATAATACACACAAATAATGAAGAAGCTGGCAGAAAAGTTTGAATAATGTGAAAAAGAAATTATCTCAATTTGCACAGATCCGCCGAGATTCTAAGATAATTTACTATATTGTTCTGCCCAAAAATTTGTTGGCAGGTAAAAATTATACATAATTAATTTTCAGTTGGTTTATTGTATCACAGAATAAAAATTACCAGCTGCAACTTTACATTAAATATAAATTGCTTGAAAATTATTATTTCTTTTTTTTTTAATAACATTTTTATATTTGTATACCCTAAACCCAACTGTTCGTGGCAGGCATGTCCGCCCGTACGGCTGTCCATCTGTCTGTGTAGGTCCTCCTAGAGCCCACGCATAACTTGATCCGTTTCCAAGCGATTTGACAAATAGCTTTAGAATAGCATAGACAGATCAAAAATCTTTTCTTTTACAGCTATTGAGAGAAGAGGAAGGAGCTTGTAGAAGATGGTAAAGCGTATCCCCTAGTCGAGTACGCCCAACTAAAGCTGTCTTAATTAATAATATTTGTTTACAATTAATTTATATTAGAAACTTTGTGTACAAAAAATATACTCTGATTGGACTTGTTATCTATTCTATCGAATTTCTACAAAATCGACTTCATTTGCCCTATTCATAGCCAACATTTAAATAACAATAAGTACCTTCCTTATTATCCTATAAATTGTTGAATTCATTTAAAGATTCAATAATATGCACATAAATATTCCAATCATCTGCCTTTCTCGGCTCTCACTCTTCGTTTCAGGGAAGTCAAAAAGCTCTGTAAAGATTTGTGGCGCTAAGTTCAGAGTATTAAATCCTACGCTCGGAATCAAAACATAGTCTCTACCAACCAAGTCTTACTGCCCAGTAAAATTCGACACGCCTATCCGCCCACCACATTCCCGGCATCGTTCAGATTTCTGTGCGCCTCATTGGCAGCATTTGTTTGGGGCGTGTTAAAAGTTAAAATAAATCAAACAGCCATAAATTTTGCCGCTTTTGGCAATGTGGGGAATTCGATACGTTCATCAAATGTAAAAGGGTTCAAGCGTTGCGTTTGCTATCTATCAATAAATGTCTCTATATAAACCGGGCCGACCCCCCCTAACGCATATATATTTTATCAATCGAAGGGCAGCAGCGGCAGACGACGACGACGACGACACCAGACGACGCAGACTTTTGGCCTGCTCAAATTTAGCACACTTGTCAAGCTAGAGAAAAGAAAAAACAACCAGGAAATAAGACAAAGGTGTGTATTGTCGAAGATAGAATACTCTATATATCTATATATATGAAAGAGTTTGCCATGTCTGACTGACTGATTGGCGGCATCTTAATTCGTAGGATGTTGCTAGGATGATGAGCTCTAAGATGGGATTTTGAGAACAACGACTTCTAAATGAAGCAAAAAGCGGATCAAATTAATATGGATAACTTCTACATAAGCTATATAAATATGGTTTACAAACCAGCCTGGGTGAAATAGTTATCTGAACGTGGAACTAACAAGCGAGAAGTCACTGGCTCAAATTCAGCTGCAAACCAGTGTATACCCTGAAAATTCTGCTACCAATCGGTGGCGGTAGCTATAAAACTAAAGATACTTGATCTGTATATTATTTGCTAGAAGCTACATGTTAAATTTGGCGATTTTAGAAAAAAAACAAACAGGGAGATTTGCTCAAAAACAGGATTTCGATATCGATTTGTATCGATTGTTATGGAACGGCGAAAGTTATCGATCATCGGAAATACGTTACGTTAGGTAATTAATATATACAAATATTCCATATAATCTCCCTAATTCAAATTATCTTCAATATAACAAGTAATCACCCTAAATGCGTTACACAACATACGAAAAAGACATAATACCTTCGGTGAGGGCATCAAAAACTGGCAAACCCCATTCAACAGACGTACCCAAACACAGCAGAGCCCACCAAGTGGGCCAGCTTATGAAAAATATGGCGCAAAGGGGTTAAATGACGTATGCATTGCCAGGCATTTTTCTTTGCTTTTTTTTAGGGAGCTGACAGGACCCTCACTAGATTTGCCTGCCTGCCGATGTCTTAGTTACCAAAGCGGAAGTGCCAAATTTATCATAGACCTCTCAGCCGGACTCTGTTTGTGCTTTATGAGTGGGCAAGGGTTTTGGCAATAATTCTTCGACTAAAAATTTGATCAATAACGGTGCAAGTAGAGGTCACTACAAATATACAAATGTTGGGTCATTTGCAGTTTTCAGTGTTGTAAAAGTTCAGATTGTGCAAAAGTGACAAACGTGAAAGTGAAGAAATCAATGTTAGTCCATTGATGTTGACGATGATATTAAGTACAAAGTGTAAAACAAAAATTCGAATAGATGGACAAATTGTGAAAGGAAAATTGCTAATAGTCATAAGCAATTATTAGAATGTGTTCGGAAGATACAAAATAGTGTTGGAAAATTTTGAAAACTTATAAGAAACGTTAAGAATAGTCTTAAATAATTCATAAATTTGTTTATATCTTATTTAAGGGATAGGATATTTTTCTTATTTAAGTAAAATATTTTCGATAAAATATTCTTTGAACTAAGTCCAAAAATTTGTTCAGTGTATGTTGACTATAAATAAAACTTGGCACACCTATTAAGCTACATTTAGATTGCAAATGTTGGTAGTTAGTCTGACGAATGTCCGAAATCGTAGGAAATATTTTATTTAAATTATACATGAGCAAAAGTTAACTGAATAGCAAATGTGAGTAACCTTTGGGAGAGATGGAGATGGGTGAGGCATACCAAAAAGGCACTGCAATAAAATGTATTGTACGATTGTCTGATTATCAGAGCAACCGCAAAACAATTTAATACTAAAACCCAAACCACATGCCACGGCACGCGCATCCCGTTCCCCTTTTGCGAACCCGAAGCCTGGGAGTATGGACGACCCAACGACCGACCACATGCATGATAAATGCACAAAATCTGCAACAAAGTGTTGGAAACACGCACTTTCTATGCTAGGTAGGGGTGCTCACTATAAATATATATATATATCTATCTATATCTCTGGGGTGTAGCATTACAATCTGAAGCCGCCCTCTGACAAATGGTTTAGGCAGAAACAAACTCATTGAGCTGCAGAGACTCAAGATTTGAAGATAAGTTCTGTGCCAGGGTTGTCAAACTAATTTTTGTGATTGAAACCAGGTAGCGAGAGGCTCGAACAAAGCCAAACGTTAATAATAATGATAATAATATGAAAACCAGCCAGAGAAATGCATACATTTTTGTCCATTTTAATGCACAATGTGGCAAAAGGATAATTTTGAAAAGCCATTAATATGCCATGGACATTAACATGCTGTTGTGACAGGCAGTCAAATAGGCGCAGGACCTCAGCTCTGTTAGCGACTGCCGGTGGAGGAATTACAAAAACAACAACCACAAAAGAACGTTACAGGAAGTGCAAGCTGCAGGGCCTTCGCCCTTTTCCGAATTTCCATTTGCCGTGCTCCTGTCAATGGACACGCAGACCTCAACCGACGGCTGTCGCTGGGCCCCGTCATTTACATGGAATGCAATAGATCGATGTATTCTGAGAAACTGTTGACGTTGCAGCCGCATAAATCAGCAGACACTTCAGTGAGGGGGTCAGGGGGTGCGGGTCGGGTGTGTACAATGGGGGTTAACCGCTTGTCTAGAGCCCAAAGAGTTTTTGTTATTTCAGATTGCAAAACTGAAGAGGTCTTAGAACTAAAAGTGATATTGAGACGAATGTGTAAAAATGGGTAAGTAGTTTACAGTATTTCCTGGAACATTGTAAAATGTAAGTATTACAAACCGTTGTCTAGAACTTAAATAAAATAAAGATACAAGTGCTTGGATTAATATCATATTCCTAGCAAATTGAAAATTAATATCATTACCATTATTATTATAATTGTTGTTATTATAAATACTATTATTTTTTTGCTATCGTAATTAAATATGAAGGTCATGTTCTTTAAGATAATATAACACCTTATTAACATTGGCTTAAGGATTGTTATACATATAAATAATATATATGATATTATTGATTTGCATTTTTCAGCAACAACTTTTAAGATATAGTTAAAGGCGTGTCATTATAAAATGTTCATCAAATTGAATTCATATAGGACCTTTAGCACAATGTATTGCACTTGGGTCGCACGACTTTGAAAAAAATATGTACATATCTTAATGAATTAATTGCGATTGAACGATCTATGATATTATGATGCTTTTAAACATTAGGGAAGGGTGTATTATACAATACAATGTCTCTTTGCATATTGCAGTCCCAAATAATAAATCTTAGAAATCGAGACCTGTTAGTTATAGAAGGAAAAGCCTACCAATTCAATAATTTCCACATGCTGAACATTTTTTTTATTAGCTTCTTATTTAATTCTTATTTTAAAAATATCCAAAAAAAATTGTCAAAATAATAATAACATTAAAATAATTTTTTATTTATGTGATAAAGAATTCAATTATTTGTATAATTTGAATCACCATTTAATTTTTAAGATATTTTTTTAATTGTATTCGCCGAGTCCTAGTCCGAGTTTTTATAATTTGATGGAAGATCGTTTAAAACTTTAATTTCTATCTCTCTCCCTCTCCCTCTCTCTCTCTTTGTCTCTGATTTTTCCGTCTCCCTCTCCCTGCCTCTCTCTCTCTCTGTATCCGCACAGCTGCCTACTTAACAGATCTCGACTTAAAAATAAGCTCTATAATACCTTACGCCTTTTACCAATAGCTACTCCTGTGGCTATCAGTCTGTTGCTTGTTGACCTTGGATTATCAATGTTTGCCAACTTTGAATCCAGTTTACGGCCGCAATGCAACCACAAAATCGCATAAACACAAATAGGCTGCAGCTCGCTGTCTGAAATAAATCCCATTTGAAAATCCAATTTGATAAATAGAAACCAATAAATGCAATAAAAAGCGTCAAAATGAGCTCTAACCAAATATTTCCGCGCTTGCACAAATTGTAGAGCACAAATTAGCAATATGCCTGAATTTATGAAATATGTGAAAAACGTGACAACAATAATACGATACGAAAACCCAATCCAATCATACACCCAGACCCGGAACATTAACCCCAGCAACATTTGTTGCAACTGCCCTCCAAATGCTGCAATCGGAGGAATAAAAAAAAAAAAAAACAGGGAAAAACTGGGGAAACAGCTGAGTAACTAAAAATGAAGCCAATATAGAGCAAAGCTATGATTACAATAAAAACTGGGCTCGGTCCACGCACAAAGTCAGAGCCGGGAGGAAAAAAGGGCTGTGCAATGCCAACTAGAGGGTGGCTAGCGGGTGGCTATCGGGTAGTTCTCTCTGGGATTTTTTTTTTTGGGTTGAAGGGGGCGTTGCGAGTGTCATAAGTGCATAAAATGTTTTTGTGTTTTGCACAAAAGCGAAGCGAAAAGTTTAATTTTCTCCAGGCGAACAACAGTGCCGGGTAACCAAATCCGTTTAGATCGAAAAAACATAAAGAACACGCATTAAGTGTGCTCAACTTGCGTATAATAGACTAGAAGATGCCCTGTAAAAGCAGCTTTGCTAAGCTAAGAAGCGCGTATACGTTAACTGGTTGAATGAATTTTGTGTTTTTATTAACTAAATACTAGGTTTTAAGAGCGACAAAATGACTTTTGAAGATCAAACTTAACCAAATATCAATGCTTTGATTTAAAAGTTAATTGGAATATGATACCAAGAAATTATAGATACAATTTTTCAGTCTAACCATAATAGTTGCCAAGATTGTTGAGCAAGACAAGAAATTGTATATCAAGTTTTTTGACTATATATATAACAGTTACCGAGATTCTTGAGCTTACATAGATAAAAGATCAAACTGACCTGCGCAAATAACTTATTCAATTAGTTCTGAATATGGTAAAGGGAATCTGCATATCGAAATGTTCGATATATAGTTCCATATAGTTCCCGAGTTAGCTGGGATTATATAGTAATAGATTTCATATGTATGTTGTTTTTATAGTTATGCCTAATACAAGCACTTTTCTAAGTATTATATGCTCTCTCTAGATCTTACAGGGTATGCAAAAATACAATAATAAATGTAACAAATGACGCACACGCTGTTGCGTGGGTGGGTTAACGGCGGCCGGGGCGTTTGCAATTTTAGATGAATGCCCGGCGGCGTTATATATGAGAACCAGATATCGTTCATATATATATGCACTTATTTGACTAATGTCTTTAATAAAAAATTACACACGTCGCAGAAGCGAGAGCAAAGTGAAAAATTGGCAGGCAGGAGCACCAATGCCACATGCCTTATAGGAAGGGTAAGGCGAGTGCGACGAGTGTACGCTGTAATACTTGCGGCTTACAGAAATTTAGCATTTCATTAGGCAGACCGAACCACCCCCAGCAATTGCCGTGCCACCCTATACTTTTTAATATTTACTAATATTGACAATACTTAAAGAATTTTTTGTGTTTTTTTAGCCGCCGTTGCACGGCTGAGAGGGTTGAGTTGGACCAATGCGCCTTGGTAACCAGAAACTTTGACATATTTATAGTTGACAATGGTAGAGGGGAGGGGGCGAAAATGTAAGCCCAACCTTGACAATTGTAAAGTGGTGGCAGAAAAGCATCCGTGATGCGAGTTGGTGGTGGGCCTGCTTTTGGGATTTACACAATATTTTTCAAGTGCTCGGCAAAGCGACCGCCGTCGTTCGGGTCCCCTGGTGACTTATTAAGGGTTGCATTTAGCGGGCTTTTCTGTCATTTTATATGCAAATTGGATTAAAAATGAAACGCAACGCATTTCCACAATCCATATCTGTCCAGTCGTTCGTTTTCTGCTCTACGCGTTTACTAAATTAGCATTCATCTTATTGGCATATAATGCCAACAATAAATAATGTAGCCGCATGCACGCGTAGAGAGTACAATCCTGTACAAAATATTCTTCAATGCGCTTTATTAACTGGGAAATGCTTTTGATGTCAACAATTTTCATTGCGCATTTCAGTTGCCAAGAGGGTGGTTCTTGTGGAAAAACCTAAGCCTATCAGGCGATTAAATTTCCCTATTTTTTTTTTTAATTCTATTTTGATTTAACGATCTGTTTCTGGTTGCTAAGCTTTTGTCATGTAATTAAATAAAATTGTATAGGGAAGTATAAATAAATGAATGTATTAGATATTTAACGTGGAGTCTATAAAATATGATTTAGTTTGTGTTAACATTATTTAAGAAATAATCAGGCTGACTTTAAATATTTCGATTTCTAAGAGTGCGACATAAAATGTTGCCAAGCTTGTTCTTAAATTAAATTAATAACTCGACCATTAATTACATAGACCATTAACGAACAATAATAAAAAATTACAAATAATTATAAATAAAAATAAAATACTTTCTCAAATAGCATAACACTTATATATAAAACAATTTCAAAAGTTTAAACAATGTTGAATTTATTTTTTTATAATTAAATCTAAGAATTTATATTTCCTTTATGTATTCCGAACAATGGTATTTACTTAATGTACATAAAAACTCAAGTAAGCAAAAACACCAAAGATATTTTTTATAAATAAATTCCAAACTGGCTGGTGAAAAATATGTCATTAAATCAAAACCTTGACTATAATTTTGGTATGGGGCAAGTATATGAATGGGGCGTTTTCTTTTCTATGGACATATAGAGTTATCTATTTGATTATGGTCATCATGGCCGGCCATATGATTAACTTAATTTAATAGTCGCACGTTTCATATTTATTTGGTATTGAACTGTGTGGTGGCGGGGCGGGGGATAGGGGAAGGCATAATGAAAGCAATTTGTGTGTACCTAAAAAATAATACCATAACTATAACAATAACAAATGTGACTGTGTAAGTTGGTCTGTGTTTGTGTGTTTATCTATGGAGCTGCTTCCAGTTGGACTATTAAACTAATTTCCAGTTGTCATTGACAGGCACGCACACGTCCTGTATCTGGGACCTCTGCTCGCCGCTCAAACAGAGCACGCACAGGCATATACATAGATAGAGAGAGGGGGAATGGAGAGAGAGAGGCGCCTATAAGTTACAACAACAAGAAGCAGCAGCAGAAAAACATTTCAACTATGTTAAACTTCGAATATTGCCCTTCGGCCTCTGCTGCCTGCTTCAGTCTTCAGCCTTGTAACATCCTGTAGCCATTCACTCTGAATGTTGATGAATGCTGCTGATGTGTCGCAACTGCCTGTGACTTATACAACCCACCTCTGCTCCAATCCCCCCTCAGCCTTGACTTGCAAATGAAGTTGACTTTGTTGGCAGGATGTTGGCCGGAGCCAGGGGCTAGGGCCCAGACATGGATAGCTGCTGCACTACCTGTGCTACCTTTGCCTCGTAGGCATTTTTGGGCCAGTGCCATTGCACAAATTCCATATTTACTGTCAATGTTAATTGCTCCGAATTGCACTAAAGTGTTGACTTTTGTGCCGCACAGGAAACTTGCGTTCCACATGCCACATGTAGCAGGCACTCTTTGTGTGTGTGTGTATGTGTGTGTGTGTGCCTCAGCCGTAGGCCAGAGCTGACTCATGACTGTTGCAATTTGGTCAACTATTTAATGAAAAGCTACGAAACGTATCGGACAGCACTTCCAATTATGCAATTGTTTGTCCAGGCCCCATTTTGAGTGCGTTTATCTTGAAATATTTTTTACTATTTATAGTTTCGAAACTACTCTGACTGCTTTGGGAGTAACATACGCTGCAAATAGCTATTGGAATTGAGAATTAGGAGCCTAATTGCACTAACCGCTTAGGGTCTGAGACCCAAGAATGCATATGACAGCATTGTAGTTGACTAAACAAAGCCAAACCAAGGAACAATTCGAAGTAGTTTAGCTTACATTCTATTAAATTTAATATGTTTGTTTACATTCGTTCAATTATAATTTACTCCTTGTTAATATAAACAAAATAAATAAATCAAATTAAAATTTAAATTTGCTGAATTTAAACCAGCGACATTTCGCTTGTGGGCTCAACTCAGCTCTCTTTCTGTCTATTCACACAACCATTAAAGGTTCAAATTTTTCTTATCCACTTTCAAAACTAAGGAAACCTTCAGTAAAAAGCTGATAGTTAACATTTAAAGATAAGGCTTAAGGAATCGGACATATGGCTATCGTATGGATGTACTTCTTTTAAATTCATACTATATTATAGAAGTTCATATATTATATTTTAAATAAAATAGCTTTAATTAAATTTTTAAACATATTCTATTGGCCATTAAAATACTTTTAACAACTCAAATAAGCTGCAATATTATTGTAAATCTTGCATCTGTATGCTTATAAAAAGTCTGCGACTCTTCATTAAGCTTCAGCTCAATTCCGTTTTAATTATCCCAGATATGCGCTTAATTCTATCTGACCCCTGCCAGCTCTCACTTTCAATGTATTTATTTGTCCAAGGACTTTTTGCAGTGAGAGTTTTATTGTGCTGAACCTTAAGCTGTCCTTACAGGACACACTTCACGTGTCCTCTGGCACAGTGGGAAAACAAAAAATGGTGAAAATGATTTCCAGCAATTCACACTGAGCTGAGCTCTCATTGCTGCTCACTTACAGGGCATCGCTTTCCCGGGAATCATTTGCTACTTAAGGCGGCAACACATGTCGGCTTAAGCATCCTTCTAGCTCGGTATGCGGCTTGGGTTTCAGCGTCAAATTCGGGACTCACTTGGTTAAAGACATGTGGCACAGCCATTGTCATTGTCAAATGTCGCCTTAGTCTCGTCTTACGCGCTGTGTTAATTATACTAATTGCACTAAATCACTTGAAAATTTCAGAGCAGGCCCTGGAAAAGATGCCTTGTTAAAAAATAGCTGAAATTAGGGCGTAGCAGCCAGTCCCAGAATCCAAGCTGAATGTCAACGCAGGCTGTGTGAGAAAATTTGTTGAAGGAAGCGTTGGTAATCCTAGCATTTCGGCATATTTTTCTCTGCTCTCTGTGTATTTTTCTCTTTTTGCCTGGCATGTGGTACATCAAAATAAATTACTAAATCCTAGCTGGGATAATACTTAAAAAATAATGATGCGCATTTCTTTTCTTGTTCTCAAATATAAAATAATTAATGATAGAAGCCTAAGGCCTAATGAAACGCCTACATTTCTTCCTGAGGTGTTTGGTGAATCAATTTTGGAGACTGTGTCGCGGCTTTATAATAAATTAGGTTAGTTGAAGAAAGACTGTGGGAGGCCCTAAGAATCGAATGTACTTAGAGAAATGATATATGCCAAGGCTGCAAAGCAGAGCCCAAGCAAACTTTTAACTAGGTTTTCCAAAAACCAAAGCTTTGGCTTTTACTTTATGGGGCAGGTCCAGCCTAAAATTGCAGTTAGACAATAAATCAAATTGAAAACTCAATTTGCAAATATAAATATGTTTAATACAAATTTTGAAAATATCTGATAATCGAACCAGTTACTATTTCCTTGGGTCTTTCAATTCTTTTTATAGCTTACAATCATTATGTGACTCACCCTAAAGCTTAATTCTTATTATTCCCAACCAGTTATGGTTCGAGACAAATCAATGCTGCTTTTGCATGCAGCCCTTTAATGCGCTGAATATTATGTAAATGAAAGTATTTGTTAGGCGTATGAAGTCCAAATGCAACCCTGTGGCCAGTGTTTGATGCAACTCAGTGCTGGTTCTTATGCAGCTTCTTGACGCCTACTTCAACTAGAGACCAACTTCAATTGTGCAGACAACCCGCCTGGATGTAACCGAGAACCGCAACCCCTAGCGGGCGCAACATGTGTGCATGTGCGTGTGTGTTTGTTGTGCGAGTCCACCCAAACCATTTAACCAGACAGCGCCTACACGGCAGTGCAACCTGTTTCCTATGTTGGGAGATCTGGCACGCAGTGTGGGTCCATGTCGTGCATTTTCACAGAATTTATACCAATTTGTGCGGAACGTTAATAACAGTAAAAGGCCTATAACAATAACCCACATCAATACGGCGGCACGTAGTCGCCGCACGTGGTAAAGGCAAAAGGACTTGCCCTGCTGTGCGACAAACAAGGTGAGTAGGTAAGCCGGGGAATGCAATCAGCAAAGATGTGTGTGTGTGTGTGTGTGTGTGCGGTGTGCGTGTGCATGCAACACCCACACCATCCTGCAGCATTGCATGCAACCCTTACCGGTACAAAAAAACCCCAACTCCGCCCAGCACCCCCCACAATGCGCATTGTAAGCCGACAAACGCGTGTCCAAAACACACGCGCGGCATCTTTGACGGTCCATGGAATTGGGCACAGAGTATTTGGGTATGGGGTACCGGGAGTTGGGTACTGGACCGATTCTGGAGTGCGTACTCCTCCCTGCTCTCACTCATTATATTTGTGCATTGACTTTGCACATGCCCGAAAAACTGGCATCGTCTTTGCTGCTGCTATTTGCACAAGTGTTCCATGCTCTGCGCTTTGAACAACAATAAAAGAGATTAATAGATGTGGGCTGTGGATGGATTGTGGATGAGTTGCGTACGTGTGTGTTTGTGTGTGGATGGGTTGCCCAGTCACATAGTATGCACAATAATTGGTGCCTAAAAGGCTTGCATATTTGTCTGCGGGGGTAGCTCACAAAGGATTCTCTTAGCAACAATGATCGATCTGCAAAATATTTCAATTTAATGAATTGCGTGCACAGTGCGTGTTGAAAGGGTTGAGCGCGGTGGTTGGCACAGTGGCACGAGATCTTGCTATATTCGAACTGAATACCGAAAATGTTTACTCACACTTATATTTGCCACATAATATTTTTGCAAAATTCAGTATAAAGACTTGGTTTAAGAAAGTGGAAGTGAAAAAACAATAGTAATATAATAATTACTATAATAATGATATTGAATAATATTCATATAATTATAATATTAAAATCTTTCACAGAAGTCAAACAATACAATTTAAAAATAAAATATAGGAAAATTGCAAATAAATAAATAATAATAATAATAGTATTAATAATTAAAATAATTATAGTATAATTACAGTAAAATCTTTTGATCTTTCCATTTCTTTCGCAGAAGTCAATTAAAAAATAAATATAAAATGGAAAAACAAAATAATAATAATAATTTCTTCATTTTATTAAATTAAATAAAATTAAATAAATAAATTTTAATATTATTATTAATAATCATCAAATCTTTGGCACCCATTGCTTAATATTATACAATTTTTTCAATAAAAAATAAAAAATATATATATTTAAGCAAATAAATAATAATAATAATATAAATAAAATAATAAAAATAATTATGATGATAAAAAAAATAATAATCATAAAAATAATTAAATAAAATTATATATTATAATAATACAAATAAAATTAGAATTCGAATTATCATGGAGATAACAGATAAAGGAATTTTTGTAATTTGTTAAATTTTTTAATGGTTAACTGCCTCGAGGTCCAGGGCTTAATTTAATAAAATCAAAAATGAAAAATAATATAACATATTTCAAAATAAATAGGTCGCCATTGTTATAAATGCTTTTAAAAAATATTTGCTTTTTCTTTGGAGTCTATAATATTGAATATTGAGCCGGCTTATAAGTACCCAATATGTGAGAGGTTCAAATCATATATATTTGAGAACATAATATATATTTTGCAACTGCTGCTTTTCTAGATGCATATCTATAGCTCTACAGCAACTCTTTAGTTTTTGTACTATGCCATCAACCCCACTGTTAGCTTTGTAATCGGAGTTGTTGTCTACGTCCTGAGGTTATTGTCTGCGCATTAACTGTAACTTTAACACGCTTATCGCTTATCGCTATTAATGGCCAAATATGCGGCTCAAATATGCCGCTTATGAGCCGCTCATCATGAGGATAATGTTGTCCCTCTTGATGCTGTTGCTGTTGTTGTTGTTGTTGGTGGCTTGTCAATCAAAGTGTTCGTGGAAAAAGGGTTGCCACCCCCCGCTCGGCAGTAAAGCCAAAAGCCTCGAGTGCCACTCGACGCTTAGTGCTGATAAGAAGACGCTGCAGGCACAACCCGAGCAGAGTATCTGTCAATTTGTGCCGCCCCTCGAACTCCCTTCCCATCCTGACTCACTTTATACAATTGTTAAATATATGAATATATATAGATATGACAGTTAAATGTTGACGCTCGAGTGCGCGCACCAATTTTTACCTGGCAAAAAGCTATTTTAATTTTCCAACTTTTTGGCCGTTTTTCCCGTTTGCCCGCTGCCACTTTCCACCACTTGGCACATAATTTAGTCATTTCATTTGAAATGCTCGGCTGGGTTTTTGTATGGCGTGGTTTTGGTCGGGTTGTCTGGGTCTGGGCCGCACTATGCGCGATCTGTCAAATGTCAAATGCATGTCAAAGGCAACATGTCAGAGCCATTTTCTACGCTTCAGATTGTGCTGCTTCTTCATATTTTTTATTTTATTCTTCTTTTTTTTTTTGAAATTTTTTCGGAACAGGCGTTAAATGTATTGGACAGCAGCGAGCGCTCGATGCCTGCTGTCTGTCTGCGGTATGGGTTACTCTTGGTGTTTGGTTCCGGGCAGAGTTTGGCTCGGCTCTGGGGTGGGTCGATTGTCATTTTTTGCGTTGCGGCAATTTGCGGCTTTTGATTAAAAAATACGCCACACACAAACACACACACACACACACACACACACACACACACACACACACCAAAAACACGTCGAGGGAATAATGCGACTGTTTTGTTCTCTACTCTCCCTAAATGTGCCACAGCAAATGGCTTTTGCCTCTCGCCTCCGAATGGCTTTTTGTTGTTGTTGCATGCATATTGACGCGTAGTTTAATTTGCTCCATAACGAAACGAGCAGCGGGCCGAGCAGAGTGCTCTGCGTTGCAATAGAAATAGCAAGAACATGGACAAATTAAGTTAAAAGCTTGAAATTTATGGAAATATTGAACAGCGTTTCCATTAGTTGGGCAAACACGCGTATAAAGTTATTTAACAAAACGAAAAAAAAAAACAAATTTCATTTGGAAAAAAAACATAACTGCAATCAAAGTTTCCGGTGATGCGGTTCACGGTGCAAACGCATGCCACGATTTAAGGTTCGGTTCGTGCACCTGACTTTCAACATTTGTGTAGCCAGGCTACACAGGCGCTATCATTCGCCCTCTCCCTACTTCTACGGAAGAATAGAAAGTAGAATAGAAAGTTTAACCAAAGGTTCGCTCAATCTATCCTTCCCCTCTCTCTCCTATATATATATATCTTTTCACTCTCTAGATTAAAAGTTTTTCGAAATGAATGCTGAATTTTGAATTCTAAATTTAACAATATTCATTATTTTTATATATTCCACAAAACCTAAACCTTAATATAAACTTCCTTATGATAAATTTATTTAAGTTAAGAAAATAAAGTGCAATTCCTCGTAGCCTTAGTTCCTTGCCTTTCCTTTAGCTATTTTTCCCAACCCAGTCTCGCTCCGACTGCCGGTTACAAGCAATTTAACTTAGTAAAGAACCCAAAGGACTTCCAGCTGTATTAATAAAGTGAAGGTCCAACCATGTGATCATATTTTACATGCCATTTGGTTTTGTCGTTGTCGCCGCAGCTGTTATGATTTTTGCCATTTCCCCCGCCACCCCACACACTGAAATTTTAGGGCCTGTCAATGCTCTAATTGCTCCTACCACAGAACGTCCGTAACATTAATCACAAGAACTCAACTCGTCTCAAAAAGGAAAACAAAAAAAAGAAACGATGGGAAATCACAGTCATTTGCTAAGCGATTGAGGGCCAGCACCAGGTCCAGACAACCCCCACCCAAACACCTCCCACCCTTGAGGCTAGTGTTTGAGTTATTGTCAGTTCTGGATGGGCATTCGATGCATTCGAGTGTAACGCGAACTTTTTCTGCACTCTTTTAGAGAGTATTGTAAGTTTGTGGTGACATTAGTGAGGCATTGAATATTCTTGATCTTGATCAACAGCCGAGTAGATATTGCAATATTCATTTGTTTTTTTTCAATTGAAACAATTTTCTCAATTTAGAAATTACATTTTGATTAAGTACGCTTTGTCCGTTGCAGTCAGGACATATGTCGGAAACTGCAGAATTGGAACATGAGAACGATCGGTCGAAAATGAAGTTTTTGTATGAACATGTTATGTTTTTTAGAAAAATTTCGACCAATCTCTGTGAATATAAGCTACATAAAATAATAAATACATCTCTTTTTCATAACCCCTATCGGAAGAATTGGTTGAGGAAAGAGTCTGCAATTACAAATCAGCAAAGTCGTAAGCCATAATTCTTGAAGGGTATTTAAAAGTCTGCGTGCCGCCTAAAGCCGTTCTCTCCCTGTGGTTTTTCTGCTGCGATTCGGCCCCCCGGACCTTTTAGTGAGCACCGCAATGGAACGAAACGGCATGGAAATGGAATGGTTGTCGCGTGCACGGCCGGAACTGACACAGGAAACGGCGTACATCAGGCGAACGCGTTGACAATGCACTCGCGGCTAGCGGGTGGAACAGTCCGCCGGAGGAACGGGTACGAGCGCTGGCACGGCCAGGGAAAATACGCAGCACAGTTATTGTGTGTGTGATAGATGGGCGGAGCGGGTCTTATAGGCATTGCGACATTATTAGCTGTCAGTTAACGGAATTGTCGCGACGCGACTTCAACGCTTTTTCTTACTCTTTGCCCCAGCAACATTTTAACATAATTGGCCTTTATGACATAAAGGACGCGCCGGGTTGTGTGGTTGGGGGCTGGTAACTCTGGCAATCACTTTTTACTACCCCGCTAGCCAATTTTGTATCTGCAACTTTGCGCTTGAATGCATGCAACACAACAGCTCCACAGCTCATGCCACATCCAGCCACACAACAAACCAGGGCCACTTTGCGTGGCTGCACTTTTCCAAGTTAATTTCGCAAAGGCAGCAAAGAAAAAGTTCAAATGTAATGAAACAAGCTCTAATTAGACTTGCGGAATACCCTGTAAATGTAAATAGGCCTAAGAAAGTTTATCGAAATGATCACTGTTATTTGCTGATATCAAATAGGTTATGGCTACAACAGTCTGAGAAGCTGCTCACAACACTATGAAATACCCTGTAAATACTTCTTAAGAGTTTAAAAAGTTAGCTCCTTAGCTTGCAGATAACTTGTCTATGACTGTTAAAACTGGCTACGTTGCGTGTACTACTTTTTATGCAAATTTTAACTTGACTATGTAATACTCTGTAAATGCGCTAAAGCCACTTTTATTTTTCCAAGCTCTACCCCTTTAGTTTTAAAATGAGCTTTGTGCAGAAGGTTAGTGTACAGGCCCCTGGAAAGACGAAAAACTATAACTATTTAACAGAATTGGTTACAGCAATAGATATTATAATCATAGCAAACCCTGTATATACGAATAATACCCTACAATTAGAAACACTCAAAATTGTTTCAACTTTGTTAATTTACTCTGAATCTGCACTGTACTTTTCTTTTCAATCTACCCCATGCTTAATTTATAGCGGGGAAAAAATAGATTTGCCTCTTGTATTGCGAAGAAAATGGCTCGGAAAATATTTTTCAATCACTTTAATTGTAAGCAGCCGGGAACGCAGACGCTGCGGAGGGCGTTTACACATCAACTTGGTATATGTTAGAATATTGGTTAGCCTGGGCATATGTTGTTGTGCCTGCCCAGCCTGCCCGTCTGCCCGCCTGCCCGCTTGTCAGTCCCGATTTGAACCCCTGCCTGCCGTTCGTTTTTCCATAAACAAACTCCGGCAAGAGCAATGCAAATTTAATGTTGTCAAGCTGTCGTATCATACTGAAATATGCGCATGACTCTTCCCCAAACCCCCAACACGCCACTCATGCAGCCCCTGCCATATGCGAGAGAACCCCCCGCCCCCTCCCAACGCCTTAACGGCATGGGGACAATGTTATTGGGGTTGTATACGTACTAGTCATATGTCCAAGACGTAATATGAAACGAGGCGGTAGACACGCCTTATAGCATGCATAGCACTTACTTATAGCTGTGGGGCGAAGGGGAGGGGGACGGGGGTCAGGGCATGAGTATAGCTTACTTATTTTGAGATAATGCCGGCAAGTAACAAAGTCTTAAAAAAAAGGGTACAAATTTCCTGTGCTTCCGTTTGCCTGTCACAGCGCTGACAGTGGAGAGTGTCAACCCGGGGGCGCGGCTAAGGGGAAGGGGTTGGGTTCGGTGTCAGCACGAACTCCCCTCAATGCATATGAAACCCGGTTATTATCGCCTGCAATGCTCTATACCACCCACTGCCCCAACTACCTGCTTATATAACTGCCGGGCATTTGTAATAAAACTCAAGCGCATAATTGTTTGCCATATTTCTAAACTGTGGCAGGGGCAACGGCTCCCAATTGCATACTTTTCGGGCGTCCCGGCCCCTGCCAACCCACCTTCCGCTTGCCACTTCCTAACTTTGGCCAATTTATGAGCAGGTGGAATTTTTAAGTAGTGTATGTCGTTCTCGGGTTGTTCTCGCAGTTGCGCTGATTTTCGAGCTGATTGCTTTGGAATTCTTGATGAAGCTGCGTTTTTACATACACAAGTATAAATACACACACACACTCACACTCACACATAAGCACTTTTATTCTGGAGACTGTCGAGATTTGGAAACTAGGCAACAGCCATTGCACCATGTCTGGGTTAATTATTATGGAAGGTGTGAATCGCTTATGCTTCCCTGAGCAATTTTTAAAGGGCTAAAATATGCATTAAACACCTTACTTATTGCTTTTTTTTAAGCATAGAGCAGATTTTTCTTAATTTAAATATTCATATAACAAGTGAAAATGTGATTTAATGAGTATTCAATCATTTGAGACGCTTACTTAGACTGTGTTGAGCTTAACAGTATGAGTATAAACAGCTTGAAAGCGACATGCATTTGATGAAAAAACAAGATAGAACAAAAGCATCGGCACGGCAGTTTGAATAAAAGTAAAAGTGATGGTGGCTCGAAGTTGATTAGATTGGGTTCATATAGACCTTTGCTATGTCAACAATACCGAGTTTGATTAAGATATCTGGATAAACGCAAGAATTGTTTATATAAGAACCTACTTTTCGACCGATTATTACTATTGTTGATAGGTTTTTTGCATATATTCAAAAAACATAGTGAAACTTATCGATGTAAAGTTTGGTCAAAATATCTTGATAAACAAAATAAATATTTTACATATATTTTACATATATATATAGCATAGTGAAAATAATCATTTCTGAGTTTGCTTAAGACATTTTGGCCAAGAGAAAAGTTTTTAAGACAAGATCTTTACTTTTGACCGATGTTCCTATGGCAGTATGATATAGTGGTACAATCTGGGCTGTTCCGATATATATGCTGTCTTCAACAGAGAGACTAGCATAGAAACACCTAGACGATCAGACAGACATGGCTGTATCGACTTGGCTGTTGATGCTGATCTAGCATATATATACCTTATTTGTGGCCGGGGAAGTCTCCTTCTATGTATAGCATATGTCATGATAAAATAACAATATCCTTTACAAGAGTATACTAATTATTAGTATAGTTAAGCTTAATTATTGATCTTGTTTAAATTTGTTGCCGCATTATTATTAAACAAGACGTGTTGAGCATATTAGCGTGCGTAACCTTATAACAATTGTTATGCTTCCAAACTTTTCCCATCTCCAACTTGAGCATGTTTTTCTCGCACCGTCCGCATGCCACAGGATTGTGGCAATCAAAATTCTTTAGCTGATGTGCCTCCCCCTTCGTCAATTTATGCAACGCTCAGCACTTTTCTTAGTTTCAGTTACTCGGTTTCAGCTTTATCAATCGCACCACGCCCACAAGCGCCTTATGCCCTGCTGCTTGAGGGGCAACATTGTGTTGCTTATCCCTTTTGCCAGCTTGTGAAATTATGGACATATTTGACGCATGCCCAACTTTATTTAATATTTTATTTTTATTTTTCAACTTACCTTTTTAGCAGCAAACTCAATCTGAGCCAATCAATGGCGTTACGCATACGCCGCGTAAGCCGCGTTGCCAACGCCTCGCGTTGCAAGTGCCAAGGCAACAAGTACAACAACAACAACAAGAATAACTACGAGGTCTGCTCAGAAACCCGAAAACCCCGCAGTCACCACAGATCCCTGCCAGGATCCCAGTCAGATCCCAATTGCCAGCCAGATACACCCACCCAGCCTGCTATTCATTACGTTGACGTCTGCAGCAGCGCGTCGCACAAAGGCGACGTTGCGTCTCGTCTGTGTGCCACGCCCCCACGCCGCCTGTCGCACAGCGGCTCTTACTAACACTTGGGCCGGGTCCGCCCCATTTAGCCAAGAACTTGACAGCAGCCTCAACGCTGGCAGCTGCTTTATATGCACATGGCGTATTCATCAAAGTGGTTTTTATATTACGTGATATTTTTGGTGCCTTTTTCGCATTATTTTCCTTTTTCTTCTTGCTTTTTTTTTCCGCGCCAAACAACAAAATTTGTTGACAATATTTTCGCCTCTTTTATATCAGTCTTGCCTTTACTTTTTGCTGTTCCCAAACTTTTCACACTTGTGGGCGTGCGTTTTGCCTGCTTTTTTCTTTGCCTTAACGAAATCATAAATATTCAAAGCGCATTTAAAATTCCTTCACATTCTTTTTCTTTTTGCAGCATAATTAGGTTTTAATCATCAAAATAAATGAAAATACTGTCGCAATTTTTTTGTTTGCGCCAATCAGCTGGCGACTAGTTAGCGTGATCAATTCTGACAAATGAGGATAAATTTGTTGAAGCAATAAGACACACAGCAAAAGCATTGGGCATGGGGCTGCAAACTGCGCAGAGGCAGGGCGAATGTAATGAAAGTAATTTTCAAAAGATGACATTTACGTCAGCAGGGAAAGTTATGAAAGTAATTTTTAATTTAATGAAGCGAAAGTACCCTGGATATATAGCAACAAGCAAACAAGGGTAGAAAAATAATTACAATTATTATAAGAGCTATGAAAAACAATACCAATCTAATAGAAAACATTTTTCTATATCTCAATAAAAACAATAACTATAACTATATTAAAACTTTTGAAAAAAAACAGAAAAAAGGGCATTTATCATGGGGACAAATGAACAGCTCAGCCTATTTTCCATGAAGATAAAACAAGAAAATCAATAATAATAACTTAAATTCAATCTAAGAACAGTTACAATCTGAAGGAAAGGATTGTTTAGAATCATCTTCCATGCATTTTACTCGGCGCTCAGGGCATCTACCTTCAAGATGACTTAAGCCAAGTTATTCACTAATTCTCATTCGGATTGGAGAATTCAAATTATAATTGTGACATATAAACAGTAAGTATCAGGCGCTTGCAACCTGATTGATGCTTATTATGTAGTCCGGGTTATTTGCAATGAACATAACATTGGCCTTTGGATAAAGTTCTCAACTTCATCGGATTGGCCAACATCAAATAACAATTGTGGCATATATACAGCAAAATCTAGAAATTTGCAACGCTCATTGTAAAGCGCAGGTCATTTACAATGAACATTACTTTAGTCAGCGGATAATTTTATCGCATATTCTCAATTTCAATATTAAATTACAATTTGAAGTATTGCAACACATAAAGACAGTAAAATTATTATGGTTAAAGCGAATTAAATTGAAGATAATTTTAGCTGCAATGCTATTCTATTTTTATGGCTATTCTCATTATATCAATATTTACAGTACAGTTTAATGCCTGCCAAGTTTTGTCACCCAAAATAGGCAACTAAGTTCAACTGCAAGTTAAGGTGCGCATTATGTTTTCAATCGAAGTAGGTCGGATCATAAATAGTTGCTTATTATTTTCTGATTGCAGGGTATTCGCACATCAGCAATGTTGAACCAACCGATCAGCGAATGCAGGAGACACTTCATCGGCTTGTGCGGCTGAGTGGCTTATCACCTGTTCCATGTGTCAGCAGAGCTGCCAGCTTCATGGCAACGGGTCCACAATGTATCAACCTTCAAATTGACTTTTATTTCGCTGCAGCTTTGAGGTCGCATCCATGCACACGGCCATGTCAAACGAGCAGCAGCAGGAGCAGCCAGAGCCGGAGCCGGAGCAGGAGCTGGATGAGATTGAGGTTGACGACGAAGCTGAAAGCGCACAGCGCGTGCGGTTTTTTGATTGAAATTGGAGATTGCGCCTGAGCTGTATTTGCAGTTGGCGACGGAAATTTGACTATGTCGCGATATGCGACCAGACAATTTAATACCCACCAAAAATGCCCGACGGCAGGGCTCAAATGCGGTGGCAGCTTTCGCTTGCCGGTTGCCGGTTGCCAGTTGCCAGTTGCCAGTTGCCGGCAGCGTCTGTGTCGGGGCCCAAGTGCAAAGTGGCAAGTGTCAGGGCAACAAGAAATTAGTTTCAAATGCTACTCTCTTTTGTTTGTAAAGTCGAAAGAATGAGATTATCTGGAATGCATGAGTAGAGCTAATGCACAAGTGTACAAGGAGTTTAATGCATAACAAACTAGATTTACCATCGCGTAAAATGGGCAGCTCAATTTGTGTAAGGTATACAGAAATATTTTGAAAGGACGGATAAACTATTTTATGGGTAGGTGTGGTAAGGCTTGCAAAAAAAGAAAATAATATTCAAACTCCAAATAAAAACCAACAACATTATTGAGCGTCATACGATTACTATACCATGAAAAATTCCAATCAATATTGAGAGTTCATCCTAGAACTGGAACTAATATTATAAATAAATACCATAAAATTAATTAAATGATTTCTGCAGGCAAATTACTAGCTATTATAATATTATATTATAATTCGATTAATTATACCGTAAAATAATTTTAATCGATTTTGAGGAACCATTGAACAAATGAATATTATAAAATGAACAAAAGGAAATGAATACACATCAGAAAAATTCCTATTTTTATGGTCTTATTTCTCCAGACGAAATAAATTGGAGGATTATTGCAATATTTATTTATATTTTTTTTTTATATTTGGTAAATTTCAAAAATTAATTTTAATTAATTTTAGTTTTTATTTATCTTCCGATCAGTCAATACCTTTTGACTTTAACAAGAGACTTCAATTAAATCGAAACTCTTATTTTTAGCATACATATTATTGCAAATTTCTAGTCCAGGCCTTAAGCGTCTTCAACATTCTAACAAGAAACCATACGAGTCAAGGAACTTAATCAAATATTCAAACGTAATTTAATTTATTAACCGTCAATATGCTCATTGCAAACGAGCAGCCCTTCTTCATTTCTTGATGTGAAATGTATTCATTTAGCAAATTTTTGTAATGCCCAGAAAACTATTTCCATAAATCCCTCCGGCAGCCATCCCTCTACACCCGTTCCGGCCATCTCTGCCAAACTCTGCTCAGTGCAAACACAAAGCGTACACTTTGTAAATTAATAATGCACGCAAGTAAATTAATTTAAAATCATATTTATAGCATTTTAGTTAATTAAATGCGCAAAAATGTGCCCATTCCGAGCTGCTATCTTGCCTCCTGCACCGTAAACCACCTTCCAGCTTGGTGAAAGTGTCAACTGGGCGAGTGTGTTGACTGTTCCCGTTGTTGTGTCTGGCGCAGTTTAACCAACACACACACACACGCACACACACATCCGATACACACCTCTTTCTCGCCTTGCCTGCCGCCTGCTTGCCGCGACATTTATGAACTTTATGAAGTCTGCTCCATAAATCATCTTACACACACGGCATGGCTAACATTTTGCTTAGGCGAATTTAATGAAAAACAAAAAAAAATATATATGCGAATCCAAAACCAAATATCGGTGCATAAGCGAGACAGAGATACCCTTTACAATGTAGTTTGTATTTGTGAAAAAATCTTTAAGTCTAAAAAAGAAACAAACAAAATAAATATAACTGACATCGAAGAATTGAAATAAATATACGAGCATAAAAATTCACTTTTTAACTTTATTAAATATAATTTGGAATTTTTCGAAAAAAAAAAGGATTTGAATTGCCTCTTGCCAGAAATAAATGTTTCCCATTACAAAAAATATTCTATTAAAATATGAACTATAAAGAAATTGTTGTATATAGTGAATCGATTTAAACTATTTGAATTATTTATGTGAATTGACATTTTGAAAGGGTATTCCATTCGGCACACCCAATCCATAAAGTTTTTCTTCATTTTTTTGCTTAAGTTGTCTGCACGAAAGCGAAAGATGAAATCATGCGGTCGTTGCAGAGACGCCTTGCTCTCTAGAGTGCTAGAGCAAGGTGCACAGGGTGGGGCAGAGTTGAATGGTTGGACAGGTGGATAGGTGGATGAGCTGACTGCCCAGCTGCTTGGCACGCCGCCTGCCGCTGCCTGTGCTTCGGGCTGCTGCGGCATGTGTGTGGCAGAAGCACTTTGCCACATGGCGCAGCGACTTCGACTGTTTGTTTGCTTCATATTTTTGTTGTTTCTGGTATTATTATTATTATTTTTTGCTCGCCACTCTGCGACTTGAAGTTGGTTTATTATTTTGTGCTTATTTCTAATTTTTTGCGCATTATCTTGGTTTTGCTTTTATTTATATTTGCCGTGATATATTTTTGTGTGCGCTGCAAAGTAAATGTGGCGCATTATGGAGTCACATAGTTTCAGTTACGCTTGGATTATGCAAAGTAATGCGGCCTGGGGCCATCACCTCCCTCTACCCCACACATATCCCTCACATACCCTGCCAGAGCCATCAAAGTCAATAAACTGCACAGGAACCAGGCGCATATAAAACAATTTGCCTACAAAGGGCCAAAACCATTTTGGACAGCAATTTAAAATTGTTTATAAAATAGCAGCATACACATCCCCAACCCCGGCCAACACACACAAACACCCCATACCCGGACCCTACACCCACACATATGAGCATAAAACTTGCATAGAGCTCGGGCCGCGGCCAAGATGCGGCTGCCACGGCCACAATAGCTCCCAGAGGTCGACATTAAATTGTGTTGCTTGGCCTATATCAAAATGTAGAGCAGGGGTAGCTGGTGTGGGTTGTGAAAGCTGCGGGCCAGCCTAACTACACCATGGGGACGGCAATTGATGATAGTCTAAGGCTAAAGATATGTATGTAGCCAAAGCTTAGGCCAAAGCGAATGCTGCCGGATATAAAAGGACTTAGTCACATGTTAACGCAACGCCTACGCAAATCCATAACAACAACAGCAACAGCCGATCCCGCCGCTACCCTCGTATCCTTCGCACAATGCAATGCAGCTGTCGGCTGGCCGCAGGACTCGAACGCTTGGGAGGCTGGGAGCTGGAGCTGGTCTGTTAATACGACTTATGCCTCCCCAAAGTCATCGTCCTGGCCGTGCCGGCTGTCCCGGCTCCTGTCTAGCTTTCATTATGAAGTCATAAACGCACATGCAGCCAAGCCAAAAATTGGGGGATGCCGCGGGTTTATTTTTCTTCAAATTGGGTGGTGGACTTTGCTTGTTTTTTTAGCACATGTTAAAATGCTTCTTATCAAAAAAAAAACAAAAATCGAAACACAAAAAGGCAAGCTGCTTACGGAATATAGAAGAATAAATACCCTTGCTGGCCATGTTGACAATTATATGAAAATGGTAAGAACAAATTTTCAAGCAAAAATGACGAGGCCTATCCCAGTCGAAAACATAACATAAATTCCCAACCCTCATTTCAATTCTTTGTTTATTTTCTTAATCTATTTTTCTGTGAGACTAATATGAAATTAAATAAACATGTTTTTCATACAATGTTTAGCCACAAGCTTTCACTTGTAGGTATAACTTTCCAGCACCCCGTCTTAAGGCTCACACTCGAACCAAAAGGAAGCTTTGCTTAAAATGTCACCTGTCTTCTTCACTGAGGACCACATTTCAAGCATAAGATTTCCAAACAATCTCTTGTAGGTAGAATGCATCTTCAAATTCAGTTTCCTTCTGATGCTCACGCTTGAGGCATAAGTTGAACTACCCTCTGTTAGAGTATATACAAAAAAAGAAAACACTGCGAGCTAACAAAAAATTAAACAACGAGATGTGGACAATTTTCGGGCAGTGCCTCGAGCTTAAACTGTTATTACTAGTCGGGGCTGAGGGGCTGCTGTTTATGAGTTGTAAAGCCCTCAGTCAGACAATAGCCTCAACGAGGCGTTCTGCAACAACAGCAACAGCAACACATGCGAACTAAGCCCCAGGACATATTACGTAGCCAGTGTAGAGCCAATGCCCGGTCTAGTTTGCTATTTTAAATGGCCTGCAGGGCAATACGGCGGGGAGCGGGAGGTGCAGGTACATGTATGGGTAGGAAAAATAAAGCTTGGGTAGATGTTAGCATAGGTATTCACGTAGTTGTCAATGGTCTGTGGTAGCTTCTTATGCCTGGCTGCATTTTGTATTTATGTTCTTTTTAGTCGCTCGTAATATGTGCCAGGCTTTTCAGAGGCTGAGAGAGGGAGAG
Source organism: Drosophila virilis (assembly GCF_030788295.1). Classification (NCBI taxonomy): domain Eukaryota; kingdom Metazoa; phylum Arthropoda; class Insecta; order Diptera; family Drosophilidae; genus Drosophila; species Drosophila virilis. The sequence continues at coordinate 22,389,483 of NC_091547.1, read as the reverse complement.
GGGCAAATGGGGGATTTGTGAATTGTGCAAATTTCTTTAGCCTAACAACAAGAACAACAACTTTATATCCAAGCGACATATAAAATATATAAATAAATTTATTTTATATTCCTATAAAAAATAAATTAAAATAGGTCAAAGTTTCATGTTTTTATATATAAAAGATGGTAAGTAAGTATATTTATATATAAAAGATGGTATGTATATTGATGCTCAGGCAGAGGGAAGCGTAGGGAGAGCTGAAGGTTCAGGGTATCTGCTAGTCGGGCACTCCAGACTAGACTTGTTTTTTTGTATCTTCCATATTTTTTGCAATATAATAGTAAAACATATATGCTCCTTTTTATTTATCGCTTGGCGATCCTTATAAGAAATTTAAGAAAATCGTTGTAATTATTTCTAATGTTTTTCTGTGCCGAAAATATCATATTTGGTTGTCAAGTTGCTTGATTATAATTGTATGCATGTTTCGCACACAATTCTATTTTAAATTGGTAATTATAATGTTTTCACATATCCATTTTCATGTGCGTCCAAATTTTGCTTTCAGCCATTTTTGAGCATCCCCCTTTGGAAATGCATCTCTAGTTTCATTGACTTGCCACTGTATCTTTTCAAGTATCTCGAGCCCCTTTTTGATGTAAGCTGAGAAGCAATTGTTGTGCCCGGCTCTGCTCGCCCCCCTCGCCACACCCACACCCGATTTTAATACCTTGGGGGTGTTAAACTAATTGAATGGCTCACTCTGAAAAGTTCGTTATCTCAAATTTCGCCTGCCTTTCAATATAACAGTGGAACACGAGGCCACGCGTCAATTAAACTGAAGTGCATGTAAAATGTATTTTAAAAGCTTGGCCAATATTATTTTACTCGCCAAGTATATTTGATTCGTGCGGAAATCGCGTTCGCACTAAAGTCCAGGGCCGATTCAGCACGTGTCGCTGGCTTAAGAGCTTGTTAAGCATTCGATTTTATGGTATTACATTAAGTTCCATTGCCTAAAAGGCCAACTACGAGATTTACTGCATAGCAAAAAGAGAAATACGTTGTGCTCTAGTTAAACCCATTCGAACTGAGGATACCCTGTAAACTTTTGTTACATCAATGACAGTTAATTTAGAGTATACATATATCTAACACTTTTATTATATTTAATTTATATGAAATATGTCGAACATTACAGAGTGTGATAGCTCTAATTCTTATGATCCCTGGCAGAAAGTTAGTCTGGCTTAAACTACTTTATAAAACCTCCTTTAGCCATATCATAGGGTATACTAAAAATTGTTGTTGGACAGCTTACAACACATTTTTGGCATACTTCACACAATCTACTGATGAAGTCAACTGGAAAACTCGCATTGCTTTGATGTTCCGACAGCAATTGCAATGTGTTTGTATGCGTGTATATAACACACACATACATACACACACACACACACACACGCACAAGCACAAAGCATGCCATTTGTTAAATGTCCTTTGGCGCATTTCAAAGCGTAACTTCAAAGCCCGAAAATGACCTTTGTGTGTGGCCAAAGCTGTGGCCAGGTGGCCAGCATCGTCCTTGTCGGCCATATAAAAGGGCCCACTAAATAGTAATTTACTAAATTAGTTTGTTTTTCCTAACTACACCACAAAAGGAGGGTGTGCGCGGGGGGAGAGCGGGGATGGCTGTAAAAGCAGCTAGCAACTGGCAGCAAATTTCCATCTCTTGTGCATTACAATTTTCCTAATTACTCTAAAAGGATTTCAATTAGCGCCTGAAATCATGTTTAACTCAATGAAAATGTATGCGCGACCATAAAAATATATTATTAATAATAAAAATAGCTAATCAAATGTTGATAAAAAGAAAATAATATGCAAAGCCAATTAACACAAAGTCCTGAAATGCAATTAACATTTAAATAATGTAAAAATAATGAAGTGGAATTTTCGCAAAAAAAAAACTAGATAATTGCAATGTATAAACAATTGCAATAAAACGTTTTTAATTAATATGCGACCAAGTGCAGGCATGTTTATAAATTGTTTACAAAAAAAAATAAACACGCAATCTAGATATTTAGTGAGAAAATACAAAACTCACAACAATTTTATTGTATTTCAATGGACAGCTGCGGGGCATTTGATTCAAACAGTTTCATTTGTTTATGGTTGCGCAAAAATGAACTAGAAATCCGAGATTCAAATCTAATATTAATTAGAGTAATCTGTGCAATAATTAAAAATGAAATACAGTAAACGCGCAATATGTTGAATAGGAAGTATATAAAATAAATACATATTTATATATATAAGAAGAATTTGTTTAAAAATAAAAAATGGCTTGCTCGCGAATACACCTTAAATATATTTTTAATAAGAAATGCTGTTCAAGATAGCCCGGACTATCTTAAACGCAACTTCCTTTTCAAAATATGTTTAAGGTCCATCCAAAAAAGAACCATAAGATTGGATCAATGTGTTTTACCCATCTTAGTCGAGAATAAAATCTTTGACCTGCTTTCAAGAACTAAATGTCTAAATGTCATCAAAAAATTTTTTGAGATCTCTGCAAATGTATATGAAGTCGAAATTATCATACACAAAAAATTGCATACAAACGTTGTCCGGCAATTTTCATAAAGATTTATGTATAGAGAGAGATAAAAATTAATATAATACATTTTGGAATTTTTATCAATGTACAATTACGACGTTTGATATAAAAAAATCCCTATAATAATTTCTATGGTTCGGTTCACCCCATTATAAATTAACTGTAATTTTGCCACTTTATAATTATCTAATTGAGGTCCAAGCGAATTCAAAATACCCTACACTACGTCTCAAAGAATTAGAGTCTAGTTTAGAAATCGTCAGAAGGTCCTCATTTTTGACCAACTTCGTGTTTATCAAGAAACTGTTTCCACAGACTCTTCTTTCTAAAGTTCTCAAAGTCTTAATACCTATACTCAATAAATACGTTTTCATATAATAATACATATTATTTTTAATAGTGTCAAAAAAAGTATTATTACTACAAAATATTCGCTTAACTGGACAAGCTTTTGCGGAAACAGCTAGTAAATTAACAAAATAATACATAAAATTAAAAATGGCAAATTTAATTAACTTATGACAACATCTGCTGTTATCTGTTGCGCTTTTCCAATGATTATAATACTAATTACACACATACATGTGACTAGACTAGACTATGGCCATGACAGTGACAAACGGCCCACTGTACTCATATGTGCACTCAGCGTAACCAACTTTAGATAATGATTTAAAAAAAAATGTCATGCGAAATGCAGTTACAAAGTTGCGATTACCTATAAAAGTGCAACTGGAGTTTACAGAATTAGTTAATTCAAAACTAGCGCAAAATGAAGTCCGTATTAGCTTTGGTGCTGCTTCTCGGCTGTCTAACTAGTTGCCTGATGGTAAGTAAAACACAACCGTTCAACACAGCATTCTAGCCAAATCTCGGGATCAAACTTCCAGGCTGACGATGCCGAAAATGGACGCCAAATTGTGGAGACCTGCTTGTCAGAGAATGGTGTAGGCGAACAGGATATTGCCGATCTGAAATCGGGCAAAACAAAGCCCGATGAGGTCAAGGATAACGTCAAGTGCTCGGCCCAATGTATCCTAGCCAAGTTTGGTTTCATGAACAGCAAGGGTCAGCTACTAAATGATAAGATATTGGAGCACTTTAAGGATGCGCCAGCTAAGGAGCAAGCGGAAAAGGCTCTGGCTGCCTGCAGCAGTGTCACTGGCGCCAATCCCTGCGATTCGGCCTTCCAGATCATGAGCTGCCTGGAAAAGCATGTTAGCGAAATGATGAAAGTGTAGACAGCTGCTGAGTGTGTTATAGAGAAGCAAAACATGCACAACATTTTGTTACAAGAGCCAAATAAATACCCACAACAAACTTAATATCTAATTAAAAGCAGCAACAAATACATTATGCAAAATTGAATTAATGCTTTTTTAATATATGCATTATATAAACCAGCTAAAGCTAATTTTTCTAGATTATCTTAGGTCTTGCTCTTACGCAATTGAGCTCTTGCAAATGCTCAACAGATGGCGCCAGCAGCTAGAATATTGTGTTCTTCTTTTCTTTCTTTACAAAAGTTGCAAGTTTTTCATTCCTTATACTTTTCTAATATTACAAATTTAGTTCATTTGCGCTCTTGATATTTTGCAATATTTTTTCGCCAACTTTTTGCTCTCATATTGCTTAGCCGCTGCTGATGTGCAACAGATGGCGCCACTTATTGCTCAAACATTTTCTTGGTTAATTTTGATCATATTTTGCAAGCATCTGTAAAATGCGAACAATTTAATTATATTTGAACGCTTCCGCCAAGACAAACGAAATGCTCATAAAATCATAGCCACTGGCAACAATTTCAATCGAATTGCCAGGGTCCGGGACACTTCGATGAAATTGTTGTTCTTCTTGTTATTGTTGTTGTTGTTGTTGTTTTTGTTGTTATCGGAAGCCCAAAGGCGTACAAAGTTTCTGTTAAATAGACAACGCTGGTTTGGCAGCTTGTGGGCTCTGAATGCGCCATTTTCTCGTCATGTTCTATTATTATTTCGAAGAATTTTTAATTTCTGCATTGCGAAAATATTTATTGAAACCGAAAAAACGCCAAAGGCACAAGAAGTTGACTTGGTAACGTGCAGGACTTGAGTGTAGTAAAAAATAAACAAGTAGAATGCACCAGTTGTGTGTATGATGGACTGGCCGATACCCTGTAAGTAGCTCTAAGCGCATCTAATATGTGTTATTTATAAATTAAAGTTTTCCGTAGAAAAAGATATTATTTATTAAAATAAAATTCTTAATAGCGTATATACCCTATCCAAGTGTGAATTATATTTTATTTGAGTCCAGCATATGATCATACCAAATTGCATTTCCTAGGCTTCTTTAGTTAGGGAGTTCGTACAGACAGACGGGCGGAAGAGCATTTGCTAAATAAAAATCTTTTCTTTTAACCTTGATAAATATATTTGAAAGCACTTATACCCTTTCTCGACTTTTCTCTGAATGCAGGGTATAAAAAGGCCAAGAAAAACAAAAACCAGAATATAAGAGAAGTTGCCGACGCTACCGTTCCGTTCTTTATATGAAAGAGCTTTAATGGGGGAAGTATAAGAAACAGCTTAAAGTGTGGCCAAAGTATGACTGGAATACATTCAAGAGCATTGCAATGTGGTGGCAACCCTTTTCCTATTTTCTTTAATTTTTTTTTTGCTGTTTGGCTGTAATAGCCACTGAAACCTGGGCAAACAAATTGAATGAAATCAACTCGTTAAAAAGTAAATAACTCTGATGAATGGACTGGAGAACACAAAGCGCATACCTGAACTTTAGCCTAGGTAGCCCCCAGGTAGGCGGGCAGGCAACAACTCTGTCAGTCAATTGAAAATGAAATACAAATAAAAATGCAAACAACGGGACCCGCCTCCCAAACGCATTGCCCACACACAAACGTTGGGCTAAGCAGACAGCCTGGCTGAGTCTCTGGCTGGCAGGATATGCCGCTGACAACGTCTGGACTTGGCCGAGGAAATTAGTGGAGCTGGCTCAGGATGCAGGCTCGCAGCAGCAGCAACTGCTTACAATGTGGCCATTGCATATACAAAAGAAATTGAAAATGTTGAAACGGGCTACAAGGAAATGGACTGTAAGCAGCCGCAAGGAAACAGGCTCACAAACTGCAGTCGCTCGAGTATTCCGGCAAGTGGATTTGCTACTGGGTTTTCGTTTGCCAACTGTGTACTGCTGTATTCATCGATGAACTTTCAATAACAAAACTTTCAGTTTGGCGTTTTTTTTTTCATATCCGTACGCTGCTGTTTTTTAGCTTTCAAGGATATGACATTGAATTGCATTGGCAACTAGCTGAAGGGCTCCTGCAGTTAGGCAACCCTACAAAAAAAAAGTTTGCCACCCTCATGAAGTGGTATTCGAAAAGTTTGCTTCTCCCCTTTCTTTTTTTACACACAAAGTTTTTATTACAAAAAAGAAAATGGTATAAGAGCATATGGTTGATTAGTAGTGGCCGCGGGAAGCTCCTCCTGAAAGTATTATTCTATATAAGGCGTAGAAATGTATTCAAATTGTGTTGCGAATGGGTTTAAGAGCTGCTGTTTGGATTGTCTAAGCTGGCAAGTTTCTTAATAGACGTAGCTTAGAGCATTTTATTTTTGCATATTCCAATTGTTAGAACTTCTGCGCAAAATATGTCTTAAGTCCTCTAAAAAAGTCAACAGAACTTGTCAAATAAAGAGCACGGCCCGATAGGCTGAGCAGATAACAATCGGTAGTTGGTTACAGTTGACAACTCTTTGCCCCAGATTATTGATAAACCTACATGGCAGACTTGATGCGACAGACGTCTCCGTGCCGATTTTCGGGCGGTCAGATATATGGCAGACACATATTCCCATACCGATTGTCGATCTATCAGTTTTTATTTTTGTCTTATGTCGAACATTTCAAAAGCTTTAATTCTTCCGTACAATATAAATGTTAAACAAGTAAGAGCTCTCGACTAGGAAATACCCTGAACCCTCTTCTTCCAACATCAAATGCATATATATATTCTATGTTAGAAGCTATATGTCAACTTTGGTGACTCTAGCTCCTGTTATTTACCAAAATTGCCTAAAAAAACAGGATATCGATATCGATTTTTATCGATTGCTTGAAAACGGAGTAAGTTATCGATTATCTGAAACAAACTCGATCTTGGCGCGCACTAGGAGCACCTACATCTAAATCAAGTCTCTAGCTCTTATAGGTTCTGAGATCCTTGCATTCAACCATACGGACAGACGGACAGACGGACAGACGGACAGACAGACAGACGGACATGGCTAGATCGATTCGGCTATTGGTGCTGATCAAGAATATATATACTTTATGGGGTCGGAGATGCTTCCTTCTGCCTGTTACATACATTTCGATTTTGCACAAATACAATATACCATTATATCAATTTTTAATGGGCTCAGGGTATACAAATAACTTAAGGTATCCGCTCTACTGGCTGAGCCGTCAGAATTGGTCTGTATTTGGTCACATTAGACAATTATCGATTGCCCAACTTAGGGTATACTAATTGTCGGTCTACTTGAGAATGTTTGTTTGCGAATTCCAAATCTCTAATTTCGATAATTACATAATTGTCTACTTCGTCTTAACCATAAAATAATTACAGTCCTTTTTTGTAAGGAAAACATCTGTAGTATTATATAGTCTATGCATTCATTTAGCTGGAAAAACTATGTTTAATAGCTGATAGTTGTTCAAAGTTTATACCAATTGACTAGCTAAGTAACTGTATGCTGAAACAAGTATCTTTGCCTCACTCTTTCTGGACGAATCGGAATCTAAAGTGTAATTCATGATAGAACAAAGTTCTACCCAGCATAAATGTAGTTGCTTATACACAAACATTAAATCGCCCTTGACAGCTTTTGCATGCACACCTCATAAAGTTAATTACATTCCATAAGCGTTCAGTAAATAAATCGCATCATACGGAATTCCATACACAGCCACGCACCTTGGCAACGCTTGGCAGCAAACTTTTAGCAGCTGCTGTTGACAATTGGCAACGAGCGCTACGAGTTTGTGGGCCAGCTCTGGCAGTCTCCAGTTACAGTCTCAGCTACTCACATCTGGGTCCATAGTTAATTAAAAGCTAAATAGTGAAGTTGTTGCTGCTGCTGATGCTGCCAATGGCAAATACAGGAAATATGCATAAACGTAACCAGCAACAGCTACGAAACAACAAAAACACCCAATCTCCAAATCGCAAACTGTGAGAACCCAATCCAAAAACCTCCGAGCAAGTCAAAACCCATTCAACAACAGTTTCGCATAATTGTAAATTCAAGTGGAAATGAATGAATTTACGCTGAACTCGACAGAAAATACCAACGAGCAAATGCGAATATTGTTCCCGTTCCTCTTCACGGCCATGCAGCTAGCTGGAAGAAAAAGGGGGTAGCGGTAACGGTAACGGTAACCATACTGGCAATGCCATTGCTAACGGTTACGTTTCCCAATGGCGCCCCCTGACGGAGAAAAAACCACCAGCCCACACCATCCAAAAGCAATATGGCGTCGCTGTCGCAGTCGCAGTCGCGTCACTGAGAATCACGTTGCTTGCATATTTTCATTCATTCATTCAACGTCAACGTCTGACGACGATTCCAAAGTTATGGAATGCATAACGGTTCGCTTTTCTATTTTTATAATTCCTGAACTGGGGTATTCTAAATTTGCCAAGAATTGTGTAACGCTCGAAGAGAAATGGTCTCTAAATCCTTCAAATATATTTTTTATCAGAAAGTAGAACTGAGCTGATCATAACCAAGTTTTCAGCTCGTTTTAGCCAATGTGCAAGGCTATTTTGGTGAAATGTGGTGCTTATGCTTCTATTTACTGGAGTAGAAACACGTATTGAAACCAATCCAATCGTATTAATGAATATTATCGTATGCAATTTTAACCTGTGTGAACTCAGTTCTCAACAGGGCTATCTTGATGAAATTTGGTACTAATGCGTCTTTTTGCCTAACCTAATCGTATCGTAAATAAGTTGGTATCCCACTTTAAACCATGTTAACTGGGTTCTCCGCAGGGTTGTATTGATGAAAATTGCACTTATCGAAACTAACGTCATTGTATCAGAACTAAGATCGTGGCCTTTGGAATATTGATTCTCTCCTGGGCTTTCTTTATGAAATTTGGTACTGAAGCTTTTTTTTCCGGCAGTAAAAACATATGTGAAAACTAACTTTATCGTCTTTATATATCATGTATCTGTCATGATATGCCAATTATTGAGTTTGTACATAAATAATAAGCATAACTAATTAATGAGTTCAATTCTAACTTGTCTGTTTTAAATTACTTAAAGTAAATCTATTTCAATTGAATTTGAATCCGTTTTGCCCTTCTAGGGTATCGAAGTGTCGTCCACCCAAACTTAGTTACTATTTCTTGGTATTTTTTTTTGTAGTATATTTACTTGTGTGTATATCCATAACGTCCAACACAACAGCATTTGAATGTTCTGCCTTGTCGCTGCTGTTGCCCCTCAAGTATTTACGCCTTTATTTATTTAACATTTCAATTGCATATTTTCGCACAAAAGCGCGTGTTGCTCCCAGTGTCAATGGCTTTTGCCCGGCTATAGCCTGAAAGGGTTCAAATGCTGTGGTTTGGGCATTGCACACATACACGAGCACACACACACACACACACACACACACAACAAATAAAAAATTTCTTGAAATCTTGCACGTTTTTTCGTAGGCGTGAGCTATGTGAAATGTCCAAAGACCAAACGCGTTGCACTCAAATACGTGTTGCAGTTGAATAAAATCAACTGGCGAGAAAGGGTTGCTGCCACAAGGCCAGAGGGGGCAGCATAGTATCCAGGAGCAGCAGGGTTAAAGGCTCTTCAAGACTTTTGGCGAGCGTTAAAGTGCCTGTCAAAATCAGCTGTAGACGTTGCCAACATACTCACACATACAACACATAAATAAATTATGATCAGACAAATTATTATTGCATAGTGAATGCGTGTGCAGGATATTTAATAATCTGACTATATTTGGGCAAATACATATTATGAAAGTTGTATTAACCCTTAAAGAATTGAAAATGGCAAATGTTTAAAGTTTTAGTAAAAATGTATTTAAAAAAAAAATGAAAAAGTTTGTAAATACAATAAAATGGCAATAGAAAATCGCAAGATATCTGATGTGGGCGTAGGAGGGAAACTTAAAACTGTAAGAAAACTAAATATGTAATTGTAAAAACTATAAAAAAATACATAAAATATATCAAATACAATGAAAAAACACGTACCAGATATTTGTTGTTTCTATTAATTGTTTAAGTATCATCTACTTTGGCATTTAAGCAGTGTAGTAGTAAGAGAAAGTAAAGCAGTTTCCTTCTGAAAAAAACGGTTTATATTTTTATATTTTATAATAAATAAATTTTTTACAATTATAAAAAAATAACTAATTTAAACATTTTTAGAATTTATATATATATATATTATTTACATGCCAATATATTATTTATATTTTAATAGCTGCTAAAGTTTAATTGATAAAGTATATTCCACTTAACATGCATTGGTTGTATGAGTTTTTCTGGCTCTAGATCGTTGGTTTTGCGTGCTTTAATTTACATACAATTGCCATTAGTTTTGTTCAAAGAAAAGAACAAGTGCCAGCCAAATATGAAAATTGTATAAAAATAGAAAAAATTAAACTACAAATAATTTCACGCTTTCTTCTGAAGCAATAATAATATGCTTTAATCAATAATTATTCAATGTACTTAAAGTCTTTGAAGCGCAGTTCAAATAGGCTATCTATCTAAAAATGTTATAGTATATAGAAGTGTTTACCTTTGAGATTTTGTGTCAAGAGTAGGCAGCCCCCGCATACTCATTGCTAGAAATGTGGATACTATATCATCGCGCCCCACAAATTTGCTGAAATTTGTGTTGCGCCTAAAAGTATGCGACAACAAATGCGTTTTTTCTGTTTCTTTGTGCTTTTACTTTAGTTGGTTTTGGGCTGCTGCTGCCGCTGCTTCTGCTGCTGCTGTTGGTGACATCAATTGTTATTGTTGGGCAAACAAAAGGCAATGGCAAATCCAAATAGATTTGCCTAACAGACTACCCTCTCTGATATCTATAAGTGTGAGCATCTAGTATCGAGTATGTCTGCATGTCATTCAAGATAAAGTAGCTCAAGATTGATGGTTGCCAGCCTAAATGATACCTGATTGAGAGTGTGTGTGAGTGTGTGTGGCAGCATATGTTTGCTTCAACCCAAGCCACCCCCACCCCTCCTCACACTCGCAGCCACACATACACACACACACCTTCCCTCGGCTATGGCTCGTACCTTTAAGTGTCATTTTGTGTTCTCGACACGCATTTTTGTCAAGAGCTGCTCAAAAACTTTTTGATATTTTGCCAACAAAATTTTTGCACGCTTGATATGCTGACACTGAGTGTGATAAATGGTAACAAGTTTGTAGGCCAATTTGCTAACTAAAGCCAACTAACAGGCGCCACACACACGCACAAGTTCTGCTTGCCATGCTCAATCAGCGCTCAGTCATTTGGCTGCTGGGCACAAAATTGTAGTCTACTGCCACGCCCACAGCCCAGGCAGCGATCATCAATTGTGCGCACAATTAGCTAGGTCGGGTCAGTAGCAGCAAAAAATAAAACAAGTTGAAGCGCTCTAGTCGGGTGTACTCGACTTGAAGATATCCTGAGCTCAATTTAAAGCTACCTTTACAAACATTCTAGCTCTAGCTATTTATACTTCTATATATAAATAAAAAGACTGTACTTCTTATAATCTCCGAGATATGTTCCATTAACAGAATATCGATATCGGTTTGTATCGATTTTACGGAAATGGGGCAAGCTATCGTTGATTTCAAAGAAACGTTCGATTTGGGAGATGCTGCGAATGTCGATTCTGGCCAAGCATATGTATAGTATAGGAAATCGAAGTGCAAGACAAGTTCTACAACTTTTTAGCCATTTACAATGGGTATACAAATGAAATGCGTTGTGCAACAGCATTTTAGCCATCATCAACCATTGACTGCGGGCTTATTTCACAGTTGACTTGATGCAAGTTGCGCCTTTCTAACGGTTCCGTTCAGCTCTTAGCTTGGCTTCTTGACATTGGCCCCGCAGCGTTTGTCGTAATTTTCGCGCCATCAATTTAAAAATTACCTGGGATCCGCTCAGCTCCATGCGAATTATATGCTTCATTTCGCCAACAACAACTGCAGCTAACTCAGACAACCAGAGCCAAGCAGAGTCTTGGCCAGGTGATGCCAGCATGCCAGGAATGCAGCGCAGCCTTATTTTTGCATAAGTAGCGCAAATGTTATGCATTTTAAGTAAAGTGCACTCAATGGACATTCGCAGCTAACCGTGTCTGCAAGTGTTCGTAAGTGACGTAATTATCGATAAATGGATAAAATGGATATATGAATTCATCCACTTAACGTTTCGCCATGATAGCATATCGTGTTGAGCACATTATAATGCGAGCATTAGCATACGAATATTGGTAATGGAATCACCAATTTAATTTCTATAGCAGTTTTTTTCAAAATTTTCCAACACTAAAACGTTGTCCAAAATCAAACGATGTGGCTCATGATTTTCTCTATAGATTATATTTGCATTTAGATTTGAATTTAATATGTTTACTTCATTATTGATATTTAAATTCCAAAATGTAACCAAATTTTCGAATTTTCCACACGGTTCTTAATGCCTCGACATGTTTTCATCTTAGAAAAAAAATGAATTATAGTAAATTATTGTAATTTTTGTGTCCTTTTTTGTCAACACTTCATAAAACATTTGGCACTATAGTATTTCTGCAATTTACATCGTCTTATTTCTGGACATGCAATAACAATTTGTGTAAACATTTTCCTAGTTAAAAGTTGTATTTTGAGTTACTTTTGCGAGCTTGTGGGCAAAAATGGAGCTAAACAAATCTTAGATAGCCGCTGGCTGTAACTCCCCAAGTCTCAGTTTCATTGCTGGTAAAAGTCAGAATTTATGCTTTTTAACGCTGCGCAGTTGAGGGAATGAAGGGCCAAAGACCCTACAGCGGCTAGAACACGAGCTTTCTCTCTGCTATCCCTGCCATCCCCAACACCCAACCCTCTCCACAACCCAACCCTCTTTTGTAAGCCCTTTGCTGACCCCTTTGCGCGCAGTTAAACAAAAAACTGCATTCATCTGGCCGAACACACACAGTTCTCGCACACATAGCACAAACAGTGGCATGCCTCTTGGGAACGGGAATGGAAACGGGAAATGGGCATAAGAATGGATTCCAGTTGGAATGGTGGGATACTTGGACGCATACTTTCTGCTCGCGACCACTTTTTACTTTTCTTTAACATTATTTTGCACTTTTCAATTAAAAAGTGTGCGCCCCACGCAGCCGAGAGCCTGCAGCCGGCGCCAGGCACCAGTCGGCAGTCGACAGTCGACAGTCGGAGCGGCATGTCAGGGGTGGCCCAAAAAGGGGCCAGAGGAGGGGGCACAACTATGGCGTAAAGGGCGAAAATAACCCCAAAAGCTGATAAAACCAAGCAACCAGCCGGGAGCAGGCAGTCAGCGAGCCAGAGCTAGCAAACCAGCTGCCATAATTATAATTTCTTAATGCAAATAAAAACTCGGTGCTGATTTTTTTATGCGTGTATATGTGCGTGGGTGTGTGTGTGTGCTGGTCTACGTTAGTATGTGGGAGCCAGCAAACCAGCCACAATTTAAACATTATGGTATTTTACTTGGGCGCGTCGTTTTACGCTTATTCTTTCATTTGTCTAAATACTCTAACAATTAGGGTGCTTGAGAAAAGGCTTCCGTTTTGACCAGAACTCTTTTGGTACATCTATATATGCCCAAAGTCTGTAAAAGCAGAGTAAACCACAAGTAGGATCTATGAAAATATTTGAATATATTTGATTAATATAGTAAAGAGTATGGTTAATTCGACTCGTTTTTAGAAAATATGCTTTGTTATTTTTCAGTTTTTATGCGCTGTAAAAATGATCTATAAAAATAATTAAAGAGGGTAGCATGAACTTGTGTTATTATAAATCTGGCATAAGGAATATGTGTTTGCGCTGTTTGTAGGTCTATTGTAGTCTGTCTTAAGATATGCCTTGTGCGACCCGACGAATATAGATTTCTACAAACAATATTTCCTTTTCTCGGGGACTCGAACAACAAACCTCGTTGTACTTAGTGCCGTCGTCTACCCAGTCTAGAAGCAAATCACCAGACGATCGTTGTTTAATAATTCAAAAGATTTCTATATTTTATGTCTAGAATTTCTGTAAGGAAATACCATCTTCATTCCTATAGTCATCAATTTTAGCTAGGTGTATAATGGATACACTGAAAAAAAAGAACCGGAACCACAAAATCAGAATTATAAAAAAATTAAGACTTTCTCTGTCGATATTTAATACCCATTTGCCATCTATATACGTATATTTGTATAATCCATTTAATACCTAATCTACAGGGCATATTTTAGTCGGCAATTCGCAACTTGAATAAATATACTTCCTGTTTTTTAATGTTTTTTAATTCTTGCGTAGCGCCAAAGGGCAAGTGAAAAGGGTTAAAAAAGAAATTCGCAGTACGTTCCCAGAACTGTTGCTCTCCCAACTTCCGTCCCCTTACCCAAACCCTGCACGGCTGCTGTCCTTTATGTGCCGGTCATTGTGGCCAGCTGCAGTGCAAATAAACATGCATAGTTTATGAATGAAATGAAAAGCGGGCACTGCCAGCTCTGACCAATGCACAAATACTTATTTAAGCGCTTGGTTTTTCAGAGCAAAGTGCGCTGCGCAGTGGGCTTACATGGCGTATAATTAATATTAAATGTTATACTTATAAATTAAATAAAAATGTGCAAATGTGAGTGAAAAGAAACGCAACAACAACAATAACAAGAAGAAGCACAAGCAAACAGCTTACGAAAAAAATGAAACTTTTGCCTCTTGTGCTAGCAGGATTGATGACTATGGCCGTCAAGTTTATTGCCAGCGACACGTTGTGTGTATGTGTGTGTGTGTGTGTGTGTGTGTGTTTGTGTGTGTGCCACCCTCTTGTTATAAATGTGTGTTTTGCCAAGTTTGACTTGGAGCTGAGCTAGCGCCAACTTCCGCTGTGCGGAAAAATGCTTTTGATTTGATTTTCACCAAATGTCAACTTGACGTCACGTCGCGACGTCGGCGACGTCGGCGACGCCGTCGACAGCGACAGCGACTGCGACGCCGGCGACGGCAATGTCGCCGCCTTTGTTGTGCCGTTTCAACTGCATGATTTATTGTTTTGATGAAATTGCGTGTAAACAATTTAGTGGCTGGTTGGCGCCCCCGCACCCGCACCCCATCCCTACACCCATCACCAAACTACTCCCACATGCTTTTACTTCTTCTGCTGCTGCTGCCTTTGTGCACCCTCAAGACCAGCTGAAAGCCCTCTTGCGCTTTAAGTTTATGAACTTTTGAAAGACTTGATTTAAGGTTAAATATAACGATATTTCATCGCTCGGTAGCATATAGACAAACTTGTAAGTTGCTGTCAAATGAGCCACAAAAACTGGCTACACTGACAATGGCTTGTGGCATATGATTTGGGCCAAAGTATTTGGGTTTTCAGCTGCCCCCCTACCCCTTCCACACTTCCTATACAATTTAATAATGTCCCAAAAAGGCATACAATATGCGATTATTTATCATAGCTGTTTTTATGTACTTTCTTACAATGTGACCGAGTTTTATTGTCTAAAACAAGTGTTACCCTCTCTTAGGGGGTATTATTACTGTGACATGAAATCTGCTAAGCATATATATGCATATAAGCTTACATTTTCTTGATCAATATCAAATAAGTCAAGCTTATATGATGATAAGCATACCTTATAATTTTTTGATTAAATAAAGTATATATATTCTAGATCCATAATCGAGTTGACATAGCCATGTCCATCTGTCTGTTCATTCTCAGTCTGAAAGCTATCATCGTGAAGCATTACATAGGTGCGTCTCTCTGTTGCAGGCTGTACATATTTCGGAACCGGCCGGATTACATTATAGCACAATATCATATAGCTGCCAAGAACGACACATTGTGGAAAGCACAATGTTGCAATAATAATGCGTAATGGAAAATAGTTTACTTTGGAAAATTATAAAGAAAAGTCTTGAGGAATGAAAACATTTCTAGTGCTCACATTACAATTGACGTGATTAGAAAAGTAGCTCATCTTGTTGGCTTGTTTTTCAAATGTTGCTTTGTGCAAATTCCTTGGCGCTTTGCGAAATGAACTGAAAATGTGATATTGGAATTCCAATTGCTTGACCAACACGGACAGCTGGCATTAAACAATTGCCAAGTTGTAAAGTCTTGACCACAAATCCCACACACATGCACATAGAAGTCAAAAAACCACAGAAATTGCACACACACAACTTGCCGCTGAAAACCCAAACCGAATCGAGTTACCCTTTTGCCATAGGTAACACTTAACTGGCCAAGCTATGTGTGGCACTTTAAGCAGCGGCCATTTGGCTAACGTTTGCAATTTTGACTGGCTATAAATATGCCATAACAATAACTAAGACCAACTAATATCCGATTACTGGCTAAGGCCAATGTGGAAATGTAGCGTGAAAAGCTTCAAGCCAATTCTGAGACAGTAAACCAACAAGAGCTTCCTACTCACAGCCCAGTTTCAACACCCACAATTGTCATGTGCGTGTGTGTGTGTGTGTGTGTGGAAGTGCGAGTGTGTCTGTGTGTCTGTGTGCGTGGCATCATTTTGCCAAACATGAAACAAATGCATAAGTAAATACCAGAAACGAGTGACTTTCAATATCCTTACAGGCTTATTGCTTACAGCAAATTTCACGCCAACCCAACACAAAGCGTCTCGTGTGAGGGCAGGCGAGCGGCTGGTGGTAAGGCAGCGGGGCAAATGCGAATGCATTTACACATTTGCAAACACAAACAAGCACACACACGTACAAATACTAACATAACAGACAGTTGCAAACATGCAACATACAAATATGCGTACATCTAAAGCGACGCCCGAGCAGGGATCCACACCAACAGCAGCTGCAGCAGGAGCAGCAGAAGCAGCAGGAGCCGTGGAATGGGTCTACAGCTGGGCCCCCGGGCAGCCAGTTGGAGCGTGGCAGTCTGAACGTCTGAAGCATTTCAATGCTACGATATACGATTCAGTTTCGGTCTATGCTCCATTTCAGTTGCCATTCTATCTGAGAACCCAAGTCTGAGTGCGTCGTTGCCTAGAACGCATTTACGTTTATTGCATTTGTAAATTATTCACACAAGGATATTAAATGCAAATTGTGAAATAGACGACACTCGGCTACGGCCAGGCTATAGATACAATATCCGTTGTATGCATCAGCCCCCCCCCCACCACCCAACACCCTCAGTGGATAGCCCAACCCAATGCTCAACGCCACGAATTACTCAAATGCTGCATATGATTTTCGCATTGACAATGCATTCACAAGTTGCCCATTTTTGTTGTGTGCGTGCGACTGTGTGTGTGCATGTGTGTGTGTGTGTGTTTTGACTGCTTGACTGCAAATGCAAAGAATCTCATTTCATATTATGCCATTAGCCGAGCAACAGGAATAGCAACAGCCCAGTGAATTAAGCTCACTCGAGCTGCCGGCTACAGTTGGGCAACCAGAAGTCGAATCGGGTATGTTCAAGTGGCTAGTTAGGAATCTGAGCAGTTGACAAGCCACTCAGCAAATTGGAGCGTAGTTACCAAAGGCCAGCATTAAAGTAACTACAAGCAGCTCCGATTCGAAATCAATTTGAATGGGCGCTTTGGTGCGCACATAAGCAGCATAATTCTATAGTAATCATTTTAAGAGTTTTTTAACTCAAAAATAAAATTCGAATTTCATGCAATAGAAAATTGTAGTGCACCATCAAAGACGCTTAAATTGACGACAAACATCTATGCATTTGACATTTGCTGCTAAATTTGAACTGGCGATCTCTCTTTTCATATATTACTAGTGAAAAGCGCAGTTGTAATTATCAGCTTATTTAATAATTTAACATTAATTATCAGCTTATCTATTCATTAATATAAAGGAATATCTTAATAGTTCAGCCACGCATAATTTGAACTAACGATCTCTAATTGGTTAGCTCTACGCTCAGACGCTACTAGGCGTGTATTGAAAGTGGAAATCTGGTTTATATATATCTGCATTATTGTTTATGTTTTTCCGTAAGTAACGGAATAAAGTGATTGTTTATCTACTTGTGATTATTATCAAAGTTAAGGAGTATATTAATAGTTTATCTACTTATAATTTGAACCGGTGACCTCTCGCTTGTTAGTTCTATTCTCAGACACCAATAGGCTTACGTTACATGTGAAAAGTACACTTTTCTATCTGTTTTCTTGTTGATGGTTTTTTTCTCAATTCCTTAATAGAAACTATACGCTTCACCAGCGTATCATTCTATTCATTAAAATAGAGGAATATAGTAATAGTTTATCACAATTTGAAGCACGAACTACATACTGGTAAGTTCCATGTTCATAGACAACCAGGCTCATGGTATCACGTCTGCAAGTTCTGTAACTGCATTATTGTTACGGATTTTCTGCAATTCGTTGACATAATTTATGTGTTTCACTAGCTAATCTATTTATTAAAGTAAAACAAAGTTGCTTCGCAAGTTTATTTACTCATAACACATCACTAATTGGAAGAATTTGTACACATGAATTCAAGTTTGAGTCTGTTTGCAACAAAGCATTTCTTGTTCTCCTAATCTGTGTAGCAAAAAAAAAAAAGGTATACTACATAATATCATAGTATACATTGGCAATCCTTTGGCCCCACCCTACCTTGGAAATTGTTGTTCTTAACTTGGAAATTAGATTTGCATGTTACGCTCGCTGGCACTTTTTGCCAAAACTTTGTCCACATGAACTAACTGAAGTATCTAAACAAAAGTCTAATGTCAAATGGTTTTAGTGCACAGCATCTGCATTCGAGTTAAATTTCGTTAGTGAAATTCAACTTTATGAACTTTTCTGCAAGCCCTGTTTTTTTTTTCAACTTCATCCTTCTTCTTCTTTGTATTGCCTGTAGCTTATATTTGAGTTTCTTGTTTGACATGTTTTTGAAAGTGCTATTTCTTCTGTTTAATAGTTAGGTTAATCTGCACCCTGCTTTAGTTAAAAAAAAAGCAAATAATTGGGCAGGACATGAATAATAATGAGTGAATTCAAAGGCATATACTATAAAATAATATGCGTGCTTATCTAATTAATATTAGTAATAATAAATATTGTTGATAATACGAATAGTGCTGAAATAAAAATACTAAAATTGGCATCACAATTGGCCCCACTCTCACAAAAGCAGAACTTCTGTTTCAATTTCATGTCGACGGTAAGTTGACTTACTTTTACTATGGATATATCATTAGAGAAGCTCCATATATAAATTCTGGGCTAGAAAAAGGATTTTGTAATGCATACAAAATGTTAAGTTAATAGCTTGTAGACATAACTTACTGAATTTAAAGTGAATAACACTAATAATTAACAATTATACCTCTGTATTTATGTTAAATAGAAGGCCTTCACAGAATATATTAATATTTGTCATTTAAATTTCAAGTTTAGTTTCAATTGTAAATATGATAATTGTACGATTTGTCACATTTCCCTCTGGAGAACTGTAACAACTGTTAACCAAAAGCAAGCAGACATTAAATATAAGTAGTTAAATAGCAGCTATTAAATGACAATTACACACTATGCAATTTTCAGCACCTTAGATATTCAAATTGCGGTCCACTTAGCCAGGGAAATGGAAGCGTTGGCCGATGGCAAACGGACGAAGGCTATAAAAGGCTAAAATTATGCCCCAATCGGGCACAGTCAAAATGTACAAGGTGAAGGAGCTGCAGCTAACGCCGGATAGCTTTGACAATCCCATTTTTCGTATACACTTGCGCTGCTTTCGCTGGTACGGTTATGTGGCCTCCATGGAGCAGCGTCATCCGTGGCTGTCGCTGGTCCGTTGCACCATCTTCACCTCCTCCATTTGGCTGAGCTGTGCGCTGATGCTGCTGCGCCAGTTCCTGGCCCGTGGCTATGAGAATCTCAATGATGGCGCCACCAGCTGGGCGACAGCGGTGCAATACTTTACAGTCTCTATAGCCACACTGAATGCCTATATGCAGCGGGAGCGTGAGTAGCTAATGAGTGATCTAAAACTAGCGTTGCTAAGTCCAAGTCATGCACAGGCGTTGTCTTAATGCTGCGCACAGCCCATGCGGATCTGCAGCAATTAATGCTCGAGGCTGATGATCAGGAGTTGGATTTGCTGCGCACCACCCAACGCTATGTGAGGACTATAACGTTTTTGCTGTGGGTGCCGTCGGTGGTGGCTGGTTTTATGGCCTGGTCGGATTGCATTTATCGCACCATCTTCTTGCCGCAAACTGTTTTCAACACAGCCGCAGTGCTTCGCGGCGAGGCGCAACCGATTTTACTCTTTAAACTGTTTCCCTTTGGCGAGCTATACGATAATTTTTTCATCGGCTATTTGGGTCCTTGGTATGCGCTCAGCCTGGGCATTACCACAATACCGCTGTGGCACACCTTCATCACGTGCCTCATGAAGTATGTGACCCTCAAGCTGCAGATACTCAATAAACGTGTGCTCGCCATGGATGTGAGTACATGTGTGTGTGTGTGTGTGTGTGTCTGTGAGTCGGTATTGCAGCTCGAGCTACTTTTTGGCCATTTGCAGATTCAACGTCTAAAACCTGAGCTATTGCCGCAACAATTAACTGTGAACGAGCTCATCCACTGGCAGCTGCAACTGTGCAAGTCTTTTGTCCAGGAACAGCTCAGGATACGTGCATTTGTCTGGCAGATCGAACAACTGATTCGTGTTCCTGTCATGGCCGATTTTATAATATTCTCCATACTCATATGTTTTCTATTCTTTGCACTGACGGTGGGCGTAAGTTTTTCACAGACTCCTATTTTGTATTCTTATTTTAGTTTAATTCTCATATTTTTTAGGTGCCCAGCAAAATGGATTATTCGTTCATGTTTATCTATCTGTTTGTCATGGCCGCGATCCTGTGGGTATATCATTGGCATGCGACTCTCATAATTGAATGTGTAGGTTTTTGATTCTCTTTACTTATTTATTACTCATGATTGGTCGAGTCAGTAGCTAATACATAAAAAATAGTAAAACTTACAACCCAATCTGCACACAAAAACATAACATTTACAAAATTGTAGCTTCAAATGCTCCTTTAAATTTTAATTGCTCAAAAATTGTTTACATTTAATTGCTTAATACGCAAACATTTTGTATAGCAGATTTTTTGGAGCTCGCAAATGTTGGTCCGCAAATCAATCAAATTAAAAATAATCCGAAATATTTTCGGATAATTTCTTGTGCACAAAAATATTGTGGAATACTTTTGGGCACACGGCTTAAAGCAGCAAAATGTTATTTTTATTTACTATAAATAATATTTGTTTTCTATTCCATAGAAAAGAATATTCCTTTATGCCTCTGACAAACATGAGTTATTCTATTATCCATTAACTAAAGAAAGGAAATCTTAGTTAATTCCTACAAGATATATTTTCTACTCTATAAAAATCCATTTTTTTTAATGTTTTTGCCAAATGTGGTTTTCTCTATTACCCATATCCTCAAGAGAAAAATTCTGGATAATAGATGAGAAACTAAGCAGAATTCAATTTTTAACTTTTTATTTGTTTCCTTTCCAACTATGATTCCACCTTTAATGAATATCCTGAATGAATGTCATTTTTGTGGAATTAATTTCAAAATGAATTTAATGTTATATTTATTTTATATGCTTATACTGGGATAATCTTCCACAAATTTTTTATTTAATTCTTTGCAATTTGTGAATTCACATTAAGTGAACAGCCGGATTCCTGTCATGTTACAATTCACCATTCATTTTCTAAGCTAGTTGCCACTTATTTGCGTTGTTACACTTTTACGAATTGTTTTTCAATTGCAGCAGAATGAATTGTGCTTTGCCTTTTATGCCGGCGACTGGTACAACTTCGGGCTGCCAGTGCAAAGGATGCTGCTCTTCATGATGATGCACGCACAGAGGCCGTTGAAGATGCGCGCCTTGCTGGTCGAGTTGAATCTGAGAACCTTTCTAGATGTAAGTCAAATGATTGCATTGTTGCCTTAAAATGTATTAACTCTTTTTTAATGCCACAGATTATGCGTGGCGCTTACAGTTATTTCAATTTATTGCGTAGCTCGCATTTGTATTAGCTTTTATTTTCTGCTCGTCGTGCCGCTAATCAAATGCCGTTGCGCTTGTCAACTCGTCGTTTGGCTAACATGACAGTTAACATGGCTTGCAATTCATTTGCCGGGAGGGTTGGGGGGTAGAAGAAGAAGAAGAAGAAAAAACGCATGACAGACGAGTTGGCAAAATGCTAAAACATTTTACAGCTCAAATAAACGTGATGGGCTGCTACTCAAAAGCCAATGCCAGTAACAAGCAACATCATTTATCACTTTTGAGTTACGTATCTCGCTGGCAAGCGAATGTCAGGCGCATTGTGTGTGTTTTTATTGTTAAATTGTATTCTTTCAATGGCTGCTAGAAAACGATTTTTGCACTTTTTACTTAAGCGTAAGTATGCACATGCCACTGCCAGAGACCAGAGACCAGAAACCAACGCCACCCGCCGCAAATACAATATTTGCTGCCTTAGTTCTAATTGTCTGGGGGGTTTTCTGGGACTGAATTTATGCGTCTGGTCTACGTATATTGGAAACGGTCCGAATACGTCAAGCCACCACCAAAACTAACCGAATCAACCGAATTGTTGTGCCCTTGGGTGTATTTTTTAATAATATTAAGAGTATAGAGACAAAAGGAATAAAGCCGAACCGCACTCAAAACAACAACCCACGAGCCAAACCAACAACAATAATAAACACGCATATTGTTGCGGTTATTGCACGTCCCGGAGATTATACACACAAAGTGGCTAAATGGCTGATAAAGGCGCACGCTGAGTGTCTCCCAACGCAACACATAGAAAAAAATGCAGATACTAATGAGTATTAATGGGTTCAGGCCATGGCAGGTATACTCAACCCAAGGGTAAGGGTGCGTGTGGGGTGACAACTACTCTTAACAAGCGACAGGCAAAAGGGTTGCTCTACAGCTCAGATATGCATCTGTAAAAAGTGAGCTGTTGATGTGGAAACAAAGAAACACTTTTAAGCATTCAAGCACGGGTAGTAAACGCGAGTTCAATATTACATAAATATTTATAAAAAATATATAAGATTAACAGACACATTTTTACTCTATCTTGTCTATCCCTCTAGTAGCATATCATAACCCTTTGAAATGCAGACAAAATTCACTTCTTTTAATTTTGAAATTCCGTCTTCAAGTTTATTCTCTAAGCACTCGACATTCGCCAACGACCATACCACGCTGAATACATCGGTTCTCGTCCGATCACCGAAATTAAGCAGCGTCGGGCGCGGTTAGTACTTAGATGGGGGACCGCTTGGGAACACCGCGTGTTGTTGGCATCGTCCACAACTTTTTTTTATAGCTCGAACAAATTGTATATTACGTTAGGTTATATATTACTTAACTTGCTCATTCAGTATCTCATTTTTCTTTATATTACATTATTTATATCTGTTTATATTTAGACTATACATTTTTAAAAATAGTATTCAGTTAAATTCCGTACTAATTAATATATGAATTTTCCCTTTCCCGAGTATTTGCCATCTCGTCGTTCGGACCTATATATTAAAATAGAAAATTTTCTTGCCTTCTATGGCCGACTCTTGCAAATGCTGAGCACCAAAAGTCACACTTTTAGCATGACAATTTCTAAGTCCAACAAAAATTCACTCCTCATGATATCGAAATCCCAGCTACAAGTTTGTGCTCTAAGCAATTGACATTCGCCAACGACCATACCACGCTGAATACATCGGTTCTCGTCCGATCACCGAAATTAAGCAGCGTCGGGCGCGGTTAGTACTTAGATGGGGGACCGCTTGGGAACACCGCGTGTTGTTGGCAATCGTCCACAACTTTTTTTTATAGCTCGAACAAATTGTATATTACGTTAGGTTATATATTACTTAACTTGCTCATTCAGTATCTCATTTTTCTTTATCTTACATTATTTATATCTGTTTATATTTAGATTATACATTTTTAAAAATAGTATTCAGTTAAATTCCGTACTAATTAATATATGAATTTTCCCTTTCCCGAGTATTTGCCATCTCGTCGTTCGGACCTATATATTAAAATAGAAAATTTTCTTGCCTTCTATGGCCGACTCTTGCAAATGCTGAGCACCAAAAGTCACACTTTTAGCATGACAATTTCTAAGTCCAACAAAAATTCACTCCTCATGATATCGAAATCCCAGCTACAAGTTTGTGCTCTAAGCACTCGACATTCGCCAACGACCATACCACGCTGAATACATCGGTTCTCGTCCGATCACCGAAATTAAGCAGCGTCGGGCGCGGTTAGTACTTAGATGGGGGACCGCTTGGGAACACCGCGTGTTGTTGGCATATCATGTATGACTTTTCTTTTTAATATAGTTCGAACAAATTGTATATTTAATTGTTTCCCTTTTTTTTTTTAATATTATAAATCGTATACACAATATTTCAATTTGTTTTCCATTGCGTTACACCTTATCGTTTGCCGTATATACTTTTCTTTTGGCTTATGTACAACAAAATTTAGTTTGTTATTAAATGTATTACTTTAAAATGGAAAGTTTGATAGCTAGTGTACAAAAAATAAATAAATAAAAGAACAAAAAACAGTTTTGCAATTTTGTCTAACGGAGTTTCGAACTCAGGTCCACTCAGTATGAAAGCTAGTCACGTTATAGGCATGAATTAAGTTATAAAACATGTAATGGACCATATTATCATATATACACAGAAACTAAATAAAAACAAAAAATTTTAAATATATTAAGCAAATTTTATAAACAAAAAGAAACATAATTGATATATGCTGCCTTATGAAGCATTAGCCCTCTCTCGCAAATGATACCGCAACATACTGGAGTCTGTAGTATTAAGTATTTTCTATCACGTTTAGAATAAATACTTTCCTGTATTTACTTTAAAATCCCATTACAAATGGAAAAATAATTATGAAATATAAATATAATTTATAAAAAATTTTGTTTACACAACCTCCCCGACGGGGAATTGAACCCCGGTCTCCCGCGTGACAGGCGGGGATACTAACCACTATACTATCGAGGATTGATGACAACGAGTGACGAAAACGTAATTTTGAGCTGAATGCGATGGTGAATGCTAGAGCATTTGAAACATTTGGTACATAGAAAATTAAATTTCTATAAATAGACTACGAATGACTTTCCATGTCCAATTGCTGCCATCTGTTGCGGGCTATTTTTAGCAGTATTGGCAAATTTTTTATGGTTTTCGCTGCGCTGCACGTTTTGCGATTATTTATGACATTACATAACGCACGAGAGTAATGGATGTTCATTAAACACAATGAATGTCATGCAGCCAACTCCCCTAGATGCACGCATACTGTATGGGTGTACATATGTGCAGTCACAACCCTCTTTGCACAGCTAGCTCTTGAGATGGGCCATTAGTCACCCTATTTTTCAGTTTTGCAAAAAAAAAGAAAAATTAAAATTTTTTTTGGCCATTGTGAGCGAATTCGCACACATGTAATGAATATTTACCATTACAAGCCAACATTTCTTGATTACAAAAGCAAAAGGAACTGAGCGAAGGGCGAAAAAATATAAACGACTGCCTGACTAATTTTCAATACATATGTATGTGTGCTACGTATATGCATATGAAGGATGTGGAATATATTTGAAATATTTACATTCATTTTTGTTTTTGACAAGTAAGTAAAGAAAGTCTATCAACTTTGGGACGCTTGCCCAAACAATACAGTTGAAATTTAAAAGAATTTAAAATATGATTTTTAATAAAAATTTTTCAATACTTACAAATTAATACTTTAAAAACAATAGTTGATTGATAAAAATATGAATAAAAATGTATATGTACAGCACACCAAATGGGAATAAATAATAATATTATTTTAAAATTATAAACAAATCTGATAAATAACATAATAATAAAATGAAAATTTATTAATATATGAAAATGTCTAGTCAATGATTTTTAAATCCATAAAATAAATGCATAAATATTAAAAGTTATTAAAAAATATTTAATATTTGTAATAATAGTATTACAAATGTTCTTATAATAGTATATTTTATAGAATTTGTAATAGAAAGTTAATTTTGTAAAATTAGGAACTTTTATTTATATTTTATTTCTTTAATTAAATAGAGATCCTGGAACATTCAAATAGTTGTCTGACTTTTTCCTAAGCATTTACAAGAGTTGCTATATTTTTTTAATGTTATTTAAATTTTATAACTATTTTTTTTTGCATTTCTAGCCAAATTAAGATAACATAAAAATATATTTTACTAAAAGTAATCTAAACATATTGTAATAAGCAGGTTGTTAATATCAAATGATTTATCTCCAATATGACAATACTTTTAGTGTACAGTGTATAGCCTTTTTTAATATATTTTATGTTTATGCAAAAACATCACTAGTTTATCTAAAGAATGTCCGCAAAGTGCATAAATCAGTCACTTGGCCCCTGCCGACAAATATTCTGTAAAATTGATGAAAAAAAAGTTAAAAAAAAAATCGTGTAAATTCTTAGAAAAAGGCAGCCAGGATCTCTATCTAAACCATTCCCAACATTCGAACCAACTAAATATTTTACTGGCTACGTGTCTAATTCAAAGAGTTTTCTTTTTCTTCTACCCGCACCCTAAAGAGGTAAGGCAGAGGCGTGGGCGTGCACGGGGGGCGTTGATATGGGCGGGTCAGTTGACGCTATTGTTTTCATAAGTTCTTGTTCTTGTTTTTGTTTCTATTGCAGTTGTTGTTTTGGCATGTTTATTGCACTGTCAACGGCAATGCATGAAAACTTTTAGTTAGCCGAGTTAGTGACTGTGCCTCGAATGTTGGTGACAAACCCGCATCGCCCCTCTGCGCGCTTCTCAGTTACACTTCTTTTTTTTCATTTTTTTTTTTTGAACATCGACCGTAACTGTTAATGTGTTTGAAGTCAAATTGTTTTCAGTCACGTGACCGGCAACAGCAGCAACAGCAACAACTATATTCATGATTAATCAGTTGCATTTAAATATGTATTACGTATATTGCCTGGGCGGGACTGTCGTTCCACGACTGCAGCCAGTTTGGGTGTCTCCTTTTACTCGGATCCTTCCAACTAATTTGTGTGTTGACTTTTGTATCGCCAAGCTTCGCTGCACATTTCGGGACAACAGATGGGCCCCCGCCACGGGTCATCGCCATGATTAACATTCAACATTCAACATTGAAAATTTAACATTCAAGCTACAACTTCATTTTATGGCGCTGGACAACAAATCGCCGTGCGTTAATTATATTTAATAACCAAACGCATAACAACAGCTGGCCAAGTTTTTAGCGTGTGTCGCCTTAACTATGCCCCATAAATGTTTAATGGCCTAAACACTTAACGTGCGCCCCGAGTCGCCAACTGCAATGGGCAGTATAGGAGACTTTTTTTCAGACAATTCAATAAGGTTTTAGTTGAAAGCACGAATATGTATAGAAGTCTTCCTAAAGATATAGTAAGCCTGAGAAATCAATTTTAAAAACACCTAAATATTTATATTAACATACAATGAAGTAAATAGCGAAAAGTTTTAAAAATAATTCAAAGTTATCTTTTTGCTCTCTTTCAAAATATTTAACGTGCGTAAACACAATCAGAAACTTTGTTGTGTTTTCTTTTCAATTAGCAATATTAATAAAAAAAAAAAAAAACTATTAAAAATAAAAAAGGTACCTTTTCATAATACGCATAATGTTTACTTGTATCTAAGAAGCACAGGAAAAATAGTTCCTGCCCCGAGTATGGTTAAGACATCTTGAAAGAGGTTTTTCATCCAAGAAACTAATTTTATATAGTGGTCCGCTGTAAATAAGATTTTGCATTAATGTATTTTTTTTTGTATTATTATTAAGATTAACTAAGTACAATGCATTCATATCATAAATAATACTATAATTAATTATGAAAAAATGACCACGCTTTTGGCTTTACTTAAAAATAATTTCTTTTATGTTTGTAAGGTGTTAAGAGCATAGGAAAACTTATAAATGCCGAGTTTGGGTAAGTTCGCTTAAGAAACAAGAAGTTTTTCTTACAATGACCTTCTTTTGGACCCAATGACAGCTATATGTTATAGCGCTCCCTTTCGACATATGTAATGCCCCGAATAGAAAGAGGGACTTCTTCAAAATTTCTGAGAGACTAAAAGACTAGATCGCTTAGAAACAGACAGGCGGACCAACGGAAGAACAGAGGGGAATTAATATAGCAATTTGTCTATTGATGTTTATCCAGAATTTATATACTTTATGGGGTCGGATTTGTCTACTATGCGTTACACATACATAACGTATGTAAGGTATAACAAGAAGAAATTGACGAAGAATAAGTCGGGGAATAAGTCTCTTCGATTGAGGATTTACTTAGAACGTTTTCTGTGCCTTAGCTAACTTATTATTCCAACTGCCTCTTTTCATTGTTGTGAAGGAAGCCTATATTTATACCTATATTTCCTATAGACAAGCCTAATTTTCGCTTTAAGTAAAACGCATTTAACCAGCTGCAAATGCTGTCTTTTTTTTCGCTTACTTCCCATTGGTTCCTTTATAAATAGAGTGTGCTGTCCAAAAAGAGATCATTCTCGACAAATTGCAAGTTGGATATTTTTTACGATTTTTATTTTTCGAAAAAAAAAAACACAAAATTGTTTTTATTTGCTCGTTTTGGATGCGCTTTTTAATTTAATTTTCGTAGGCCGCGATGCACTTGAAACCGCTTTGCACAGACCACGAGACACACACACACACATAAACAGACGTGTGTTGGGGCTTACAAAAGCGCAGTCGAGCTGGCGAGCATCCAATACGTAAAAACCGAATACTCAAACTCAAACCACATGGCGCCCGCTTTCATGCGCTTCGTTTAGCAAAGTGGATGTTAAGTGTAATGCGATTTTTATGTAAATTTTCGCCGAAAAAAGAACGGAACACACCACACAAATACACACAGACAAAATGATGAGTGGCTGGCGGCGGCGGCGGCAACAGTTCTCTGATGATTTCGTTGCCACGGTCACGGGTACCCGGGCTAACGTCCACACAAAAGGCCGCACCCACTACTTCAGCGCAACAACCAGTCAGACACAGACGGGCTCTAACTAACTGCATGGGTAATGGGCATCAATAAGCGCACAGACAAGTGCCAATATGCCATATGGAGATATGCCCGCCCCCCTTCATAGGGCACTCTGCCAAAGCATCGCACACCGCTGTTCAATTCGTTCGACACACCCAATTGTAAACAATAAATATTTTTGGATTGATTATTTAGAAAGGAATTTTGTCATTAGTTTAGAGACCATCAGTACAACCGACAATTCTAGGCAGGAGCAACCCCGTCAGAATCGTGGTATTCAATTATAATCACAAAGTATCATAATTTTGTATCATCAACTGGCCTCTTAGTATTTGGGTAGAACGTCAGTCTACCACTACTAATGACAATTGTTCTGTGGCAAGCAGCAAGCATACCAACAGGCCGGTGCTAAAACCAGTTGAGAATTGTTGGGTACAAAAAGTAGAAAAAAAGAATATACGATCGCTGTGCGCGCTGCTTGAGCATAAAGTGTCTTATTTTGAATTCTTAAACGCTATTTTAAGAATACCTTTACAAAATAATAGCAATATTAGAATATATTAAAATACTACTTAATGAAAATAATTTTATTAAAAAAATTACTTCCCATACCGGGAATCGAACCCGGGCCTTCTGGGTGAAAGCCAGATATCCTAGCCACTAGACCATATGGGATACATTGGAATACTCAACAGAAATAACTTTTCTTATATTTACTGAATCACTACAAATTAAATTAGCCACAGTTTTGGTTTCTTACGCCTTCAGTGAACGTATTTTTCAAAAACCAGGTAATATCTTGTTCAAACAATGACTTCCATATTAATACGAAAATGATAACAAAAGATAATTTTTAATTCACAATTTAAAATGAGCTAAAACTGACGGAAAAAATTAAAACAATAAAAATAATAACACTCATAGTTGTTTCCCATACCGGGAATTGAACCCGGGCCTTCCGGGTGAGAGCCGGATATCCTAACCACTAGACAATATGGGAGATATGTGCTTTTTAGCCAAAAACCAGCCTTACATTTGCTATCAGCCAATAAATTTTTAATATCTCATTGAGATATACAAATCTTTAGGAAATACATAATATTGCACACTATTGTTTACTGCTACTTAATTATTGCAGTGAACACACGCCAAATTAATTTATTTTGTTAATAAAACCTGCTATATTTATTAATATTTAAATTTAATGGTGCCTTAATTCTTATAAGGGGTTCTCTACAGCTCAGAAGGTTAATACTCAATGGTAATTTGAATTGTCTTGAAACTGAAATGCCAGCTTAAGCAATCGGTTGAGCACATCCCATATTGTCTAGTGGTTAGGATATCCGGCTCTCACCCGGAAGGCCCGGGTTCAATTCCCGGTATGGGAAATCGTTTAGAATGATTTATTTTTTATTAATGCTGTGATAAATTGATTATATTGCAACAATTTTTGTTTTTTTTTTTTTACAGCATTTAGAACAGAATATTTTGTATGTATTTTTAAGTTTACTGATTTAATGAAATCCCAAATTGACTGTCATGAAAAGCTGGGTATTGAAATAGTTTATTTGGCAATTCGTTGTTCAATCCCATATGGTCTAGTGGCTAGGATATCTGGCTTTCACCCAGAAGGCCCGGGTTCGATTCCCGGTATGGGAAGTACTTTTTAGTTTTTAATGTAAGCTAATTTTTCAAAGTTCCGCAAAATATAAAATCTTTTTGCATAAATACTTTCAGTGAGCTCTGAATGGATGGATGTTTGAATACTTTAGTGATTTTAGCAAAATTAAAATAATGGAAATCACAGCTTTCCACCTCAGTACTCTCCATAGCAGAGCAAGGTTTCGATCCTCGGACCTCTGGGTTATGGGCCCAGCACGCTTCCACTGCGCCACTCTGCTTGTTGCTTGCTGTGCAACTATTGTTCGATTAAAGACAGTGACTGCACACAAACCGCCAACTGAAAGAACTAGCTACAGCAGCTGAGTAGTATTTTCCTCTCTCTCACACACAAGTACACTGAGGGTATTCGCTCACACACACAGTGAGCAACCACTCGACCACGACTCACGTGGATTACGTATTTACTTAGCTGTGGCCACACACACAACGTTGACGACTCTTATCGGCAAGCTGCATGCGGACACTGCTTGCGTTTTCCTCTACTGTTGCCACTTCCCACATCTTTTAGTTATGATGCTGCTGCGACAATTTTTGCCGCTGGCACAAATATGGCTTTAATAAAAGCGCGCGCGTGCCCCGCGACCAATTTCCTGTTGGTTTTCGGCTTCTCTGTTTGCTCTGCTCGTAGCAGCCACGAGGTCTGCAAACTGACCTTAAAGTTTGCTCAAGAGTTGACTTAATGTGCTAAAAACAGCTGAGAATCTAGTTAAACTATTTTAGACAATTTATTTAAAAAACTACACATATTTTAGTGTGTAAATTTCGATTTAATTCTATAAATGTGCAAATATTTTAAACATTTTTTTTTAAACGACTAACTTAACACCCATATCCCTGCTTTAGGTTCGAACCTGCAACTGCTCGTTTAGTTTATTTGTAAATTAATGAAAATGCCATATAATAAAAAATTTCATTTAGTTAAGCAAAACGCCCATAACTCTCTTGAGGTTTGAACCTGGAACTATTCGTCCAGTTTCTAAAAATTCGAAAATTTTTATAAATGAAAATGCAAATAACAGAAATTTCCCAGAAAACTTCTTTATCAATGCAATTTTAAAAAGTGCTTTTTCAAATGTTTTTTTTTTATATTTCGCCATATTTGTTACTTTAGCAACAATAAAGCCCAACTGCAGCGCAAATATGATTTGTATGCAACTAGTAGAAATAAAATTGACATATTTGTCAATAAATTCCAAAAATTTTAATTAATTTTCGCGCGCCACTTAAAAGGCAGCCGCCAGCCAGCCACTGCAGTGTACAAACAGAGGTGAAGGACTCCCACTTCTGCTCTTCGGCAATGCCCATTTCAAATGGGAAATGTTCAGAGACCGCAAACACTAAATTGCAAATAAATTTGTTTAAATATGCAATGGTAAAGCGTCAAGTGTGTGTGTGACTGGCAATGCTAGATGGAGTGTAGGAGGCAGAGAGAGAGAGAGACAGAGAGAGAGAGAGAGAGAGAGGGAGAGAGTGAGAGAGGAAGGGGTGAAGTAGCTGCGACAAGAGACAACGACAACGTGCGCATCAAATTTTAATAGGAAAACCCCAAAAAGTTGCAAGCCACAAAGTCCATTTCCATGGCGCCCCTCTAACCTCATGGCACCCCCTGCTCCCCCTGCTTCTGTTGCAATTGCTGTTGGCTCTCGACATGCCTGATGTACGCTTTTTGGTTTTGGCCACGAAGATGTTGCATTGACATTGAATATTGATGAAAATAAATCGAATTTCCGCCAGGCAGCCCATAGCCCATGGCCAAAGCCGGACGAGACGATGGATCTGGTTGCCAAAAACGAAAAAAAAGCGTAAAAATGGCAAACCGAAAAACGAAAAAAAAAAACCTTGCCAAAACTGTAGAATATCTTTATATGTATAGCTCCGTCCGTGTCTGTTTATATTGATTGCCAAAATGGTTTGAGCCGGCAAAAAGGGTTCCGGCTGAATACAGTATCTGCTTGAGTGTCAAAATGTGTGCGGAGCGTTACGAGACATTTGCGGTTTAGTGATTCAAAGTTTTGGCCAGAAGACAAATGAATGACGTTCGATATGGTTATAAGTCTGGAACGTGTTTGAGGGACAAACATCGGTTAGTGATTGGAATATTATTTTGTATTTTACTCATGGAACAGTCTATGGGGCTTGAGTATAAGAGAGCAAGAGAGATTGGCTGAGAGATAGAGGAAGAGAGGAGGACAGGGAGAGAAAGAGAGAGGGAGAGAGAGTTAATTGCATTGACAACAAAAGTTTAATCAAAAAAGGTTTAGGTGTACAAATTTGAAAAGAATCATCAATTTTATGTTAAATAAATATTTGAGAAATAAGTTTCTCGCTTAACCTACTCAAATTCAATCTGTACTTACTTTGAATTTGAGTAATTTAAATTTTAAGTAATTTTTGCGAAATTTCTTTCTTTTTTTTTTTGGTTTCTGTTAATCAAATATTTCATTTTAATTTGCATGCGGAATTTATTTTTATCATATATATTCCATTAATTAAATATTTCTTTTGTAATATGGGAACAATATTTATAATTTCTTATATTCATAAATTACCCTTACATTGTTTATATTTCCAATCGAAATACAATAAAATAAATAAATAAATCTTTTGAGAAAACATTCTACGAGTATAAGAGAGATCTTAATTTCAGGCCCTAACTTTCGCCAGATATTTATTTTGAGTAAAATTAAGTTAAATTACACAATTAAATACATTTTTCCATAAAATGAAATATCTTGTGAAAGTTAAGGCCTATAAACTTTCACAAGATATTTGAAATGAGTGTTAAGCTATATTAAATAAATTAACTTAAGCTATATTAAATAAATAAATATATGATAAAATAAGCTGTATTTAAAACATGAAATTCAAGAAATATTCTATGACTATGAGAGAGAATTTTAATTGCAGGTTTCAACTTTCACCAGATATTTCTTTGGAGTAAAAGATAAGTTAAGCTAAGCTAAATTAACAATAACAATAATAATCAAGTAATATGCCTAGAGTATAAACTTTCTTAATGATAGCATTTAAGTTTCCCAGATTTTTATTTTTAATTTCTGCCATAAAGCAGCTACTCGATAATCAATGTGTAACATTTAAAGAGAACTTATAAGCCCGATAAGAGCTCTATACATAATTTTATGATTTTTTAAACCGTTTCGCATACAGCTTTTTAAGCCTCGTTTCTACCCACTAGACCACCGTCACGCACTCTCGCTGAAATTGCCCATTGATGTTGGGCATAAAGCGCCGCAGTTAACACTTGATTTGTATTTAAAAATTATTGACCAATTCATGGCTGCTGATTAAGTTTGTGTTTGTGCTTGTACAGCGGCGGTGGCGGGTGGTGGAGATATTGCTTGAGGCAGGGCGGGGTAAGTGCGTTTCCACATTGGCAACCGATTGATTTTTGCAGCCAAAAGGCTGCAACGAGCACCACTGGAAATTGCATAAACGCCACACCAGTGCGGCCCATATGAAAATCCAATTTTCCAGTGATTGATCATACACACACAGAGTGGCATGAAGGGCGAGTTGACTGTGGCGGGAGGTAGTTAACCGCACACAAGCACACATACACACACGCACACATGGACACACGTCAAGTTGGTTTGTCTGCAGGACTATACGCAAAAATAATGTAATTAAAGCAATGTTTGCATAATAAAAATTAATATTTGTTGCATTTTGTGTCAGAGGACATAAAACACACACGAACAACAAACAACACACACACACACACACACACACACACACACACACGGATACACTAAAAGTCCACGCGATGTGCAATGCATTTATAGCCACGCCCACCTCTTTTACCTGTTTACCTAGGCGGCAGCACGGTTGTCTACAGACCGCTTTATGCGGGCTGTCAAATTCAGACAGTTTGCACACATGATGTTCACCCCCTCACCGACCAGTCCCCCTGCCGATTAAAAACACCCCAGCTTCAAAAACCAAACCCAGAGATTTGCTGCTGCTTTTGCTCCTGGTGTCCAGCCCTGCTGTTTGTTCAAGTTTCGTTTCAGCAAATTATGTTCCAGCATATGGAGGGGATTTACACTGAACAGCACTGGAAACATACTGGCAACACTGACAACACTGGCAACTGAGTGTTGTCTGGCGTCGTATTGAGTCTCTGGACTGTTGCATTCGACGTATGCAAATATTGAAATAAGTCTTAATTGAATACAAATACTCAATTACATTGCGGCACATCTATTTTGTGGGCCCAGCGCAAACAGTTTCCCATACACAAAAAAATGCAACTCTTCTTCTTTTCCGTTGGGTAATTGTTCCACACTTTTACTTTATAATTTCAATTTTGTTTATGCCCATAAGTGTCGTCGGTCTTTAGACAGCCTCCCTTCTCAATCAACCAAGCAAAATGGTTATGGTAATCTGTGTGAGAGCATGGCAAAAGGGTTAAGGATTAGTCTGTCGTATTATGTATGCGGGCTGGGTGATAGATGAAACGAGACCTTGGGCAAATATTTCGTAACAAGGAAGAGGCAACAGACTTTGCTTTATTAAGCTGCAAGCTAAAAGCGTTTAAACAAAATAATATGCATGCAGAATAAAGCTTAAAGTACGTATTAGAATGCAAAGTTTGCTAGTTAAGGTGTGTTTACTAAATGCATGCCTTTTTTTGTTTAAACGTTAGTCATTAGTTTTAATGGATCATAAATAATTGGGTTTAGTTAAAGTGTGCACAAAAATATTGTTGTTTATTTATTAAAATTTCCGGTACATAGATCTTGAAAAAAAGAGTAAATTATAAATAATTGCATTCAATAATTTTCATATTACAAAAAAAAAAATCTATCTGGCCCATGGGGGGATCGAACCCGCGACCTTCGCGTTATTAGCACGACGCTCTAACCAGCTGAGCTAATGGGCCAACGTGACACGAGGCTGTTTAGAGAGCTACTCGAAATAAATGTAACCAATTATAAAGAATCAAAATAAGATTTTTATATGCGTAAATACTATAATTATCTCTAGTGAGATAAGAATGTTTATAATATTTATAATAATAAAATATGTGTATATTATTGATTTATTTTTGACTTATCTATTTGATTTTTTTGTGGGGTAATGGCAGTCACATGCTCAAGTAAATTATATTTTTGCATCTATAAATAAAAACTCAATGCCATTTACATGAGTCGATGAATGGGTAAAGCTACATAAATAAATAAATTATTTTTCAACTTTTATTGCATTTGAAAATTGTCGCAAATTCTATTATATTAAGAAGCCCATGAATATCTCGAAAGCTTCCATGACAAAAACTAAACTAAGAAGCTTTACTTTCAGCTAAGCTGAAAGCTAGTCTCATTTCATATACGCAATTTTAGCTGCATTTTCCATGATCCTTGGGGAGCACAAGGACTCAATACTCGTTTTATCCATTGTTCCCACATGAGATGCATCTTGAAGGCTATGCACAAACCGAAACACACACAGAGAGACCCCAACCAAGCAACACATTTGACACTTCATTAAAAAGCAACATTAGCAAAATCAATTAGACAGTATTCCCCAAGCCCAGGACAACAGTGGCGCACATAACCAGCAAAAGCAAATAGAGATGGATAGATACATGGACACACACGCAAACACCGAGAGCAGTGGATGGATATCTAGATACGTAGATAAATGGGGAGTTTCAGTAACTTTGTTGTTTTTGGGCTAGCGCAAACAAACAATTGAGAATACAGCGAGCTATGCGCATTGTATTTGTTGTTGGTTCAACCAACTCAAATTGTTTGAGAATCGGGCGAGACAAGAGAAGCGAGACACCGAGAAATGGAGAATGAGCAGGAGTCGAGCTGAGACTTTGTTTGCATTTTGAATTGCCGGCGCCGATATTTGCACTGGTAAATCGCCAGACGGCAGCTCGTTAAAATGGTGAAAATTAATTAAAAACGTGTTTATTCGATATTTGGAAAACAACCTGCTTTTACTTTTCTCTTCATATACACAATAAATATATTAATCTAGTTAGGGGAACAGTTTTTGATCACTTTGGCCAGCCAATTTCGAATATACTCTGATGTCTGCAGTCCAACCAAACGATTAAGCACCTTACCATTGTGCATGACGAGAAGTGACGGCACCGAACCAACATTATAATCCAGGGCCAAATCGGTAAATTCATCGATATCGACGCGGGCCATACGAAGCCGGCCCCGCTGCTCCGATATTATGTTTGCGAGGCGAGGAGTGAGCGCTTTGCAAGGCGTGCACCAACTATAGATGGATTAAGGATGTTTTAGCTTTGCAATATTCATCGATGGTCAATCTGTATCCAATAACGTGCTTACCTGGCATGAAAATCTACCAACACTGGCAACTTGGAGCCTTTTACCTTCTTTTCGAATTCTTTCATGTTAGCAATATCAAATATGGCCCGTTTTGATGGTGAATTACGATAGCTTCTGCTTAGTAAATGTTTTAAAAGTCTCAACTGTATTGAGTTCATTTTTGCCGACATTTTTATAAATTTTGATTTGAACTATTTTTTGTTCTGATCGAAAGCGTTTCCCAACAAATAATGAGAAGCATAACTAACAAAGTACAACTCCTAGGCAGGTTGCTTTGACGTACTTCTCGTAGCCTACTATAAAAGCAAATTTCTACAGATTCTAGAGTTTATTTTCGGATTCTAATAAAATTAAAGGCTAAGAAGACTTAATGCTAGTAACCGAAGCGAATAGTTTGAATAAAATTTATGATGTTCTTAGAGCTTTATTTATGGGAAACTCAAATGCCCAAAAATGTTACAGAATGGGCTTTTAGGGAAAAGCGCGATTCTTATAGAAACATTGATAGATCTGGAAACCTGTATCGCACTTGTTCGCACCCTTGATGGAATCACAGGCGTTTAGAGCGGCCTTCACTTGACTAGCTCCGGCAACGTCTGTCAGCTTTTGCTGTACCACAGCGGGCATAAGCTGGCCATCGACTATGAAGCCGGCCTTTTCCAAGAAACAGTTGGCAAAACACTTGATCCTCTCATCGGTATCGTCAAAGTTGCCATTGCGCAATGCCATTGCCTGCGCCTTGGTGTTGCCCTCCTGCTGGGTGCATTCGTTGGCATGCTGCCGAATTATTGCCCTGTGCTCCTCAGTTATCTGAGTCAATTGACAGAATCGTCAGGGCTTTCGCATCAATTAACAATAACACTGATACTCACATCAGCTGCCAGGGCCATAGTCACCAAGCCGAGCAAAGCTATCATGAATTTCATTTTAAGCGAGTATATTTTATATTTTATATATGGTGTATATAGTTTATGCTCGCAACACTTTGGTATTCGTTCTGTTGACTGGGCTTTCGCTGCGCTCCACTTTTATATGATTTTTGCAGTTATTTTTCGAGTGGTTTTTGTTGGTTCAAAAAACTTTTAATGCAAGTGCTGCATTTTTTTTTAACTTTATCTTTTAACAATGTAATTGTAAAAATGATGATGATTTTTAATGTATGTTTTGTATTATTGTTTAATAATTGTTTCCTGAAACTAAACTACTCTGCATTGTAAATAATTCTAGTTTTTATCCATATTCATTAATTTGTTTACTCGAATACATAAAATACAATTTGTAAAACATGGGGATTAACGTTGAAATTGGCTGTAAAACGCGGCACTGGGTCAATTCGATGAGGGCGATATTTAATGCCTTTCAGACATTTGCCTTACGGTTTTGCAAATATGGAAGAAAAGTGAAGCTCATTAAAATTACGTTTGATGAGATTATCTTGGAAATCAGAATGTTTGCCTTAGAAAATTCAACTTTTTTACCGATTGTTCCTATGGCTGCCATATTACGTTGTTAGGATCTAAGGAGCATAGTAAAGGACATTTGCAAACAAGAACCTTCTTTTCGACGATCTTTCCCATAGCAGCTAAATGATATAGATGTCAATGTCAACTGCCCCAATGTTTTATAAAAGTATCTTGTTTCATTGATATTATTATTAGGTATATATGAATCAATAAAGGTACTTCATATAAAGGTTTTAAGTATATAAAACGCAATTAGAATTTATTATACATTTTAAATGGTTAAAAAAGGTTGTATATACAATATATAACTATCTGTAAAAGTGTATATTAATCGGATAAATAACAAAACTAATATTTGAAAGAAAATTAAAGTATAAGTGATTGTGAATGGCGCTACTCCACACCTCACTTCTGGACATCTTCCATCTGCAGGGACTTCACAGAAGAAGTGTCTACAAGTTTCCAAAATGCTCACATATTTTAAGTATACATGAAGATATTTTATAACTATCATTAAAAGCGCATAATAATTGGGTAAACAATATTTAAGAATATTTGTTTTTATTTGTTGTAGGAGAGCTTGCAGACAAAGTGAATGTGCTTATGGCTGCTCTAGACCTGTCTGCAGAGTATCTTCTACTGAGATAGTCTCTCAACAGGAACGTGCCCGCAGCAATGGGGAAGTTATTTAAGAATATATTATTAGTTGGAAAATAAGAAGAGTCTAAGCGAATATGTCTAGACATGTCTGCAGGTCATCATCTAGTAGGATAATCTCCCGACAGACACGTATCGTCCCCGGGTATCTTTCAGTTGGACAGTTCCTCGACAGGTTCCTGTTTGCAGGGCATCTTCTAGTTGCATAGTTTCTCTTAAGAACTTCGCCAAAAATCCAGGCTAATCATGCGACCTAGTTGCCAAAGCTCCAATGAGATTGCTTTAAATTTGTTTGCCTTGGTCAGCAGCTACTTATGCCTATGCCCACGTCCGCCCAACCGTTTACCATATATATTCTGTATATATATATATATTTGGGTCACATTAGATCGCATGCGGCTGATAACATTAAGCAGGCATTTTCTTCATTTGGCCATGTTTACTTGCTCAAATGAATGATGAGCTTTCTCTTTCGGTGTGTGTGAGTGTGTGTATGTGTGTGTGTGTGTGTGTGTGTGTGTTGTCTAAACATTTTTATGATTCAGGGTTAGAGATGGAGGATACACTGCTGTCATTCAGCAGGGCTTTACATAATCTACACTGCTCAAGGAGCAGCAGCCTTTCAGCAATTAGTTTTCCACATCCAATGTGCTAGGCTGATAAGTAGCCAAGTTTTGCAAAGAACGTTTGCTTTAGGCCCACCCAACTGATGGGTTGATTGACAAGCGCGTGACAAGTGGGTTGTGGTTTAGTTGAGTCTGCCGAAGACAGCACAAATTTAATGGCATATAAGCAAAATATAGCTAGACCAGCATATATATTAGTTTTAAAGTTGATCGAATATACATATACATAGAATAATATACACCTAGGTTTAAAGGCCTCTGCATAATATTTTAAAATATTTGCATGCTGATAAGAAATTTACATTTGTTATCATTTCTAAATTGTTACGAAATTAAATGAGTTTTTCACACACAATCATATACATGGCATTAAATATACATATAATTTCTATGGTAGATTGAAACACAGGGGCGTTGTTTAAAGCCAGCTAGTGGGGGGCGCAAATGTAATTAAAAAACTTTGCAACCGCATCAACATAAATGTATGGCGCATAAAATTCTGTGCATTTGACAATTTTTGGTTGGCAAAAAGTTGACATTTTCTCGCTGTAAGTGTGTGTGTGTGTGTGTGTGTATGTGTGTATGTGTGTGGGCGTCACAAAAACCGCTAAAACGTTGGGCGTGACGCATTGTATTTTGCCAGCTTGAAGCTAAATTAAATGAGTGAAAAGTTATTATTGTTCATAAACAAATGTTGGCTGCTATTCATCGATGAGCGGGCGGTCAATAAATGTGTTAAATGCTTTTACGAGCAACAATCCCCCCCTCGCAACCCCTCTCGCAACACCCTATATTTTATTTATTTTTGTTGCTTTTTTGAGGTGGCGCGCAATTTCATTTATTTTAATTGAAGTGAGCGCGCAGCCCTTTTTGGGCCATTGCTGTGGCCATAAAGTGTGTCCGAAAACAGTTAAGGCGCTTATGGCGCATGTGCACGACCAACAGATACCCTGTAAAAGTATAGAGTACCCCAAGCACAGCATAACAGATTTTATTTAATATTCAAATATATTTATTGGGTTTTGTTGGGGTTACCAGTCGGATTTTATAAATATATTTTTATTTATTTTTTATAAAAATCAAATGTCAGCCAAAGCATTTAAAGCAAGTAAGTACAATCTTTTTATACTATCCAGTTTTTCTAGTTCCCAGGTTCACATATGTTGATCTAAGAGTTTATCGAGTTGATCGAGAATTCAAAATCGTATCTTACATACACGCGCAACAACTTTTCAATACCCTATTTTAATCACATCTATAGCGTATTAAAAAACAGACATTTCAATTTAATTGCATTTAAATCGCAGGCCCAAAACACGAGCCCAAACACCTTAATAGGCCATTAAGGTGCAGAGACCAGCTACCTGCCGTCCTGCAATGGCAAGCAAAAAGGTTTAGTTGCAATATGTGCTGGTAATAAACATTAAAAGTTCGTTCATTTAATTTCAAATGGCAGCTACATAAATTTCTCTAAAGGTAAATTTAATCAATTATATGACTCTCCATTGCATTATTGATAAGGGATATAAAAAATGTGCCTGAACTGAAACTCATCCCATTCTGCACAGCTAAGCCTCCGTTTAAAAAGCCACATATATACATTTTGCGATGTATATATATTTAGTTTTTGCCAAAGTCATAAAGCCACACCCACTCGACTGGAAACAAAGCGGCATCTCAGCGCCCATTCACGCGCTCCCCTAAAGAGTACTCCATAATTTTCCATTAGCTTTATTATATACTCATTTGCGCAAATGTCTTATATCATTGTTATTAGTAAATCTTAGGCCTATGATTATTGCTTTCCTATGTTTGTCAGTTTCTGTGTGAGTGTGTGTGTGTGTGTGTGTTTAAGTTTATGTGTGTCTTCGATAAGCTCCCTCAAAAACAGCTTTATCAGAGACTATTCCATTGGGGATATGGCGCCAGGTTGTTGAACTCTGTGGCCATGTTTTTGGGGTCAGTTGGCAAAATAAGTGTATAGTACAGCTAACAAAATGAAGCCGCGAAATGATACAGCGAATGCCTCTTTAGGGGTTGCTTTGTACCCCAGCCAGTACATTGGCATTGTATTTTCTTATAATGTTGATGTATTACGAGAAGCTCCCAAATAAAT
Source organism: Drosophila virilis (assembly GCF_030788295.1). Classification (NCBI taxonomy): domain Eukaryota; kingdom Metazoa; phylum Arthropoda; class Insecta; order Diptera; family Drosophilidae; genus Drosophila; species Drosophila virilis. Next base: position 22,347,525 of record NC_091547.1, on the reverse strand, counting down.
TTATTATCATCAAAAGCCCTATTCTAACATTTAATAATAATAATAACTAAAGAAAACATTTATAATATTAAATCATATAATGATAGTGAATGATATAATATATTGTAATAAACATTTTAATGATTCATAGTATTTATTCATTAATTGCATAACAGCTAAACTAACACTTAACAATCAATTAGCATAAACTCTACTCACTTGAGAGAATAATATTAAAAATTACAATCAATAATGAATGCACACTCTGATTTATTTTTTCTTAGAACTTTTAAGTCCGCGCTTAAATGAACAAATTTGTTTAGCATAGTGCTTGAAAGCCCAAGCTTTTTATGGGAGAACCAACTAAACAAAAACCTAAGTCTAGCTGCTGAGACTTGACTAATGCCCGCTTTTCAAGAGCTGGAACAATACTTTAAGGCCATTCCCATCCAGTTGGACCCAGAGCTCAGATGCAAATGTTTTAAGTTTGGATGGCAAATTTTGTGCACAGTCATTTCGTAGGTGAAACTCGTTTTAATTAATTTAATGACTGATATTTGCATATTTTTGCAGCTTTCAACAAATTAAAATACACGTGACAAAAACTTAACGCACAGAACTCTTCTGTCTGTGTTTGCTGACTTTTTGTTAAATAAATAATGTACTCATTTGTTGCACTGCGAAAGAAGAAAGTATGGTAGCTTAAGAATGTGACGAATGTTGAATACTCTAGCAGTCATAAATATTATGCTATTTTTTAGAAATTCAACTTCCAAGAAATATATCTGAGTTAAAGTACTTATTTATTTGACTGTATAAATAACATGACACTGAGTTGAAAATATAAAAACGTAAGCAGTTTCGAAGACTTAACTTATTAACTTGCGTATCAGAGTCTGTTTAGGTTGCTTCTAAAATAGTTTCATCAAAACCTTAAGCATAATGCATGACAGAAAGCAGAGTATTGCACTCTGGTTTAATTATTTTGTTCAAATGCATTGTTGCGCTATTTTGCAGTGCTTCACATTAGTTGCAGTCATTACCTTTAATTATATGAACAGTTCACACATCAGACATCGGAACTAATAAATTAGCTTTTAATTATAATGAGCTATAAGTATTATTATTATTATTTTTAGTATTATTATAATAATGTTTATTTCAACAATGGATTTCAGCTGGCACTTTCTAAAGCTGCCGAGAATTATTCATAATGCGCATAGCTTATCAAAAATTCCAATCATAACTCAAAGCAGAAATTTTGTTCGTCGAGCCAAAAATAAAAGAGGAAGAGCAGCAAATGAATACCAAAATCCGCATTGTTTTGGCCCCTCGATTAGCCTCTGCTCCTTCCCTAACAAAACTGAGATACCCAACCCGCAGGCATTGCAGTTACAACCATTTTTGATTGCATTAAATGGCATAATACATTTTTTTTTTATTTTTGGGGTTTCTTTGGCAACTCGATTTCTTGTGGAAACGTAAATAGAATATTTTATGCAATTTATTTTGATCATCATTGAAATGCCTAAATATTCTCCGGGTGTTGCTAATGCACTCGTGCGTTCCATGCAATGAAAATTATTATTATCAGAAACAGTTGCTTCACAGCCTCTAGAACAATGAGAAAAAGCAACACAAGACAAATTTGGGTGTGAATAAAGCTATATATTATTATAAGTATTTAACACAATTTATGACTTGGCTGTGGTTGAAAATATTGAGAATATATATTTAACATTCCTCTCTTGAATCGCACCTTGAAAAATATATGCATATGTATAGGTAAGCTTTATGACTGCATTGTACTATCTTTTAATAAAGCAATTAGTAATTTTATGCTGACTCCAAATTTAGGATTATAAAATATTTTTCGGAAATTTTATTTAAATGCATTTTAGGATAAACTTTTAAGAAAATTTATCTTTCTATTAAAATTTATGGCACAACGCCTGGTGAATTATATGTTTTTGCATAAGCTATATATCAGCAGCTTATTTACTTTAAGTAAAGATATTTAATATTTTTCCATGATTACTTCATTATATACTTTTTTTATTTCTTAGAAAATATAAATTGGTTTATTGTCCTAAGACTTCAATTAAAACTATAAAATTATTAATTTGTGAGCGAACTTTAATTTTAAAGCTTCGAATTTATTTAATTAAATTAAAGTATATAAATATTTAAATAAAGCACTCAGATAAACTTCTTTAAACGAAAAACCAAAATATGCAAAAAATATTAATTTGGTCAAGACGCATCTTGTTTAGAGTATTTATTTACGTATTTATTTTCAAGCACATAAAAACTAATAGCCCTTAACAAATGGGAATATGTTAGTAAGCATTTTGCTTCTACACAAAACTAATTCCCACAAATAGAGTATCGAGTATTCCCACCATAAGCACCTGCGTCGGCGTTCAGCTGCGACAAAATAAAACGCATTTACTGCCCTGCTCATTACACACTAAAAAGGCAATCGAGCATCAAATTACAAAGCAAATAAAATGCAAATAGCTTTTCTTTCCACTTTTCTGAGATAATATTTTTTTTTATATATATTTATATACTCTATCAGTGAGGGTATTAATTTTTAATGAGCAAGTTGGTCAAAATGATCGGCTGCATCTATTTAACACAACATTTTGTTGTAATAGAAATTTAGCCTTGAAAGATACCACATATTTTCAATGTAAAATGAAATGTATTTTAATTTTCTTAAAAATAAATTAATCTTATATAGAAGAAATTCTGGTAGTTCTAAGGTTATACATCTTTTACTATATTTGTATTAATGTATTTTCAGTATATGTTGATATAAATAAATAAATATTTTATCTGATCGTTTAACTGTGTAGACTTTAAGTTTAACTTCAGTTATTACAGCTTGGTATATTAACATATAGATATGAGGAAAACACCATGACATTAGATTACTATATTATATAATTATCATAAGAAAGAACGATCAAATATGTAAACAAATAATGTTTATTTTTTATAATACCCTTTGATTAATATTTTATTGTAAAACGTGCTTCAAGGATTTTCAGACCATCTTAATAATACTCGGCTTTAACCACTGCAATACTTAATATATAATTATAATTAATAGTGTAGTTGGACTAATATACCCAATATAGTTGACTTCTATTATTAGCCCCTTTAATATTTCCACGTCATGACTTTTGACTTTTAAAACACTCAAACATTGAAATTAAAAAATAAACCTACGCCTTTATATTTATCTAACATATTTTGTATATTCATTATTTTATATTTTATTATTTTCAAATAAAAGAGTATTTAAACTTCGCCATGGCTTAGTTTTTATATATATTTCTTTGTTGTTGTTGTTTTTCCGTGCTATGTTAACGTTGTCAGCTCCCAATTTCATGGAGCTGACCACGAGCGCTGTGCCTTGTAATTGCTAAGCTCTGGATTAAACAATTTCCACATTTAACATGGCGCATCTTTAACCTTTGCTACAATAAATTTTTGGGGTTTTTTCGTCTGCTTCTTCTTCTTCTTCTGTGTACAGGGTGGGCTTAATTTTTGGCATTGTGATAAGAATTTTTAGCGACGCAGTCACTTTGTTTTGCAGGGAGGGGGACTTTGGTTTTTACGAGCGGGCGCACAAGACGCATATCCCGGTTCAGGTTGTGTTGCTTGTTGTGTCTCTAATTAGATGCTTTGCCTAATTAGTTGGTTTTATGTGAGGGCTCTTTATGCGTTTGGCTTACCTTTTTTAGATAATATGACCCCAGCCGAACTCTTCATATCGCAGCAGTGTAGGTTCCATGTCGATATGCTCGCATGTAAGTGCCAGGGAGAATGTTATAAACTTTAACGTTTATTAAAAAATTCCATGCACAAGCACAATATCCACAAGGACCATGACAATAATGTGAGCTAAAGCAGCGCATTTTCTGCTGATTTTCCTCACCCCAACCACCCTCTGCCGACCTACAACCTTCCATATCGAGCAGAAAAGCGCTCGCTCTCTTAGATTTTTCAATTTCTTACAAAACGGTTACTGCATTCCTTCACCTGACTGTCTTTGATGCGTTGTATAAAGTAAAAAGAGGAAATGCGGGAGACAACAAAAAGGAAAACCTTGCTAAACGACAAAAAACTGTTCACAGTTCCATATGAAGTGGCCGTAACTGGCGTTTCTTGAGGGTCTGAGGTTGGCTCTCCTGAAGTTCTGGAACTAAACTGAACTGAACCGAACTTGTCACAAAAGAATTCATTTTGTCGCGTTTGGAATTTCGCCCCGGCAGTTGGGTGAGAATATGCGTTGTGCTGCTTTTGCGTTGAGCAGCGCCTTTCCTTCCTGCCATCCTAAAACATTTTCGGTATTTTTTTTTTTTGTTTTTTTTTGTTGGAATTCAATAAATATTGCTAAAACACTCCGCAATCGACTTTGGCAAAACCAAATCAACAGCATTTTCACATAATTTGCTATACTTTTTTTCTGTTCTTTTCTTCTGTTATTTTTATACGCATATTTTGTGACCCTTTTAGTGTTCCCTCAGGGCTGTGAGTCCTTGGCCGTATTTTATGACGCGTTTTGTTACCAAAACGAAAATTTTTGGTAATATGAGCACATTTAATTGCCTAATTGTTTTGTTTTTGGCATTTTATTGCAATGCGGCGGCCACTTTTTTACGAGCGCACGCATTTTTTTATGACTTAATTACTTAAATGCGTTTTATTTTGCATGCGGTTATAATCGTAAACAAATTATAGAAGTGGAAATTATGATATCTCTCTCCGGACCTAGACGCTCACATTTTATGGGCTCCGATGAGATTTTTATCAGACCCAGTGGAATGTTAAGGAGCTTAAATATATATAAATAAATATGTATTTCTATAAGAAATTGTGATTAAATTTAGAAAAAGTAGAGCAAGTTGGAGGGCTCTTGAGGGAATCCTCGCGTCTTCTCTTCTCTTCTTTCTAGCTCTTAAAACCTTAAAAAAACGTCCAGACAGGCAGTTGGATAGATAAGCGGACAAGCCAGACAGGTGAAAGGACAGACTGAAGCATAAGCATATTATAAATATAAATATAAACTTTAATTCTCATAAGAATTGACAAAAATTAACTAGATTTATATAGAGGTTACAGTTTTCTGCAATTTTTATGCCAAAGGTGCTTTAAAAAATTCTTGGGAGCATAGCTTTTCTTTTAAAACTATTTTCCACAGTTAAAGGTAATCTATTTAAATAAGATCTAGTGCGATTAAAGCCGCCTACTTCAAAGCAACTTTTATCTTTGCATCTGCAAAGGTTGTGTGCCGAGCCCAGCCCAGGCCAGCCCTTCATTATAATTTAAATTAACTGAATTTGCTTTATTTGATTTGGCTGCTTTAGTGTTTCAGTGGTTTTTCCGGCCCATTTGCTGACTTTGGTACATATTTTCGCTCTAATTGCGTGGCCCAAAACTGAGCTGGCTGTGAGATAAGCCTTTTGCATGGCTCCATGGACGAGCAAGAGTTGCCGATTTTGGGACCATTTTGAATTTATTAGCCAGTGGGTCGAGCTACGCATTTGACCCTAGCGTGGGGTCACCGACTCTGCTGCCTACCAGCAAACATTTTTAGGTTGTGGATTTTAGCCTCAGAGATTTTTTTTGTGAAATTAATGCGGCAAACACTAATTAATTGCGCAGGTGTTGCAGCTGTTTTAGCTGCTGTTGTTTGTTGTTGTTGCACGGGATAAGCCTAATTGAATTTCTGTAGGCTTTTGTCCGGCGCAGAGATCAAGCAAAGGCCTCTTGCCCCAATATAACGTGACAGTAATAAATGATATATCGGGCATGCGGTTATTAAAGTCTTCCCTTTTCAATCACTTTATTTTATTTAAACTTTTAAAATCTTTTTATTTTGAATTTAAGAAATATTGCAGAACATTTATTGAAGCCATATCTTGTGCATTTATTTTTGGGAAGAATTATTGCTTAAGGTCTTTATTTATAAATATAAATAATATATTTTTATTGACAATAATTTTGGTATTTATCTTAAAGACTATTTTCTTGAATAACTTTTAATGCTTAACATATCTTTCAGAGAAGCGTTATGTTACGATATTATCTAAAACCAGCTCACATAACAAACAACTTAGTTTTTACTATTTGATTATTTGTTAATATTTATATTGCTCCTAGTTTTATGGCCATAATTAACTTTATTATTCTTTAGTTTTATAATTGGTTTCTACATTTATTTTTTTAATTTTCATAGTTAATAAATTTACTTGCATGACTCGACATAAAAAACACATTAAATTTGCATATGACTGCGAATACTTAGCATAGCTTTAGCTTTAAGCACATTTCGGGCGGCATCAGGACGGGTTCAGGGTTCAGGGTTCAGCTTGAGCTTGAGTATTTGTGTGTGTGTGTGTGTTTAGTTGGGTCTCTTGGGCCGTATATTCTTTGGTCATATCGCATTATAATGTCAACGTAATGTTGTCGTCAAATAGTTTTTCGCGTGACATTTGCATTTCAGTTTAGCTTGACATCCCGAGTCGCGTCCCGCCCCCTGCCCGGGTCCAATGACATTTCATTAGCGTAGGACCTTCCCATTCCCTCTCCTCACTCGCTCTTTCTCTCTCTCTCTCTCTCTATCGCTCCCCGTCGCCCTTTCTGTCCCTGGCTTTGTAGTGTAACGTGTGCCATTGTTTTCATAGTCGTTTTATGCGGTGTTTATATTTTTATGTCATGCCATATAGTATTTAATATAGTTTATATATATATTATATAAGGTACACGGCGCTATTAGTCCCCGCCCCTGGTACTAACAGTCTATCATGTCTGCAATAAAAGAATTTTATTATTTTCTTATATGAAGTTATAAAACGAGCGCCATTTCCATATTTTTTTCTTTACTTTTTTTTGTTGTCTAGCGAAGTTTTGTTTTTGCCATTTATACCCTATTTTCAATTGGAAAATAGCTATTTGCTGTATTAACCAATTTGTGAACATTTATCATGGGGTAATTTGTGTATATTGTTTTGGCCATGCTCTTGTAGGCAAGCAACAATTTGATATTGTTTAAATTCCCTATAATATTATTAATAATATTTAAGTAATAAAATCAAAATAAAAATTTAGTTGTTCCTTATGGTCTTTGCTAATAAAATTATGCTTCTCTTAAATACATTTTTACTATATCTCTTCATAATTCGAGAAGAGTTTTTTAAAGACAATTTTAAAATTGTAGTCAATAAAAAATATTGTTCATTTTTTTTCTAACCTAAAATTAGATCTTTACAAACAAAAAATTCTCTACATTTATATATTTATAAAAAAAATACATCAAGAAATTGTATTGTTCAAATTTGTCTAATGTAAAATTGGTTAAAAATAATATATTATTTTGCTAATATACACTTAAATCTATCTAAAATAATGTTTTCTTCAAATTAATATATTGTAATGTTAAATTTTTTCTTAATGTAAAGCTGGAGCTAGTTAAAATAATACTTTTTCACATTATTACAAAAAAAAAAAAATAATAATATATATAAATGTTAATTTATTTTTTAAACGTCAACCAAACCATTTCAAAATAATTGATTATATAATTGCTTAGCACATTTTTGAAACTCTTCATTACATTCGTTTTTAATCCACAATTTGGATATACTATACTATTCTTCTATTCTATGCTTCTCTATAGAGATAGAGTATCGCCCAGTCGTTAACTTTTCACTGCAATATTTTTGTTTATTTTTATTTTGGATACTTAAGTCACAGGTTTTGTCTTTTTTTTTGTGCTGGGGCGCGCGTTTCGTGTTTGTCGTTATTATTGTCTATAAATCTATGGCAGTTACAGCAACAACACGTTGACATTATGAATTTATTACTATTTAAATATTTTATATTTGTTATGGCCCTGGCAGGCGACGATGGCACCCAATAAGCGTTGCCAGAGTTCTGGCATTTTCTCTCTCTATTTTCATTTTTGTTGGTTGTTTTTCTTCAATTTTTTTTTTGTTTTTGGGTGGCGTGCGTAACTATTTATGAGTTTGTCTGGGTAAGTTTTGTGCCACAGTTAGAGGTAGTTTGAGTAGGTCATGAATTATCGATGCTGTCAGCAGTAAATATTTGTAATATATGCGATATAATGTTATTTGTTGCACGAGTTCTACAGGCAAATTATCCAAACTAACGAAACTAAACAAAAACTTTGAAGCTTTCGCTTACAGACACTCCCAAGTCACATTGTCTAATGAGTGAAATGGATTTTTTTAAGTGCCCAAATCTGGCTATCAAGTGCCCTTAGATATTGTGGCTTTTGGCAAACCAGTTTCAGTATTTGGACTTTGGCTTTGTATTTATATTGTTTTTTATTTATTTGGTTAATTTGAGGTAGTTCTGTCTGCGGACTTTGGCACCAGACTCTTTGTCACTGTGCTCCGAATTGAGTTCAATCAGAGATAGCGTTCGCCCCGCGGCTAATTATAAATCTATTTGAAAACCGGTATGTTTTTTATATACAGACATATAACAAAACTGAAGATTGCTCGCCTGAAATCTATCGCATCTTGTATACTGTGGCTTAATTATGGAAATGTACCAAGATACGTAGGCAAGGCTCAGAGGCTGATACGATAATTATTGCTTAATGAGTGTACATGGACTTATTGTTCATTAAACATATGTTAACGGAAGATCTCAATGATGCCGTAGAGGCTTTGCTAGCAGCTTGATCTAGTACATTAGAGAAGCTTTAATGTCAATTATAAATAAATTGCTTGCAGGTTAATCTCTGGATTTATAATAACTAGAGGCAGTTCAGTTGATATTGTAAAATTATCAAATGAAATCTTAGTATTTTGAAATTTTTCGCGTAAGCGCAAATTGTTTGCAGGTGTTAATTCTGAACGGCTCATTAAGAAAGGTTAATCTCAGGTTTTACAACTATAGAAAGTGCAATTGTTATTGAAGAATTTTAAAAGTAAATCAAAGTATTTTGAAAATGTTATCTTTATCGGCAATTATATTACAGGTTTATTAAATTAATCTGCATATATCATACTTTTAAATAGAAAGTTTACAACGACAGCTTTCAATTTTGTTCAAAAGTAATTTGCATATTTGAGTGGTTATCGATAGTCGACAGTAGCTTTCGATAGTTCTCGATTTGGAATACATTTTTTTCTGTACTTCCGATATAGCTGACGATATGCTAGTACGAATTGGAACACATTCAGTACGCGCGCAACAAATTATATTAGGGTTAATCTAGGTACTGGAGAGCTAGCTAATTTAGTAATTTAAGAATTGCCTAATTGAATTGAAATGTCTTCAATTATCAATTTAAGAAATTATATAAGGGTAAATTTAGGTACAGGAATTTATTTAACTAAAACATTTTACTTTTTAAATTAAATCTATTTTGTGGTTATTTTTACCTAGCACTTAAAACCTTTTACATTGTTATTTAAAATATGCCTAGTTTAATTTGGAAATCTGTAACTATTTTGAGAAGTTCTATAAAAGCAAATCTAAGTAGATCTGCAGGGTATATTTTAGCAAGCACTTTAAATATTTTATATTTTGATTTTAAAATAGGCTTAATTTAATTACAAAAACTATAATTTTCATATTTAGTATAGAAATTATTTTTAAAAATACGCCAATGCGTATTTTGTTTTTGTTTACGCGCTGTGCACAATTATGTCTCATTAGGCAGTCTGATTGGGCGAATTAGCCCTGAGTAATGGGTACATATTTAATAAAAAAAAAGAAGAGATATGAAAACTTGCTGCATCGCCGCACTCAACGGCACTTAAAAAACAACTCAAAAAACTTACAAATTAACATTAATGTTAATTTCACAAATTGCAAAAAGCAATTAGCAGCTGAGCGCCGCGTTCGTAATGCCAAACAACAACAAAAGCAACACAATAAACCTGGGTAAATCACTCGATGCAATAATTGTAAAGGTAGCCAGATAACAATGCGTTAAGCTTAATAAAATTAAAGATCTTAACAGTTGGCAGCAAATTGTGCGGGTGGACGGGGTAAGATCATGACGCATAGAACGAGTAGCCAACAGACGCCAGGCATCATTAAAAGAGCGCGAGTTAAATAAACTACTTCTAACTTTTGAATCGTGTGAATGAGTGTGATCAGTCAGCTAGAAAAAAGTAAGAGCGAGTGCGAGAGAGAGAGAGAGGGAGAGAATAACAAATAACCAGATGCGAAACGTGGGCAAAGTTCATCAAGTAAAATGATATAAAAGCGTATCGCATAATGCATCAAACAAACAGTTCGAAAGTTCAGACACAACGTAATACACCATGAAATTTTTAATTGTTCTCGTCGCCTGTGTGGCTCTGACTGTTGCCCATGTAAGTGCCACAACTCTATCAAAGTATATAACATATCTATAGCTCTATATCCCAACTCCACATAGGAGCTGCAGCTAACGGACGAGCAGAAGGCCAAGGCAAAGGCCAATGGTGCTGCCTGTGCTGAGCAGGAGGGCATCACCAAGGAGCAGGCTCATGCCCTGCGCCAGGGCAACTTTGACAATGCCGATGCTAAGGTCAAGTGCTTTGCCAATTGCTTCCTGGAGAAGACTGGTTTCATGGCCGATGGCCAGATCAAGTCCGATGTGGTCCTGGAGAAGCTCGGCCCGATCGTTGGCGTTGACAAGGTCAAGGCTGCCCAGGAAAAGTGCGACTCACTGAAGGGCGCCGATAAGTGCGACACCGCCTTCCAGGTCTACCAGTGCTACTATAAGAATCACGCTGAGATCTAAGACCAGGCCCACAAACGGTATTACCAAACTAAAAGCATCTGTGAATTGTCAGCAATTAATTGTCGACCTATCAAAAAAATAATTGTTATGTGTAAATACATGTATTAAAGAACAAATTTACATAAATATTAAACATCAGAGCTTCTTTAAAGCAAATCAAAATTTAATTTAATTCGTTTTTATTTTAATTTTTTTGATTTTGGAGGAGTCATTTTAGAGAAAATTAAAGTATAAAGTCGTCACAGTCCATAGGGTTTCTCCCAATGATTTAAAAGTTTGCACTTCAAAATTGTCAAACTTTTAATAAGCCTTCGCAATGTATTATAAAGAAGAAACCTTATTAAAATAGCATACCTCTATCATTTCTCAAAATATATTCTGAATTGTTTAGCATTTACTAATATTAAACAAAATGCGTAAAATATATTCTTATTTTCCTTCCTTGAAGACGCACTAAAAACGTGTCACTGAATCGTTTGCCTTGGCCAGGACTTTCTACAGTTTATTGCCAATTTCATCACAGAGAAGTTAGACTCATTTATAGATAACCACATTTAGTCGCCTGGGCTGTGAACGAGTGCTATTACCAGACCAGTTTGTACTTAACACTACATTACCAGTTTCTGATAAAGTAAAACCACATTAAAAAAGTTGATAAAACAAAAAAGAGTGCATGAAATCACCAAGAAATTTCAATTATATAATTCACTCGAAAAAAAAAACTAGAAAAACAAGCAAGTTTTAACACTGGTCCATTTCGCTTTAATTTTTTCATTGCGAATAATATCTAATTAAAATAAATTCAAAATATAAGGAAGTTACGTAGCCGAAGTTTTTATACTCTTACGATTTTGAAAGACATGCAAAAAGAGTGCAGCTCGTAAATTCAAGTAAAATCAAGTATCTACTTTCTATGATCGGGCGATGTGAGATAAAATTTTGCATATATGTAAGGAACATAGTGAAACTTAGAAATTCCAAGTTTGCTCAAGATATCTTATAAAAGCAAAAAAAATGTTGATACAGGAAACCCACTTTTAGACCGATTGTTCCTATGGCAGCTATATGATATAGGGAGGGGTCCCAGGGGTCTCAACAAAAATATGTAACAGTTTCTTGGCGATAGCTTTAAAACTGACAGACTAGTTCAAGCATAAACAAACAAGCAAACAGGGGTATATCAACTCGACTGTTGATTCTATGTGACGAAATTTAATATGTATATAAAATATGGGGTCGTAGATGTCTCCTTGTATGCGTTACAAATTCCATGGCTAAATTATAATACTCTCTACAAGGATTTAAAAATAGACCCATTGCAAATTGCTGTAAGATGAGATCGGCAACTTCTCAGTTGTTAGTCCAACGCTTATTGCAAAGCATACTTATATGGTTGTTGTTATTGATGTCTTGGCCATCGTTTTCTTCCCACATGTAGGTCCAATTCCCCAAAGACTTTCATCTTAATGCTAACATTCGACACAAGAGAAGGCTACACTTAAGAAATTCAGTTGATCGCTTGTTAACCAGCTACTAGGGGCAAACTCTTTTACATATATATATAAATACGAAATTTAAATACTGAAAAGTGTTAATTTCTCTGCAGTATTGTGTGTTATTTTATAGATAGAATTTACTTAGGCACAGGTGCAGGTCATTTGGCTGAACATTTGCATAACAGTTGGGCATCATTAGATGGCAGCTGTCAGACCGCCATCAGACGTTAAGTCCTTGGTCCCGAAGGCATTTGCACGTTTGTACAATGCATAAATATTGATGAGCGTCGCTTGAAAACTTTCGCTTTTCTTTTTCCCTCTTTTATATATATTTCTTTTTTTGCTTTTACAAAAGGCGATCAACACGACGTATGCGTAATGTTTGTTACAAATGAATAGGCGCATGTTTGGGACTTGACCTTTCATTGTTGTTGTTGTTGCTGTTGTTGGCTCTGTTCAAAAGCCAAAATCCAATTAACAAATCATTAAACATTCATTGAGCACGTGGCGCAATTGCAATTGCCAGTGGGTCAGTGATGTGTGCAGGTGGGCGGAGTAGACACCTTTTATAGGGTTGCACGCTTCGTGAATACGTTACGTTACGTTACGTTAGGTTTCGCATATAAAGGACAAACGCTTGGGGAATTTGGGAGGCCGGTAGCTGAGCTCTGACTCAAACGACAGGCAGACTATCTGTCTGACTGACTGACGGACTGACTGGCCGACTGACTGGCTGAATGGGCGTCTATAATTCATTTTGTCACTTCCTGGCAGTACGGACTGTCCTGTCACTTCCATTTAGCATCCGTTTCAGTTGCAGTTGTCTGCACAAAAGCCTTGGCATAATCACTGATGCGTTTACTAATGTCTATTAAAAAGCACCCTCTGCCACACCCACCCCCAACGCACACCCGACCCCTCTCCCCTGCCTCCCGCTGCCCAGCTAATGCATTTAAGTAGACAGCTCGTGGTTTCTGCGCTGGCGGCTTGTCAAAGAAAACCCACACGCGTGCTCTGTGGACGCTGCCAAAGGGACAAACACATTGATGCTTCACTAGCCTTTGTCTTGACAGACAGTCGGACATGCAGACAGACAGCCAAGCCAAGTCGAGCCGAGCATTACAGTCCGTACGGAACCGCCAACCAGCCGGGCAACTTTTCTTATTTCGCTTGTCTTGTCTGCCTTGTTAGTTGGCTCAATGAATGTGCTTTTCCATGGTGGTTGGGGATTGACTGCCTGCGGTTCTCACATTAATGTAATTTAATTTTATAAAAACTGCGCTCGGGGGGTTGTTATGTACATGTATATATATATATATATATATATATATATATATATATATATGTATATATGTATATATGTATTGGTGTTGTGGCATTGACAGTTCAGCTGTCTTTACTTTGATCTTAAAGACATACATGTTTCTGTGTTCTGTTTCAGCTAATCAGCACACGTCTGTTAGCGACTTCATCAATTAGATTTAGCTTTTAAGGCTAGCCGAGTTGAGTTAATAAATATCTCACACCTAGAACACATTCTTCGCATGCCTTAAAAACAATTTCCAATCGCTTGAGTAATTGGCCTAAAGAAAACTCTGCCAAAACTAAGCAATTGGAAATGTTATTTACCTTCTATAGCGTTCAAATGTAATAACCTAAGTAATTGTTGAAATTACTTTAAAGAAAAAATTAATATGCAAGTAAATGTGACGAAGATTTTAACTTTTAGTTAAGTGTATGACTATGTTTCACTTATTATTTTAAGATTATTATCTGGATTATCTTGGCGTCATTATATAAGCATTGCTTGTCATCAGTGGCTACGCACTCAGCTGTGTCCTTTCTAAAAATTATCATCGCACTCATTAAAATCTATAAAATTATTCAGAAAATGGCTTTGCCTGTTAAAAGCATTGAGCATGAAATTCGCACTCACATTATATACATACTCTAAATACTGTTGATCCATTTTCGATCAGTGTCTATTCAGGCGTGTGAGAATTAAAGTGTACATATTATTGCAGCTATTAAATAACATTTAAGGCTTATAATTATCCCAAAAATTGGCTTTATAAAATGCCATGCGTCTAGCGCGTGAGTCTCATATACATAGTTGTTCACTGACCGCATTTGAAGGTGCTCAGAAATTATTTGAGGTTATCAGAAATTATTTAAATGTTTAAACGAGTCACCCTGTTGTTGGCTCTCAGCCTGTGTCTCAGTGAAATTCCGCAACTGACTTGGGTAACATAGAGTTTTTAACGAAAGTGTCTAGAGCTAGGTTTCTACTACTCTATTTCTTTCCTTTTCTCATCACTTTCTCTAAGACAGGCGCGTTCCGTCTCTGTTTCGCTGAACATGTCCCTGACCCGCAGCGAACCGGATGAACGAAATGAGAGAATGGCTCCAGCTAAGCTAAATCAGGAGCTACTGCAGTCGTGCATGCGCGAGACGGATGTGTCTATGTCACAGCTGAAATTCTTTCGGCTCAGCCTGCTCTTCAATGATAACAACAACGGGGAGAACGAACTGGCCCTGGCACCTGGCGACGGTGCTGATGCTGAGCTGAGCACGGGCAATAATCTGCCCGACTTGGACTATGGCAATGCGACACCATTTCTGGATTTGAAGCGTAATGAGCCGCTGCAGTGTTTTGTGCGCTGCCTATACGAAAGCCTGGGCCTGGTGCACTATGACATGATGCTAGAGGAGGCATTCCGAATGCAATTGCAGGGCCTCATGCAACGCCTGAAGCCAGAGCTGAAGGAGTGCAGGGACATGAGCAGCAAGAATCGCTGTGAGGCCGCCTATAAGTTGCATTTGTGCTACAATCATCTAAAGAATCTGGAGACGGAGCAGCGACTGCGCGAGGTGCTCGAGCGCAGCGAAACTGGCGGCGATCCGGCAGCCATGGATAATGAGGAGAATGAGAATGAGAATGTTGTGAGTGAAGCGGACAAGACCAACGAGATCAGTCAGCGCTTCAGCGAAACAACGGCACAAGCAGCATAAATTCAACCATAATCTGTATAGTTTACATATATATACATATGTGTGTGTGGCAAAAAGTAAGGCAAAGTTTTATTGCTGCAATAAAAAATGTGTGGCACGCTTTACGGCTGTGCTTGCTCTAATAAACCAAAAAAAAGGCATAATTTTGGGCTACAATTGAGCTGCTCAATTGTACATAAAAAAAAAAAAATAATAATAAAACAATTGTCCAGGTATATAGCATTTTGGAAAAAATATATTGTCGGCGTCCAAAGGTCAATAAACGGCTTAAGCGGCCAAACATTAATATATATAAATTATAAATATATAAAAATATAAATCTTCGGCGTGTCGAAGATATAATATCCTTGAAAACATATTCCTACTGCAACTTTTAGAAAACAGAAAATGTTGCCATGTAAGAATAAGATGTCGAACAACTAGATCCGGTTGGTTCCGACATATGTAAGACGGACCTATGCAAAGTTTCAAGGCGGTATATATACCCACATAGATGATGAGTGTTACATTTACTTATAACATATTACTGTTATCAACAAAGCGTCATAGAATAACATAATCATAGTATAATATCTTTATGTTTCAATAACATGTTAACATAGCTGTTATTGTAACACATATCTAGGTATAGAATTATATCCCATAGTCTCTAACATCATCCCAAAAAATGTAATTCCAGCTATTTTCAGTGTGAATTTCAGCATATAGTCGTGCCAAATAATTAAATAGTTTATACATCAAATTCACAATTATTAAAAGAAACGTATGCAGGAAATAAAAATTTGACGCTAGGTTAGAAATTTGAACAAGCACAATTGTACGCCATTATTGCGAAAATTAAAACAAAATTGAAATTTAATAACTTAATTAAAAGTATTTTTATAATTCGGTGAACTACAAAAGCAGCTAATATATGCAGCTTTGACTATATAAGTAGCTTGCACTAGTACAACAAAAATCAGTTCTAAACATTCGTAACAAGATGAAAGTTCAGATATTTGTGGTTGTTTTTGTAGTGTTCTCTCTCTACGAGCTGGTTCTGGTAAGTATTTTAAATGTCTCAGAACGATTTTTATAGCTAAGCATCACACACAGTCGCAGAGTGCTGCAGACTTGGCTGCCTATAAGGAGAAACAGCAGGCTTGCATCAAGGAGCTGAAAGTACCCGACGCGGAGGCCGCACAAATCGCAGCCGAAAAGGAGGTGGCCAACGCCTCTGAGGCTTACAAGTGCTATCACAATTGTCTGTACCAGAAAATGGGCCTAGTGACAGCCGACGCTAAGCCCAATAGCGAGAACATACTGAAATTTACCCAGATGCGTTTCAACAAAGCACCGCTGGACAAGATCAAGACCCAATTGGCCAGCTGTGGCACAAGCGTTGCAAAGTCCGCCAACAGCTGCGATTTCGCCTACAACTTTGAGCAGTGCATGGTCAAGGCACTCAAGGCATAAAGGGGCAAGGATTTAAGGGTCAAACGGTGCACTTTGCATAAATGATAAGCGAACAGCGGCAATCACGCAATGAAATCCGTTAAATAATAAAGTTATTTTACAATATTAACGCATTTGCCGCATAATCATGATGGTGGGCACGCGCATTGTGCATTTAATTATGCAAATTGAAAATGGCAAATGAGCCAATACATATACTCAAACACACGCACACAAATGGAAGAACTTATATAGCAAGTATATATGTATATATGTGTGTACAAATATGTGCACATAATCCATTTAAGCTGCTGGCTTATGCCCAGTCCAGAGGCCAGTAAAGCTGCAATTAAGCTGTGACAAACTGTGACGCATCCCAGCGAGTGAGTGCAAGCACCCAAATGGACCATGGGTTGCATTTAACTTGTCCCAAAAGCTTCGCTATCTATTTGCACATTTCTAAACAATAATGTTTATATAAGCACATGCCCTTTTCAGCACCTAGTAAGGCAAAACATCAGCAGTTGGCGGCTTATGTATAGGACTTTTATAAAAAACATACTGAAACATTCGCTGCCAAATTCAGTTGTTTCTCATGCTCTATATGATGGGAAAAATGCATTTCAAAAGAACAGTTTGTTACCAGTGAAAAACATGCTCGCCGAGCAGTGCATTTGGAAGGCAGCAAAGTCCGTTTGGTTAACTGATACACGCACACGCACATACACCCACCCTCACACACACAAACACCTTTTGTTTTGTCTATTATGATATATAGTTATTATTATTGTTTTTCAATGCACGCATAAATTAATTACAATTTGTCAGCATGTGCTGGTCGCTGCTTTAAGCCTGCACCTCGATGGGCTTGAAGGACTCGAAGCATTCGTGCAATTTAGTTGCCGTATCACAGTTATTCTCGCCCTTAATGCCACCGCATTTGGTCAGCGCCTCGCGTGTCTTCTCCTCGCCAATAAGTGCGCCGAGCTTCTTAAGAACAACCTCCTCCTGGACAACGCCGTCCTTGAGTGTGCCGACCTTCTCGAAGAAGCAGTTGGCAAAGCACTTGATATTCTCGCTGGGGCTCTTGAAGTCCTTGGCCTTCACCTTGGCGACCTCCTCTTCGGTCAGGTTGACCTCCTTGGCGCACTGCTCACCATACTGCTTGGTCAAAGCCTTTTGATCCTCGGTCAGCTCAATGGGCTGTGCATTTGGGTGTGGTAATGGGTGAAAACAGATCGAAATCAGTTTCTGTATCTATTAGATATAAGTATATGCTAGCTCCGACTCTTTTATTCGAAAGCACCTTTTGGATTTAACTGTACTTTCTTTTTAAATGAACTGGAATCTTATTATATCTGTATAGAAGATCCATTAACACTTCTTTTTCTTTTTAAATTTATATCTCATTACTGTTCTTTAATTTTCTCTTATTTTCTGTAATACCTATATCTTTTGATATTTGTGTAACTCATCTCATTTCTTCCCTCTTCTACTTTTTTTTCACATTTTTTTCCTTAAATTTTTTCTTCCTACATCTAATCCTATTATAACAGTTTCAGAATCGTATATTATTCGCAATATTGTTCGGTTTTTTTCATTACTTCTTTTATTCTTCTTTACTTCACTTATTATTTGATTTACTTTTTATCTTATAGTTCTTAAAATATCACTACTCTTTTCTTATTTTTGTTGACTTTAAACTTAAGTACTTGTCGCCTGATCTATTATTTCTACTAACAGATTCACATTTTATTCGAAATATTATATACCCTCAACTTATCTAATTATTTGATTGTATATATAATAGTTGTGATATCATTTCTATTTCTATATACAAATATAACCTATTTCTTTTTTCTGCTTTTTTCCTTAAGGGTCAGTGCCAACTTTTTTTCTAATATTATTTCTAGCTTCTTTTACTTCTCTTCTGATTTATTATTTCTACTTACCGATGCCATAGCCAGAGCCACAAACACAGCACTCAAAGTGATCACAAAAATGGGATTCATTTTTATATTTTTTATGTACTTATGACTTGTTAGAACGCTAAAGAAGTTCTGATGCTGTGTGGAGCGGCGCGCTGTGCTTTTATAGTCGAATTTTGCAGTAATGAAAGCCGGTTTGTATTTTAATGGGCCTGCGGCAGTGATCTATTCAAGCTGTCGCTTTTTTGCCAGCTTGTAGTTTTATTTATCTACTTTTGTTTAAGGTCTTTTTTTGGTTGCCATAATGGCAAGTACTTTCGTCAACTTCTAGCCTGCGGGCGGGAGCTATGAAAGCAAACCTATTTTTCTTCTAGTTTTGCTTTGGCACATTTAAGACGAACGATCGAATCAATTATGCATGCAGACGGGCATTGTGCAGACGTCTGAAGTGTGGTCTCAAGATCATTAGTCTGCTTTTACCGAATTATGTTTATTTTATCGAAGTATGTTTTGATTTTATTTCATTTTGGGTACAGCTTTAGCGGTAGTTACTTGGCAGCTGCTTAATCATTATCGCACTACTCAATCAGCGCGACCAAATGAAAACTTTGCACTTTGCCAAGAATCTCACCCACATTTTGGACTGGGGACTTTTGAGATATATATCTGAGTGCGAGGTGTAAGTCGTATTGAAAGTTGAAATGCGCGAGGAAAAGTCAAAGGAGCACAAGAAGAAGTGGCAGTGGATGAGGAAGCTGAAGCAGAAGTAAAAGACAGACGACGGCAAAGTTTTTTCATTTGAATCCTATTATTTCAACGTAGTTGTAATCTTATTATCCACGAGATGACAACAAAATGACATTTAGAAAATTTCACGCTGTGTGAAATGTACAAAAACAACAAAAAAATACACACGCACACACACACAAAGGAAAACCAAAGCAAATACGGGAATGCAAGAAAGTCAGCAGAGCAATGCGTGTAGGTGTAGGGAAAGAGAGAGAGAGTGAGAGGGTAAGAGGGAGAGAGAGAGAGAGAGTTGGCAGTAGCTGTCGCTGATGCGTAATGCGGCTGCCACTTCTAGCTGCTGCTGCCGCTTCTTCTTCATGTTTTTCACCAAGTTTTTCCCGCTCTTGTCTGCCTGTCGCTGCTTCCCTTTTAATTTCAATTCTGACATTTGTTTGTCTGCTGTCAAAATAAAGTAGCTTTTGCTCGAAAGAAATAAACCAAAAACAAGAAAAAAATACAGATTGCGATTGAAAATTGCCAACGCTTTGCGCCCAACAAACCAACCGCCCACCCATCCACAGCCACACCCACACAAACACTCAAATAATAATAATAATAATAAACTAAAGCTTGTTTGACTTTGTGTAAATTCTTTGAAATCCTCACGTGGTAATCTTAATTCAATTTGTTTGCGGTTCGCTGAACAAACTTCAAAATTGAAATCTTGAAAGTAGAATGTCGATAATTTAGACATATATATAAGGGACATATGTTTACAGCAATTTAACAATGTGTCCACTTCGCATGCACTTGGAAAGAAAGTTAAACCTAACCTAAAATAAATTTATTTTAAATTTTTAATTGAAAATTAAATTTTAGATCGGCCTGCAAACCAATTAGACCTTTATTCTAAATGAACATTTTGTATATATTGGGAAAAAGTAGTTAAATAGTAAATTTTTGAAATTTATTCTTGTTAAAATTATTTTATGATTTCATGATTCATGTAATATTATTTTTAATAACATAGATATTGCTAAAAAAAAATGCAGTCTGTTCTTTTCCATATTTATAAAAAACTGAAAAAATTCTTAATAAAAGCTTTAAACATTGTTTTAAAAGAAATTGAAGCTAGCAAAAATATTATTATTATTATTATTATTTTTATTTTTTTATTATATTTTATTTTTATTATTATTTTTATTATTATTATTATTATTATTATTATTCTATTTTATTATTATTTGTGTAGCTATGTTTTTTTATTTTTTTATATATTATTCTATTATCTGCTGAAATTCTATTAAGATTATATTATTTGAATAATTTTGCAATCTTCGTATAAAATATAATATTCGGCTTTAAATAATAATAATAAATGTAAACTGTTGTTTTTCGTTTTTTTTTTTTTTGTATTCCTTATAAAAAAGTTTTTGTTTATATCAACGAGTTCAACTTTTATCAAAAATGTTGAATATTTAATAGATTATTTTTGGAGAAATTTCTTTGCTTAACTCCAACCTAACTCTAACCTTATAAGACTCATCTTGCCCATTTATGACAGATTTAAGTGTGAGGCCTAGCTTTAAATGATGTACGTTGCTTAGTACTTGAATTAAGTGTAAAGCCTTATAAATAGAGTCATAGATTCCAAAACCTGGCCAGACAATGAGCTGTGCTTGATTGTGGGGCGAGTTGCCAAATGGCTTTTCTATAAGCTGTGTCTTGCTCTCTCTCTCTCTCTCTCTCTCTTTCTCTCTGTCTTAATCTATAAGCAACAGCAGCTGTCTTTCCCCGCCTCTGCCCGCCCAGCCAGCTAGAGACCCAAGTCGCCTGCTAAGCTACGCTAGAAATTAAGTACAATTTTCATTTTAAATTAAGCTGCCAAGGATGGCGGCCACCCGCACGTTGCCCCCGCTGTCTGCATTTACAGCATTCGACGTCATTAATCACCACAGGAGCAGCAACAACAACAACAACAACAACATTAACAACAACAAGTCTGGGCATTTGTCAGAGCCTTTTGGTTTTACTTTGCTCTGAAGCATTTTCTAATCGTCCAAAAACTCAGCCGAAAAACTTGTGCAGCACATGTCAGAGGGCGCCCCATGCCGCTCTGCCCCCTTCTGCTACTGCCCCTCCGCCCACATAACTATGTAAACTCCAATTTGGTAGCCACCTGTCTAAAAGGGGGACTTCCCCTCTTTCTATTTATTTTTTGTTTGTGCTTTGGAGAAAAATGGTCGCTAAATTTGCGTGAAAAGGCAAATAATTTGAAATTCCCGCGGGGTTCTAAATAAGTAAATTTAAATTGCATTTGTATGCGTTAAAAATTTGTAGCCTTTTATTTATATATATTATTTCAACATTTAATTTTACGGATTGTTGTTGCTTTTTTTTTTGTATTTTTTGTTGGTCGGGTGGGTATTGTGGTGGGCAGCACAACAAGTTTCTGTTGCTGCTGTTATAAATTTGCGTGTCAAAAGCGACGCGGAAAAGCTGATTTTTTGTTGATGTTTTCGCATTCGAATGCAAAGTTCCGACCGAGTACCATTTACTACGTATTCCCCATTAGTTGCTCCTCAACTTCGCTTGTGTGTGTATGTGTGTGTGTGTGTGTGTGTGTGTGTGTGTGTTTGTGCAAATGTTAATGTCCTTATCAGCGCTTCAGCATTTTTACATGTGTCCCGTTTGAAATATGCGGCGCTGTTTTTCTGGCGCTTTGCATGCGGTCGAGTTGAGTTCGGTGGTTTTATACCCTGCAGCAGAGCTTTAAAGGGGTATATTCCATGTGCAGGTGATGTCCAGTTGAGACACTCAATTTGAATGAAAACACATTTACTTACACACAAATTATAAATGTTTGGCATTCAGAAACAAACAAGTTATTCCGATTTTCATATTACCTTAGGTTTCAGATTTCTATTTCTATGAAATACCTATTTACCAGGCACATAAATCTAGTATATTATAACAATATATTCCTTTTAGAATTTTTATCCTTAGCATTTGTTCAGTTGTAATGTATTTACTCCAAATAAAATATTTTTATTTGTTCTTGTATAAATAAGATTTTATATAAGTATTTCCGTTATTTTTATATTGCGTAGTTTTGTAACCATTTAAATCAAGTAAAGCTCCATGCTCAAAGTTATTTTTATCACAAGCAAGTTTCATTCAAACGTTTTTCGCGGGTTCTCCGCAAACCCCGCGTGCACCTTCATAACATAAAGTAACTACAGTGAAAATGTTGGCTTCCTATCAATCAGTCAGTCAGTCATTCAGTCAGTCAAGCAAACAGTTTAATATGTTTAGAAACATATTTAAGTCAATTTTCTACAAGCTTATATCTTTGTCAGGTATTACAGGGCATATTGACAAGGAGTTTACTAATTTAAATTGTTCGGACTCGTACTTTTTTGTGTGCTACTTCCGTTGCAGTTGATGTCAAGTGTCAAGTGCTGGACAGTTGAAGTTATTTATTATAACGACAATTACATAGAAACCGATGTTGGTGGTGCTGCTGGTGGTTGTGGTGGTGCTGGTTGTGGTTGCTATTGCTGTTGCCTGGCGGTTCACATGTTGTCAGAGCGTTTTGCCCTTTGTCAATAATTACATTTGTGTTAAATGCAAATTAGAAAATGCCACGAAAAGTCCGCTGAAAAAGAAGTGGCCATAATGTGTTTTGTCGTACGTTTGTTATGGCTGCTGCTGCTGCTGCTGGCCACGCCCACCAAAATCACACACACTTACACACGCACACACACACACACACACCATTTGCGAATGTAATAAAATTGCAAGGCAGCAGCATGAGTTACGCCCACATTTTGCACAGAAAAATCTCTTACGCCAACATTTCGCTTTTGTGTGCATGTTTGTTATGCTGTCGCTGCCCCCTTTTCTGCAGCCATGCCCCCTTGCCGCATGCCCCCTGAAACGCGTGCCTGTTTCAGTGCCCTTTCTGCATAGCAAAGAGAAAAATTTGCTAATGTAATGATGCTTAAAAGTGTTTCAAAGTATTTCTAACCATTTGCCATGTTTATTTTTATTTAAATGCCAACATGTGCGTATGTGTGTGCTTGTATATATATACGCATGTGTGTGCGTGTGTTTTGTGAGTCTGTCTTTTGGGTATTTGCATTTCTCTTAGTGGGCGTTTGATTGAATTGAAAATGCTTGCCAAAAAATGTTCTCCCAGTTTCCCTGCTCTTTCTTTCTCGTTTTCCTTTTTTTTTCGTCTTAGCTTTGCCTTTGCTTTTGTCGCTGCTTTGTGCGCTGTTTCACTCAAGGGTTAAAGGAACTCGCACATAATTTGCTAAATGGCTTAAAGTGTGAGCTGGGCACAGCTTTGAAATCCCCAAGCCAAGCCCATGACAAATCAACACAAGAGATTTGATGCAAAAGAACTTTTGCTAAAATTAGAATTTAATAGAAGTTGAATTTAGTTTTTTAAGTAATTGGCTGATGACATGAGTTATACGGTCCCTTTTCGGTTTCCGTTGAAACTTGTTACAAAGCTATCTATATATGATGTAGTTCTCCTTATTGGCTGTTGCATTAAGTCCATTTTATTAAAAATTGTGATGAAAGAAATAAATAGAAAAAAAAGATGTCACAACTAAGAAAATAACCTAGCATTAAATGAGATAGAGAATAGTCTAGTGTTAAGAGGACATTGTTAAAATCGCCATCATCATAAAACCATTAAATAACCCTTTAGGCTTAGATCTAATTAATTAGATTTAGATTAAATTCCCAAAAATAAGAAATACAGAAAATCAAGTAGACTTTCTTGCTAAACAAAGTTAAATGCCAAAATGCTATTAAACTTAAAAATCGAATTCGGCGAAGTCATGGTATTATATTAAGTAAGAAAACAATATATATTACATTAATTTAAAAAAAAATGGTGTCTTTAAATTTGAGCTCAGAAATAAACTAAAAATGATTTTGTCTCCAAAATTGGAAAGGTTCACTTTTAAACTGGAAACAGAAAGTTTGATTATAAATAAAATCATAATTTCTTAAAAACATTTAAAAAAAATAACAAGAGCTCAAAATATTTATCAATTCATAATTGGCATTTTTTATATTAAATGCTTAAAAATAAAAAAAAAAAACTATAAGTTGCTTTTCAAATTTCAATTCAATTTTTTTCAAAATTAAAATAAACCAATTCTACAAATACCAAAACATACAAAATTTTAAGAACTTCCTAATTGTTTTTTAAGAACATTTTTTAGGAAAGTATTTATAATAAATTTAAAAATTAATAATTGATAAGATATTAGTCCCTAAAAATTAAAAAATTAAAAAAAATATTTCAGAAAACGAAAAACATATTCTAGAAAATAGGAAACATAAAACATAAGAATTGAGAATCTTAAACAACATCTATTTAGGTGCACAATCAATAACTCGTTCGAAAAATAATTATAAAAAAAAATAGCTAGAGTTTTGACAGGCTTCTGATAGCAAGTAATTAAAAGTCTTCTGTTTAATTGAGTTCTTGAGCTCTGTTATCTATTTCTTTTATATGCACATTCCGGGGGCTAAGTATGCTCTTTAGCCTTTTCTCATTTATTTTGCTCCGGCTCAATGCCAGCTGTTTCAAGCTCAAGTGTTGCTGGTTTCACTAGCCACATTTTATTTTTATTTTTTTTTTTTGGTCTGTGGTATGTAAGCTTCTCCATGCGCACTTGTATTCACATAATACCATATGCTCATATCCATATCCGTATCTAACGAGCGCATGCTGCGCCACTACAGCCACTATAATATGCCAAATTAAAACTTTAACTAGCGCGCCGAGTGTCCTACAGCGTTAGCGTCAGCACAAGGAGCAAGTGCAGCAGCGGCAGCAGGAGCAGCAAAGCCGGCGACACACTGTCATCATTATCATTAACAGACGCCACGGTTCGTACCTTCTAGGGGCAGTCGTTGCCGTTGCCGTCGCCGTCGCCGTGCCGTCGCCTTCTGCTTCCGCTGACGCTGCTGTTGTGGCGCTTATTATTGTCGCTGAAGTGGCCGCCATGAGCAGTCGCTGCTGCATTCGTTCTGTTGCAATCACGCCCCTTCCTGCAGCCGCCTTACTAAAAGTGACAACGCCCGAGCACATGACGGAGGCGCAGCTTCCGTTGCAGTTTGTTTTTTTTTTTTGTTCACGCTGCGCGCAGACGGCTTAGCATAAGTATCTCTACTTGTGTGTGTGTGTGCGTGTGTGCTGGCGTGTTTTTATGAGCTGTTGGCATAAAAAACAAAATGCACGCGTTAATCTTTCTAACAAACCAAGGCTCTATGTCGCTGTGTGTTTGTATGAGTGCGTGTGCGTGGCAAGGTTTATGTTGCAAATAACTTTGCTTGCACTTTGGCCTAACATAATTTATGCACTAGCAGCCCGTACTTAAACAGTGGGCGTGGCCAACAGGCAGCACCAACACACACATTTATAATTACATGCTTAGGATATATGGCCAGCATTATTGCCGAGCACTTTTCAGCATAATGCAACTGCCGAGTACATAATTAAATGCTGCGTTGCAAATTAAGCGAATCGCAAGGTAAGAGAATTAATTTTATTTTTAAAGGAAAAGCTGAAGTTTACGCAGAGGTAAAACACACTGTTGCATATGTGTGCATGGGGATTTTTAATAGGTATAGATAAACCTAAATATAATTTTTATATTTTTTTTATGTAAATTTTTTTTATGTCTCTTAGACTAAGTTGAAGTTATAATTCATAAAATAGCTGATTGCGACATATTGTTAATTAATTAAAATAATAATAATAATAATAATAATAATAATAATAATAATAATAATATCAATAATAATGATAATACAAATAAGTTATAAAATGAACAATGAAAGTAATAATTATTATAATAGTACTAATTAATTATTATATTCAATGTCTCGCCCACTTTTTACATAAATGTGCCCAGATTTTGGATCGTATCTTGATTTTAATGGTTTCATTTTTTTCAATAAAGTAATTTAATTTGTTAATTATAAAATTCTATTTTAAATGTTCTTATAGATTTTTTACAATTTTCAAAAGACCATTTTAATTTATTTATAAATTTATTAATAATTAATTTGTATTCTTATTTTATTTGTTAATATTTTTTTTATAAATTAATATTGTTATATCCAGTAATTTGTACACAATGAAATCAGTTGGTTTTTCATGTTCAACCAGTTTTGAAAGAATAATTGCGCTCTCACGGCAAACGTGTTAAGCAATTGGTCTAATATTGTTATAAAATTGCAAACGGCCCAGTGCAAAGCACTACGAAAAACTTTTCTCAACCAAAGCTAATATATTTATCTTATCTTAACTTTAATCACACCTATTTATAATATGACAAGTTTCTGAAGCACATAACCAAATACTCGAATGCCTTAATTCTTTAAGCCCAAGCAGCTAAAGCTATACACAATATGCACTTGCCTCTAACAATTGCTCGTTTGTTACCCTTGCAATTTTTTTGCAGATAAGATATTTGGCTCTTACCGGCAATACAAGTACTCGTAGTTGTACTCCTACTCGTACTCGTATCAGGCATAAATAAAATGACGGACCTCTTATCAAGCTGGCAATGAAATGTTGGCACCCAAACCTCGAAGCATTCTACAAAATACTAAAACACAATTTGGTCGAATTGTACCTAATGCTCTCTGTTTATATTTTGACTCAATGGATGGGCGCATGCGTTGCTTAGTACGCAAACTGAACGCTCAACTAGCATGTGGCGCCACTGTGCGGCTCTCTGAATAACTTGCGCTCTCGCTTTTTGAGTACGCGCGCTCTTTTCCTCTCTCTCTCGCCTCTCTCGCTTTGCCAGCTGTTGGCACGAGTTTAGATCGTGTATTTGCCGCCTCGGCGCCTTGAAGCATGCTTCGGGTTTTTCCTTTATATTTATATATGTATATATATTGTTTCTTTTTTTATTTGGTTTTTCCTTAGCAGCCTCGTTGCCTGTTGTCGTTCAAATGCTTTGGCTTGGTTGGCGAGCGGAGCGGGGGCGCGTGGGACAGCGACATTGTGGCTGTTGTTGTTGTTGTTTCTGTTGCTGCTGCTGCTGCTGCTGCTGCTGTTGTTGCCTTCAATTCAATTTTTCGCCAGCTGTTGTGCTTAATTTGAACTTTAAGCATTTTCCTTTTGGCCGCCGTCGTTGTTGCCTTCCTCGCCTGGCTCGTCCTTTTCAGCGCATACGGCATTGTTGTTGTTTGTGTTGTTGCTCGCTTGACTCATTGTTGTTGTTTCGGGCATTTCCGGCTTTAACGCTGCGGCGACAGTTCAATGCGTATGAAAAACCCATTGGCATCGCCAGTTAGCTGGCCCCCATTGTAGGTCAGCCTTTTAACCGCTAATGAAGACTTATACCAAAATGAGCGCTACTTGTTACGGGTTTGCGTCCCGTCTTCTGCTCCATTTTTTTTTTTTTTTTTTTTGGCCGGGTAATGCACTTATTTATAGGTAGTATATTGTAGCGTTGGATTCCGTTTCAAATATAGCCAGTTGACAGTATAAATAATGTGTTCCTTTGCCAAAATTTATGGCACTTGTATGTCTTCTGGTCTGCTCCAACTTGACTGCTATAAATTAAAGCGGTGTAGGTGTGTGTGTGTGTGTGTGTGTGTGTGTGTGTGCAGAGCGCGCCCACCCACACATGTGCTGGGCAGAATTCGACACGCAAGGCCACACATACATACACACACACGCATACATATATATATAATTTATATATGTATGCTTATAAAAGTAACCGCTGCGTAAGCGGCTTTTGTGGTTTTAAAGTATTTAGGCATAATGATTAGCCACTCATTAATTGCTGAGGCCACTTGATTTGACTAATTAAACAGCTGTTTAACAATCACTTTTACTTCGTATTCATTTAACAACTTTCTCTCTTTATACTTTATTAACACATTAAAACTACATAGTAATTCTTTTCTAAATTCCATACGTCGTGTGTGGCGCGCGCCTTAGAGATATATTCTATAAAATCGTGCAGCAAATGCAAGGTCGTGGTCCATGCCCATGTCCATGTCCATGTCCATGTCCGCCATGTGGTGGGCCGCCATGCCCGTGGCCTCCATGTCCGTGTCCTCCATGCCCGTGTCCTCCGTGTGGCGGTGGCATTTTTTTTTTTTGACTTAACTTTCAAATTTGTTGACTTCACGTGCGTTACGCGCGAGCTTCAGGTGCTAACTAAACCCTCAGATAGCTGCCACAAAAACCATATTATGAATTTATACCCGGCATATTTCACGATAAGCCTTATCTAATCTTAAGTCGAATATTCTGCTAATCAATATAACAAATATTTGGGTACATATCATGAGTAATAGCAATTAAGCATGTAAATATTTTTAGTCATACACAGTTAAAAGTTTGGAAAACCCTGCTAATAACTGACTTTTAGATAAACCTCAATAGATAAGAAATAATCAGATATGAGGTGTCCGCTTTTATCTAAGTTTGACTAATAATGGTATTATTCTTACATATTTTCTTGTTTGAAAATATAATATTATATATTCAATTGTATAAAGCTGCGACCATGTTGACAAATAATATTTCGACACTCTTAAATTGTGACAAATTTCTTTTTCATATTTCCTTATTTACATTCTCTTGTTCCACATAAATATTATTATTCTTCTTCCTCTCCCATCGTATGAAAAATGATTAAAATGATTGTAAATCAAATACTAATTAGCACAGTATGCAACAAAAATCTTAAACAAAATAGATATATATTGGAGAAATATTCATTTCATTTTCATATTCAAAAACGAAAGAAAAAAATATACTATGAAAGGCCTCAATTACTTGATATATCTGATACTGAATACCAGACTGTTTCCTTAGGTTTCTATGCGCACATTCCAACAGATATTCTGCCTCATATTTTTATTAAAAAAGAACTTAAGAGCTTTCTTAAGGCATTTGTTTTGTTCTGTAATTATTTTATTTCTTTAAATGTATTATTTATTAAATGGTTGAATATAAAAATTAGTTTTCATGTGGTATAATATTTAAACTATATAAATATGCTTGAGAGCTTAAGAACGATTTCATATAGTAAAGTTATATGAAACCAAATTATATACATAAATTGTATATGGCCTGGTATTCCAGAGATTGGGTTATGCTACATTAACGCGGTTGTGGTCCAGGTCCATGATGATGCGGCGGCGGGCAATAGTGCGGTGGAGGAGGTCCATGGTGATGCGGCGGCGGTGGTCCATGATGATGCGGCGGCGGTGGTCCATGGTGATGCGGCGGCGGGCCATGGTGGTGCGGAGGCGGCGGTCCGTGATGATGCGGTGGTGGAGGTCCGTGCGGGTGCATTGCTTATATTTGGCCTTGAGCAATTTCTAAATGCGAACGACTGGAGTTACTTTGCTCAACTGAACTCACTTAACTGGGTCTGCACAGGTTTTATAATATTATAATACACTTCGTATTTTTATGGTCTTGAGATAAGACTTATCTAATCAATGCGGGTTTCTCGCCCTAATCAATTGTTTGTTTATTAAGCTAGCCAGTTCAGTTTATGTCATGTTTATTAGCAACGTTTAATAAACAAGCAAGTTTGTCATGAACAGCTTGGAGTATTGTTTTGTTTTGGAAAATCCCCGTAAAAGGTATTTTTTGACAAGATAATTGATAGAACGAAAATATTTTTAAAATCTATTTTCAGTTATTAGTAAGGCAAGGCGAAAGTGTAGGAAAATTTCAACCGGAACCAGCTTGAACGATTTTAAAGGACTTCGAACCGACGATAAAACTGGTTTTTTGATTAAAAAATTTTATTAGAATTCAATTAAAACTAAGAAATATAACTTGAATATCATTATACATATACCAGCTCCAGCTTAAAAGGATTCACACAAAGTATATTTAAAGAATACCAGAACTTATATAGTATATATATATGTATATACTGTACATATATACCATTTGTATTTTGACTTTAAGTTAGATATATATATATATATTTATCAACAAATGTTTTATAAAAGGATTCAAAGTAAGAAAAGAGTTAATAAATAAAAAGCATTTATATATATTCCATTTGTATATATTCAAATATTTATACCACATGCATTTTGAGAGTAAGTTGAAAATACAGGTTTACCTTTTTCAGTTATGCTAATATTTGCATTTCATTATATATACCAGTATTTATCAGTATTTGTACATCTGTATTAATACACATATATCTATGTACCACTATGCATATACCTGTATTTATATCCCAGTATAAAATACCGGAATGTATATACCAATATTAACATATCAGTATTTATCCTCCAGTATTTATATACCGGTACTTACATACCAGTATTTATATATTAAATACAAGTTTTTTTGAAGTATGAAAAACCCGTTTACTTTTTATCAGCATATTTACATTTTTATTACAAAATTCAAGAAAATATATAAATAAAATTATTTATATGCCAGTTACATCTTCTTTTATTTATTAAAGGACTCGAAAAAACTAAAGATAAATATAAATAAAGTCCTAGTCCTAGTCCCAATACACTGGAGGTGGGTTGTTTTAATGGGGATGGTGTGGAGGTCCTGGCGGTCCATGATGATGAGGCGCTGGGGCCTGATGCGGTGGATTCGGCTTGTGTCCATGATCGGGACCATGTCCATGTCCGCCTGGATTATGAGCTCCTGGTCCGGCTGGTCCATGTGGTCCTGGTGGTGGTGGCATTTCTTTCACTTAAAGCCGTTGACAAATTTAAAAGTAAAATGTTCGTTATGCTGCGGTCAATTCAACCCTATCGATTTGCCAGGTTCATTAGATATTTATATATCATGGCAAAGCTTTTTCAAACGCCAGTTAACTGTCAAAGTTGGAAAAGCCCGTAAAAGTTGGTTTTTAGCCTGGCCTTGTACTTATATAGATAAACTTGAAGGTGTGAGGTAGGTGAAGGTAGGCTATTATCAGCATTGTTAAAGAGACGATTAATCATTGTTTAAATTCATTTAATGAGCAATATTTTTTTTTCTTTTTATTTTACATTTATTCGCGTTTAACAATGTAAAGCTTGCTTTGAAGAATATTTTTTTAATATTATATGAATTTCTACAAGAATTTACGTGGCGCTGGGTCCACTGAATAATGTTGAAGGTATTTGTTAATATTGAATTGTTAATTTATAAAAATGAATTTTCATTAGACTTAAATATACAATTATTTTAGTTGAAATTTGTTGCTGGAATTATAACAGGGACTTTCCCCTATTGATGTGCGTATTTACGAATTACGAATTTACGAATTGAGCCAGCGATTTTTCGCTTGCTATGCATATTTCAGGTTTGATTCGAACCGACGACTTTCCACTCAACCAGCGACTTTCCGGTTGCAATACATATTCAAGCTCTTGCAGTCAAGTCAAGATTATCTTTAGTATTCATTTAGTATATATTATATTCGATGTTATACTTATTTTAAAATATTAATTTCCCTAATTAATTCCAAAATAGTACATACATATCTTAGCGTTCCTTTCCGATATATAGATAGCTGCCTATAAGTATGCAGCACATATGAGTGTGCAAAGCGATTGAGTGGCTCGCCTGCTGCGAGATATTTGCTCGCATGACCTGACCAACTAACTAGCCAAACTATAGAAATGCGAGCAGAAAAAATACATGCGACCCACTTGCTAAACTCTCCAGATGCCCTACAAAAACGAAACCCAAAAGAAAATAAGTAGGTAAAAGAGAAAAAAAAAAGGGCAGCGGATTTGGCTTTTTGAATTCAATTAATTTTATCTGCATCAATTTAGCCTTTATAATCGCATCAGAGTGCGCCAACTCGCATAGCACACATACTCAGTCAGAGCAGCAAGAAGCAGCACAAGAACGAGTCACGGGCGAACCAACCGATAAAATCCCAAAAAAAAAAAAAAATAGTAGAAAAACCCCACTCGAAAGAGCCGCTGTTGCTCGTAAAATGTATAAAGTCATTGCAAAAGCCAATTTGTATATCAGCGACGGACTACGATGGAGGCCCAACGATTATCAAAATGCGAATATGGCACAGGGCGCCGGCAAAACTTACTTAAAATGCCCTTAGCTTACGGGGTGGGTAGCTGGGCTGGGATTGGGTTGGGTTTCGGGCTCTGGGCCACGGCCTGGGCTCTGCCGCTTTCTTCATGGCAACAATTACATTTCACAGATTTACGTTTCTGGGCGCCTTTGGTCGCGTGTGTTGCATGCTATTAGTGTGTGTCCTTTATTTGGCTTATGGAGCTTACATTACCGCCAACTTCTGGAACCCGGTCCGGGGGCACTGGGGTACCGGGGTAACTGGGTAACTGGCTTTCGACTGTCGCTGATGTGTGCCGTCTAAATATGAGAATGTTGTGTGAAAATGTTTAAAATCCACGCGAGCTTTTCAAGCGCAAATGCTTAGCACGCCAGTGGACGTGCACAGAGCCGTGGGCAGCGGAAGGGGTTTCGATTTTTAAACTAAAGCAGCTCCACACTTGCATACGAGGAAACGTGTTACAGGAGACAAAAAGAAATATATTTCTTTTTAGAACCTTACGGAATTTTAAAACAAATCTTAAAGAATAACTAAATTGTATGTTTATTTATAAAGAAGTTTTTGGGTATTTGTCAATTAGTTTCCCTAATTTTTAGATTTTTAGATCGTTTTCATTTAAATATTTTTGCACACTTTCGAATAGTTAATATATAAAAATCAAAAATAAAATGAAAGTCATAATTTTGAAAGACTTTGATTTCTTTGTGATTTTGTCATTTCTATTAGAAAATATAACTTAACTTAAATGGGGTCCGAAAATATATATGGGATGTTTGGACTTATAAATCGATTAATTTTAAAGAAAATATTGAAAGCAAAATAAAAACATTTAGCATTAGTCATTTTTTGGGAATTTTTAAATGAAATTCTTAGGTCCTTTTCATTAATACATTTTTTTAAATATTTTTGAAGACGCAAATGAGAGCTTACAACTAATATATGTTTATTTAAAATAATAAAAAAAGACAATATTTAAAATATTTTTTTAGTTTTTATATATTCTATAAAAGAATATCTGTACTTTAAGCTTACGAAGCCCCACCGCAACCTAAATGCGTGCCTACGCCGCTGGACATAATAAGCAGCAGTTGGGGGCTGGTTGGCAGAGTTTAAGGCGTGGTTGGCGTCCACTTTTGCATACCAAAGCAATGGCGTGTGAGCAAGAACAATACCAACAATAAGAGCAAACAAAAAAGGAAGTAAATAGTGGAAAAGGCATAAATAATAGCAAATAATACGGCGACAATGCGCACAAATTTGCCGCTAAAGTGTAGTCATTGTCGGTCTCGGCCTGTGTGCGTGAGACAGCCAAAAAGAAGGCGGCAACAGCACGGGGAGGCTTAGGTGGGCCTGGTCACACTCGAGTTGCCATTTTGCATGAATTCGCTATTTAAATTTATTATACATTAGATTTATGTGCGCGTTGAGTTGCCCCTACCATGCATATATGACGACGCCTACGACTCTTAACACTTATCATTGGCCTTTTGTGGTCGCTCTTGTGGCTTTAATTTCACAGTGTTTGGAGGGAGTTACATAATCCCCCAACTGAAACCTAGAGCTGGGTGTGTTTTAAGTGATTTCTTACACTTGGCTGAGCCACTGGGCATGCACAATTATTATTATGAAGCCAATCGGTGGTGTGGTGGCTCGTGTGTGTGTGTCTGTGTGTGTGTTTGTGCCACTTCTGTCACATGACTTGCGGTTGAATATTATTATTTGCTTCTCTTTTTTTAAATAATAATATGTTTTCTAGCCTTGCGTGGCTTACAACTGGCTGGTTGCAAGAGGTGCTTATGTGAAGTGTGACAGAATTCAAAGTTGAAACGGAAACGGAAACCTGCACGCCTGTCCCACAACACGCAGTCCTTGGCTTGTATAACGAATTGCGCTACTTCGATAGCAAATATATGATTATCGCTAATCCAACATTGGTTTTATGAAAAATAAATATTGCTTTAATATTTACATTTTCCAATAAGCTGGCATGCAAGCAGATAAAGTTGCCATTTGAAAGCCTATCAATAATCGTTTCAATGAAGTTATGGAAGAAAAAGTTTAGAAAAGGTCCACCGTTTTCAAAACTCCAGAATAAAGCTCTAAGCCTGCCAACCTGTGCCGGTTTTTAATAAATAAGTTATTTGGAAAATGTGTTATATTTGAACAATTTTCTGTACATTTTGTCGAGGCGAAAAACTTCATTTGCTTCACAATTTTTGATTTTTAATGTTGTTTAGTTGCTGGACGGCAACAGTGTGTTGTATTTTTTTCTTCTCAATTTTCTAAATAATTTTCAATTTTCTTAAATTTTTTAATACTTTTATATAAATTGAAAGTGGAAATTACATCAAGTTTATTTTATGCAACGTAAGTAAAGAATTGACAAATTTACAAAGACAACAAGGGATGGTTATATTTCTTATTTAAGTGTCATTTAATTTTATGCATAATTTGCAAGCTATACAATTTCAAATATAGTAACAAAAACCAATTTACTTTTAATAGTTTTATAGACGATATTTATTTGAAACATTTAAAATGAAATCAATTGTGGGCTATGTGCCCAAAATGGATAGTGGCGAGGCATTGCCCGGCTGGATGAAATTTGACTGGAATTCAAAAGTGCAACATGATATCTATAGAGACTGGGGCACATACTACTCCCATCGACGGCGAGAAACTTTTGCCTTATACTACTTAACACAGGCATTAGGCCTGGATGATCATGATTGGTCCACACTTTACAGACGCAGTTTGACCCGGGGCAAAGCAGCGCAGATCGAGGAAGCACTAGCGGATGCTGTAAAAGCGGCTGGTAAATCTATAAGCAAATATATTGTTTAAGCAACCCTAATCTAGCCTAGCCCATGTTCAAATAGATATTGCTATGCAGAAATATGGACCCAATTGCCCAATTAATCTACAAATATGCGATGCGCTATTTGAGCTTAACCGTTTTGAGAAATGTCAAGTTGAGCTACACAACAATATAAGACGTTTTGTAGGTGTTAAGGCGCACACTTTTGAAAAGCGTCGCGTAGTGGTGAGTTCTAGATTAATTCAAGAGTTATAGAACTATTTTCAACAAAGTGCTTTGTCCCAGCTTCAAGAGATCATTAAAGATGTCAATGATAAGGCCCTGTCATTTTTTTATCTGAAAAACTTTAGGCTGGTGGAACGCGTCAGTGCCATTATTAAAGAAAAAGAAATGGTAGATGATCGTCCCTTGTGGAAGATATTGAAAGAGCTCGATAAGTGCGATATACTTAGCATTCCTGAAGAAGAAGTGAGTGTTGATTAGGTTTCGGTAATTAATGTTTTCCAAATAATATATCTGAACAGGAAGAGATTTTGTCTCCACTGGAAATAGCACGCAGAAAGCGTGCCTTTAATGTAATACATCAGACCTATCTGAATGACTCGTGGTATGATGTGTTATTCATGAAGAACTTGCGCAAGAATCCCAGTTTGCTGCTAGATCAGTGCAAGAATTCCAGGCTCTTTCTGTCTAAAATGTCTAATAAGCAATATGATATTGTTCGGCGTTTTATAGTAAGTATCGAGTCAATAATCCAACATTAACTGAGCTTATATTCAACGCATTTATTGATAGAAAATGATTCATTGCCGCAATCCGCTTTACTTGATAAGCTTCTTGAAATACTCAAATAAGAAAATGTTGGAGAAGAATAAGGAGGCGTATCTATACCGCATACAATACCAGACACATCGCAATATGATTGCTGATCTAAGACAGATTCGTAAGCTGCGAAAGGATAAGAATGTCAAGGTATTAAAAAAAAAAATATTATTTTTTATACACCTCTACTTGAATGTTTTGTTAGCATCTTGCGGAATACGTTGAGAAAATAATGGGTGATTATTATGTGAACAAAACAAATCGTGTCATGTGCTGGAAATTTGAGTTCTTCAATGAGGTCTATAACACCATGGCTCTGACACTTGCCGAGCAATATTTTTTGCCCAAGTATTTCAGGGTCGATAAACATTCATTTATGGAAGTGTTACTGCTGCCCGTGGATAAATTCAAAGAAAACACACCATTTGTATTTGGGGATCGTTCGACATATCAAGATGGTGACCTTGTGGATCCCGTAGCGGTGAGACATAGGTAATCGTAATTAATTAAACCTCTAATGGACAAATTAAAAACTAAATTATGCACTCCAAATAGGAAGCTAATTATACGCCTCGAGAGACGCATTCGATTTGCAAAATATTCGATTGAAAAATGTTACCTATACCATCGCATAGCCAGCGTTCACTTGAGCCAGTTGCACTACGACGAATGCTGTTTGAATGCGCGCAGAGCTATCAAAGGTACAAAATTAATAATGATCTGTATCATTTTTGTCTAATACAAAATTTTAACCTGGCTCTTAGAATGTCAAAACTGCAACAGCCTTATCTGGAAGTTCCTGAGTGTTTTGCAAGTAATCATGGCGAATGCACTGCAGCACAAGGTGGAAAAGATTAAAGAGGCTGCCGATGAGGCATTGCCAATTGCCCTGCAACTAAAGTCGCCAGAACTAGTTAACTTTGTGGATGTCTGTTTCTACTATATCGAGGAGCAGGTCTCCAAGAAAGCCAACTCCATTCCAAGTCAGAGAGCCAGCAAGGCATCCACTTTATCTACTTTATATAATTAACCAATTAATTAAATATTAACGAAACAGTTATGGACTCTTTAGTGACTTCTGCAAAGTTTCAGCTTTAAAACTGAGAGACTTGTTCGCATAGAAACACAGACGGAGAGACGGGCATGGCTATATCGACTCGGCTGTTGCTACTGATCAAGAATATATACACTTTATGGGGTCGGAGATGTCTCCTATGCGTGACACATTTCACGACAAAATTAGAATACCCTCTGCTAAGGTACAAAAACAACTGATCGCATTATATAGTTTCTTCTTGGAATTTGCGATAGGTGTAAAATAAAAGATAGCAACATATCAAGTTTGATGACTCCAGCTCTTAATATTTACCCAAGTTGCTCAAAAAACAGAATTTCGATATCGATTTTTATCAATTGCTTGGAAATTGAGTAACTTATCGATTATCGGAAACAAGCTCGATCTCCGCAGGCACTAGAAGGACCTACTGTTAAAATT
This sequence comes from Drosophila virilis, assembly GCF_030788295.1. Taxonomy (NCBI): domain Eukaryota; kingdom Metazoa; phylum Arthropoda; class Insecta; order Diptera; family Drosophilidae; genus Drosophila; species Drosophila virilis. The sequence continues at coordinate 22,309,938 of NC_091547.1, read as the reverse complement.
TCTCTAGCTCTTATTGGTTATGATAACCTTGCGTTTATACATACGGACAGACGGACGGACGAGCAGACGGATAGACGGACAGACGGACATGGCTAGATTAATTCGGCTATTGATGCTGATTAAGAATATATATACTTTTTGAGGCCGAAGATGCTTTCTTCTGCCTGTTACATACATTTGCACAAATACATAATACCCTTTTTGCCCATTTTCAATAGGTTCAGTGTATAAAAAAAATATAATATTTCATCTAGAAAGCTTTGTAAAACATGTCGTAAATTATATTTAGCAAACAAATGAAGAAAAACAACAAAAGCACTAAAAAAATTAAGAGAGCAGATCCTGTATAAAAATGTCAAAATCATAAAAGTCTTTAAAAAAAAAACATAAAATTATTTAAAAAATAAATATACGAAAAGAAAACAAATAAATTCATTAAAAAAATCCATAAAATATTCACAGCAAATATATATATACGGAAAAAACACAAATACAATGGCTTCAATTAATTTGAACCCCGTACCGCAAGCATCTGGTATTGCAGAAGCTGTACCTGTGTGGCTGAAATTGGACTGGAGTCCAGATATACAACACAATATCTTCAGAGACTGGGGCACATACTATTTCAATCGACGCAGAGAGAATACGGCAATATATTACTATAACAAGGCAATGGAACTTGTAAACGAGGATTATATGACGCTCTTTCGACGAAGTCAAGCTCAGCGTCACGCAGCACAGATTAATGGAGCATTGAGCGATGCTAGACTGGCTTCAAGTAGGTCGTAATATTTATTCATGGCCAAAACTTTATGTATGTCTGCATATTTCTAGGAATGGCCAACGCAAAAATGGGACCAAATGCGCCCATTAGGCTACAAATATGCGATGCTCTAATTGATCTAAACAACTTCGAGCTCAGCGATATGGAATTGCATGACAATGCGCGACAGTTTGTTGGCGCCAAGTCGAGTCTTTTCAATAAACGTCTCTTGGTGGTATGGAAATACATAATGAAATACATCGGAACTATTAAAAGGTTTTCAATATTGTTTTCTTAGGTTGAAGCTATCATTAAGGATGTCACTGGCCGTGCTATGTCTCTGTTCTTCTTGAAAAACCATAAACTGATTCAACAGGCGTGTGATTTGTACAAAGCTTCTCTTATCAAGGATACGCGTCCCATGTGGAAGATATTGCGTGACCAGCAAAAATGCGATATACTTAGCATACCAGAAATTGAGGTAAATAACTTTAATATTGACCTCAACCTGAACTACAACTACTGCCATTAGGAAGTGCTTTTGTCACCACTGGAAAAAGCGCGCCGAAGTCGCGCATTTAATGTTATACATCAGACCTATTTAAATGACTCCTGGGTTGATGTTGTTTTTATGAAAGAGCTACGTAAGAATCCCAATTTGCTGCTAGATCAATGCAAGCGTTCCAAGAGATTGCTTCAAATACTGTCCGTTGAGAAATATGATGTTGTCAGACAATTTATAGTGAGTTACAATCAGAAGCTCCTGAAAACCTAAACTATAAAATCCATTTGTTGATAGAAAATGATGCATTCCCGTAGTCCGTTTTACTATGTGAGTTACGTAAAGTTTTTAAACAAGAAAATGTTGGAGAAGAATAAGGAGGCGTATCTATACCGCATACAATACCAGACACATCGCAACATGATTGCAGATCTAAAAGAGATTCGAAAGCTGCGAAAGGAAAAGAACGTCAAGGTATTAAAAAAAACAATTCTATTTAGTTTTTATGCTTAACTATTTGCGTCGTTTAGCGTCTCACGGGGTATGTTGAGAAAATTATGGGCGATTATTATGTGAGAAAAACGAATCGTGTCATGTGCTGGAAATTTGAGTTCACAAATGAGGTATACAATACTTTAGCTCTGGCATTATGTGAACAGTATCGTGTGCCAAAAAATTTTCGATATAGTTCCACATCCATGTATCGACTGTTGCTTTTGCCGCTGGATAAAGCCAAAGAACCTGTACCATTTGTTTTTGGAGACCGTTCGACATATCAAGATGGTAGTTTCATTGATCCCGCAGCGATTAGCTCCAGGTAAGTGTGAAAGCTAGCTCCACATATACTTCAAATGAATTAACTGTTTAAAAGGAAGCTGATTACACGCCTGGAAAAGCGCATACGATTTGCAAAATATTCAATTGAGAAATGTTATTTACTCCATCGGATTGCATGCATTCACTTGTCCCAGGGACGATATGATGAATCGTGTTTAAATGCTCGCAAGGCTATCAAAGGTCGGCTTAATACAACGCAGCTATGCAACTCTATTAAACTTATTATTTATATATTTATCCACATTATATTTAGAAACTCACAACTGCAACAGCTTGATATGGAAGTTCCTTGGCATTATGCAAAAGGTAAAGGCATATTGCATGCAGAAGAAAGTGGAAAAAACTAGGGAGGCATTGGAGAAGGCTATACCTCTATGCGATGCACTGAAGAATCCACCGCTAATCAATTTCTTGGAGGTCTGCGTTTCCTGCAGTGTGGAGGATACTGCAATTAAGGCAAGCCTATTGCTATCTCAGCGCCCGAGCGGTATCTCAACCATAACCTCAAACTAATTTATATGTTTGCACAATTTTCGATATTTATATATGAAGTCGTACATTTCACTTATGTTATTACCTTTACACAATGTGATTCCCATTGCGGAATGCTGCACCACCGAAGTAAGACATATATAAATATATGTTCTGTAACAAGATAGAAAACTTGGCAAATATCTTATTCTTACACTGTGCATATGTTAAAACAGAATGATTTGAGACTCTGCTGCGCCCTGGTGTATATAGGCATTATTTCTTGAAGATAATCGAACTCAAAAGTTGTGTTAACAACTAGAAAGAAATCTTATGTGCAAAATATTATCAATACTTGGCTATTGCACCATTTATCTATATCATATACATCCAGGAATAATCAGCCAGATATGAACGCTTTTCTATGAATATTACGTTATGTGGCTAATTAAATAACTATAGTTCAATTCTATTAGATTTCTGAATGTTTCGATTTCAGCTCATTAGAAACAAATTATGACTGTTTTAAATAGGTTTTAAATATATTTACTTTTCCGGATAAAAAAAAAAATAAATATTAATAATTTAAAAAATTTTAAGAAAGCTTATAGCTATGAACTCGTGATGGCTTCGTTAAGATATTCATTTCTTTTTGTTTCAGTGACAGAAATATACAAAAAATATTTCCAATCTAGAACTCCTTGATCTTGAATATATCTTTCCTAGTACTGGCATTATGTTAAACAATTCAGTAGCATTACACAAACAGAGGGAATCAGTTCACAAAGACACAAAATATTACATTTTTATACACTATTTCACTGTTTTATATTTTTATAAGGTTTCAGTACAATCTAAGAATAAGTTGCAATTATGACATCGATTGTGGGTTATGTGCCGCCCGCGACTCTGGAGGGCGCAGTCGCCATTTGGAATAAATTCGACTGGAGTCCGGAAATAGAACATGATATCTATAGAGACTGGGGCACATACTATTTCAATCGACGTCGAGAGAACTTCGCATTATACTATTATACCAAGGCATTGGACATTGATAGATCCGATTATCTAACACTCTATCGACGCAGTCAGGTGCAGCGCAAGGCGGCACGCATCGAACAGGCACTGAATGATGCCCGCGTTGCTGCAGGTGAGTTAGAAAATTGAATATCTACAAAGTGATTAATTTTGGGATTGCATAGTGATTGGCTCGGCACAGCGCGGTCCAATTTGTCCCATCAATTTGCAAATATGCGATGCGCTCTTTGAACTCAACCAGTTCGAGACCAGCGCCTGTGAACTGCACGACAATATTCGAAGTTTTATTGGAGTCAAGTCCAGAAGCTTTTCCAAGCGACTCATGGTGGTAAGTTGTCCTAATTATAGGAATATACAAATATATGTATACGTATATCTACTATATACAGTCGACTAACCCACATAGGTGAATGATGTCATCAAAGATGTTACTGGCAAATCGATGTCGCTGTTCTTTTTAAAAAATCTCAAACTAATACAACGCGTCAGCGAGATCAACAAAGCTAAGGCCTTTATAGACACGCGTCCCTTGTGGAAGATATTGAGAGATCAGGAGAAATGCGATGTGCTAAGCATACCCGAAACGGTGGTACGTATCAGAAAGTTTGGATTTCCCACAAAGACAACATTGAACAGCTCCCGCTTTAGGAAGAGGTACTGTCTCCACTGGAAATAGCTCGCAGAGCTCGTGCCTTTAATGTTATACACCAAAACTATCTGAATGACTCTTGGTATGATGTGCTATTCATGAAGAACCTACGCAAGAATCCCAGTTTGCTGCTGGATCAATGCAAGCGTTCAAAAGGCTTTTTGCAAACGCTCGCTTTTAAGCAGTACGAGATTATTAGACAGTTTATTGTCAGTATCAGTTAGGAAGCTACTATATTATATCATATTAACCGACAACTATTTCCGTACAGAAAATGTTGCAGAGTCGCAGTCCCCAGTATTATGTTAGCTATCTGAAGTATCCCAACAAGAAAATGTTGGAGAAAAATCGAGAAGCATATCTATTCCGCATACAATACCAGACACATCGCAATATGATTGCAGATCTGAGACATATACGAAAGCTGCGAAAGGCCAAGGATGTCAAGGTATGTCAAAAATATATAATTGGAGTGCCGTTGCACACATATGGAATTTGTATGGCATATTAAGTGTGAGGTGGAATAACTTTTTATAAGCAGAGTAGAGCTCATGCCGAGCTTAAAGGAAATAGGCCTAAGTCGAAGGGTAACTAGGTTTAATCTGTATACGATATACGAGAACCTTCGTACCAAATATGGTGCATCTAGCTCTTAATTTGCACGAGTTATGCTTAAAATGCCAAAATCGATACATATCGATATTAAGGAATGGAGGCAGGCTTAACTCACAATTTAATTTGAAATTAAGAAGTCTCTCTGCTAGCGCTTACAAAATACTCTATAATTTAAATGTTCTATCTATCGTATGCATATCCTTATAGAACCTCTCCGCGTATGTCGAGAAAGTGATGGGAGATTATTATGTGACCAAAACGAATCGGGTCATGTGCTGGAAATTTCAGTTTCACAATGAGGTGTACAATACCTTGGCTCTGGCTCTATGCGAACAGTATTCTATACCAAAGCGATTCAAGATGTCATCAAGGCCCATTTTTCAGTTGTTGCTGTTGCCAGTGGATAAGATAAAAGACATTGTACCCTTTGTATTCGGCGATCGTTCAACTTACCAAGAAGGCGATGACGATACCGAAGGAAGGAAATGCCGGTAAAAAGCAAACGATATTGATTTATTAAGAAACAAACAAATAACAAACGATCTATATATAATTTAGGAGAATGGTTTCGCGCCTGGAGAAACGCATACGATTTGCAAAGTTCTCAATCGAGAAGTGTTATCTACTGCATCAAATAGCCGCCGTTCATTTGGCCCAGCTGCATTACGATGAATGCTGTTTTAATGCGCGCAGAGCTATGAAAGGTGCGATTAAATATAGCATACATATATATATCTATAGTAATATTTCGATTTGCAAACCATTTAGAAAGTCAAAACTGCAACAGCATAATATGGAAGTTTCTCGGGATAATACAAATAATCAAGGCAAACACTTTGCAGCATAAGGTGGAGCGCACCAAAGAGGCTTTGGAGGAGGCAGTGCCAATTGTCAAACAGCTCAATTCTCCAAATCTTATCAAGTTTATAAATACCTGTCTATCTACCGCAGAGGACGAGTATACCAGAAAAGTCAGCTCGATAGCTAGTCAACGGGCCAGCAAGGCTTCGACGACGTATTCGGCACAGGATGTTACGACTGGACTAAATGAAAATGTGCATGGTTTGGATATGCTTCCATAGAAGATATACTTACGATTTAACTGGAATGTGCATGTGTGGAAAAGATTAAATAAACTTTTGCCCATAAAAAAATGCCAAAATAATGGCAAAGCATCCTTTCGATATTTGGACATTTCCAAATACTTGCAGTTTCTTAGACTAACAATATGATGAAAAGTGCATAGCTTTATACAATAGCCAGATTCTAGCGCAGATTTTTAGCCTTTTAATTCGATATTTTAACATACAAATCTAATATGCCCGATTGGACTATGTTTATGCAGGAGTAGCACTTAAAAAGTCACCTCATCAAGGTCAATCGGGGGAGCATTGTGAACAAAATGTGTTTCCATTTGTAGCCGTTTTACCGCTAAACAGATTTAGTTTATAGCAGTGCTATCTTTGTGGCCGCCCATTAACTGGTCTCTCGTGTGATAGCAGCTTTTATTTTAGCCTACATTTAAACGAGCACACAGACGCATACACATGCGTGCATTTGAGGGGGAAAAAATATACCTGGAAAAGCGGCGTCGTAAAAATTCTATCAACTCGATTAAATTATAACAAGTGGATTTTCATGTTTTTGTGTCGCATTTATGGGTTTTTATTGTGCTAATTTTATGCGCAAGCCAAAGAAGGCAGCGCGACTGAAGCGAGTTCCTTAAGAATATGCGACACAGTCACACACACAGACACACGCATACTCACACACAGCCAACACACACACACACACACACAGCTAGATAGGCACCTGTAATAATACTTGGCACACATTTAGTGGCAGCATTTAGTGGCACATTGCGGTTCCAACGATGGCGCTGAAGTTCATCCTTGGGACATTGCCACGTTGCTGTTGTCGCAGTTGTTCTGTGTTTTTTAGGCGCCTGTTTTTGTGCGTGTGTGTGTGTGTGGGTGCGTGTGTGTGGCGCCACACTTGGCAAAGTTTTTGGCCTACCTGCCGCTAACCGCTCACCTGTTAGCCAAACCACCCGCACCACCCACACTCATGTGCTGCCGCCGTCGCCTTTTGTCTTATCAAACTTTTGGCGCGCATGTGTTTATGCCACAAATGGCACTTTTGCGGCAGCGCATATTATTTTTTTTTACTGCCACTTTTCGCCATTTTGCTTTATCATTTTTATATGTTTTGTTTCTAGTTAGTTGGGCGTGGCCCCGGCCCGCTCCAAATTATAAAAAGTATATTACAGTCAGCGAAATGCGTACTCTACAATGCCCTTCCGGGGTTCGATGCTTGAAGCTATGCGAGCGAAAAATCTGCATGGAAATTGATTTTGCTTTTTGTCTTTCAGAATCGTTTCGCAGAGGTTTTATTTTTACGTAAGTAATATTGAAAACTAAAAGCTTGATTATGCATATTTATTTATATTATAATATATTGTTATATAAATATTATATTGTATGATATTCTGTTGATTCTGTAGGCCAATTATTAAACACTTTTATCAGACCTTTACCTATTTTAAACATTTTAAAAGCTCCAATAAAAGGAATTGAAAAAAAATGAGTGGACATCTAGCTTTTGAATGGGCATTTTGATTTATTTATTTAAATTTATATATATATTATATATTCCTCAAAACCATTTGATAGCTTAAAATGGTGCTCACATTTTCTTAGCAAAATTTGCAGCTATAAGTTGTTTGTCTGCCCTGTTCGATTCTTTCGCCACGCGCTGCTGTGACTTTCATATTTTCCTGCTAAACAAAATGTTCAATTTTGAATCCTTTTAGCTACTTTAACATCTTCTTCAGTGCCTGACATTTCACTGTGTGTGTGTGTGTGTCTGTTTGTGTGTGAGGTAAACTAATAAGCTCCATCGAGCTGCTGTCAGTTCGAGGTAGAGCCGCAAACATTTAAATGACCGTCTAGTTGGATTTTATTGTCCAGCCGGGGCTCTGCCTAGTGGGAGCGAAAGGTGTGCAAGCAACTAATGACCCTGTATTTATATGACAGGCAAAAGTTTATAAATATTTATGGGGCTTACTGTTGTTGTTGTTGTTGTTGTTGCTGTCGCTGTTGCTTACTTCTGGCGCAAGCTCATTTGCTTATTTTAAAATTCTGAACAGGCGTTGTTTCATTTTTGACACCCGACCAGGCCCCAAATGCTCCCCAGTTCTCCGAAACCCTGCAGGTTCAAAGTCTCAGTCCTGTCATCGCACGTTGTTGCCATTGTCACGCACACACGTACTATATTTTTTACGCGCATATCATTCCACACACACACACAAGCACACACACAATTTGATGCAGCCACAACATCAACGTTGACGCAAAGCACCCCTTTTATTTGAGAGGGCGGGAAGTATTTTTTTTCTTGCAAAGGTTTTTGGGTGCTGCTGCTGCTGCTCAAGTAAATAGAATCACGTACACTAATTATCATCACCATTGCGCGCTCAAAAATATATTTTTATTAATTTCATTTCTCCCACCAACTGCCCTTTTTCCCACCTTACTACCTTACTACCCCTAGTTGTGTGTAAAATTTTTAATTGAGATCTGGCATTGCGATAGAACTCCTCTTCTTACTGGCATTATAAATTGAATGCTGTGCTCCATTCTGCATGTAAATTGCGTACTTCTGGATAGTTTTCGATAGCTGCATGATAATCCGTTTAGATAAGATATAATATAATTAGCCGTTATATGTTCCATTTGGGCAACACACATTGTTAGATACTCATAGATAGTCTTAAATGTGAGTCACTCGATGAGATATATTTGTATATTGCATTATTACAGATTAGCTTGCTTAAACTGGGGCTTAGGTGTAGCAAATGTTTTGGGAATTTTGGCTAGTTTTGAATGCTGGTAGAAGTAAGTCAGCTACACATTTACATATCTATTTATATTTAGATCTAGCCTTACCGCTGTTAGCAGTTGATGACAAGTTGGTTACATATAATTGGATATATACTTTAATTTAGGCTTGCTGCAGCCCATATTTGTTTAAGTTTCTCCTTATATAGAATCAAGAGTTCAACCCTTAAAAAAATATTTAAAATTTACGTTACAGTTGCGTTAGGCCACTCGACACAATCGAACACTCACAAACTGTCAAAAAACTTATATGATAAGAGTTCCATTGTACGCTCTGACTCATAGCATGACCCTCTATAGGCCCTGGATTTATAGACCATTTAGTAGAGTTGATTAGAACTTTTACGGTTGTAATCCATCAACTACTTGGCCCGCCTCCCGGCTCAACAAAAAATACTTAAGTAATTATGTAAGTACATCAATATTCATCTTTTAAAAAGCCCCAAAATCCAATGTTTAATAATAATTATTGCTTGTTCAATATGCTAAAGCTTAATCTCAATAAATATGTTTAAAAAATTGAAACAATTAATTAAATATAACTGCGAAGAAATAAATGAGAGCAAAGTTGTTTTTATGTTTACATTTTTTATAATAAAACAAAAATAATAATTAAACATAAACCTAATATTTTGTAGAAATAAATTAACAAAATAGAAGATAATAGATAATAGATAGATAATAGAAATAAATATTTAAAAAATTGAAAATAAACAAATTAAAATAAAATATACAAAACAAAGCCAATTAAATACATAAAAACTAAAAATAAATTTATAAAGAAAAAAGAATGAAGAAAAAACTGCTAAATAAACAACATAAAAGAATAAAAGGAAACAAATATTTAAAAAAAGCTAATAAAAATGTAAAAACATATAAACTCAATTTCTAATATATTATTAAATTAAATTAATAATTAAATTATCTAAATAAATTAAAAAAAATAAAGAAGATGTTTTTTATTAAAACAAAATTAATAAATAAAAAATAAAAAACATATAAACACAATATCTAATAAGTTTAATAAATAATAATAAAAGTATATTTGACGTACTTTGATCGCGAACTATATAGAAATTATATAGCTAAAGAAATTATATAGCTAAAATAGACATAATCTAAAACCAGCTGCATCCAAATTTGTTTTTAGTAGTATTTTATACCACAAAAGAGATCGAAGCCACTTTGCCCGTTCACTGGAATTAGTTCTTTTAACGCGGCCCTATTTTTTAAAAAACTACGTATGTGCTAGCTTTTTTTTATAAGAAATATTAATACAATTGGTGCAGATAGCACGGCTCACTTGTCCACCCGCAGCGATAAGAGCGTGATATTGTTTTATCTACAGATAAGGCTCTCAAAGTGTGCAACGCTCACATGAATATACAAAAAACAAAAATAAATAAAAAACTACCGAGATTGGCAAGAGTAAAGCTATAATAGAGCGATCTGGCATTACATGTAGTATAGAACGGTCTGTGCAACGTGCAGCAACGTCTGTCCACTCGAGCGCGACTTGTGTAAAATAACAAATATAAACATAAGCACACAGTTCAGAAATGGATCATCGCACACGTGTTGAGGTGATAAATGTGCCGCCACCAGCGGGTCCCACAACGGTCATTGTGCAACAGCCGCCGCCCAAGGATAAGGGCTGTTGCTGTTGCCCCTGCTTGCCCTGTTGCTGCGGCTGTGGCGATTGTTGTTGCTGTTGCACGATAATGTAGCGCAACATTTGACAAGAAGAAGAAGAAGGAGACGAAGAACAAAAAGAGTAGCAACAATGAGAACTTCAAACAAAGGCGCTGCAAATCCTTTAATGCTTTACGTTAAATTAAGTTTCTATGGCTTTGTCGGGCTTGTGAAATACACACTCACACACACACACACACACTAAGCCAAACACACAAACACAAGCCAAACACACACACACTTTTTTCGTGCAATAAAATTTTACGATTTGTTATAAATAATGTTTTTGGTACACGAACTGTGGTTGAGCTCGGGCAACATATTGTCTTGCATAAATCTCAATGTTTTTGGCCGGCTCCAATAAAAAGCCAAATTTAATAACACCCAAACACACACACATACATGCGCACACACGCCCACACAAACCGCAAAAATTTGTAGTTTTATGGCAGCCCTTTTGGCATAGCCATCCACTTGCCCAAAAACTTAGCACACATTCCAAGTTATTATTTATATGTTTTTCACTTTGCCAATAAAACCGAAAATGTGTCAAAAAGTGCCGCCTGCTGCCATTTGATAAAACATTTTATGTGACTTTTGAGGTCTTTCGCATTGCAACCGCAGAGCCAAAAGTTGCTTTTTTTTTTCTTTTGGCCAAACAGCGGCTTTGACATGGGTTTCGCTGTGTTCGGGGCGGTTGGTGTGTTTGTGTAACCCATTCAGCGTAATTTGTGTGTACTTTTCTTTTGCTTGCTGTTTATCTAAAGCCCAAACCATATTACTCATACGCACTGTTGCACGCGAGGCGCCGCACAGTGGTAAGTAGGGCGACAAAAAATGTTTGAGAAATGTTTAAATTGTAAAACGCATAAAATCTTAACGTGTTTACTTATTTTTGTAACTTTTAACTTTTATACAGTAAGATATATAAGATGTGCAATAGAATATCTATAACAGTTAGCTCTAATTATGAACAGGCACTTACCCTTTCTGCAATTGAAAGCCGCCTGGCTTTTAGCAGCCCAGGCTGTCATTTTTCTGCAAGAAATAATTAAATCATTAATATCATATATTTTATAAAGATTTATATATGTTTTCAAAGTATTGCCAACAGTAGAGCTTACAAATTTTATTTAATTTCCAGAAGAATTTTAAAAGTCCTAAAATCATGCCACATAATCAGAAGTGAGCCAAACTGAACCGAATATTAACAAGCTTGGCCCAAGACGAAGCACAGCTTTATTAAACTAAATAAATCTTTTTTTTTTTGTGCTCGATATCCAGGGTTTATATATTTCATGTTTAAAATATAAGCCTTATATTAACAACATATAAATTAACTATAGATAAATCACAGTGAATCATAATTCGTTGAAATTCTGCCACTGTGCCCTGGGTACTCTACATAGGTTGACACTTACACAAAACTGTTTTATTATCTGAGCTCATTGATCAAATGCGGGGGCTTTAGATAAAAAAACAAAAAATTGGGTAGCCTGAGTTTACCTGGAACAACCTTTCAGCCAGCCGGAATTTTAGTTGAAACGAGTTATTGCGCCGTGCAGCATAACATAAATTAGTTATTAAATTTAGTTAGTCACACTCCGAACTTAAACGCAAGGATCATGTACAATCCGGGCTATCAAGTGGATGTCATCGATCCGTACTATCCACCGCCGGTGGAGGTTATTGAAGTAGTACGCCAACCGGCCTATCCACAGCCCGCCGTCGTCGTCGCCCAGCCTCAAACAGTCTACGTGGAGGAAAATAATGGTCCTACGAGAGAACAAATGGATTGCTGCCTTATGCTGGGCGCCTGCTGTGTCTTGGAAGAGTGCGGCCTGTGCGTTATATCCTAATGAAGAGTTATGCTTGTTCAGAAAACGTGTGCAACAATTAAGTGTGTTTAAGAAATTCTTATTTAAATAAATATAGTTGAAAAAAGTTAAGTGCTGGATTATGCCATTAATAAGCCCATACGTTAATTCTCAAGTGCAACTCCTGGATACAACTTATATGAATTTCCTTAAATCTTGAGCAAATAATATAAAGAACTAACAAACTTTATTATAACTAAATTAAAATTTTATCAAAATTTGAATAAATATACATATAATATTAATTGAAAAGTTAGTTGTCGAGTAAATACCTCGGTTTTTTTCAATCCAGAATTGAATCTTCCTGCATGTTAAATATTAGAAAAAGGATAGTTCTTCTGGCAAATCTAACTTAGAAGCTCTCTATATCCTTCTATATCCAGCCCGTCGAATTCTTCACAGTTCTAACTCAACCCAAGCATTGACATATTCCTATATCCAACTAATAGAGTTCTTCTCAATACATTATTTACGACTTGCCTTATTTCTAGGCTAAAATTCACTTGGGAAAAAATCTACGTAGAGCCCGAGTCGTTAGTCTTTCAATTAGGCAGATGCGCATTTGAAATTTGTTTAAGTGCCTGTCGCTGGCTCTCAGCCATATCATTTTGCGGCTAGAGCATTAAAGCCAACGCCCAAGTATGACAAGTTATGACAATAATTAAAGCCAAGTCGTGTACAGTCTTAGCCAGAGTGCGACATTATGTCCTTTCTCTTTGCTGCTCTTTCGGTTCTTTTTTGGGGGGGGCTGTGTAAAATGTTATTTGAAAATTTGGTGCGTTCGACTTCGACATGGCCGCAAGAACAGGGCGTTGGTAATAAGAACGAGCAGCCAAAACCAGAAGCACATCCACGACAACTTGAACAGCTTGGCTAACAACGGAAACAGGCCAACAGCAACAACAACAACAACAACAACAGCCGGGTGCTATATGCCTTTTTAACTTGATTTAATGAGTGCAGGGAAAAACATCAACAAGAAAAATGAAATACTGTCATTGAAGACATGAAAAAAGGGGGCGGCAATGGGTGCGGGGCAGGCCGGTTCGCTGGCATTGACGGTTGACTGTCTTTGAGCCAAGTCAAGGGGTGGGTGTAGAGTGCGCGCGGGGCAGGAGGCTGTGCTACTTAACTAGGAGCAAACGAACTGCCAGACACGAAGGGTCTACGTGGAGCGGTTGGGTGTGGCGCGGCGCAATTATGCAGCAAATTAACGCTTTATATTTATTAAAAGCCAGCTAACTGGAAAGGGCTTTTTTGTTGTTTGTATTTCTTTCCTTTGTTTTTTTTTTCTCTTTTCGTTTTTTTTTTTCGGGCTTGCCTTCGTAGTGCCAGAAAATAAAGAAAAAGTTGCCAAGCTGCAAGTACATAAATTGTTTGACAGTTGCCAAAGTTATGGCTGGAAATATGAACTCTCATTTGAGCAAATCTATCAGCTGGTTATAATGGTTATGATGCAGCAAATTAAAAACTATTATGATTAATATTTATGTAGATTTTATAGATGGCATACTTCCTAGGAGGTTCGAACCCTAAACTTTGTGCGCAGTGTACACCTTAGTTTTTTTTTAATTATTCTTTTTTTTTCATTCATATTTTTTTTAGAGTAATATCAACGGAATTATTGTTTTTAATTAAATATAAAATATTTTGATTTTAAAATATATTTTTTGGGCGTAATAACAATTTAATTTTTATTTTTAATTAATTAATTTTGCTCTCATGTTTTTTTAATTATTTTTTTTTTATTTAATATATTTTTTTTGAGAGTAATAGAAATTTTAACAATTAAAAATAAAATAGAAGCGAACTAGCAGCGAAGTTTTGAACCGGCGACTTCGCTCCTGCTAGTCTGACGCTCACACAACGGGCTCTCTCTTATATGTATATTTGTAGATATACATTTAATTTCTTTTTCATTCGCGCTTCTTTCCATTTAACATCTTATTTCAGTTGCATTATAATCACCTACTTATCCCAGAAATCAATTAATTGATGCCCCAGCTTAGTTCGACTCAATATTACTTAGCCATATATGTGCACAGTTTTCTTTGGACATGTCAGCAGCTTATGCGAATACATTTGGGTCAGCAACAGCCCTCAAATAGGAAAATACAAAAAACATCTAATCATGCGCTACAAGTTGAAACTAATGCATAATTCGTGTTCTACGCAAACAAAAGCAAGTCAATGTTTAACGAGAAGAAGTCAGCAAGAATTCAACTACCCCCTACGCATAAGACTCTTAAGGGTGGCTATGCCGCACACAGTTGATACTCAGGGCTTGTTGCATTTCCTGCAAGTAATTTCGTTATGAGTTTTTGCTGTAAGGGCTGTAATCCTTATAAATGAAGCAGCAAATTTGACGCCAATGCAGCAGCATCAACGGGCTTGTATTGTAGTTTATATAGTTACTCAGGGACTTAATGCATTTGCCTGAACAAGGGGGGAGCGAACAGTGGACCGAGGGGCGGTTAATGCACGTTAATATCTTATGTTCTGCTCTCTGAAATTTTCGCTCATTTGTCAGGATTTGAGCACTGCCCGGTAAAACCCCCAAGAATATTGCAATTGTATTTGTTGCCTTTGCGGGCAATGATGATTTATTTGCTACGCACGTGAAAGACTTGTGCGCCGTCTCCTTTGTGTTGGGCCTGGCTCATTAACTTTTGCTCAGTCCGAGACTCATTAAAAATAAATCCGTCATGGCAGGCGATTTTAATACGGCCATGTTAAGGCTATCAATGTCCAACTAGTTGGTCAGAGCGCAGCTTGTTAATGTCAGCTGAGAATCTATCTATCTCTCAAGAGCCAAACGGCTGGGTTAATCATCTTAAGCGGGCTTATAATACAAAAGAAGTAATTAAAAGTGATTTGATTGCAAGTTTTCTTTTACACATAAGCTCAACTTTGATTTACAAAACAATAAACACAATATTGGTGTAGCACACTTTTGAGAGCATTGAAAGACAAGAGAGATATTTTCAAGACAAGGAAGAACTTTCATTTGTTTTATAGTGAAATAATTAACAACTTATTGCAATATTATAAAGAGCGAATATTAATTACTCGCCCAACTTTGATATAACTTGTATTTTCATTAATATTAAATTAATACGATCGACGCCGGGTAATTTTTGCTTGTTATTTATATTTGTATTCAAAAATGCTTCCAGCTCGAGCGAAGCCGGGTAATTTCTGCTAGCATATTTGTATTCAAAATTTTTCCATCTTTTCTTTTTTCATTTTACATTCACACTAAAAACAACAATAGAAACAAATTTCAAAAGCCTGAATGTCACCATTAAAATGCTCAACCCAGTTTCCATTTGGCATTCTCTCTTTGTGGCATGCCTCTGTCCCTCTAGGGGTGCGTTGAGGGGGGTGCTTTGGATCCGCTCCCGCCCAGTAGGGCTGACCCGCTAAGTGCCGTTCGACACGGGCTCTACAGGGCGTCCAAGTTACGGTGCCTTTTGTTTTATGTCAAGTGCAAAATGTGCAATGCATAAGACAAAGCAACCGCATACCGAACAGTTAGCTCCCCCCTTCATCAACACACCTCACCCGCTTGTTGCAAGCTGCTATTGTGTCACTTGCCAAGCACCAAACCAACAGCAACAACAACAACAACAACGGCAACGGCAACTTCTGTGTGACACATTTGGCAATGCGTTTTTAAACTGCAAAATACAAAACGAAATGTGGCAGCCACAAGAAAAAACAACAACAACGCAGTACAGCAAAAAACAAAGTCAGTTGCAAGTGGGCAAAAGTTTTTAGCATTTTTTCGCTTTTGCCTCGGCACTGAATTGCACTTAAAGTCAGCGCCAGTTAAAAACTTTGAAGCCAACGACTACAAGAAAACTATAGCTGAAAAAATAGCCAAAAATAAACCTGACAAAAAATAAAAAACAATATTGCTAGAAAGACGAGTGAAGTTAGAAAAGTACAATTGCAAATACCCTTAAAGCGAGAAGCGCAAAAGCAAAGACTGAATTATTTTCTAAAAATTCTCAATAAGTTAAAGCATCGAAGAAGGGGCAAGCCCTTTTATACATTATCACGAATGCGAACGGTAAAAATTCTCAACAGGTTAAAGTATGGAAGGAGGAACAAGTTTGCAATCCTTGAGTCCAAAGCAAAATCGACTAATGATAAAATCGAAAGGCTCCTCAAACAGATTAATTTTATTGTTGTTAATGTAATTATAATTTTTTAGTTATATATTATTATTATAATTTATGATTTACTATAATTAATAAAATAAATTAATATGCGTATTTCACACAGCAAAATGCAAGTGCCCAGTGTTAGGGTATTAGCAAAAAAAAAAGGAACCGCATTGCATAGTGGAGTGCGAGAGAAACAATTGAAAACTTTATTGCTTTTGGCTTTTTCACTTTTGTTCGCAAGTATGTTGCACACGAGGCGCGTTGACAAAAAGGACAAAAAAAAACACACACACACACACAAAACGAGACCAAAAAGCTGGCGAACAGAACAGAACGAAAGAAAGAAAGAAGAAAAGAAGAAAGTTTTGCACTTTTATTAATTTTTAGAACTCAGCAGGAGGGGCACAGCCCCTGCAAATAGCCCTACAGAAGTGTATGCTAGCTGAAGATGGCCACAAGGACACGGATGCCAACTCAGACTCGGGCTCGGTCTTGAACTGAGTCCTTGGCTGAAGCAACAACAACAACAACAAAAGGAACAACAACAGGAACAACAACTCTCGGCAGCTGTGTGGTCAGCGGTCAGCTGGGGTTGTCCACTAATTGGGCTTGTGAAAATATTTGCTACGCTTATGAAAACAGTTGGCCGCATGCCACATGACCCTTGACTAAAATGACACACAAAGTGACACACATACCCACGCACACACACACACACACACATATTGGACTTAACAGTGTGTGAGAGACACATATATTTATACATAATTATAGGCCCCGTTTATGTGTACAGAAAATCGTGAATTGTTTAAACAAACTAATTTTGCAGCATTTCAGTTTCAAAAGAACTCAAGAAATGTAACATAAGGTTAACTTACCTCGTGTTTTATTCTTGCTTCAACTTCACTCACAAAAGCTTTACTTAAAGAGTAGCTAAACTAAGAGAACACTCACTCACACACACACACACTTTCGCGCCATTTTTTCTTTTGCATGAAAAAGCTCTGCACTATTGAAAAAAGCCGACACTTTGTTAAACAATAAAATAATATTGATGGCTCTGGCGACCTTTCCATATTTCAATATTTATTTGTTGGCTGGCTCGAGGTCCGTGTTTGTTAAAACAAACAATGAAAAACAATTTTATTCAATTCTCTTCCGATATATTTCGGTTGCACATCGGCAAACCGTCTTCAGAAAAGAATTGAATTCCTTCCACAAACAGATAAAATTTACAATGGAATTAGAAAAGGACGGGAAATTACCATTTTTAGACTCTATTGTAAGCAGAATGGACAACACACTCAAAATAAAGTGGTATAGGAAACCCATAGCCTCCGGACGAATACTCAACTTCAATTCAAACCACCCAAAGAGTATGATAATCAATACAGCACTAGGCTGTATGAATAGAATGATGAAAATATCGGACACAATATACCACAAAGAAATTGAACATGAAATCAAAGAACTTTTGACCAAAAATGACTTCCCCCCAAATATAATCAAAACATTATTAAAAAGACGACAAATCGAAAGAAAAAAGCCAACAGAACCTGCTAAAATATACAAATCACTAATATATGTACCACGACTATCAGAACGCCTCACAAACTCAGACTGTTATAACAAACAAGATATAAAAGTAGCACACAAACCGACGAATACATTACAAAAATTCTTCAACAAGATAAAGTCGAAAATCCCGATGATCGAAAAAAGCAACGTCGTTTACCAAATACCATGTGGCGGGGATAACAACAACAAGTGCAATAGTGTCTACATAGGTACAACAAAATCGAAGCTAAAAACAAGGATTAGTCAACATAAATCGGACTTCAAACTAAGACATCAAAATAATATACAGAAAACAGCACTTATGACCCATTGTATAAGAAGCAACCACACACCAAATTTTGATGAAACAACAATCTTACAACAAGAACAACACTATAACAAGCGACACACATTGGAAATGCTACACATAATTAACACACCAACCTACAAACGACTAAACTACAAGACAGACACAGAAAATTGCGCTCACTTGTACAGACACCTCTTAAACAGTCAAACAACCTCAGTAACAATCTCCACGTCAAAAAGCGCAGACGTGTAAAATAATGTATGTAAAATGTTCGAAATAATGTTTAATTTATTGTATTATAATTGTTAATTGTTTTTTGTATCTTGGTGTTAGTGCCCTGAAGACGGTTTGCCGATGTGCAACCGAAATATATCGGAAGAGAATTGAATAAAATTGTTTTTCATTGTTTGTTTTAACAAACACGGACCTCGAGCCAGCCAACAAATAAATATTGAAATATGGAAAGGTCGCCAGAGCCATCAATAAATATCAACGGAAGGCACGCCGTATGCACAGCAACCAACATGAGCTACGCAAAAATAAAAACTAAATACAAGGATTCGAAAAGAACAATTAATAAATTCCAACTAACACTGGTAAAATTAACTAAACTTAAATCTAGTTTAAAATTTTTGTTAAAATGTAGAAAATCAAATTTAATACCTAACTTCATCAAAAACTTGACACAGCATTTGACCATACTGACCACTGACAATAAAACCCACCCTGACATAACAAGAACATTGACTAGACACACACATTTTTACCATACCAAAATATTAAACTTACTTATAAAACACAAACACAACCTATTACAAGAACAAACAAAACATATGGAAAAAGCAAAAACAAACATAGAACAACTGATGACCACAGATGACGCAAAAGCGTTTTTTGAGAGCGAGAGAAATATAGAAAACAAAATAACAACAACACTCAAGAAAAGACAAGAAACGAAACACGATAAGTTACGAGATCAACGGAACCTAGCCTTAGCGGATAACAACACGCAAAGAGAGTGGTTTGTAAACAAAACAAAAATAGAATTCCCGCCAAACGTCGTAGCGTTACTCGCAAAAGGGCCGAAGTTCGCTCTCCCAATCAGCAAGAGAGATTTTCCTCTCTTGAAATACATCGCAGACGGTGAGGAGCTAGTGCAAACAATAAAAGAAAAGGAAACACAAGAGTCGGCGCGCACAAAATTCTCTTTGTTAGTCAAAGAGCATAAAACCAAGAACAACCAAAACAGTAGGGATCGAGCAATACTGGACACAGTGGAACAGACACGAAAATTACTGAAAGAAAATATAAATATTAAAATTCTATCGTCGGATAAGGGCAACAAAACCGTAGCAATGGATGAGGATGAATATAAAAATAAAATGACAAATATTTTAGACGACTTATGCGCGTATAGAACATTGAGACTGGATCCGACATCAAGACTACAGACAAAGAATAACACCTTCGTAGCACAATTATTCAAGATGGGTCTTATTTCAAAGGACGAAAGAAATAAGATGACTACAACAACAGCGGTACCTCCGAGGATATATGGACTACCAAAAATACACAAGGAAGGAACTCCACTGAGACCAATATGTTCTTCCATAGGATCTCCATCTTACGGGCTGTGCAAATATATAATACAAATATTAAAAAATCTGACAATGGACTCTAGGTACAACATCAAGAACGCGGTAGATTTTAAAGACAGAGTCAACAACTCCCAGATTAGAGAAGAGGAAACATTAGTATCTTTTGACGTAGTATCCTTATTTCCCAGCATACCAATAGAATTAGCACTTGACACAATAAGACAAAAATGGACCAAATTAGAAGAGCACACGAATATACCGAAACAACTATTTATGGACATAGTTAGATTTTGCATACAGGAAAACAGATATTTCAAATACGAAGACAAAATATACACACAACTTAAGGGAATGCCAATGGGATCACCGGCTTCCCCAGTAATCGCAGATATATTAATGGAGGAACTGTTGGACAAGATTACAGATAAATTAAAAATAAAACCAAGACTCTTGACCAAATATGTAGATGACCTTTTTGCCATAACGAACAAAATAGACGTGGAAAATATTCTAAAAGAATTGAATTCCTTCCACAAACAGATAAAATTTACAATGGAATTAGAAAAGGACGGGAAATTACCATTTTTAGACTCTATTGTAAGCAGAATGGACAACACACTCAAAATAAAGTGGTATAGGAAACCCATAGCCTCCGGACGAATACTCAACTTCAATTCAAACCACCCAAAGAGTATGATAATCAATACAGCACTAGGCTGTATGAATAGAATGATGAAAATATCGGACACAATATACCACAAAGAAATTGAACATGAAATCAAAGAACTTTTGACCAAAAATGACTTCCCCCCAAATATAATCAAAACATTATTAAAAAGACGACAAATCGAAAGAAAAAAGCCAACAGAACCTGCTAAAATATACAAATCACTAATATATGTACCACGACTATCAGAACGCCTCACAAACTCAGACTGTTATAACAAACAAGATATAAAAGTAGCACACAAACCGACGAATACATTACAAAAATTCTTCAACAAGATAAAGTCGAAAATCCCGATGATCGAAAAAAGCAACGTCGTTTACCAAATACCATGTGGCGGGGATAACAACAACAAGTGCAATAGTGTCTACATAGGTACAACAAAATCGAAGCTAAAAACAAGGATTAGTCAACATAAATCGGACTTCAAACTAAGACATCAAAATAATATACAGAAAACAGCACTTATGACCCATTGTATAAGAAGCAACCACACACCAAATTTTGATGAAACAACAATCTTACAACAAGAACAACACTATAACAAGCGACACACATTGGAAATGCTACACATAATTAACACACCAACCTACAAACGACTAAACTACAAGACAGACACAGAAAATTGCGCTCACTTGTACAGACACCTCTTAAACAGTCAAACAACCTCAGTAACAATCTCCACGTCAAAAAGCGCAGACGTGTAAAATAATGTATGTAAAATGTTCGAAATAATGTTTAATTTATTGTATTATAATTGTTAATTGTTTTTTGTATCTTGGTGTTAGTGCCCTGAAGACGGTTTGCCGATGTGCAACCGAAATATATCGGAAGAGAATTGAATAAAATTGTTTTTCATTGTTTGTTTTAACAAACACGGACCTCGAGCCAGCCAACAAATAAATAATAAAATAATATATTTCTATAAATAGAAGATGGAACACAGATCAACATATAACATAAAACACATCACCGCACTTTGTAAGATCAGATAATAATTAGCACATATAAAACTAAAAATGAAAGTTAGCATACGCGCGAAAAGAATACGACAGATCAGCAGGACAGACGCGCACAAACTAAATTATCTCATTAAGCTGGCATCTATGCTGGCATTCACACTAATACAGTAACAACTCTCGCACATGCTCGTGCTATGCAAAATGCTCGCTCCTAGCAAAAGTGTTCTCTGCTGTTAGACTGCATATCTATCATAACGGGATCAAAAGCATTAGCGCCAATGGCAAGCCAGCAGCCGTTTGCGCTCACACCAGCCTAATACACGAGCGCTCTCTGCGTAAGCGCTCTCTACCGGCGATATGTGCAGCTCAGATCGAAAGCCTTCACAATGTTCGCTCACTACCGCTGCCAGTTGCAAAACAGTAGCTGAGTGCACTGTTAAAAATAGCCAAAAATAGCTAAATTAGCTCTCTGAGCACAGCAAACACGGCTGCTAGTACTTATCGTTAAGATGACAAAATATGATGCATTAGCTGTTTTCGGCTGACGACCTCATAAAATAGCCACAATTAGCTGAAAAATTGATTAGCTGTCAGCACACACCAATAACAAATACACAGCGCATAAAATGTAACGGAATTCAAAGTTGCATTTTGTTTTCGCTGCTATTTCACGCTCACTCTCTCTCTCTCTCTCTCTCTCTTTGTTTCTTTGCACAATGCACAGAAAGTGATTTCGTGTAAACACATAGCTGAAACTATATTATGGCTCACCACACACACACACACACACATGCACACACACACACGTGCACACACTGGTCGACCCAGTCAGAGTTGCCATCATAAACACGCGCCGGGGCTAACCACAGTAGTCCCGCCGCACAGCTGCCCAACCAGCTGCCCGGTCCAAGCCGCTCGACCGTCCCCACCAATTTTTGTCAACTGAACTAATTAATTAATTGTGGGGCGGCCACCGTAGCCTTCGAGCCAAGCGTCGTCTGGGCCGCCCACACGATGCCACGCTCAAAGGTTCTCACCCCCCTGGCCAACCCACCGCGCCCGTCTGGCCTTTTAGCCACCCACTTGCTAACTGACCAGCAACTAATTTTTATATTTATGAGACCGGAACATTGGCCTACTGCGTCATAAACTGTAGAGTTTTGCTTTGCCGCAGGGTAGTTGACTCTGTGTGTGTGTGTGTGTGTGTGTGTGTATCTGTGTGTGCCTCGCAGAACATTCTGTCCTTGCCGCAGACTCCCATGCCTTTTTTTGTATGCTCAAATTTTGAGTATCTTTGTGTGATTTCATGCGTTTAAGCTACAATTTTTATTTGCTGCCGGTGCAGACAGCGCACATTAGGGCGTCTGTCTAACGGGGGCGTGGTCGTTGCTTAATTTTCATGTCGCGTTCAAAGTTTCGTACAAGTATTTATGGCACACATAAATGAAATGTGCCCCCAAAATGTGCCCCAAGTTAGAGTCTTGACAACATGTTTCGCAATGTTTGCTAATGAAGGAGTTCGATTTGGTTGTTTGGTTTTAAATGCTTAATTGGACGGAGATTTTGTGGGGCTTGAGGGGAAGTGACTAATTTCTGTTCCATCCCTTATGATATATGAGAATATATAGACCCTTTTGCAATCTTAAAGGAATACCCTTGAAGGGGCAGAACTTTGGCACTAAGTTTTTGGAAGAGTTAACGCAAAAACATGAATGATTTTTATACCCTTGCAGAGGGTATTATAATTTTGTCGTGAAATGTGTAACGCATAGTAGGCGACATCTCCGACCCCATAGAGTATATCTATTCTTGATCCGCCAAGTCGATAGAGCTATGTCCGTCTCTCAGTTTTAAAGCTATCTTAATGAAACTTTGCAGAAGTCCCTTTTTCTTTTGCACGCAGCACATATGTCAATAAAACCAGCTGGATCGAACTACTATATCATATAGCTGCTATAGGAACGATCGGTCTAAAATGAAGTTCTTGTATGAATAAACATTTTGTTTATGGTTTTTGATATCTTGAGCAAACTCGGCATTTATAAGTTTTATTATCGGACCACTATATCATATAGCTGGCTTATGAAACTCTTCTTTTATAATTTATTATTACTTATTACAATTTTTACAATTTTTGTTTTTACCTGCAATTAAAAAAAAAATATATATATATATATATATATATATTAACAAATTTCAATAAATTCGCGCAATACATTTTTCAGTTCGTCTCTCTGAGATCTTAGAAGAATACATTTTATGAGGCAGAACTTTTTGAATATTTTTTTTTGGAAAAGTTAAGATTCGGGTGTAAATAAAACTTAAACATTTTTAAGAGGACTTTTTAGAGCAAATTTCTTTGAAATAAGCAGATATTTAGATAGTTTTTGCAATGAAAAGTTATCTACAATTTTGTTTGCAATTACATTAAATAAATAAAAAAAAATATCCACAAACAATAAAACTTCATCTCTGTTCAAACAAAGAGTCCATTCCCAAGGGCAAAAGAACCACAAACAATTGTCGATTGATAATAAAATAAATGACAACAATGTAAATAGTTAAACAATCACAAATATGTCTGTCTAATTGTCTAAAATGTTGATTAAATCAATTGCAAATTACGATTGAAAATCAAGCATAAATTATGCATAAATCAAAGCCTTAAGAGAGACTGCAAAATTTAATGCATTCATTTGCCAAAATGTCATTTAACTCAAGCCACAATTTCGTGATGCTCACGGAATATCGAACGAATGCGCACGTCTTGTATATTTGAATACCCTGTGCCTGAGGAAGTTGTGAAGGGGCATGATAGGCTGCTGCCCTAATCATGTCCTTTGTCATCAAGTGAATAGAAGAAACTGTTATTAAGAGTTTGTCCAAACTGCAAGATCAATTGAGTTGATCCTGTTGACCTTTTGGCCAATTGACCTCATGGAACTCAGCAACCCTTAGGCCTAGGGTCAGCAAATTTGGTATGCAGACTCTTGCCGAGAAAAGCAACATAAATCTTAAGTTTAACATTTCCAACTACTTACAGTCTCCCATAACAAAGAAATATTTGTAAGCATATTTCTACAGCATATCTGCTAGTCGTTTACTCCATTCACTTGCATCAATTTTAATATTTTATTATATGATATCCGATGCGTTGGCAATTTTAATGCATATTTAATGCAATTTTTAAGAGCCAACGCATTATATCGAGTTATTTGGGCTTTTACGGCAAATATAAACATAGAAAACGGAATGATAATTCGCATGCGACAAGAATTTCAAATGAACATTTTCATACAAATTGCGAACAAATTTTCCCAACACCAAATTTGTTGCAGCGCATTGTTTTCGGCTGGTTTCGCATTCGGTCTTGGGTTGTCTCTTCTTTTTCTACGTCTTCTGCTTTTTTGGTTTTCCACTCGATAATAATGTTCATAAATTGTGCGGCGCCTGCAAATATGCAACGGAAATTGCCAAAGCCACACGACTATAATATCAAGTAAAAGCAACAACCCTCCAGCCCTTGGGCGAATCTTGGCTGTATTTTTTTTTTTATAGGCTGTTGGGGAGTGCTTGGGCGTGTGTCTGTTATCCTGCGGCTAGGCTAAAGCGTGAGGGGGGGGGGGGGGGGGCCTGCTGCTTGTCAATGCATTTCGTCTTTTTGATAATATCAAAAACTCATTTGCCTGGGCCACTTGCGAGGGTAGCGCCTGGATTTAGTAGTTAGCTGGATATTCCTTGCAGCAGATGATTTATTATACCTTACCCCCCCCCCCCTTGAGTCAACACACCCACACCTCCCCCCCTCCCTCCGTGACATTGCATGCGTCATCAATTTTTGCAAGACACTCGCACATTTGCATGGACATGACCAAGGACCATTAGGCAAACGCTGCAGCTGCCACTTGCTGTTGCCGCAACAACATATAAAACAAGTAAGAGGTTCTAGTCGGGTCTGCTCGACTAGCAGTTGCCCTAGCCGTACTCTATAAGGAAACCGTGTTT
This sequence comes from Drosophila virilis, assembly GCF_030788295.1. NCBI lineage: Eukaryota > Metazoa > Arthropoda > Insecta > Diptera > Drosophilidae > Drosophila > Drosophila virilis. Next base: position 22,284,264 of record NC_091547.1, on the reverse strand, counting down.
ACAGTCCGATCCTTATGGAATTCTCAGGGATCAATTATGGCATATAAAAGTGTGTACATACCAAAGCTCAGGGCTGCACCTTAAAAAATGGAATCATTTCAAGTTTCTCGTCAAATATCAACAACTATGCAAAAAGTGAATTATTTTTATGCTGCATATACTATATGCAAACCTATGTACCAAATTTGGTGTGAATAGCTTTTATAATCCTCGAGATTTGCTTAAAAACCAGGTGCCGAAATCGATATTTATCGATATTTGAAAAAAAAAATTGAAAGGCGATGTCAAGCTTGTTCTGCTTCGGCTATAGGAAATATATATGTCAAATTTAAGCTCTCGATCAGCAAAAATTCTACCGATATTCGGAGTTTCCTTCTAGCGCCTGTAACAAACATCAGCAAGGAAACGTTATGCCCGACTCACGCATTTGCCGTGGGTTTCGGGTACAAATTTATGTATTCCCCTTTATTTTTTGCGCTTTGCTCATTTGCCAAACAATTTAACAATTATGCGCGCAAAATATTAATTAAAAGCCACTTGCGAGCAATTGAGTATCTGTGTAACTCACGGATGCGTAACCACTAAATAAACGCGCTTAGCATAAATCAAAAAAAAAAAAGAAAAAAGCACAAAAAAAATACATTTTAGTTGTTTTTCGAGTGCTGCGAAAATAATGAATGGAAAAATGTGCGGTCGCTCGGAAAATTAATTGTAATGCATTAAAAGTGCAATTGTTAAATTATTCGCCCCCCCCCCCCCCCTTACCATCCCCCAAAACTGCAATCTAAAACAAGCAAAAACACAAAAACTCTATAAAATTTAACAAATTGCAAAACATTTTGAACAAAACATATGTGTGTGTGAAGTACTTTGTGTGTGGTGCCTAGGGGGGCGTCGCACTTGGAGTGGGCGTGGCAAGCAATGCGTGTGTTAAACATTAGTCAACAAGCTGCAAGAGCCAACTTTCTTTTTAGTGGGTAATTTAACTATTTGATGAAATGTGTAACGCATAGAAGAAGTGAGCTTTGATCTCATCTCTGACTAATCTCTCAGTTCCCACTTCCTCGTCCTTCTTTTTGCTGCAGGCAGTATATAAGAAACTCGAAACCGTCTGGATCGTACAACTATATATAAACAGCTCCCACAGGAACGATCTGTCGTAAGGTAGGTTATTGTATGGCAAAATATTCCTTTTAACCAGGAAATCTTCATCAAACTTTGCATTTACGACATGCTTTATTCTCACACATTGGCAAAATATATCCTATATAGTATTCGTATATAGAGTATATACCCTACCTACCCTGCTCTACTCTTGATGCTTTGCAAGGGCATACAAACAAGAACTAATACACAATTTGCATAAAATGATATAAAATAAAATATTTCAAAAATCCAATTGCCATACAATAAACATTAATAACACTGTCTGATGGGCCGAGTAAATATTTATAAAATTTATAGACATTATTGATTAAAAAATAAGCTCAAAAAAATGTTGAAGGGGGGGGAACTTCGCTTATCAACAATCAAATGTCATATTTTGTATTTATTGAATGATTCATTTGATTTGTTGCTAATAGTCTAGAGGCTTAAACGTTGACTCACATGAAGCAAGCACATTTGTTTATCAAAAAGACCAGCAAGTGCTATTAGTAACACGTTTGTTGACTAAAGTGTACAATAAATCCATTAGGAGCAGCGCCTAATAGATGTTAGTTAACAAACCAGCGCCAAATAAACTTTAATCTATTTTAAAAGTAAGCTCTAATTTTGTTTGATATGCATTTATATTAAATTAATATGCATATTTATTAAAGTAAATCTAAATTCGATTAATTAAACTAATCATAATTGCGCTTTCGGTTTTATATAAAAAACTAATTATTTTTATTACTTATCAAAATACAATTTGTTTTACAAAATAATACTTTAGTTGCGGCCTTACATTTTCTTTAATTCTTTCACTCTTGTTTGTTTATTTATTTTTTGTTCATTTCCAACAACTTTTGTAAATACAACGCACAAAACTTTCGCATCAACAACGTGTTTGCGTTTCAGTTGTGTGAAAATAGTTTTTGTGTCAGATTTTGTGCGAGTTCTTTGATAGGTTTGATAAATGTTTAAAAGCTTACGAAACATGACTAGAACTAGTTGTTAGAATTATAGTAGCTAGTATAGACTATATTTAGTGCATTTCGTACTGATCGGTAAGCGTTTGTCGATTGCAGCCAATGTGCTCTGTAAGCGAAGCGTTTTGCATATTTGGCTTGGTGCAATTTACTGGTCTTATTTTTTATTTTGGTTTTTTTTTTTTTTTCATTTTGTTTTTTATTTATACATACAATACTTTAATGAGGCTCAAATGCGCTTAACTGATAACTGATGCACGTCAAGTGCCTATGCATGTATGTATGTAGGTGTATATATATCTATATATATATATATATATATATATATATATATGTGTCCATATGTAAATGTATATGTATGTAGGCTTGTGAATGTATATATGCATGTATAAATAGAATTTGGTTAATCTCAATATTTAGGCCACTTTAAAGGGTTCGCCTTCACCAGCGATTTATGTAGAACTGATTGATGCCCATCACATGCTTCTCCTCGTGATACTTTTGCAGGATATGTGTGATAACTGAGGTTGTATCATTATCGCCGCGCCACACACGTATCGCATTCTCGTTCTCCAGTATGGCCAAAAAGGCTGCACAATAAATGAGAGCAGAAAACAAAATGATTAGATTCAATATTGAGAGGAAATATGGCACAATTGTTTAAAGCAAAGTAACAATAGTTCAATTCTAGACTTGATTCGTGAGTCGTATAATAATAGCTATAAGATAGACATAGATTCTAGTACTAAATCGAAATCAAGAAGTTGCCTATGTATATTAGATAAAAGATATAGCTTAGAACCTAAACATAGTAGGAATCAATAAGTCTGTCTATTTATAATGGAAGTCACGAAGTCTGTCTATTTCTATTAGATGTAAGATATAACTAAAGACCTAGCACAAAGTATGAATCAGTATTTATGTTAGAAATATGTTTTAGTTTGGTATATAATCGTAGACCTCAACTATAGAAAACATTGCTTTGTATAAAGCTAAAATATCAAACATTTCATATTAAGATATATATCTAATTTCTATTAAAATTAATTAATACATAAAACGGGTTCGTAAGCTTAAGAAAGCTAGATCTAATTATTAAAACAAAAATCAAATGGAACTTTCCAATCTTATAATCAAGTTATAAGCCCTGTTAAACTAAGCTATACAATTTATAGAGTATGCACGTACCCAAAAAGGTTTTTGGATTGCTGAGCGTCAATTGCACTTGCGGCATTTCGAGTATTACTTTAAGAATTGGTGAATCTGGCGCCAGACCCTCCCGTAGCTCAATCACGCTAGCCGAACGATTCTCGCAGAGCCAGTCACAGGCGGAGGCCTTGTTGTTGCCCGTCTTCCTAAGCGCCGATAGGACAGCGGCCTCTTCAAAGCCCATTTCGGTAAGCGATTCGACAATCTCATCAGTTGGCGGCGCATCGCGATGACTGTAAATCCGCACAATTTGCAACAGAGCAGCGGTATTCTCAATGGTTTCCTAAAGAGAAACGTGTCATTAGCATATACAGTTGAATACGGCTGCAATCGTATAGCTACATTATCGGTGACAATGGTTGAGGGTGAAATTGAGGATGCGCTTTGCTGCATATTCATCGCCGGCTGCGCTGGCTGCTGTGCATCATCGTCCCGTTGATTCTGTATGAGCCACTCCAATGTAGTTGAGTAGATGCCATTGTTGGAACGCAGAGCCTGGGCGGACACCTCGCGTGTGAAGCCCATGTCAACGAGGCACTGCAGCGTGTCCGCCTGATGGTTACGCCGATTGACCAAACGCTGCTTCAGCATGCTTATCAAACGTGGCGCATACGGGCCGGCGCCAATAATCGCTGCCGAGGCCTGAGCCAGTGAAATGAGCACCTTGCGCACATCGTATTGTATCTGTGAGCAAAAAGTGGATTATGCATGAATTGAAAGATTAGAAATGTTGCTCAACAGCACTCACATTCGATTGCTGAAAGATCTCATTGATGTCTATGATGGGCAACGTGTTAGTGTTGTTGTGCACAAACCGTGTGGCGCTCTCAAGCAGGGCATCGTTGGGGCCAGGCACCTCGCGGGTGCGCGTCACTGTGTGCGAGAGTGTATTGCGGCGTGGCGACAATATAAACGTCTCATTGTTTCGCACATGGAGCTGGGCAAGCGTCTGGGACTCGTTGAGTTCGCCGCCAAAGTATTCGGCACGATAGAGACGATAACGTGGATTCAAATGCCGCACATCGGGCGCAAACAGCTGTATGGAATCGGGATCGTCGCTCAGTTCCAGAATGACCTCACTTTTCAGATCGTTCAGGCGCTTATTCATGTCGGTCTGAAAGATGAGCACACGGGAGCTGGGACAAATGACGCGCACGGTGATTGTTTCGCCAGTTTTGGCCGTATCCTCATCCTGCACAACCGTTGATGAAGTTGTTGTGAGCCTTGTATGGTTTTTTCTGTCAAAAGTGAATTAAGTTTGGATCAAATGCAGCGATGCCAATGCAGCTGAAAACTCACCTAAGAAACAAACTGCGCAATTTTTGCATAGTTTGTTTATTTTCAGATGGGTTCAACGGATTGGTAGCGTTTTCAGGCGTGGGTTGCGTAAATCCAACAGAAAATTTCGAAAGGATAAGTAGGAAAAAAATAAAAGAAAACAGTTAACACTAATGATTATTGACTTGGCAACTTACGCATTCGCCTGCTCCGCTTTCCTTGCTTTTTCCTGCTGCAACTGCAGCTCCAATTGGATGCGTCGCCTGCGCGCCGGCGAGGGTGTGCGCAAAACGCAGCCGCCGCCGCCGCCGCCAATGAGATCCGTTTGCGTTTCCGTTTCCGTTGTCTGCACTGGCATCGAACTGCTGGAGGCGCCGCTGCGCAGGCTAAGTCTGCTGCCCTCATCGCTGCCGCTGGCGCTAGCGCTGGCGCTGCTCGCGGTGCGTGGGCTGGTGGCACTTGAGTTGGGTTCGGTATCGCTGGCCCGTTGCTTGCTGCGTGCTAACCACTTGGCGCGCTTCTCGTTGAATTTTTCGCGCATCCAGGGTATCATATTGTGGCTGCCATTAAGTGTGTTTTGTCTGTTTTTACATTGTGTTTCGGTTTCTGCACAGTTTTCCCAATTCACCAAAATACAAATAAAGTGCACAGCTGTTTGCAGCGTTGCCACATCGGCGGACTTGTTGTGGAACCCAAAATATCTGTTAAATTCCACAACGGACGGTCCAAGAGCACTCTATGTGTAATAACAAATATATTTAAATAAAAAAAGGAAATACTTCAGCTTTCAATTTTAATATGACCTCAGCTATCGGCGCACCATTGTGCACGCAAACAACAATTATACATATTTACGATAACAAACATTTCAAATTTGTGGATTGTGTGTAGAGGTTGCGACGTGTGCGTGTGAATGGCCGCATGGCGATATAAACGGCAAAGCAACTCTGCATTTTTTGGCTTCTCTTTTATTATCCACACACATTCGTGTCGGTCGTTGCGGTTCTTGGCATAGTCATTTGTAGAACGCGCAAATCAAACTGTAAAAGGGAAACCGAAAATGTCGAATACACACTAGAAACAGAAAAAATCCAACGCAATTTCATCAATGCAGCGCGCGCGTCCATCATACATATGCATTAATTATTAAATGAAAAGTGATTTTTGTTGTGCATGGCGTGCGTCAGTCAGCGAACGAGCCAGAGTCACGTAGCATAAAAAAAGAAGCAGGCCAGCAAAAGAAAAAGTTACATGTGGGTATAGAGGCGAATTTAATATGAAAGAGATGAGCATAAAGAAGACAACGCGCGACAACGAAGACGACGATTAAAACACACACAAAGCGCGACACAAATAACAAATACAAATACAAAAAAAAAAGGAAAAGAGCAGAAAAATAGTGCTTGGAAAAAGCCGGAACGACACAAATGAATGGGCCTCAACACTCGTACGCTGCCAAACTATATACATACATGTGCACACATATGCATACAAAACACACGCATACACTTGCGCCAACAACAGCACAACCACCACCACCACCACAATTACAACACAATAATAACAAGAGCAACATACACATAACGCAACATCAATTTGTTTGAAACCAAAAGCTTGGCCCAACTACAAATAAACAGCTAAAAGCGCAGGTAAGCTGCAGTAAACATACGTTTTTAGCAACAAAAACACCGATAAAAGTTCCTAACGCAGCGCAATTTTTTCGTTTGTGTGTGTGTGTGCGCATGAGTTTTTTTTTTCGGCTGTCATATACCTGTGCTTGCTGGTGTGTGTGTGTGTGGGTGTGGGTGTCTATCTCTGATTTCTGATTCCGTTTTGATTTGCTTTTACAGTTGCTTTTTGTTTATGTTTATAATATGTCGACAATTAGCTTGCACTTTTGCCATCTCTAAATACAAATAAATGATATCTACGCATTTGTTTATATGAGCGAGCAGCAACAACAACCAGAGAAAAGCTCTCACTCGCGCATTCACGAGTGTGGCCAGCTCTGCGTGCAGTCAGTGTGGCTGCGCTCAGCTATTTTTTTTTTTCATTTACCGCAATCAGCTTATTTTGCGCTCAGATTTCGCTTAATTAGAGTAGAATAAAGTAAATATTTATGTAAATGTGCGACATTATCTCTGTGTCGCACAACTCCAAATGCATACATATATTATAAATTGCTTAAATTCAATCTCAGAAGCATTTCAAAATACTTAACTAAAATGATTGAATTCAAAACAAAACCCATTTGTTTTTTCTTGTTACCCGTTTTTATAGATTTTTTTTTTTTGTTTTTAACCAGTTTTTATGGCTTTTCTTTTATTAGCACTAACAGAATTTGCCAAAGCTGTTTGTGCTTTGGACTTTTTAGTTAGTTTGTTTATATTGTTGTTGTTTTTATTTTTGTTGTTGTTGTCGATTCTTATGGCCAAATATTTGATCGCATAGAAGAAAAAAACAATGTTTAAATTGACGGAAGGAAAAAAGTTAAACGAATCTTAATGCAATTTGTTTTGATTTTTGTTTTCTCTTAATTTCAGCATTTTAGTATTGTGCGCAGCGCTAGCGGGCTACATATGTAATTCCATTTATTGCTACAACAGCAACAACTGCAACTGCAACTGCAACCGCAGCAGGCAACTTAAATCTTAAGATTATAAACAAACAACAAAAAACCAGCTAATTGTAAGACTTTAGTTAGGTGAGTAGCAAATGCTTAACTGATGCCCCTATGAACACAGCGTAATTGAGTTTAAATAATTACAGTAATTAAACATAGTAACAGCATGTGGAATTCCGAACCAACACATCGCCAGCAGCAGCAACATCAACAACAACAACAACAACAATATAATGGCAACACTACCTCGGCGGGGGGCGGCGGGCAGCCTGCCAAACAATTGGGCATGACATCGGCCATTAGCCTGGCCGAGCCTCGTGCCGAGGATCTGCAACGCACAGAGGAGCTTAGCAAATCTCTGGAGCCGTACAATGTATTTGAGAGCCAGGATGAGCTGAATCATCGCATGGAAATATTGGCCAAGCTGAACACGCTGGTCAAGCAGTGGGTCAAGGAGATATCCGTTAGCAAGAATATGCCCGAGGCGGCTGCCGAGAAATTGGGCGGCAAAATCTACACATTCGGCTCGTATCGGCTTGGCGTGCATCATAAGGGGGCGGATATCGATGCGCTGTGCGTGGCGCCGCGTAATATTGAGCGTACCGATTATTTTCAGAGCTTCTTTGAGGTATTGAAGAAACAGCCCGAGGTCACCGAATGCCGTTCCGTTGAGGAGGCCTTCGTGCCGGTCATTAAAATGAATTTCGATGGCATCGAAATTGATTTACTATTTGCGCGGCTATCGCTCAAGGAAATACCCGATGATTTTGATCTGCGCGATGATAATCTGCTCAAGAATCTGGATCCGCGTTCGGTGCGCAGCCTGAACGGCTGTCGTGTCACCGATGAGATACTAGCCCTGGTGCCCAATATTGAGAACTTTCGTCTGGCGTTGCGCACCATCAAATTGTGGGCAAAGAGTGAGTTGTGGCATACTTTTTATAGACATATGTATATATATTAATTGATTGATCTACGCTTATACCCAGAGCATGGCATCTATTCAAATTCGCTGGGCTATTTTGGCGGCGTCACCTGGGCCATGCTGGTGGCACGCACGTGCCAGCTATATCCAAATGCTGCCGCCGCGACGCTGGTGCATAAGTTCTTCTTGGTCTTCTCACGCTGGAAGTGGCCCAATCCGGTATTGCTTAAGCATCCCGATAATGTCAATCTACGATTTCCGGTATGTGTGTGTGTGTCATTAGCAAAAAGTGCCAGCTAAAATCGTTTTACTGTTTTGTTTATTTTTAGGTGTGGGATCCGCGTGTTAATGCCTCGGATCGTTATCATTTGATGCCGATCATAACGCCCGCATATCCACAACAAAACTCCACATTCAATGTGTCCGAGTCAACAAAGAAGGTCATATTGACCGAATTTAATCGTGGCATGAGCATCACGGATGAGATTATGCTCGGTCGCGTCAGTTGGGATCGCCTTTTCGAGGCGCCCAGTTTCTTTTACAGATATCGTCATTTTATTGTACTGCTCGTCAACTCACAGACAGCCGACGATCATTTGGAATGGTGCGGTCTGGTCGAGTCCAAGGTGCGCCTGCTCATTGGCAATCTGGAACGGAATCCGCACATTGTTCTGGCCCATGTCAATCCAAAATGCTTTGAGCTGAAAAAGGGCGCTGCTAGCGCAAACAATTCGCAGAATAACAGCGGCAATGAGGAGGACTTGAAGCAGCAGCAACAGCAGCCAGCACAAACCGCCGTCACCACGGCACCGTTCTGTTCGCTTTGGTTTATTGGCCTGGAGTTTGAGCGTTCCGAGAACCTCAACATTGACCTCACCGAGAGCATACAAAACTTTACAGAGCATGTGATTATGCATGGCGTAAGCAGCAGTTGACCAAGTTCTTGTATATATATCATATTTAAATGCAAACTTCATTGACCATTTCCAGCTGAACATCAAAATGCTGAAGGAGGGCATGGCCATTGACGCGCGCCATTTGAAGCGCAAACAGCTGTCGCTCTACCTGGACGCGGACTTTCTCAAGCGCGAACGCAAGTCCATGGAGAGTCACAACAATTTCAATAATACGCTGCTGGCGAATCGCAAGCGTCTCTCCTCAGAGCTGGCGCAATCACAGGATCCGCTGCCGCCGGTTCAGCAAACGACAAGCAGCAATCGTGGACGCGACAGCGGCGGTGTTAAAAGGCAACGTTTGAGTGAATCGGTAAGTTTTAATGAATTCCATTTATATATTAAATAGTATATATTAATTTTTGTTTAATCAATTTCTCTGCAGCTTATTGAGGACAATTCGAATGCGTCTAGCGATACGGGTGGCATGACGCCCACCACGCCCACAGCGGCGCAAATGAATGCGCCCAGTTTCAAGGCAACGAGCAAGAATGGCTCGGATAACAGCAACTGTGTGGACAGCGCGGAGCAGGCAGCAGCAGCAGCAGCATCATCCGTGCCGCATAATAATGGCAGCAGCAGCAACAACAATGCTAGCAGCAACAACAACAACAATAACAACAGCAGCACGACGACAGCTGAGGTAGCCTGCTCGTGACAACCGCCAATGCCACAAGCACAGCATCAGCAGCAGCATCAACAGCCACAACAGCAACAGCAGCCGCCGCCGCCGCTGCCGCCACCGCCACCGTCTCATCATCATCATAAATTTCGCAAGAACAACAATGCGGCCGCGGCGGCTGCCTCCAATAGCATTTTTAACCAGCGTTCAATACTGCATGCGGCTTCTAGTCTAACGGCCGCTCTAAGCATAACGGGACACAAGCGCAAGCAGCCAGCAACAACAACAACAGCAGCAGCAGCAACAGCAGCAACAACAGTTGCTGCCAGCAACAGTAATAAAAATGGCAGCGGCAACAACACAAATACTTTATGCTACTACATTGATGACGATGATGACAACAACCAACAGCATCAGCAGCAACTGCAACAGCAACCACCTACCACCCAAAAACCACAACAGAAACAACAACAGCAGCAACAACTACAACATCAACAACAACAACAATCAGAGCATGCTGCTGCTATAAGAGCCATGCCAGCAACAGCAGCAACAACAACAACTGCAGCAGCAGCAGCCGCAACAGCGGCAACGACAATTTCTTGTAAGTTATTTAAATGTCTTTCATTATTCTCCGTTTTTTTCTGTATTTGTAAATGTGACGCACAAGACTGTTTTTTCTCTATAAGACACAAAAACTATTTCTACGCTTAAACAACAAAACGCATTCCTTAGCTAATAAAACTACACGATACCTCGCAAAACTAAAGAAAACAGAAAACAATTTCAATTGCAAGCAGTCGATTTTAAAATGGTTTCAGATTTACTTGACAACATTAATTCAAACGTTTTTCCAATAAATAAAATGAATGAGAGTGAAAAAAAAAAGAAAAAAATATATATTTCGTATTTTTATTTAACAAAATTTCAAATATTTATGTTTTATAAATACATGTGTGCCTGATATTCTTTCGTTTTTTACAGCGTTTTCTGAACATTAGTTAGAATAAATAAATGTTTGTACTTGAAAAAAATAAACTGAATTTAATTGTATTAGTATTAAAAGCTTTATATTTAACTGTGTATTTATCTGATGAAATGATGTTCGTTTTATATTTGCAGTGTAAAAAGCTAATACATGTACTATTAAGGCTTAGTTTTCATAGTTAACCTATCCATTGATTTTCCCTGGCATTTTGATGTCACAAAACTGAATGGAAGTCCCTATATTTTATACAAAACGGTAAGCTTTAAACAAACTTAATCGTTATACTGGCTAATATGTTTGTTTTTTATTAGGTTTCCATTTTAAAGCTGCAGAGTTTTGTTTTTACTTTTAGCCCTCAACGCAAGTACGTTGAGCATATGCATACATACCATAGAAATCGGACAACAACAACTACATGAAAACATCAACAACAACAACTTTTGAGGCGGCCCGAAGAAAGCATTTCGCTAACATTTGTCTTAGTGTTTTCTCCCAATAATATTGTTGTACATCTTTTTTACTTCCCACAGCTGGAGTATGGAGAAGTGCCTAGAGCAGAGAGAGAGCGAGAGAGAGAAAGAGAATGTGTGTGTGTGTATGAAAGGGAGAGACATCTGATGGCACACAACAACAACCACAACAACAACAACAAGAACATCAACAACAAAATGATTGAAACAATGAAACAAAACAACAACAAGAACTGCAACAAGATCAGAACCTATTTGTGAATTTAGAATCAACTCGACTATATTCTATATCTATTTTTGATTTTCAATTTCACCTTGTTTTTTCAATCTTTGTTTTCTTCTTCTTCTAGTTGTACGCTGAAAATTTGAAACAATTATGTTCGTTTTTCTAAGAAATGATAACTGAAAAAAGGTAATAACAAAAAATATATAATTGAAATGAAGATGTTGATTTAATTTTACCAAATAAACAAACAAAAAAAAGCAACAAAAAATGCATAGCGAAAGCTAAAAAAAAAACTAATGTTTTTATTTAATGATGGCAATTACTGTGGGCGGCTATTTGAGGTTTTACGAAGGAAGGGTTCCCTTTGGTTAAGGATATGAAAGATATTGTTTAAAGATTATTTTTAGACATTATTCAGTTTGTTCAGGTGATCTGATATTCTACAGCATAAAGTTGAAAAAAGTACTCCGAGCACTTTCTTTGTCTTTGAAGTGAAATAATTTGATGGCTGTTAAATATCATGGCAATACGATCTGGTAATTACTTACTCTTAACTCCAGCTACAATTAAAATGTAAAGGTGCTTATGGACTTGAACTAAGGAGAAATGAAGATGTGCTCAATTTATTTAATCATCTTTAATAAAATAAAATTAAATTGAAATTTCTAACTTCACTCGTATATAATATTCGAGAGCCTATTATGAGTTTTATAAAATATCAACTTTAAATATTTATTGAATAGCCCTAGGGATTTTCGAACAAGACATTAATACATTCTATCTACATATACAGGATATGTTATAAAATAAATAATATAAATAATAGTTTGACATGTAAGGAACAAAACTGAATGTAAGAGCTAATAAAATAAAGACACTCATAATAAATAATAATAAAAAAGTATTCCCAAAAGTTGGAATATATGCAGTAAAGCGTCGAAACTGGAAAGTGGAATGTTTGAAAAAAGAAGTCGGAATTGAAAAGTGGAATATTTGCTAGAAAGAGTCGAAGGTTTTTATTTGATCTAGTCCTTGCAAACTTGATACAGTTTCGACTTTTCCAAGACATTCCACTTTCCAGATTTGGCTTCTTCCTGCAGGCTTCGGAAAATGGAACGTCGAAGGTTTAAAGCGTCGAAACTGGGAAGTGGAATGTTTGAAAAAATAAGTTGGAATTGGAAAGTCTATCTGCTAGAAAGAAGTAAAGGTTTCTATTTGATCTAGCCCTTGCAAACTTGATACAGTTTTGAATTTTCCAAGACATTCAACTTTCCAGTTTTGGCTCCTGCAGACTTCGGAAAATGGAACGTCTGCTAGAAAAAGTCGAAACTGGAAAGTGAAGTGTTTGCGAAAAGCAGTCAAAATCGGAAAGTGGAAGTAAAATATCTGCTTGAAAGATTTAAAGGTTTCTATGGGACAATGCCTTAAAATTATTACAGTTTCGATAAAAATTAACTGGAAAATAGACTTTCTGCTGGAAAGATCAAAACTGGAAAAGAACTGGCTGTTGGAAGGATGCGAAACTGTACCAAGGCAAAATCACACAGAAGCTGGCAGAAAATCAAGCGTCTGCTCACTTCGCTTTTCAATCTGTTCCAGAAATAAGTGCTCCTTTAGGTAGAAATTCCACGCGAAATACCAGAATTTACCACTGATTTCCATGAAAAGCGAAACCAGCAATAATTTAAAATAAATAGAGAACAAGCCCAGATATAGGATCAGCAGATCAAACAGCTGTGTAAGAAGCCCAAAGACATCTGAAGTCGCTTTGCAAATAAAAATTTTATTAGTTAAATTATAGACCTAAAATAAAATCCATCTGGAATTGAAGAAACATATAAAGAAAATGTAAGTTAAACGAAAAAAGTATGTCCAAATATTTATATGATCTTAAGTGTCAGATTTGTTGTAAATTCTCTGTCAACAGGTGGTCCGGGCTCGTGGTACAGTACCCGAAGGACTCAAGCACGGTAGCACAATCTGCACAATTTGCCGCACACTTGCGTACAGTCAATACAAAAAGCTATGCGGCAAGGACGATCGTTGGATGGAAGAACATAGATATATGGAAAAACAACTGCGCTTCGCGCTAACTGATCAATTAACCAAGCGGCGATCCTTTTTCGGGCACAGGGTACAGGGACCTAACCTAATTGCACTTCTGCGAATTTATGCCGCGACACAGCTGCGCGTTTTTACCCAGAATATGCGGGATTAATCCGTTTATGGCCACGGATTAAGTTGCAAAATTTTTCAACGAAGGTCAACTGCGATTTCCATGGAAAGCGCCGACTAAGCACAGGTAAATCTAGGTAAGAGCCGTTAAGCCGACCTCAGGTACATGCACGTCCAGGGTATATAAGATCGGGCTGCGAACGTATCGAACATCAGTTTCCATTCGAGTGCCAATGTGTAAGGAACCGGCGCAAAGAAGAAGCCCAATATAACAAATATTATATGGTAAACTTTGTTCAGTTTTGCCAGGCTCTTTTTGTGCGCATCACTGGGTGAAGTTTGTCGTATAATCGCAAAAAGAACAGCAAAAAAAAATAAAAATAAAACAATATTATTAAATAAAAATACCAGAATCTCATAGCTCTGCTTTTGGGATGCATTTTGTGCGGTTATGTCTGCCTCCAAAACCCATCACTGGGCAAAGTGTGTCTCAAAATTGTGGCTACCAGAGAAAATAACGCAGCTCAGATATTCCAGTGTTTCAGTGTGACAGTGTTCCAGTATTCCAGTGTTTCAATTCCAATATTCCAGTATTTTAAAATTAAATGGCGATTGTCGGTATGGTCGCTTTTTCAAACAATATACCATTATCTATATAAAGTGACTAGACCGAACACTCGTGCTATAATTTTAAAATGTTCAACGTATATAAAAAGCACAAGTTCTCGATTTGATAACCGTCGCAATATATATATATATATATATCTATATCATATAGAGGTTGCAATTAGTTTCTTTGGTCGTCCAGCCTTAGGTGATTTCTCTGATCATAAAGCTAGACAACCATTGAAGTTCGTTGTGGCATAAGCAGCGGCTATAATCTGACCATATATATATCTGATATTCTCGTATACTATATATAAATTGGGTCATGCTCTAAAAGGAACGATCGTTGTGATATGCGTTCATTAACCGTTACATATCACAGTGATTTTCCTTTATAGCGCGTGCAGCCCGTAAAGCAACACCACATACGATCTATATCCATGTCTATATAGACTTAAAACTATATCGCCCAGTTATCTGTTTATAGCCTTTAAAGTAGAGAGAATAGACGCTGTGCTGTATGTTTTGCGTATGGTCTATATCACAGTGGCTGTTCTTTTTGTACCTGAAGCGCCGTACAACGTTGATTTCTTAAATTGTGAAAATTGAATAAATATTTGCTGACAAATTTCTTATGTGCTATGTTTAACCGCAGGGAACTGCTGCTGCTGATATACTGTATAGATTATATCGATTCCATATCACAGTGGCTGTTCTTTTTGGTTGCATCGCAATCCACAACAATTTGTCAGCCGAAAGTACTTTTATTATTAACTAACTTGTGCAATTTGTTCACTTTAATGACGCTCGTCAATTGTTTAAAAGGAAGAGAACGTTCGCTGTTGATGTAGTCGACCTTTGTACTCTTTATATCACAGTGGCTGTTCTTTTTTGTTTAGCAATTTCTCAACTTAATTCTTAAAAAAAAAGAGATTCATTTAATAATAAAGTGTTTTATATCATTTCATTTTTTGAGCAATATTAAAATATTAAAATATATTAAAGAATAATTTTTTGTCCCTTAACAATTTGTCAACTCAATATATAAACACAATGGTTAATATAAATAAAGATCAATAATATTTAAAGCATTTTTTTTGTCAATATTAAATAAAATAAAAGACAATTATTAATTATTTAAAATGTATTTTGTTTGATAATCAGTTAAATTATGAAAATAATAAAATAACAATAAAAAGTTATTTTATAACATAATTTATTAATAAAATTAGCAAATAAATAATTAATAAATATTTAAGCATTACAGGGAATAAAAATAAAACTATAATTTTAATAAAATAAATCAATTTAAAAAAAACTTATTTTTTTTAAATAAATTAACTAGATAAAAATATTAAATAAAATAAATATTTATTTAAATTATATTTCCTTTTTTTCCAATAAAAATAATAGCCATTACACATACGCATAGGCATTATTAATATTATATCAAGTACTTAAATAAATTTAAATATTTATAAACGATTAAATATTATTTGTTTCACTTTTGCTTATATTTGAAACACTCTATCAATTTTTTATATTTTATTGATAAAAAAGATAAAAATTATAAAAATAATCAAATAATAACTATAATTAAATTGTATTTTAAAATTATATACAGCTATTTTTTATTATATATCTTACATTTAATATAACTATTATCATTAAAAATGAAAATAAAATGGAAAAATTAAAAAAATGCTGTTGAATATTATCAAAGGTTGCTTACTTCGAAAATGATATATATATATATTTATTTCTAAATAAATATAAAAACAAACTGCATGAATATTAAGGAATAACAAATATTTTATTTATGAAATAAGCAGTTTAATCTTAGGTCATGCGGAAATATTTTTGTTTTCGAGAATTCATTTGCAAATAATACTTTATTTATATTATTTTCACAACTAGCTTTAAGACTTTGCGCTTAGAAATAAAATAAACAATAACATTATAATTAAGATTCGAGGTATCATTAGAATAAAAACAAACTCTTAACAATACAATCTTGAGTTAATAGGCATATTTCCACGCACATTGAAAAACTTGCGACGAGTCGTTTTTTTATTTTTGTAGTGGAACATTTTATTCGTATTTCCGGCGCTGAGTTTCCTTTTCCTATTCCTATTCCGTTAGCCAGGCACAATACGGCCAGGCACGTGTTGCCATGTGGCAGGCATTGGTGGCATGCAACAATGGCGTCGACATTGCCAGCCATTATATGCAGCCATGTGCGTGTGTGTGTGCATGTGTGGCACACAGGTAGCTGGCTGTCAATGAATGTCATTTTACTTGGAAACGCCCCCGAACGCCTCAAATGCCACACTTTGTTGGCCAACACGTTCACGCCGCTTTTTTTGTGGCATTTGTGACAGTTGCAATGCCAATTGAACAGTTAAATAACTTTCAGAGATTGTTAACGAAATTTAAGATATTGTTAGCTAAACAAGCTTTTCATATATATTTATGTATATAACATATAAGCCCGAATCTTAAGAGCTAGGGATCTTACAGTTCAAGGGAAAAGCAACAGCATCAACATCAATCATAAGCCTGCGTGGCTTTGCTGTTTGAGCGTTGAACGAACAAGCGGAGAAGTCGCTAGCTCAACTCACAAGCGATTTAGTCGCAAGCTCACATATAACAGCTATCAATATCATTCGTAATACTGCCTGGCTTAGCTGTGTGAACGTTGAACTAACAAGCGGAGAAATCGCTGGCTCAAATGTAATTTTCAGTTTTTAAAGCTGCTAAGCTTAATTTTAAGTTCAACTAACAAGCGACTTAGTCGCAAGCTCACATATAACATCTATTAATATCATTCGTAATACTGCCTGGCTTAGCTGTGTGAACGTTGAACTAACAAGCGGAGAACTCGCTGGCTCAAATTTAACATTCATCAGCACGAATCGTAAGCCTGCTTGGCTTTGCAGTTTGGACGTTGAACTAACAAACGAAGTAGTCGTTGCGTCAAATTTTACATTATTTTATTTCTTTATTTTGAACAATTCGTTAACACTTGCATTTTTACATAACTTTACATAATAATTTGTATGCATTTTTTGTAAATCATTTACAATTTATCTGGGATACGCATAACGGCAAATGTCCCATAGCTGTAATATCAATATACTATATAATTAATAAAAATTTTGAAACATATTTTTGGTTTAGTGTTTGCTACTCTTTGTCTGCAAAATATTTCCCATAGAAACGGGAGAAACATTCTGAAATTGGTAGCGCCTCATTCCTCTTTGCTAGCAAAACGATACAAATAATTCTCGACACGGATCTTGGCACGCAGTTCCCTGCGTGAGGTGGACTCGGTGGCGGCTGTGGTCCCATTGTGATTGTGAAAGAAACGACAATAGCGGGCTGGTACAAACTGTTTTATATACTGGCGCTTGCGATAGCGCTCCACGACACTCACGCTGCAGTGCTTGATGGCGGACATCTCCTCGCGCATGCACTTGCGGCACATATCCTTGTCGGTGGCAAAGCAATGGAAATAATCGCCTTTGGGACGCTCACGACAGACCAGGCACTGGGCCACATTGGTGGGGCCGCAGAAGACGGCCACCGCGGGCCAGATAATGCGACGGGTGCCAAAGGCGGTTTCCATTTTCCAATATGGATATTTGTTGTGGGTCGAGTAGGTGGAGGCACTGTGTCAAGCGGCAACAATTGTCTATCCATTGGGTAGCTTGTTTTTTGGCATTCACTGACTTACCCGGGAGTTACCCATTTGGGCTCCGGCACCACATACTTGTCAAAGGTGTAGCCAGCGCGCAGTATCCAAGGTGTTGCCTCATAGGCGCCCATGGGTGGAACAATCTTCTCCGGTTCGATGGGCAGACGGGGCGTCTTGTTGGCCAGAGCAGAGAAGCCAGCATTGGAGGGATACTGCAAGAGTTTGAGTGAGGAGATGTGGTAAAAAGAATAAGAAATAGAGAGAGAAAGAAAGAGAGAAAGTTCGAGGGGAAAATCCTGGGAACCAGACAGATATGGAAGAGGAGAGAGAAAGCAAAGCAAAATAGTAGAGGAGAAAGAAGATATAAAAAATACAGAAGAAAGAAAAATAGAAAGACAGACATGCAAATGGAAAAGGAAAGTAAAAAAATAGTGAGAGGCGAAAGAGAAAGAGATGGATTAACTGGGAGCAACAAAAGAAAGACAGAGAGAAAGAAATTAAAGTAAAGTTTAAGAAAAGAGATAAAAAAAAAAATCTGAAAGAAAGAGAGGAAGACAAAGCAAAATAAATAATTAAAAGGGATCATGAAAAGAGATAGAAGGAAGTGAAAGAAACTCAGAAGTGCGAAAGACAATAAGTGGAAGAAAAAGAGAAAAGCATACGCTATGAGCGAGAAAGGTAGAAAGATATGCAATAGGAAAGCAATGGAAGAAACGAAAGAGATAAAAGGAATACGGAAGAAAGTGATAGGAGGAGACAAAGCAGAAAGAAAGATTTGACAAAGCGAAGAAGTGAGCAAGAAGCTTAAAAAGATACAAAACAAATTGAAGAAAGTGAAAGAACAGGAGAGAAGCACAAGAGGACTGAGCTGTAGGATATTAATAAAGGTCACAAGTGAAAAAAAAGGATAAGCAAATGGAAGGTAGAAAGAACTAGCGGAAGAAATAAAGTAAAACAAAAGCAAGAGAGGCAACTTCAAGAAAGAGACATTTCTGTTTATCTATTACATGCGCTGCACTTACCTTAAAGCCAATCGGCTTGGAACAGTCGTAATCAAGTGGACTGGGCTGTTCGCGCCCCTCCGGCAGATTGGATCTCATGAAGCTGTTCAGGAAGGGTCCACTGACAGGCATCACCTCGCGATCCATGGTCGTGCCAAAGGCCACCTTGGGCACCACAGGCGGATTGACCACATATTCAAAACCTGTTGCGAAAGAAGAGAACAATTTGATGGAAACTTTACAATGGAATTGCAGTCAGGCAATGCCACCTCTTGCCCGGCAGCGTGCCAAGATGAGACGCGTCTCGGAGCGCTGACGACGCAGCTGCTCCCGTTCCTGGGCGTTTGGCTGGCGTGCACGCATCCTGGGTCGCCGTCGCTGCTAGACTGAACCCGGGGCCGCAAGCTGCCAAATTGATGGCCCTGTCGATGGCTGACTGGAAGCCGGATAACGTGCCCCGACTGACGGCAGAGGGCATGACACGCATGGCACGCACCTGCCCCAATACCAATCTGTGCACCTGCTATCAATTCAAAATCAATATGACAAACGTGTTTCCACAGGCGACGCGGCATTAGCCAAACGGAGCTCTGATTCCCCCCCCCCCCCCCCCAGTCTAGACAGCGTTCTATTTGCTGAACTTTGACCCAGTTCTCTCTGATTCATGGCTCTAATCACTTTTTGTGCATATTATTTCTATGTGGTAATATTGTGATATTGATGGCCATATTTGGAAATTGATATACCTAAAGGGTACTAAGACTTGACTTTGATTAGAAAGAAGGATTGCGAAAGCATATGCTCCAGATATATGGGTAATATATAGTAGTATATATGTTATTTTAATGCATTCCACAATATTTCTAAAAACTACTAAAGTACACAAGATATCTACTTATTTCTATTCTGAAAGTTCTTGAGCTAAGATTTTCTAGAAACAAGAAGAAAGAATCTTACGATTGAGAATGTTTTCGAAACTATTTCGAACTAGAGTTAAGAGCAGCTTTGCTAGGTTAGGATTGATATTTCTCCAAATAATTTTCTGCTAAAGTTTACCAAATTCCGCACAGCAGACGCCTTTGCGAAAAGAAGGAATATAAATCTTAAAGAAACAGAGAAAGACAAGAACTGACCAATCGATAACTAACTAAAGTAACTCGGGAATAACAAAAGCAAACACGCACAAATTCGTCATTCAAGTTCTTTTAAACATTATTAAATAATATGTAATGTTAACACTTGCATATATATGTGGATATATATGACATTATAGGGCTTACCTTCCATGATGAGCACTCAACAATTATAATGGCTTAACAATTGATCGGTTGATCTCTGTATAAAAGTACTTAAAATTTATGAAAACAATAATAATGTTAGTAATAATAATAATAACGCGACGTTTTGTCTTCGGTGCGTTTGACTAAAATAAACAATTTGAACAAATTGTACAAATGTGACAGGCTGAGTCGTAGACATATTTACAAAAGGCATGCTGGCAACAGAAAATTGCTTGAGAAATAGTTGGGCAAACATTGGAAATGTGGCATGCAACAGGCGCAGTCGGATGGCAGAATAATGCGTTGCATTTAAATTCAGATGTCGAGTCGGATATACGAGCCTAAGATACACACAAGGAAACTTTTAAATGGCTTTTCCAGCAATTTTCCAAGTGGGTTGTCCGGGGGGCTGGTTGGGTTGCGCTCGTTGCAACAACCGCAAAGTGTGCACCTACAAAATGGCAGAATGGCTGCATGACATTAATGCCAGTTAACCCCAAACGTTGTCCTCGTCGTCGTCGACGTCGTTGTTGGCGGCGGCGTCGTCGTCGTCGTCAGCTGCAGCTATGGCTTTGGGTTTTTCGGCAGCAACCAGCTCCTGGCAACCGCACCGCCCCCTACCCCTACACACCATTTTTGGCCAACGCTCACGCACATGAATGCTAATAGCGCAGGCGGCGGCGGCAGAGACGGAGGCAGAGGCAGATGCACTGACAGGCAGCACGCAGAATTGCACAACCGCAGCGCAGCCACAGAAGCCATGCAATGGCCCCGCCCACCTGCCTACACAAACCGCCTACGCGCACAGTAGCCTCACACTGCCGAAACTGCTAACCTATACAATTATTCAAAGGGTATTGAGTAGTTTACCTAATTGATTAATTATATTCAAAAACTGATTAAATGCAGGGCAGCGCGTAATTCTGAACGATTATTCGTGTGTGTGTGTGTGTGTGGGTTGCATTAAGCATGGATCAGCGCGCTGGCAGAGAGCGCTTATCCAAAAAGAGAGAGAGAGAGAGAGAAATAGAGAGAGAGTTGCAGATAATTAATTTGCTCACGCCATGGGCGCAGCTGATGCTTTAGTTTCAGTTATATTGTTTTGTCCAGTGTGAGTGTGTGGGTGAGTGCGCGTGAGCGGGAGAGCAAATTCAAACGTACGCTGCATTCAAGCTATTGGCGAAGATGCTTATGATCCCGTTGTCTATGGTGTGAGCGGGAGAGTTATCTTAGAAGTGTCTAGCTCTAAGCTGTTGCAATATTAGAGTGTATGCGGGCTTAGCGTAGGCGTGAGATAATTGCATCGATTTAGTCTGTGCGCGTCCGTCGTCTTAATCGGTCGTGTTCGTCGCGCCTGTTTGTTAAATAGTTGTTATCTACAATTAATTAACTACCGCTTATTAAATGTGTGCGTTCGTGTCGCGAGTGTGTTTTGTATACATTATATCAATCTTCCTATCGTTATGCGATCCTGATTGTTTCCTATCGCTGCAATATGAGTGCTTGATTTTGTGTGCAGAGCTTTTTTCACATAGGCAAAAAAGGGCGCGCAGTTGTGCTTTAGCCACAGCAGAGCTTTTGAGCGAACATGATAAGTAACGGAATGGAGAAAAAGCTGCGGCAGCAAAAGGTAAGTCAATTTTAACAGTTAAACTATTTTTATTTATGAGTATGAAGAAAATGCGATGATAGGTTATTTATTTTACAAAGTTATTTTTGAAGATTGTGCACCACTGTGCAGCAACAGCGTGAAGTGAGCTGCTTAATTCGTGCAAATAAAATGATTGTGCAACATATGTAACTGGTTCGCTTGTGGGTCTATTATTCCAAGTACAGTCACACACAGTAAGTCCTTGCATATGGGCGCGCACTTAGGGCCCAAAACAGCTGCTTGGGGTGGACCAAAACCCTAACCCAACGCCAAACCCAATTCCTCCCACGTCCTAAATATAGCTGCATTCTGTTGCACGCTTGCCGCAAACTTGCAATGCAATTAAATTGTAATTTCACATTATTTAAGTGTTTTGCTTTGCAACATTTTGGTTGGCGAAATTTGGCAAAGGGTAGATGGCAAAGAAGGGGGGAGGGGGGGGGGTCTGAAAATTCGTTTATTAAGTCAACAATTAGTGTAATGCAAATAAAACTGTTGCCATTTGTCATAATAATTTAAATACAATGAAGCTAACAAGTTAATTATTGTTTGGACAATGTTAAAAAAACTGTAATTCTCTCTTTTGGAAAATTGTGGAAAATTATTTACTTAGACTTTGTATGTGGCAGCCCACAAATTATGCTTCAGCACGTATTTCAAAGACAAAGTGTTTTTGTTTTGAGAGACTAATTGCAGTTTTATAGCTAATGTACAGTTTACAAGGGTATTCTTAGGGTATCACGGAATCTGTTATACCTTATATAGTTGAGCTCAGGCGAGCAACATGGTTTTATAAAGCTTTATCGTGCCTCTCTTCAGAAGAAAAACTTATTAATTCGATCTACATTAAATTACTTTATCACGAGAGAATCTCTCTCTCTCTCTCTCTCTCTCTCTCTCTCTCTCTCTCTTTTTCACTGTCTCCAATTGTCTCTTTTTCTCTTAAATGAGCGATTGTGATCAGTTTACGAGAAACAGCTCAAGACCAAATTATTTAAGGGCATCAAATTGTTGCCACATAGCAAAAGTATCCATTTGTACGGCTTGTAAATTGTTTTTGCAGGCAGTCTATAAAAAATAAAAACAGCTCAAATATTCAAATCAGTTTTTGGGAATTGCCAGAAAACTTCATGCAAGCCAAGTGGCGTGTCCTACACAAGCAATTACAGCAACAATGGGGCGTGCAAATAAAAATGCTTCAGCTTCGGTTGTGGCTTTTCAATTTTGGCCAGGACAACATGGCCAAGGCAGTATATGGCAGCATCCAAAAACGTGGCCATAAACGTGCAATTCGCATGCAAAGCACAAAAACTTTGGGCCAACAGTGGACAGACGCCAGTTGGAGGGGCGGAAGTGCCAAGCAGCATCCTGGCAGCAGCAACAGCAGCAACAAGGACATTGCTGCTGCTCTTGTTTTTGGCTGGCTGCTGTGCCTTTTGGCTAACGCAAAAATTTGCCTCACAATAAAAACAAAACAATGACAGCTCACAAAACAGTTTAAGTCTATTTTGGGCCGGAAGTGGCGCTTATTACGCAGGATGTGGTTAACCGGAAATGAAACGAAATAAGCCAAGTGCGACGCACTTCCACATCTTTTCTCTCAGTCCGTGTGTGTTTGTGCCTGTGCTTGTATTTGTGCCTGAGCTTAAGTGTGTGTGCCCAGAATTGAAGTGCATGGCAAACTAATTAAACATGCGCTTTAAGCTTATCGACTTTTGCATTCAATATCGCAATGCACTTTTGGCAGCCATTTAAATTCCTATTTACACTGTGCTACAAGTCTGCTGAATAAACATTTGCTAAGTAGCCTGTTTTACTCTAAACGAAAAGATTAACAATTAACTTAAGCAATGCTCTTTAAAAACAATCTCCTTTCAAATCATGTTGCACAGTGTAATTTTGCCATCTAATGCCTTTTGGGTGGTAAGCACAAACAAACGAAGTACGTTGAAATCAAATTACAAGATGCTTCTGCCATTTGCCACATGCACTCAAATAGCATCCACCGAAAGCCGAAGTCCCTGCCCCACTCTCGGCTGACCCAAATGCCATGCGTCTGCAATTTGTGTGTGTGTGTGTGTGAGTGTTGCATTGCAGGGCAGCTAATCATGCTAATAAACACCAAGTTGCAATTGGCCAACTGGCAGTTGGCAGCTGGCAGCCAGAAACTGGCAACTGGCAACTGGCGAGTGGCGAGTGGCAACTGCCACAAAAAGCATTCCATACTTACGGGCGACCATTCGCTGCCTTTTGCAGCAGCATTTTGCATTCAATGTGCGCTGCTGCTGCGGTTGTTGCTGTTCCGGCTGTGAGTTTTTGCTGCAAATCATGCAAAATTGCATTGATTATGCACTTGGCAGTCAATTGTGCCTTGGCCATTGCCATTACCAATTGGGCGCGATTTCGAGTGGCCCATTAAAAGTCGTGCATTCAAGCATTCGAATACCTACTGTATACCAAAAAGCTAAAATAAAATATTTGGCGGTTGCAAAACTAATAGGGTTTATTGTTACAGCTGTTGCTTGCAAATTTGCCGAGTGAGTGCTTCATTTAAAAACCGTCTTAAAAAAGAACTAGTGAATTATTCAAAATTTAGTAGAAATCATTGAGTATTTGTTAACCCTTAAAGGGAAGTGTGCATGTCTGCCTGCATTTATACGCTCGGTTTTTCTATCTGCATGCTCTCTTGAGCGTTTAATTTGGCAATTTATTTCTTGTTATGCATCCGTAACTTTTTTACCTGCAGCATGCACAGCACTTGTACACTGATATGTATATGTATACGATCAGAGCTTTTCACTTGATTAAAATCGATTCTCCTCTGTGCTACATCCTTAACAGTTTTTTTCCACACAGAGTGAATTGTTTCGAGCTCTCTTGCTCTCTACTAATCTCTACTAATCATGTGATTCGTAAACTTTTGATTCGGTAAATTACTCATTTTGCTCTCTTTCTTTCTCACTCTCTCTCCTTAAATGCCTTTCTCAGTGCGGGAAACCATGTAGTTAATCAATTCTCCTTTGTGTCGCATTCGTAAACCTTTAATCACAGAATTATTCATTTTGAAATCTGCCTCTTGCTCTCTTTATTTGTCTCTAGATTGATTGAGTAGTTACCCAATGCTCCTTTGTGTCGCATTCGTAAACGTTTTAACTTTTCATAGAAACCGCAAACAGTTACTTATTTTGTTGATGTCTTTTGAAAGCTTAACGCATCAAAGTCTGCAGCTAAAGTCATTCTTAACGTATTT
Organism: Drosophila virilis; assembly: GCF_030788295.1. Taxonomy (NCBI): domain Eukaryota; kingdom Metazoa; phylum Arthropoda; class Insecta; order Diptera; family Drosophilidae; genus Drosophila; species Drosophila virilis. The sequence goes on along the minus strand of NC_091547.1, from coordinate 22,259,178 downwards.
TTCAACATCATGTTGCATGTCAGGGACAGAGATAAGCACGAAAGTTAGGCACGAATGCTCGTTGCATATCAGAGTAAAGGTAAATACAAAATTCAATTTGAAGCAATTGAAGTCGGAACCTGGGCTGCCCCTCTGCCCGACTGCCCGTCTGCTCGTCAGCCTTTTCGATTTTGTTGCCGGTCCATGGGCAATTCGCATAGCATACGTTCTTATCTGGCCCCCAGCTTGGCCGCAAACAAACTTCCTGTATCGATGCGACCACACGTACGGCTATTGCCACGCCCCCGCCCTATCAGGCTGCCCGGCGGGCCAATATCTAAGTGAAAACACAGATCAACAGCACGACAATCAGCAGAGGAAAAGGCAAAGGGAGCAACTTGGGGGAAGGCGGAAGCTCTAGTCCCAGTCGTGGCACCTGCTACGTAGGCAGCTTCAGACAAGGTAAAGACATGGCACAGCCCAGGGGCATGTCTAACGGCCCAGTTCTCGCTTTCCTCCCGCACACACACTCTCTCTCTCTATCTCTCTCTCTCTTTCTAGCTCTGCACTCTGCTAGATTGGCGGGCATGGTCACAACGCCCACAATGTGAATGCAAAGCGTCAGGCATATGCTGGGTACAAATTGTGTGAACTGTGTCCCCCGCCACGCCCACTTTGATTGGGGTTGGGCTAGTTCGCTCAATTTTTGCCAGTTGCATTTCTTGAATTGCATTTAGGCAACATTTATGCATTTTTAATGTGACAGCTGAAATGATGAGACGGCAACTGCAGCCTCTGGCCTGGATAGGGCCTGGATCTGGCCTGGCCTGGCCTGCCCTCTCGCCTGCCCTAACCTTTCACCTTCCTGGCCTACGGTGCTGACAGCTTGTGCATTAGAGATATGGCTTCATATACGATATATGGATGCAGATATGTGCATTTTCAGCTCATGCAATTTGCAGTGTTGTGAAATTTCTCAAAACTGTCGCCGTTTCTCTTTCGCTACCTCTATCGCCTGTTTGGTTCCCTCAAGTTGAGACAACTGTAAATCATTGGGATAATGTGTGGGGATTTTTGTGGGCTTAACATTTTATGCACATGGGTAATTTTTGATATGCAATTTTTGGATTTTCAGAACTCTGTCACATGCATTTTTAAGGTAATTTTTAAGAGAAAATGTTGAACAGTTGAAGACTTGACTTAAGCTTGAGAAAATGCTGTGATATAGTGCCTTACAAAACGGATTTATTCTGAGCGTCGGACTAACAAGCGAGAGGTCGATGGCTCAAAGTCGGTAGCAATATTTTTACTTTAAACGCTTTTAGTTAGATTCTTCTATTTTTTTATATTCAATATGATATATGATTAAAATAGACATAAATTCAATTGTATTCCCTTTTGTTTGTGCGTCCGACTATCAGTCGAGAGGTCGCTGGCTCAAATTCATTATACATTTTTAGCCGTAAACGGTTTTGGTTAGTTTTATCTTGTTTATTCTTTCAGAGCCTTTATTTAAAAAAGCTTGCTTGAATAAATATAAATTTAATTGTCTTCCTTTTTGTCTGCGCGTCGAACTTACACGTGAGAGGTCGCTGGCTCAAATTCAGTAGCAATTTTTACTTTCAAGTAAAATATATCTAAATTGGCTTCAAATAACCATATCAATGTTGGCTTATTTTCGTTGCAGCTACTCAAAATTGTCATTCACTTCACTTCTATAGAATTTCCGATATACTTTCAGCCAACAATTTCGGCCCTTCTCCGCCAGCAGCGCTGTTTGCTCAACCGCAATTGCTGGCATATGTAACCCCCTACCGTAATATGATTGATGCCTTCAAAAATGTTGATTGATGTTATGTTTGGGTTCACATGCTTTATATGAACTATATACACAATGCCATGTTCCATGCGCTGGCAGCTCATTTAAAAGTTTCGAATAGTATTAATAACGAATGTCAGAGTTTAGCTGAAAATATTTTTAAATTATTGCTCGTAATATATCCATGAACTTGCCAACTTTAAAATTGCTTCATCGCAAAAGTTTACATTGCACAAATGTTTTGTCAAGATAAAAGACCCAACAAAAGGTAAAAAAAAAAAAAAAGAAAATGAAAGGGAACGCGACATAAATTGTGTTTATTTTCGTAAGCTAAAAACTGTAGCATACTTTTATGCGCCGTTTTTAAGGTGACAGCGACACCTTTTGGCCACGCCTCCCCCAACCACTCACCCCCGCCACACGCACTTCTAACACATTTCATTAAAGCACAATGAACACATTCCAAGCGGACTGCGTGTGCTCCGCCTGTGCGTGTTGGGGCCTGTGTTTGGAGTGGGGGGTTACGGCAAGGCTGGGTCTTGAAAAATATTTGCAACACTTGAATATTTATCCGGGAGTGAGCGGGCGTGGGTGTGTGGGCGTATGCCCGAGCCATACCTTAGCCTGTGCGGCGATAAAAAACAATAAATAATATTTATGTGCGCTTTGACACACTTTTGGCTTTATAAACATATAGAGTGTCGGGGTAGATTTTACAGGGAATTTGAAACTTGGCACCAAGTATATTACACAGATTTTACAGCATAAAATACTTATTAGGCCGTGCTCTGTGCCAGCTAGAATTGTAAAATGTAGCATGTATTTAGCTACATTTTTGGTTGGTTTGCAGAGGGTATCTTCTAGTCGACATAAACATTGTCATTTGCTTTAACAGTTTATGTAACGCATCTAATCGCTGGCATTTGCGGCATGCGGCAACTTTTTTTACAAAATAACTGAATTGCCTTTGAAAAGCCTCGCTTTGTGTGTGTGTGTGTGTGTGTGTGTGTGTACATAGTTGGTTTTAAGTGTGGCGCATAATTAATGCAATATACACACGAAAACACACACACACATCATACTCACCTTTGCGCTCAACAATTTAAGCACCTGCGACACATAAAATGAAGTCATATAGGATGGCAGCTGTATCTGAATCCTTCTGCCTGATAAATGCGAGCAAATACACAGATACACACACACACACACACACACACACGTGCACGCATGCACACAGAATCTCTGACACTTGTTTATTTTAATAATGTTAACCTAATTAAGTGATTAATATGCAAAATGTGCGCAGAGATTAAAACGCCGCGCGGCATCCTGTTAAATTTTCCATAACGTTGGCTTTTTTTTAGCCCTTGCCACTGTCAGAGTTAAAGGGTTCACGAGCATTAACATAAAGTTCGTACAACTTTTGGGTTAATGTGCTTACATGATTTGACGCTAGTTATGGTTGGTCTATAAAACTGACAGGACAGACAGCAGGACATGGCAAGATCGGCTCGGCTATTGATGCTGATCAAGAATATAAATGCTTAATGGGATTAGATATGCTTCCTTTTTCCTGTTACATACATTTGCCCAAAGCCTTTGTAACATTTTTGCCCATTTTCAATGGGCTGAGAACTTTTTGTGTCCTGTTTTATTTTAGGGTAAAAATTTTTTGAAATTAATAAAATACAAAATATAATATCCACTGTCAATTTAAATGCTCTCTTTTAACGTGCTAAAAAACGAATCAAATTAATTAAGCTTAATAAATTGGTTTTCAGCCCGAAGCGTCTTAGTCACAACGATCTGTGACTTTGATTAATAGATATAACTAATCCATAGCTAAGCCCCATTGTATTACAGCTGTCACCTGCATAGTGCAACACATTTTTGCCCCTACAAATATTTTACATGCCTTACACTCCAACTGAGCTTAGCCGAAGGCCTCAAATGCCAAACGGGCAATTATTTGCGTTGTTAGGGCGTAAACGCCTGAAAGTAGGCAATAAAAAGGCGTTTCGTCTGCCTAAGCCTTTCACTACACTAAAAGCTACTCAACGTTTACGGTTCCGGTTCCGCTGCTTTTTTTCCTTCTACTTTTCCTACCGAGCAGCTAATTGATGAGCAGCAAATGGCGCGTGGCGCTAAAAAAAAAAAAGGAACGTGAAGAGAGAAATGCGAGCAGAGAATGCAAAAACCTTTTACCGTAGGCAACTGTCAAGCGAAATCTTTGAGCATTTCTCAAACGCTTCTGTGCACAATTAAAGATGCAGCAAAAGCGGCTAAAACGGCTGAAAAATTGGCCAAAAAATGGCAACCACTTGGCCAAAGAGCTGAGCGAGTCCTTGAGCGCATGGCTTTAGAAATTAGAATTAATATTTTTGCGCTGAGTTAACACAATTTCAAGTTGGCTGCGCGGGACAAAACTGAATACCAGAAGCGGTCAGCTATTGTTGTTGTTAGCACCTGTGTGCCTACCTTAGTGTGGGCGAGTGTCTGTTGGTGTGTGTGAGTGTGTGTGTGTGTGTACTGTTGCCAAGGGAAATGTAAGCTTTTGCACGTCTTGTGCTGAGCCAGCGCCGAGCAGCAGCAGCAGCAGCAGCAGCAGGAGGAGCAGCTGCAACGGTGGCAGCTGCAGCTGCGCTGATAATAAATTCATGATGAAGTGCAATTTATACACTTCATATGCGGCACAGACTCGGACCCCAGAGCCATGCTCCCGCTGCCCATCTCAGGCACTGCCCTTTCTACTGACCCAAACGCATCCTGGCGCCGTGTTCAGTCTTTCTGCTGAGCTCGGCATCGTTCACAAAGCCAGCCCGAAAACAACAACAACAACAACAACGAGTAAAATTTTCCAAGTTTTTCGCAGCGATGCATTAAGCCTTGAAATGTTTGCGGCTAAAACTAATTACAAATGCGACTCGTCACCCGCCACCCACTTGCCACAAAAGTGGTCAACAATATCTAGACTAAACGTTCTGAAAGAAAATTTCCTCCTTTCATTTCAAATTAATCTAATTTTTAGTGCATTTTCCTTTATGTCGTAATGCGAAATGCTGATTTTGCATTCTGCATTCTCGCATTCTCGCAATTCTCTAATTCTGAATTCAGCGTTTCGCTATGGTATGCAAATTAGCCAACTCGTTTGCCAGCCAATTTGTGTGCCACGCCCACATCCATCTGAATATTCTTCATCATGCAAATCATTTCCCCTTCGGCCTTGTTGGCATATTCAATGGCCAGCCAGGTGGTTCGTAATGGACTTGCAATAGGCCCGACTCTCGCATATATTACGATTGGGCGCACACACATTATTATTGGACTAGTCGGAAACATGGCTTTGCCAAATTAAAGCCGAAAACTCAATTTCGATGCTGCTAACTCGTCTCCCTGGAAATTATTGTGCAATTTTAAGAGCGATAATTAATAATGCTATCAGGCGTTGTTGGTATTTGTCTGAAGTGTAATTATAATAAAATATATTAGATAATGTTCAAACACTTAACAATTTATTTTCGCTACAATTAGCTTATTCAATTATATGTGCTCTTATTTATTTATTAATTGCTGCAATGAAATGTTAAGCTTTATTTTAATGCTAACATTTCATGCCCTGTATACCATTAAAGATGATTGAGAAGGGTATACTAGTTGTATGTGTAAGTATGTAACATGCAGATATGTCCATCTCTTTGTCCTTGTGAACCTCTGAAGCTATGTAAAAGCTAGAGACTTTAAATAGTAATATGTGTTCTCGTTTAAATAGACTCTATCTATCATTTGTCATCAAAATTTCTTTCAAATTTCGTGGTATCGATAAATGTAGAGACTTAAAAGTTGATCGCAGATCTAGTCTATTTATTGCATTCGATATCTCCTCCCATTTACTTGATACATCATTTCAACAAATATCAAGAAATTTTCCTTTGCCTTATGCAGAATATGCAGATAGACTCTTACACTTACTATCGCAATCTCATGCAATTTTCGTGGTATCGATAAATATCGATACTTGACAAATTTAAATATATTATATTCTTTGCTATACGCACAAATAGTCTACGAATTGCTTACTATATCTTATGCAGTTTTATATATATTCTACTTTACTATACGCAGAGCAAGTATATTATTTATTATAAATATTTGAAGATAGGGTTCTAGTATTGTATATAAAGATGAAGAAAGTTTTAGAGAAGTTATTATTTCTCCTAGTCGCGCACTCCCAACTGCATCAATATGATATTAAGCATGTAAAATTAAACAAATAATATTTATGTTCAAGTGTTTGGGGTTTTTTTTTTATACATTTTTGACTATAGTTATTTATGCTTATTGATTTTTAATAGCTTAATGGAAAGTTTTATTTATTTTTATTTGCACACTTTCAATTTATTTCAGTGGCATTTAATTACAAAAATTGATTCCTTTGTTGCTTTATTAATATTTAAATTGCAAGTGAATGTTAATAAAGTGTTTACTTAATAATAAGAATAGTTCTACTTATGAACGTTTCAAATTGAAATTCCATTTGCCAAACACTTTCTCGAGCTGTCCCCAAAGCTGTCACAATTTAGTTGACCGCACAATTTGACTTGTCAAATTGTTTTGTAATATATGCAAAAATATCTGCAACAATCAATTACTTAAATACACATGTGAATGTGAAATTGCCAGAGCTGTGCTTGCATTATTTACAAAGGAAACGCCAAAGGGCCTTCTGTTTAGTATGAACCATTTAATATTTAACTAATAAGCTGCGAAACAATTTGATTGTTCGGCCCGCATTTTGTGTGCCTAATTAGACGCCCAAATTATGTGCATGATATTAAATATTTGTTTAAATATGCAGGCTATTGCCGAGGTTAAAATGATGATAGAAATTCATTAGCAGGCTTATTGTGTAAAGAATTTATAATTTACCAATTTGTATTCAAACTAATTATATCGGCGTTTATTAAACCTTTTGTCCTGACTAAAAGAACAAGGCAGCTGCAATATATGCAGAAGTTTCCTTTTGAGTCGAAATTTAGCAGTAAGAGGGGGTTTTTGGAATATTCCATCTCCAGTTCTGGGAAAAGGGCGAATTAAAAATGACGACATCAGCCTTGAAAAAAGCTAACTTTTGAGTTCAAAGTAAGCACAGGGGGCTGTCAAAAAATGAAGCTAAAAAGCCAGCGTGGCTTTATTTTCTAAGCATCGAACAAGCAAGCGAGAAGTCGCCGGTTAAAATCCAGCAGAAATTGAAAACTTATATGTATTTCTTGAGTTGAAAAGAAAATTTCCAGGGAAAAATCAATAATTTATAATAATATAAAAACAACAAAGAAATTGAAAATTCATGAATGTTAACAAACTATAATTAAAATGTTTCGCCTGTGTTGTCAAGCAAAATGCTGTTAGATATACTTATTGGTATTTCCCCAATATCTGATCTATATATAAGTATATGACGAAGGCGGCTTCAAAGTTTGATAAATAGATAACCTAGAACCACCGATTGAAAAATCAGTCAATGTATTTAAGGCTTTAATTATAAATGAAGCAAATGAAATTGGTAATTGCGCAGGCACTTAATAAATAACTAGAGACAATTCTTATCATAATACCAAATTAGTGGGCTTAAGAGTAAAAGTGCGCAATCATTCGGGGCACACGTTAAGGCGACACCTGAAGACCATGTCCATGATGAGCATGACGATTGCCTGTAAAGGGCAGCGACACCAGCATGCTGAACAGCTTTCTTCTAAGAAGAGACAAAGAAACGAGCGAAGACAGAGAGAGAGAGAGATAGAGTGAGTGAGAAAGGAAAGAGAAGACACATATGTGATAAGCTGATTAAGAGTTCTTTTTTTCTTTTTATTAACTCGCTTACAAGATGGACCCGGAGCGTTTGGTGCGGCACTTGCCCAGCGCATCGCGGTACTGATGGGCACGACAACGTGTTGGCGTCTCGGCGGGCGCGGCACGTTGCACTTTGACCTTGAAAATTGGCGAATCGTGACCTTGAGCGGGCGTATACTCGATATTCGCAGGCAAGGGGCCAGCATCTGTTGTTGTTGTTGTGATGGGCTCATCCTTGGAGCGCGCATGCAACCATTTGGGCAACAGCGTTGATGAGCCGCCAATGGGCGTGTCCATAATAATTAAATTGTTTGACTTGGGCCGCAAACGCTGTGTGGCAGCAATGTCTGCCAAGAGCTGAGCGCTGTACGCGCTCATGTTGCTGCTGGGCGTTGGTATGCCACCAATTGCTGCTGTGCTCACAGGCACCACAGTTGTTGGTGTTGTTGTTGTTGTAGTTTCAGCTGTTGTTTTTGTTGTCGCTGTGCTGGCATCCGTGGTAAACTTGATGGGTTTTATGGTCAGCGCACTATCATCATAGTAATAGTCCTCGTCCTCCGCAATATACGATTCCTAATGAAATGCAAAAAAAAAATAAAGAAGTTATTTTTAGTCTCGTCAACTCGTTAGCTGCACACACACACACACACACACACGCATTTTGATACTCTTGCAGAGGGTATTATGATTTTGTCTTTTAATATTTAGATCGTTGTACTTGTAACAAGAGCCAATTGCCAGAGCAATGATTGAATGATGATAGATTTCGTATATAAGAACGCCTTTAGTTTTTTCCAAATAACTTGACCGATGCTGACATAAATTTGTTTTCACGTGTTTTTCATATAGAGCCCCAATTTGATCAGGATCTGACTACTATTATTATTGCTCTTAGCAAGAACAAAACTTTTCGGTTTTTCAAGCTACGAGCAATTGCGGGCTTCACAAATCTTTTCACATATCTGCAAAACCATAAGCCACACCTCTAGAAGAGTATTTCATATGCGGTTTGCCGAAAACGATCGCTCTTTCTTGTCCAACTTGTCTTGGTCACATTCCTTTCCACACTTACATCGGCCAGCTCATTTTGATCCACTTCTATGATGGCCACATCCTTGATGCTGACGTGTATATTGTATTTGCCCGTCTGCCGTTGATCGTACAGCGCACGAGCGCCTTCACTGTCCTCCGGCATCGTAGCTGCCGCCTGCTCCACGGGCTGCATTTGGACTTGCAAGAAGCTGAACATCAATATCAGCATCAACGACAGCTGCAACATTCTGACTTGAGATTGAGACGATTTGAGTGAAACCAGTTCTTAAGTTCGCAAATACCAACTCTCTGGCACTTTCAGCTTTCAAGAACTGTTGGCTTGAACGATGCGCGAGCAACTGAGCTGGTCAGTGGCTTGGAGGGCTCTACTTAAAGGTTCTGGCTCGATGGCACCTACTTAGGCCAAGGTGTGAGATTATTTTATGCTTACTTTAGGCGCTGCAAGAACCACTGAAGATGTCAGCTGCTGACGGACTTGAACAAGTTCTGCACACACATCTTTATCAAGCATACAAAATGTATAAATAAAGTTGGGCAGGCATTTCATTAATTTAATGTGAGCAGGGTTAAAATACATAAAAGACGAGCTGATGAAGAAAGTACAAAATCTTTATGAAGTTTCCTTTTGAGTCTAAAGTACTAAGTTGGAGTTTTGGAAAATTCGAACTTCATGTGTGTACAATAACAGCCAAAGAGACCCGCACAGCTTAGCTGCCTCTGCGTTGAACTAGCTAGTGAGAAATTGCCAGTTCCAATTCAATCATTTGACTTTTATATTAAATACAGCTATAATTGCTTCCAAAGAATCAAAATAGTAAGTTAATTAATAAGATTAAAGAGAAAAAAATTTTATAATATTAATATCTTATAATTTTTTATCACCTCCAACACTCAACCAAAAAGTTCAGTTTAACTTCAAAGCAAGTTCTTTACACTCGCTTCTAATTTGAAATGTTCTATTCAGTTATCATTTGGTTACAGCCTGATAATATCTTAGCTAACCGTTTAGAGCCCCTGTTTGGGTAATGCTCCAACTGTCACAATATTTACATGCACTATGCAAATGCAAACACTCGAATGCCATCTTTGAGGTGCTCGAGGAACGCTGAGGGCTGGCCGCACGCAATGTGTGCCCATGTAATTCGAGTGTTGAGTAGTGGTCAGCATGAAATGTACCCAGACCAACTAATAATGTCCAACCACATATAATCATAAGCGCAAACAGATGACAACAAGCACAAATAGTTCTGACACTTCAGTTTAAGAGCTGAGATTGGCGTGAGAATTTATTAAACATGAGAAAATGAGCAAACAGAGCAGTTCGCTACAAGAATAAAACTTAAGGAAATTAAAAATGAAAAAAGAAAATGTAGTATTGAAAGCAATTGCAATGTTAAAGAAATAAGCTGCAACATAGACTGTTAATATGAAATATGTATAAGACAATAAAGTATAATTACTGGAAGAAATTACCCGGTGCTGCGCGGGGCACATAAAAAAAAATATACAACTTAGTCTGTTGAAGTGTAATAAGTATAGGAAAAGTATAGTCTTTTACTAAAAGACATTACCCGGCTAGCATATTTAAGGAAAATTTCTTTTTAAACACATATATTTGTTAGGTTTTTTTTTGTTCAAAATTTTATATAATTGCGCTCATATTTAACTTTCATTTTGATTTCGTTTAAACGCTTAATTTAACCTTTCGCTAAAATTAAAACACTTTCAATGTTTGCTGTCAGAGCCCATTTACAATTTCTGTTCGATTTTGTTTATTATTTTTTTTTTTACTTTTTGAATGTAATTTTTCGTTAAAAATGTCTGTAATTGGAATTGATGAATTGTGCTGGCCGTTGCATTTATTTGCTTAATTGAGGAGTCGATTGCTTTTTGTATTGATGCATGAATTTCGCAACACTTTTCTTCTACTATAGCCTGCCATTTTTTTGGCGCAGTGCAAGGTGCGAGATGTGAGCTGCGAACGGTAGGCGCCATAAAATTCATTTTTCATCTTAAATACATTCGAGTTAAATGATTTTTTATAGAAGTGTGCATTTATATATGTGTGCATATGTGTTTGTGTGTCAGCCTTTTGCATATATGTATGTGTATTCATTAATTTGTGTTTGTAATTTCCGCAATTGCAAATGGCCGACGGCAGCTGCAATTGCAACTGCAACTGTAATTGTGTGTGTGTGTGTGTGCGTGTGCGCTGCTTAATTGCAACTGTTGCATGCGTGTGTGGCATGTGTGACAGTGGGTCTGCGCGTGTGTATGTTTGCGTGTGTGCGTCCCCCGTACGCAGTGCACTAATTAAATTAATTGCTTAATTTTAACTTAATTTGCCACATGTGGCAAGTTGTGCTCGTTTTGTTGGCCCATTGCTCACGTGCATTTGCTTTTGCCAGCCAATTGCTGCACGTACTCTTTGGATAACCATAAAATTTGGTTTGTTGCCATAACAACTGCTCGTATGCGTGTGTGCGTGTGTGCGTGTGGTTGTTTGTGTGTGTGCACAAATTGAGGCTTTTTGTATGACAAAACTTCAATTTCTACCTGGTCAACTTTTAAATTTTGCGATGCATGAAAAACATTTACGCCCTGTTGCTGCTGGTGGAAGCTGCAAGCTGCAACTTTTTCAACATTTTCCCTTATAATATATAAGAATATTAATATAAATATAATACAAAGTAATAACGTAACAACCAAGCATTGAATCTGTAAGCTTTAAATCAGATAATGGTCTAGCAAAAGGAAGTCTTGAAAGAGCACACATTCTCGATCTCCAGCATAGAGAAATCAAATAAGTTCAACTTCAACGTACAATATAGGTATACAATTTATTTATAATAAACAATTAAATATTTAGCCAGGTGAAAGATTGGGGGGAACTTAAATGTTCTTATTTCCTGCATATTTTAAAAACATTTCAAACTTGATGTCTTTAAGTCCTAATATCATGCTGGGAATAAACCCAAAA